>NW_024881278.1:20440000-21640000 GCF_018691265.1 Tyto alba | reverse complement strand
AAAAACCTCTTCCTGAACAAACCTGTTGGTTTCACAAAGCAGTAGGAAGAGAAGGAAAACTCAGATAGCCTGAAAATTTTCACAGAAAACTGATATATAAATTGTTTTGTTTAAATAGAAAGGGCTAAATATGGGGTTTATTACCACCAGTGGTTAAATACTGGTGCCATCTGAAACTTCCTCTAGCAATCATTCCCAATTTCTTCCACCGACATAATGGAACATCCTTCAGCTGATACCCATCTGGCACCCGCATGAACAGCAGATAATCTCATGCATAAAACCCCCATTTATATCCTTTAGCCTTTTAATAATACAGGAAGCTACTGCTCAGAGAGCCGGCAGGTTTGGATTTCATCGCCACGCTTAACGGGGAGCTGGGTTTCACTGTTGGAGAGAGGCTGAAGGTCAGCCTTGGCTTGCAGGGGGGAGCGTAAGGAGACGTTGGCCCTGCATGTCTGTGACGGGCTGGGGCCCCACCAGAGCCCCCCCACCCGGCACTGTACCCTCACCCCACTGGAAGAACTGGCTGATGCACAGTTCAGGGGAGGTTTCAAACCGGTATTCTGCTGCTCGCACTGAACTCATTTTAAACCACAGAGGAACCACCCAGCTATCACCAACAGCTTTTCCCCGTGATGTTGTGACTAGCAGCAGTATGACGTGAAGGAGCTACTGCCTCCCCCGCTGCGTTGCTAGTCCCAACATCTCCTGTGCACATGTTCATACCGGCTGGTGGTACCACCTACTTCTGCTCCAGAGACCTGACATCAGAGCCAAAGAACAAAATCTCCATTTCTAGCTCAAGCTTGTAACTTGGAGAAAATAAGCCTGCTCATGGAAGGGTACTGGAGTTACCAGTAAAAAGGAACTCATTCAGAAAACTATGATAGCATTTAGGGGGGGAGAAAAAAAGAAAAAGAAAAAAAAATCTTTTAGGCAACAGGAATTTTATCATTCTGGGAATCTCAAATGTCCCACTATTTGGGGCTTTTTTGACCTGATCCACTCTTGAACTGTATTCATTGCCAAGCAGCAAAAGGGAGATGCTAGGGAATCTAGAGGAAGACCACCAAGGATGGTGAAAAGACCCATTAACATATGGGGTTGGGAGCCAGGACCCCTCTGCTGAATCTGGGCACTGTCTGCTGCTGCTCCTTGCTCTGAGAAAATTAGCAGGACCTGGTGCTAGCACACTCAGTCTTCTAGAAAACATTGTCTCTGCTAGAGCCAAAGGTGGTTCAGACACAGATTAAGGAAAATGAGTTCCAAAAAGCACCGCCTCAAATTCAGAAGGCTCACTGAAGATCCTCTGCCTTCCAGGCTGGACCCTGGTGTATGCACAGGTCCCTGGTTCCTGGCAAATGCAGCCACTTACACACACACAAAAAAAAAAAAAAAAATTAGATGAAGCTTTCATGTGTTACCTAGGAAAGTCAAGTAACGCCAGGAAGCCCACAGGGCACTCAGGAGACAGTATCAACAGAAGAACCAACATCCTGTTATTGAACTTGCTGAGCATCTACCCTCTCAGTTTCACCTGATTAGCGTCACCATTTTAACTAAATTATTCTCTACAAGAAGGTTTTCTGGAGCCAAGCCCATAAACCAATGATCCATGAAAAACCATTAGGACTATTTCCTTTTCACAAATTATGTAAGCAACAGAGATTCTATCAGCCAGGGCTGGAAGAAAACCATCATACTTTTTCCTTTCCTTTTATTCCCCTCCTTCCTTTTTAAATACATAACCTCTCAGTAATACAGAGCAGTTTTCTTGCTTTTATGTATTTGGCACATACCAGCTTTTGATTATGCTAAACAGAGCGCTTCCTCATGCATAAAGCATCTATTCTTTCCTCCCTGTGCTTGTGTGAGCTCTATTCAAACAACCTGAAGAGACAGGATGTTTAAATTCAAAAATTGCTCTCTGGAAGGCATAAAAAAAGCTTTTTAAAGAGTGTCATCAGTTCCTGAAAAGCAACCCAAAGGGTTGTGCTAGTTTTGCCTACCTTTCATGGCCCAGTGTAACATTTCAGCTTTTATTTAGGGCTGCGGTGATAACCCAGTAATCCCTCACAAAAATTCTTCTAGAAAAGACTTCTGACAGCAACAAACTACTAAGACATCTAAGATGCACATAATTCTAGCTTTACACAGATTTCAACTTATTCTGGGAGTTCACCCATTCCCATCCCCAGAAGTCAAGGGCAAAGCTCCCACTAGCTCAAAAAGGAGGAGGACCTCTCTCAGTTGTTAGCCTCAACTCTACCTAACACGATTTCCCTAGCAGCCCAAACTAACACCACCATGATTTTAATCTAAACACATGTAGCAATATTACTTTATGGAAGTTTTCACTTTCTAGAAACAGCAGACACACGTTGACAAAACAGACTCCTCCAAATTTACACACACACACACACACACACATGTGCTCACAAGCAGCCTGTACTCCCCACTAGAACAGGCTCACAGGATGGTCCTAAAAATGTCATTAACTTCATCACAAGTTTTACACATCAAAATGTACATGCTGAAGTAAATGCCTTTTTCGTTGGAAAAACAGAAAACAGTTGTGCTTATTAGTTCGATACCTTTAGAAGTCTGTTCACTAACAGCAAAACAGAATAAAATTAGCTCTTCAACCTGGATCAGGCAATGAAAAAAAAGCTTTATTTAAAGGCCCAGTATATTGTTCCAACTAAGTGTGAGCCACAAGCCTTCAACTGACATTTACTTTGGCAACGTCGCACAAATCAAGATCACCTATTCTGCCTTCAAAAAGGGATTTAGGATTGACCACGTTAATGGGACATTGTTCATTTCTAAGTATGCCAATTCACACAAACTTGGTTTTCAATAGAAAAAGTCACAGACAAAACTATTTTAATTCCCCTTGGAAGAAAAGCAACTTTATGTGAAAGCTGGCAATGCCCCTTGCCTTTTTTCCAATTAAGAGAACAAAGTCGATGCTGGTGGAACCAGCTATAGGAGGAACACCGTGAGAGCACAGAACCATCTGTGCTGGCACCTCTAAGTGCAAGGACCAACCAATTTTTTTTAACCAAAGCACGATGAAATGCTCAAAGCCACAAACAGAAAGCAAGGGTGTTTAACTGCTGTACAGAGAAGACATGACAGAACAAAACTAAAAAGCTCTCAACGCTCTCACCCCAGAGATAAAAAGAGAAGGTTGTACACAGAGCATACAGAAAACTGCCGCTAAAGAGAAGAAGAAGCCACAGGTGCCAGCCCTGCTCTCCCATCGGGCAGAGAAGAGGGATTTTGGAGGAGCGAGGCAGCACCCCACCTCACCATCATGCTGGAGCCATCCCAGCACCCCACAGCAGTGACCGAGCAGCTCCCACGCACGCCGGGCTCGCCACAGGCACTCTCGGAAATCTTCCCTGCTTTCCAAGCCAGAAACACTTTTCACCGCCCTTCTCCATTTCTTAGGAGCTATCCCACAACCAATCACAACGCCGAGTCTTGGGATCAGAAACATTTCAAAGGCAGTTCTGTTAAATCTGCCTATTTTCTTCTTAAAAATCAGCGCTTATCACCACTTATGCACACTAACTTTGGTAACCGTCACGCAAACTTATTTGGGTGTTTAATTTGAGGGGCAAGTAATAGAGGATGGATGTTCTTTCCATGACTAGAGAATTTTACCCAAGCTAATTGAAAACAGGCATATTTTCAGTAACATACACTACTGCCAATAGCCTTGCAGGGAGGCAATGCAAGAATGATTTATGGGCTGTGAATATCACGTAAAGCTGTCTTCGAGTACAAGGATCATCTCTGCTGTCCTGGTTCGGGCTGGAATAGAGTTCACATTTGTTTTGGCAGCGGGAGGAGTGCTGCAGCACACCGAGACCCCAGCAGCTCTCCAGCTCCACGTGCCCTCACCTGTGTGCGGGGGTGGGGGGAGCACAGCTGGAGGGCTGGGCCCGGATTGGCCGATATCCCCTGTCATGTGACATTATGCTCACTATATAAAGGCAGGAGTGGGCCGGGCGTGGCATCACTTCCGGGAGCGGTGCCGTGGAGCCTTTGTGTTGGGGATCGCCAGCCGGGAGCAGGCGGGTGGGTGTCAGTCGGCGGGTGACGAGCAGCTGTATTGTACATCACCCGTTTATACTGTCACCGTATTACTCTATTACTGTTATTAAGCAGTTTTTATCTCAACCCGTAAGTCTCCCTTTGCCCCTCCGATTCCTCCCCATTCCCAAGTAGGGGGAGGGTTGGTGAGCGGCTGCGTGGTGTTTAGCTGCTGACCAGGCTCAAACCACGACATCTGCATAGAATAAATTTAAGCACACAATTATCAGTGCTCTTAATTTTACATATTTCTTAACTACACAAAAAAACCCCACCGTATACCCTAGCCTTTCTTAGAGGTTGTCACACACTAGGTAAATGGTATCAGTTATAGCTAAACACAGCCAGAAAACCAATGCTCGATTAAAACATTCTTAAATTAGATTATTTCATGCTTTTTCCAAGTTTTTTACCATCCCATTTTCACATCGCCTTAGCGTTCACCACTTTGCAGCCCAAGGGGAAGGTAAGAGTCAATCTTCTGGATCAATCTCCTGGAAGCTGAAAGAGGGTTTTCATCTATAACAGCTGTTGTATACTTCCTCTTTCTCACTGTCTTTTACAGCAAGCAGTTTTTATTTAATTTTAATGTGAGACCTGAAATCTCTGATTATTATAAGGGGGGGGAGTTCAATTTTTTTCAAGGAAACCTTCAATAAGCATCACTTGAAAAATTATCTGGATTCCTGGCGAAAGTACGTTCCCCAAACAACTTGCAGCATGCAGAGTTTTCCTTTTATTTACCATTTGGGAGACACCACTCTTGAGCATCTGGATCTCATTCCAGGTGTCATTTCTATCTACAACGTAAGATTTACTTCAAGTAAAGCTGAAGCTATTCTCTCTGCAGATACACACTGTCTCCTAGACAAATGCAAGCTCTGGCCACACTGATCAGAGTAGATCCCTATTTGCATTTCAGCAGACAAGTCAGCATATATCAATGACTGGGAATGTATTCAATGAGGAAACTGATTTATTTTTTTCTAATGGAAAACCACATTAAATATTTTGGTAGCCATATAAAAATCTTTTTTTTAAAAAAAAAAAAAAAAGTTTCTGAATCTGGTGACCACTCCGTTAGTGGGACAGTACTGTGCATGAAAAAACCCTGAGTTGGTAAGTTAATTTTCCTAGTCCGGGCCTAGTGGAAACTACAGGTTAGTCCCTCAGTGCACTCAATATAACTGTATACTTCACCAGCTCCTGCAAGGGACTCTGCAAAGGAGTAGTGTTGATTAGCCCTGGAAAAAGTCAAGTCAGAAAGCAGGAAAAGAGAAAGAAACGTGGCATTCTTGGCAAGTTAAAGGGGAAAAAAAAAAAAAAAAAGAAAAAAAACACGTCGATTTTTGTAAATGACAAATTTTGCATGCCCATTTTAGCTTAACAACAGTGGACTGTGCTGATGAATGTCACACTGTACTCAATGTGGTGCCATATTTAAAGGAAACTCACCACAGAAGAAGATTACAAACTGCTTTCAGTGAGGGTCTCTGGCAGCTGTCCCGTAATTTGGCAGTAAATTGGGGCAGTACGAAGATGAGGATGAATGCAGCAACAAACTATGGAAGCTGCACACACTACTACTACCACTTCTTCACAAGTCATTTGTGAAAAGAGTGCTTTATATACCGCTGCTTGTAAACAAGGGTTCGACCTCTGGCATCGCATCCTGCTGGAGAGGAGTGTTAATGATGCACTGAACGCTCTCCAAGACCACTACTCTTGATTTCAGCAAACATTCAAAAAGGATGCTTAAAGCACTTACGGGCTTGACAAAAATTAGCATTTGCATCTGAGGGGCAAATTTCAGAAGTCTTAGTACAAAACTTCGGTATTTAATAATTAAAAGCAGCATGTGTATGCACACGCATAAATACGGATGGCTCCAGGCAGAAACGGATGGAATTGCTTTTGAAATGCTGATCCTTCAGGACTTGATTTCAAAACTCTGGTTTTCACCAAAAGCAATTAGAACAGCTAATTTGTAATTACATGCTCACTTTCAGTTTGATAATGGTGAGAAGTTACGCTAATCAGAGGCCCAGTCCTGCATTCACCAGAGCACGTACAGCACGGGATCAGAGGTCAGTACATGCAAGTACAACACAGACAAAGGGACCAACTCAGCAGCTCAGCACATTAGTAGTGAAATAAGCTTCAGAACTGTAATTGCTATCCAAAAAATATTAATTTTTAAGGGATTCTTACAAATCCATAATTACAGAAAAGCAAATCCTCGTCATAAAGCAGGGAAAACTACATTCACACAGTCCTAGAGGGAGCACTTTCAGCAGCATGGCTCATTAGAAAGGCGTTCTTGCATTAAACACCAATACCAAAGACAAATGTTAATGCAATACCCTCGAGCCATGCTGAAAATTGTATTATGACAGTGAAGATGTATGTATTTAATTTGATCTAGTATCTCTTCACGATGGAAGGCAGAGCCCAGTGGTGGCATTTCACATTGTTTTTCAGGTATCAAGTATAGCTCATTATGCAATCCTATTCTACAAAAACCACACCATCTATACCATTCGATACTTATGAATATTGAGAGTTATCCTTACCACAGTGATTGGGAGGAGAATCCATTTATCCTCTGCCAACCAGCTACCTTAACACAGAACTACTACAAACCTCACCAGTATTTGTTGTTACTTTTTCTTCTGAAACTCTGCATTATCTTTAGCACAGCTCCATTGCAAAAGGAAGAAAACCGCCTCAGATGTTTTGCTGGAAAAGGAATATAGCCATGAACAAAGGTTAAAACTGAAAACTTTAAACTGCTTAGCAGAGGTGTGGCTGCTGAAACCTGACATAGTTGCGTCACCAAGATTTTCCTTTGGCAAACACACCTTCTTGAATTCAAACAAATCTTAGACAGAACTATCTTTTGTTCCAGCAATAAGCAGTTATTGCACAGGCGTGCTTTCAAGGTCACTAGCAGGAAGAGCAAACTGCACCAGGATGTGTCACTCATAAGTAATGTTTTTAAAAAGTTAACACCAAGCAATACATATTTAAAGCCTTCCACGCTTAGCAGGATACAAAGTGCTTACTTCCTTCCAACTGACCACAAATAAACATTAATAAAAAGATCCATTTAAAAAGCAATCAATATTTCAGAGACTCATATTCTTCTCTATTACACCTAATTTTTAACATTCTTTACAATCAAAATTAATTTTGTATTGGCAAAGTAAAACAAAATTAAATGCCTTGTTTTAATGATTTAGGTATAAGAAAATGTTGCCTTTAAAAAAATTTTAAGAGGAGAAAAAATATTAACTGGGGACTTTGTTCTCCTTTATATTAGGAACCCCAGTGCAAATGTATATTTGGAAAAAAAACATTTTCTTATTTGTTATTGTTAGGCTATGTAAGCTGTATAAATATTCTCCTTAAAAAGAGAACAACATTCTAATTACAAATACTGTTGTATTTATATTAATAAAAACATTTACATTTAATACATGCAAAGTCAAAAGTTGCAACCATTCCTACAAGTACCACTTATTCTTTTCAGGACAATAAATACATTCAGATTACTATTGACAAAAACAGGCATAAAAAAGCTACAAAGAAAAGCCAGTTTTAAAAACAGACATGACAGGGAGGAGTATAAAAAAACCCAAACACAAGTGCTTTAAAAGAGATACAAAGCACCCTTCTTAAGGATGTAAAGCAACTTCTGTTAAGAATAAGGAGGAAGATCATTTCACATTTGTCTGGCAGGGTGGTTTTAACACCTTTTTCAACATCGGCTGATGATGCCTGAAGTTAAACACAAGATACTGGACTAGACAGACAACATGCTGAAGGTCACCAGGTGCGCAGAAACTCTTATTAAGGGCTTTCCTATATAGTTGTTAAAAGCAGCAGCTTCTTTTAATTCACCTGTGTATTCATCCTTCAATTATGGTAAACTGAATATTGCCAACCCACTACTGAGTGATAATGGAAAAAATTAGGCAATTGCTGGTTGGGGTTTTTTTTTTGCCTTTGACAAACGTATGAGTTGTCATATCTAATGCTTTGGTAGATTTATCTATATTTCAGGATGCACAACTATACTTCAGCCTTACTATGCTTCAGAATATACAACACTACCCAAACATTACATGAGTATTTTTGGTAAAACACTGTTCACCAGTGGTTACTGGATTTAAAAATGCTTTTCAAAGCACCTAACACAGGAAAATCATACTTGAATATTTCACTGAGACCACAGGGCTGAAGAAAACAACTTGAATCGTTAGATTTACTGCCTTCAGTGAACACATTCTCTGTCAACACACATCTACACACAAGCAATTATTAACTCCCATAACACAATGCAAACAGTAATAAAAGGTGGGGTTCCCCCCCCCAGCAGAAAAGTTAGTTAAGCACCTTCCTTTTACAAGTATCAGAAATGTGTATTTAGATAACACTTTGACATGAGGCCTCCTCATACCCAAGAAAATTCTTTACACCAGTAACATGCAGACTTTTAACTGTGAGGTTTCTACTTGAACACATCTGCACGAGCAATTCACACATCAAGGATTTACAACACACACATACCTGGGTAAAAAAATATAACCAATCCAGTGTAAATGCAGTAGGCATGTAAACTGCTTTGCAGATGTGCTCTGTAACACATAGGCAATGAGAGAAGAATACTTGTTAAGTGCACCATAAAGTTTAAAGCCCCTCTAAAGAAACTTTCCATTGCATTTACTGTTTACTAATGGCAACTGGTTAGGATTTCACCTGGCGATCAAAAGAAGGTGATTTCATAATCACAAACTACAGAGCTCCCTGTGCCACCAGAGGGGGGCATGACAACCAGCCACCATCTGCACTAGATTAGATGGTTCTCCAGTGTGATTTGACAAAATACCCGTGTCATACAAATTCAGCTTATAAATTCTACATATTTTGAAGCTGCCCAGCAGATCTCAGAAACCTCAAGGAAAGACAAGAAGGTCCAACATGCCCAACCTGACATCAACTAACTCACGTTTCTATTTAGTAAGAGAAGAAAGACGTCAAGAGGTGTATTTGACAACTTCAAGACCAACTCTACTGCACCAGCCATTGCTCAGCCCTCAGATTTTTATTTGCATATCTGAGATGCAAATTCATGTGCTACAGGGCAGATCTCAAGTTCTCAAGAACTCAAGATCTCCTCACAAGTCTTTTCCCTGATGACAGCAGTGGTTGAAAAGTAACCAGAATTGGGCAGATGAAGGCAACGTGGCTCCAACAGTCACTACTGCTTGGAAGCACTCAAACTGCTGAGGCAGTTCAGCTTCCAGCCAGAGTAATTCCTGTTTAATTCTGTTTATATTCACAGAGCTAATAGCCCATGACATCTCCATTCATGCTACAGCCTTGTACCAACTTTGGAAAAGCAGAAGAGAAGATACTCATGTGTTCATAAGACAAGCTGCTCCTGATGATTTTCCCAAGCAAAAGTCAAGCAACATACAAATCAAAGCATTTGATTTGGGGTTTCTGGTTGTTTTGTTTGTTTGTTTTTTGTTTGTTTTGTTTAAAGGAAGCAAATGAATCTTCTTCCCATCTCAGGAGGACCTGACACATACTGAGGTCATGAACTGCCCATGCAGTAGGGCTGTGCTTCAGGAAAATAATTTCAGTCTGGTGAGACTACTGGTGAATCTAACCTACACCACGTTTCTAAAAATGGACAGCATTTGCTTCTCCATTGATGTTAACAACACATTCAGAGATGCTTTCTTCTGAAGGAAAAAAAAACAAACAAAAAAAAAACCTTTTTTAAAAAAAAAAAAACAACCCACACCTCTGAAATGTGCTTCTGCTCAAAAGCGTGACAATTCTATGCTTTTCTGAAAACAGATTATTTACTGTAACACCTCCTCCTTGCTACTCACAGGAATGTCTAAATCATCTCAATACTCAGGAGAGTTCTCAGTTTCAGTATCCTCCAAAGGAGATGTGTTTTTCAATGTAAACACTAATTCTGTGAGAACAAGGATAAGGAAAAAAGAGCGGGTGGGAATATTTCCTTTTCCTTGGATTTATTTTCACTGAGTGTTCATTGTTCACAGACATTCTACCTTTCCATTGTCTCATAATGCTTCCCCCACCCCTTTTTTTTTTTGATCCCTTGAAGACAAGCACTAAAATAATCTGTTTTCTTCCATGTACTTACAAGTTGGTTGCCCAGTTCTAGATTTAGAATCTACATCAAGGTCTTCTTTTATCTGTAAATTCATTTTTGTCCTACCCCCTTCCTTCACACATTAAGACAATAATTAAAAATTAAGACAGTAATTAAGCCCCTGTAAATCCTCGACCCACCATGCTGTCCTTGTCTCCTTGTTGCTCACTGATGCTGTTTCATCAGGTTACACTGTACTTTCTCATAAACCTGCCTAGTCTTAACCAAATTAAATAACTTACTATTCTCATACAAGTTTTGTCATTTCACCAAGCTGCTCACACTAACAGTAAAACACACACGTTTGAAACAGAGCAACCCTGTCATCCTTAAATTCTACCAGGATTATTTGGCATATCCAGCTGGTCACGACAGTTTGCTCTGCTTCAATGCACCAGCTTGAGCATCTTTTTATTTAACATCCTGAAGCCTGACAGTAATTAATTCTTATTAACAAGACAAAAACCAAAACAAAATAAAATTAGAAAAAAACAAGGCAACACAAAACTCCCACAGAACTAGAATACTTAACAAAGTCTCATCTAATTTTTTCCTTTATCTATTGGAGAAGGAACTATTTTATTTACTTCCTATTTTTGTATGGTGACCATCTGCTTCATACACATATCACCCTTCTGATTTCCTTCCCATGGGTTTGTCTGATATATCTTATGGTTTTCTGTAGGTTTCACTAGGGTTGAATTCCCCTTTTCTCGAGGGCCTCTGTGGACTCAACCCTGGTATACCACTCTGTCTTCCTGCTTCCCTTCCGTCTGTCTTTAATTTCCCCCTGCATGCCCCCCCCCGCCCCCCCAACACATGTATCCTTTCTGAGACTGGAAGTTACTTAAATATTTATGACCTAAATTTAATTATCCAAGTTTCTTTGCTTCCCAAGTGAAATTACTGAAGACACACTTCTGTCTGAAGGGGTAGGAAGGCAGGAATTAAATCCATCCTCTATAAACTCACTGGGCTTGTTTGGGCATGGAATTAGTTAGTAGTTCGGGGTTACCACTTCAGCAGTACTCTTGCACGTTCTATTTAGAAAAATATCTAGAAAAACCTCTCATATATAAAAAAGACAATTATCATGGCTTAGTTTCCTTTGTCTATCACAGATTTTTCAAAACATTTTTTACTCCAAGCTAATCTACTTTCACTTTAAATGGGGGCAGGGAGGGAGATAGAAAAGGAGACCTTTCTAAAATGTTGATTGATTTTTTTTTTTTTTTAAAATCACAGCTAGCACATCTAAGTTTAAAAAATTGCAACTGATGTGGCAGAATTTGGCCAACCCCAATCAGTTGCCTCTGTACTTACTGCCCACAAAAGGCAAGAATTCAAAACTGCAGCGACCTGTTAAAGCACAGTGCCCATCTTAGCTCATCTTTCCAGATTAGTAAATACAACTGAAATCCAGTAAATACCTTTTAATGCAGAATTGTATAAAATAGTTTTTATACTAGCAAAAAAATCCCCCTCCTTCATACTCTGAGTGATAAGAAACACGAAGTAGCAAAACACAAAAAGTGTCATTCAAAAGTGAGAGGTTTAAAATCCTAAAGCTAACCCGAATGAAGTATGAGAAAATATTCCATTTACCATAAGCAAAAACCAACCCCCTAAGGTACACAACTCTAATTACACCTCTGATACTATCTGTATCAGTAAAAAGTTAAGGCTGGGAACATTCATTGTGTAGATAGAGGTTATTTACTTATTTTTAAAAGACCTTGAACTCTACATAAAAGTAGAGGTAAAGAGCAATGGGCTCACGATTAAGGCCCTTATAATATAATTTGATGTAAAATTTGAGCCATAAAAAAAGCAAGTGTTGATTTATATTTATTTACTCTTAACTGTAGACTATTAAATTTCATTAGGACATCAAGAGCCAATACATACGGCATCATTTCTACTCCACACCATTATATGGATTTATTTTTTTTAATATATCAGTATTTTAATATAGTTTAACAGAGTATTAATTGTAACTTCAGACTCCCATTTGTGGTAATATCTGGAAACCTTTAATTATTTATAAACAAAAATCAATTTTGCACTTTTAATTCTATTCTGTCGACTACACTCAAGTTCAAATTTTGATTCAAGTTGAGAAAATAATTATCATAAAATAGCATCGATCTGTTGTCTCAATTCACTTTGCTAGACATGCTGAGAGTTTTACAAAAGCACTGAAATGTCAACTCTCTATTCATGTTTTGAAAGCATATATACATCTTCCTTAAAAAAAAATATATAAAAATCACCTTATTCAGGATTAGTTTCTATTTAACAGTTTAGAGGGTAAAGACCTTCTCTTTCATGCCTACCTATTCCCTGGTTCTGAGACCATGAATAAACCACGTGGGCAAAAGTGCAATTTTCTGCGCTGTGCCTCCTCTACAGTATTATAATCAAACTCTAAAACATTTTACTCAGCTTCTTCATTTTTCTCTTCCAAGTTAAATGTAATCCTGCTTTTTCAAGCACACCTGTTATACAATTCAGTACCTGCCCAACAAAGTAACGTACAGTAGAGCCCATCACTACTATCCACTGATACTTTTTAAACGCAACCCTATACTGCAACGTGTATTCGCACTGTATGTCCAACAGACCAATTGCTCAAGTCAGATGAGTTTAGATATTTGTACACATGATTATTTCCAGTGCTGTCGCCCCAAGAAATTCCTCATGAAGATCATAGCAATAAGCATGGGACAGACAAAAGGTCCTGGGGAGTTTACAGATAAGGTTTACAGCCTGCTGCGATCTCATGTTTCTTCTAAAAGAGAAGCACCAAAGTGAGCAGTGATGTACGACACTAAGCAAGGTCCAGCTGAGGGAGATAGATGCCTCAGAAGGAAAATACCTGCTTGGAAACAGCGTATGTGAACTTGTGCGTGTAAGTGACTATCTTAACAGATATAAATCACATTTGCATTGTTTTTTGCTCTTAATAATGTTACTATTGTCACTTTATATATTAAAAAAAAAAAAAAATCACAGTGAGAAACAGCAGAAAGTAAATAAATGGTCTCAAACATTGGAGCTGACACTTCATTTATGGAATTTATACGTTAATTTTGTATCTTCAAGATAAGCTTTAAACATTTAGGTCAATAGCTACTTAGCCTACTGGAACAACCATTTATGCTCTTTTTTAAAATATCAACTATATTGAAGCAAAACACAAAACTCGCCAAAGCAGAGAACAAAAATATTACTCTAGAACTAAAGCAAAAGAGAAAAGAGGAATGTGTAGTTATTTTTAAGCACCTCTGTAGAAGTTGTACGAGATACTTCATATTACAGTTCCTTTAGTCAACTTACAAGCAAGTACACGCAGCAATGATTAACTGGTATTTGAGGAAGGATGCATTTATTGCTAAACCTCCAAGAGTTGTAAACAAGAGATTCTGGTTCTAGTACACAGAATTAGAGACATATGATTTCAAATCAGTCCTGTTACAGCAAGTTAAAACTAAAAAGTTCAGTGAGTCTTTCCATGAAATGGGTTCATTTTGCTCCACTGCCAATACAAAAAGATATTAGAATCTGTGTTTCAGTATTGACTCAAACATCAACAAGGGCAATAATCCATTCAACTTGGAAAAGTTACAGTAACAACTTTTTTGCAAGTTCTCTCTTCCCTAAACAGCAAGCTGAGGGTTAGAAGTACTTTAGTGTGGGAGTGATCTCCTCCATCCTGTACCCAATCCTTTAACTATTTTTTGTCCTGTCCCATAAATAGGCTATAAGACTGGATCATTTCTAATGTAAGCAATACAATAAGCCTTGACTACCCAGAAATCCAAAACTGACAAAACACTCATATATGATTTCACTTGTAACAACCCCAACCAAACAAAAAATCCAGACCAAGCCCCCCACACACAGTAACATTCCAAAACATTTTTTTCACATTACACATCCATTCTCCAATTCTATTCCATGGGGAGCAAAGAAACCAAAGTACATGGACACCTAAACAACCTTTTCAGAAAGCACTTATTTAATTAGAGCAGGGCTCATGTCAAATAAGTCAAATTCAAAAGAATGTAGTTTAGTTAAAGCTAACACTACCTCTTCTTTTCCACATAAATAAACCACTAGCCTTTTCATTCAGCAAGAAACTGCAAACAAACTTGGTTTGCCAGGAGACATTTAAAGTCACCTCTTACTTGCACCATTTGATAAAATTTACAGATTCCTTTCCTCAGTGCAATTTAATCTGCACCTGAAGTGCAGATCCTCCTGAATTTTGAACAACACATAAAAATGAATTATTTTATAACCTGAATGGTGAACACAGCTTTCTCCTTATGAACTATTCCTGTGTACATACACTGGTGGGGGTGTTTGTCCAAAGAAGTTAAACTTGTCGATAGTCTTTACAGAATCAGCTGAAGGAGACATGTTCTTGCACAACACATTGTTTTAAGCTTGATGAAAGCTGATGCAACAGACAAACGCACCTCTTTCTTTATTATTTTTAGCATGGGGATCCACCTCCCTGCTGCCCCAAGCTACGCCAAGAGAATATTAAAATAACCTTCCAGTAAGAAAGAATTCTGCATGCTTTCTAGACAGGATAATTAACCCTGCCATTACAGTACATGCTAATTGTACTTGGCTACAGATGGTTAAACAAATGCATTGAGAGACTCCTCATCTGACCTTCAAGCCACATACAGAGAAATTCACCTTTTATAAATATTTAACTGGAAGTAAAAATGGTAAGGTTTATCATAGCTGTCACAGCTTCATGTGACTGAATCAATTAACAATAGAAAACCTTAAGACAATACAGATGTGGGAAGCTTGTGATTACTCATAAAAACCTAACTGGAACAGACTGCAACACAGTTTCCCAGCTCCCAGAGCAAGTGATCGTGTGATCTCACCAAATCCCACCAACAAAGAGAAAAAGCTGTTGGTCCCTGCCAGCAAGTAGTTTTAAGCACCTGCATACACCTTGGGGAAATAAGAAAATGGAGCAGCCGAACCAGGGAAGCAGAGGGATGAAGGACAGCAAGAGATGGTGGGGGAGAAAAGGGCTGTGCATCACCAAGGGAGATCTCCAGTTCTCGTGCTACAAAGTATTATTAACAGTCTGAATTTTATTTATGGGTAGACACACATATATGTATACACACAGAGCAGATTAAACTCCAGTCAGCACTTTAAATCTGCAAGGGGAAAAAACATTCAGGAAAGTAATGGGAACTTTTACATTTCTCTTTTGCTTTGTGGTAAAAGTGACTGACCTGTCTAACTGGATGAATCTTGGGGACTGGTCACAGAGTATTCAGTGAACCAATTTCTTAAATTGCCTTTAAGCTCCAACCTTGTTTTTAATTCCATTTTTTCTTTAACTCTAGCTATGCTCTCATTTCTTCTGACAGTTTCTGGACATCTCTTGATGTAATCCACAGAAACAGAAAATAATATTTTTCTGTTGTAGGCTTTCTGCCCCCTGCAGAAATTAAGTTTCCTCTTCCTGTTGTATCATGATGTTCACTGAATATAAAATGTAATGCTGTTATGGACTGAACACCAGCTCCAGATCTGCTGCATCCATACAACAGAAAACCCCAAGAGATCCTGCATTACAGAACTGGCTTTAGGCAACCTCAGATAAAACCACTTATAACAGGAAGGTAGCAAAGCTCAGCTCCAACAACACACAAACTTTTCCTTTGTTTCAGCAATTTATAACAAAGACAAGCTCAAAATTCATATTAAATTCATTGCCAGTTTTCTACCTGAGAAGGTTCTATAGCCTGATGTTTTCAGAGCTCAAGTGCTTTAGTTAGAATCCACTGCCATATACCTGCTGAAAACACAGGATCCACTGAAATTATGCAAAGCTTTAAAAAAAAAAAAAAGTAGAATAGTAGGCTTAAGGCTCAGCATCATGTGAAATACTAGGGTGTTTTTGGAGGACCACAATAAGAGCTTCTAGCATTTATCTTTCTCAAAACTGCTACTAAAATTCAAACCTGTGTAATTGACAAAAGGAGTGCAATATTTATACCATGTCGTTTATTGCACTGAGGAAAAAAAAATTTTAGTGAAAGAGCAAAACTTTTACATCATTATCTAATAATGTGCTCTACATAGTATCACATTCACAAGCTACAAGTATATTTTCACATCTAAATTGGTTTTTAATTAAAGACCTCTATTTAGCACAAGTGTGGTGCTGTCAGTAAAAAACCAAGCTCTCAAGATAACAGTGCCCTCAAATATATTTCTGTCTTTAAAAAAATAATGTATAAAACCCTACAAGCAACCTGATAAAGCTTCTTCCTCTGGAATTTCTTACAAAGCTGAGTGTTGAAAAATTGTGAGATGCAGTCATACTCAGCCTCACTAGCTCCGTCTACCAAATTTACAGATCAGAGTCAGATTTTTATCAGAAGGTTTTTTTGCTTATTTCTAATGGCACAAAAGATAAATCAACCAAAAGCTCAACACAAGTGTTCCTTAAACTGATGCAGATGCAAATTATATTAGAATAGCAATTATATTCTCCACAATTAACTTGATTTTTAAATCAGATTGAAAGACCAAGATTTTTTAAATACCTCTGTAACTGCAAATCAAGGGTTACAGCCCTTGTGCAGCACATGTACCTGTTGATCAACATAACTGCTTAAAAGTTAGTGGTCTTCTCCAAACTACAGTTACTGATGTGTCAGAAACTTGAAGATATAACATGACCTTGACTAAGTCACTACAAAGACCAAGATCTCCAGCGATCGTATTCAGTGAAAACAGAATACATTATTTCTGCCTGTGGCACTACAAGGGAAATTCCCAACTGCACACATGCTTTTCCCTCTCAGAGACCCATCCCATTTTCCCCAAAGTCCTCTCTTGTTGCAACAGCAGTTAAAGGTGAACTTGCAGCTCCTTCCAGCTTGCTGACCAATTCCACACTCAACCACATCAAGATAAGATTCAGGCAACATGTAGAGAGGGGAAAACAACCCAAACAAAACACCCACTACTTTCCGATATCAACAATGAAAATAAATAATTTAAAGAAAATTTAAATAGAAAAATCACACATCTTCCATTAGGTAAACTAGACTGCAAGTTGATAGCTCTCACAGCGATATTAATATTTCACAGAGGATTATCTTTAGGAGAGTGACTACTCCTCCAGGTATGGCAAACAAGCTTCTACTCAAAACTGAAGGTATTCCCTTTATTATAAGTACTCCTGATGGCATCAATCTATATGTCCAGCACCTTAAGCAACAGATCATAATTTTATTCTGTGCTTCCAGCAAACTTGAGAATAAAAGGTCAGTGGATCTCCAGCCTCCTTTATATTTGACAAGTCAACATCTCTAGTACCATGCATAGCTTTATAAATTCATATTTGTATGTTTTTCCAAATTTAGTGCAAGAATTCTTAGGATTTTGGTTTTCTTTTTTTTTTCTTTTTTTTTTTTTCCTTTTTCTTTTCTTTTTTTTTTTTTTTTTTTTTCTTTAAAGTGCTATTTGGAGAGAATGTCTTACACAGTTTTATTATAACCTTTAAACAAATTGTATCAATGCTTACCACACAAAAATTCATATGCAAGTTTTCAATAATAATTTTTCCGGAACACTAGTTCTGATCTCTGCCACAGAACTTCCTTTCGTGCCTGATATTCTGAGCATTTAATTTGATAATACAAATCAGTTGTGGCATAATGAAAATGAACGTTCATTCATCAAGATGCCTCACAGAAGAGATTTTCCATAGATCCATCTAATTCAACTACCAAATGCTTGTCTGCTTGAGAAGTCAACATACTTGTGCATCTTTTGACGATCAAAGCTGCTTGGCGTAGCTAAAAGACATGCAAATACACCTTTGCTGTTGAGCAAACTTTTCCAAGTCCAAATCAAACAAAAAAAAGGAAAAAATGTGTAAGTAATAATGGAACTAGTGAGGTTCACAAAATGGATGTACTAAGGCATGATGTAAGACCTACCTGAATTATGCACAGCTATGTGTATGTATCTGAAAAACAAGATACTCGTTTGAACACACGTGCCTGTGAATGTGGCAGGTTGTGGTGGGCGCCGAGGAGGGAAGGGGGATGGAGGCAGAGGTGTCAGGGAGGGAGAACAGGAACAGAGGTATAAAATCCCTGCAGTCAACACAACACGGGATTTTCATATGAATCTTCCCTTGGAACAGGACTGTTGGACTGAAGTCTTCCAGCATTAAGCTGCTGTGCAATGTTGGAAACCCTGCCTCTGCCCAGAGAGCATTTTCCCTGCTCCATCATTCACATTCATATGTCAGGAAAACGCTCCCAGAAGTTCACGGACATCAGCTGTTCCCAAGCTCGAAACATGCTCTCCCATCCCGGTTTTCCCCCTAGCAAGTTCACAGCTCCACAGTGTTCAGCTGTGACTTCCTAACACCCTCTAAGGGTGTCCCATGGGGCGGGAAAACCATCCTCCCGTGCACACCATGCCTCAGCAACACCCTGCTCACCGCCGCACCACACCGCTCCAGTGAGCTCAGGCCTCTCAGGACAGCCACGCTCACAGGCCTTGGGGTTACCCAACCAGACCCGAGCTCATTTCCAGATGAAGAAAAATTTACAGAACAAATTCTAACAATAATTTGCCACCATCTGTGCAAAAAGGGTCTCCCAAATCTTAAAGAAAAATAAAATTTAAAAAAGTCATACATAAAGAAGACTTTAAAACTTCAGTGACTTTAAAGCAAAAAAAAAATTTTAAAATAGTTCCAATCTGCTGAACCCTCCTGATACATTGTGGTTTTACTATCATGTATTTCCTTTAAAATCGCTCTTCCTCAATAGCTTTTCCGGTAAAGGTCCTCCACACGCAACCAGTGCAATAAAGCTCAAGCAATGTAAATTCATACCAAAAAAATTTAACTCCAAACAATTGCAATTCTCCCTTTAATTTCTTTCCAGTTCAAACCACTTTGAATGTATCACTTTCAACATGAATATAAGCTGGTTAAAAAAAAAAAAAATTAAAATAATCGTTCATCTGCTGGACTTTGTCCTTTTCACTAACAATTCCCAATTCCCTCTTAAAAGCAACAATGAATTCTTATAAATCTACAATACAAACAATTTCTACTCCACTGTTCAGCTCTCCACTAATCTGTTTGTTGTATTTGCATTTCTGAAATGCAAGGATTGGGTGAGAGAAGATCCGTGATCATTTTTAGAAGTTGGGTGAAAATCCAGCTGGCTCATCAGGCTTCAGATGCAGTGGTTGTGGTCTAATGGTTCAGGACCAGATGTCAATGGTTCTGGTCTAATGGTCCAACTGGCAACTGATTTCACCCCTCGTGGGTCAGTACCAAGATCAATACTGCTTTGTCATCACAATGGGACGGACACACCCTCATCCTATTTGTGGTTGACATCAAACTGGGGAAGGACTGAAATGGTGGGGCATAGGGCTGCCACTCTTCAGCATCAGGACAAACTGGAAGACTGGCTTGACAGAAGTCTCACAGTATTCAGCAAAGACAAATGCAATTCTTTCAGCAGTGCCAGGATAACCCCACGCAGCAGCACGGGCTGCGGTGACCAGCAGGAAAGAGCTGGTGATCCAGGTGGACAGGCTGAACAGGGGTCATCAGAACACCCTTGAGCAGCCAAGGCTGACTACATATTAGGCTGTATGTACAGAATTGCAGCCAACAGTTGGCAGAAATTATTACTCCCTTCTGGGTGGCAGCTAGACATATGTCCAGTTTGGGGTGCCCAAATACAGCGTTGGAGATTGACCAACTGGAGAGAGCCCAGTGGAGGGCCACAAAAAAGGTAAGGTGGCTGCATGTATAACCAGAGATTGTGAGAACTGGGCTTGTTCAGCCTAGAGAAAAGCTGAAGTGGGATCTAATTCTACTCTTCACTACCTTGGAGGTCAGGGGCTACAGAGAAAAGTGCACCAAACTCTCTTCAGAAGTACAAAGGGAATGGGCATGCACAAGTCAACCATCACAAGTTACAACAAGGGAAACACCAACTCAGCAACCTGTTTTAGCTCTTAACCGCTCTCAATCCAGTTTTCCTTTGTACCCAGAGTTGTAGCCTTTCCCTCCTTGAAGATATTCAAAACTCAACTGGAGCAAGACCCTGAGTAACACGATCTGTCTTTGAAGCCAGCACTGCCAGGGCTGAGGGGTGTTGGACCAGATGACCTCCAGCGGTTCCAAACTACATTTTTCAGTGATTCTATGATCTATTCTAGGAGGGTATGCATGGCATAGGATTACAAATGTAATATACCAGCAAGTCAAAATGAACTGCCAGACAAAATACAAGAATAGAAGATACTACTCTACAAACTTCTGACATAACCTTGTGGGCAGATGCTCCAAAATGCTGGGTCAAAACTCATGGCAAAGGGCAAGGGGAACTAATAAAAAAAAAATAAAAATCCAGAAAGCAAAGAGAATTTTTCTGCCACATCTGTACATAAGGACTTCTACCTTAAATACAGCAGATCATACCTTTTTGCAGCTCACTCTTGAGCAACAGAAACAGGCAGCGCAGGTGCTGGTAGCACAGACTTGGCTTGAAGGAGAACAAATATCTGGGACAAAAGATAAGTGTTCTGAAAGGGAAATTTTCTTTTTTAGGATGCCCTTCGCTGCTTTACTCCCACTAGAACCTCATCTAAAGTCACAATTCAATGACTCATTTACCAATGTGTTTGAAGAAATCCTGATGTCACTTATTAAATACATATGTATCACCCATTTTGTCTCAGTCAGAGGTACTTCACTGCAGAACATCTTGAGAAAAACTCAGGAAAGAAACTTGTTTCCTTCAATAGAAGCACCCAATAGCTAGCCAAGGTCACAATAAAAAGTCTGTAACAAAGAGCTCAGGGAAAATAGATTTTCTGTAACACAGCTGATACAACAAACTTTCCTCCAATATACATGTCCTCCTGGTGTCTCTCAGAGCTAGTCTGGCTATGATTGGGAATTGAGAGCACTGGACATGCTGGGCTAGAAATTCAGCTGATGTTAACCAATAGAAACTCATCATGGAGAGTAGATCTGGCCTGCTGTGCTTTTGCTGCATGTATTGAAAAAAAAAAATCAGTAAAGTCTGTTATGATAAATTTGATTTATGTTGGTGGATAGTCCTCACAACAGTCTGCTAAGGAGAATAGGATAAGAGATTGGTCATTTAAATGTCTGATAGTTTAAATCGGGGGTGGACAGAAGTATACCACCTTTTTGAAGACTGTGAAACCAGTCTATACATAGAAGTGATTATTGCTTTTTGGTAATAAATATAATTAAGATACTACGTATCTAAAGTCCATGTGAGCTTTAGAAGACTAATTGAAATTTACTACAAAGACTGGAATCTGGCCATAATTTAGGTTTCCTAGCAAGGTGAAACAAGTAAGAGGAACCTGCACTGATAAAAAATTTAGGTACCAGTAGAACTTGGTAATATGAGAGCCAGTAATAAGCTGGATCTTACAGATACTGATCTTCCTGCTTCCTGTAATTACAAGGACACACTGTTCATCTACTCTACTGAAAACATTATTTTAATTTGAAAACTACTATTTTGAATAATTTTGTTTTCACTTGGGGACTGCAGGTTTTAAAGGGTTAATATGGTGCTGTTAGCTGCAGAGTCTAAATCTTATCCTTGCTCTGGGATAGGAAATGTTGATAGCCTGGGGGTGAGAAGGCAGGGAGATAAAAGCAAACAGGCTTGTCCAGCACTACACCCCACAAAAAATATTCACTCACTCCATGTTGCTTAAGGTTGTGGGCACTTGCAAACAAGAAGCCCGCAAACAAATCAAGGAGACTGAAATGACCAGACTTGGGAGAAAGTGACTTTAGAAGTTAAAATACCACAGAATTTATGCACTAGAAGGTCTGTAGGAAGTTAAGGCATGTTGCAGAGAAAATACTCAACCATTAGCAAGAATGTCAATTCTGACATTTGGAAAATACAGCACCTATGGTAAGAGTTTCTGCGTGAGCTGTACAGAAAGTTACTGAGCTGGGTGCAATTGATATGAGCATACATGTAAGAAAAGGGAAAAAAAAAAAAAAAAAATCACAAAAATAGTAGAGAAGAGGGGAAGAATTATTTAAGCAGAAGATTCCCTGTTTTGCTGGCCAAAATACTAAGTCTTCTGAGACATCTGATGAAAAGAGTACATTCAAACGTGTTGAATAGGTACTGCAGGAATGCTGTCAAAAAACGTGGGAAAGATGTTAAACACTATACTCCTCACCACTCTTGCTGAGTTGCAAATTAACACTTTGAGCATGCATTACATTGATGCAAAGCAAAACCACCTACACCAACAACATAAGCGATGTGCAAATACACATTAATTCCAACAGTTTTTGCTAGCTCCCTGGTTGCAAAGAAATAAACACAAAAATAACTGAACTAACATATGTCTGCAAATCAGCTAACAAGCAAAGAACAAGCCCTGTATGAACAGATGTAAGGGGAGGGGAAAAAAAAAACCCTCAGAACACTAAAGCCTTTTGAGAGAGCAAGTGTGGCAGATTTTGATCAGTGACTGAAGATGCCAAGACTTATCAGTTTCTAAATTCCTGTCTGCAGGCTTGTCAAGTACCATTTATGAAAATGCAGTCTGAGTGAATGAGACACTTCATGACTCAAGGTAGCATGGCATCTGAAATTCAGGATTTAAAAGATGCATCTGGTTAATCCATTTAGAAAATAGAGAAAAACTGAAGAACCACTTGGACAATTGAAGAAAGTATGTAGTTGCATCTAATAACAATATCACATTTCATTAAACTAGGAAGGTTATACAGATTAGAGGCTTACATGTATCTACTAAAAATATCAAGAAAACTTAATTCTACAATTGCACTATTTTGTCCCCCAGTGGTCTCCTCCTTATGTCATTCAAGATTTTCCTATTTGGACAATTAAAATAATCAGATTAGACCACCAAAAAATGATGGAGAAACCACTGTCTAATTCAGTTAGGAAAACAAAAACTTTAAACATTTCTATATATTTAAGGGTTCTAACCTGAGAACACCTACCCACAGGTAATTTTTAAACAGTTACAACTCCCCTTGTTAACAGTTTTAGTCAGGTCCATCAACTTTTTGCAGAATCAAGAACATGCCTACCATTTCCTTCTTCAGAGGTCTCAAACTAAAAATTTCACACACACTCATATAGGCAGAGCAAAGTAATCAAAAGGTGCTTTTCAGACCAAATATTATCTATTTATAAACATATCCGTGCCAAAAGCCATACCATGTTTTTTGAGTAACCCAGAGAAACTTCTCAATGAAGAAATTAACTGTATCACAAAGTTTTGTCATTCAACAAAACTCCAGATTTTTATGCAATGCATCACCCTGTCTTTCAACACATTTTGGTTATTGCAATTGCCTGTGGCAACCCAGACTATAAAGAAGTGAGACTACACACTATTTGCATAGCATAAAAATTACTACATATTAAAAAAATCCATACTTACATAACAAATTTTGCTCTGCATAGGAGGACAACAAGGTTCTCATATCTGTAATAATATTTGATATTTCTTCAATTAATCTTTACTTCTTAAAGTAAATAAAATTCACCTCTGCCATCTCCCTTTAGGAATGTATTGACAATGTTTTGTAATAGATCCTAATGCATCCTCTCCTCCACACATCTTCAGTTTTACATAGATTAATTTGGTATATTAATTAAATGTTTAAATGTTTGGTTAGAGATATAATGCTGTCTTTTGTCTTCTGCTAGCCCACATTTTACCTGAAGGAACACAATTTGTGTGGAAAGATATGCTGGGGGAGGTGACTGCATCTCCTGTTACAGCATACCCTGTCTTTTTTCCAAATCTTAATTACTCATAACTCCAGCAAATTACTTCCACGTTGGCCTGTGCTCTTCATGCCCAATTTCTACCCAAAGGCAATTTCTGTAGTAAGACTGAATGTAACTGATTCAGCCATTTTTTGGTTAAGCTGTCCATGCACCCACCCCACAGCATCTTCCTTATGCTCTGCACAGAAAATTGGTGCTGACGTAATTGAGTGATCTACGCATTTCTGCTCCAAAACACAGTTTCTATCATAAATTACTCCAAGATTGTAGGTGCACACACACACCCCACTAGCCTCACACTCCTTGCAAGGGCACATGCTGGCAGATTTTGTCAGCTTGCAAGTTTTGCTCAAGGGCTTCTGACTCTGGAGCAAAAATCCTGTTGCCTTCTAGAACGAGTCAAACAAATACTTCTGAATGGCTAAATCCCACAGGTACTGTAGGAAATCTGAGGAAAAAGAGTCCCCAGAGAAGAGGGAGCTGCCGGTGGGTGTGGTGACAGTGTCCTCCCGAAACCCACATGCAGAGGAATAATAACAGAGCTTTAAAAATGTCAGATGGTGCCTCACTGCTGCTACATCAGCTGTTTAAAAATTTTAAAAATGCATGCAAGGAGAACTGCACCATACACGCTGACCAGCCTTACACGTCAAGGCAAGTTTTCCAGGTTAACTGCTTACCAAATAAGTCATCTGTAATTTCAAAACGAATCGAACAGTAGGTAAGATTCCATTTGCAAAGCAGCATTTTTGAGGAGGTTCTTACAATAGTGACTGATCAAACAAGCCTAATATTGCAAAAGCTCATTGAGTCCTCTGTTTCTCAAAACAACTGCATGGAAATACCCTCCTCATTATATACAAGGGCTTGTGACCATGTTTAAACTTACACACTGAATGACACAGAAGCCAGTCAACAGGAATATCTAGCTGCAAAGGACTGTTTCCATCTAATATGTTGAAGGGCCAGGGCAAAAGTTTCACAGAAAAGTGACAGAACTCTTTAGAATACAGAATTCAAACAAACAAACAAAAAAACCCCACAAAGTCTAAACCATAGATAAGGATGACCACAGAAATACCTGAGCCCAAACAGACATATCACGTTATCGCTCCCCTCTGAAAATTTTAAGACTGCTGTGTAAAAACGGTACAGTCACAAGGATGAGAAAATGCTTACCGTTAGCAATCCCAGTCCTCCATACTGCTAATTTTTGCTCTACTTCTAATCCTGGCCTCTTTCCTAGCGATATTTCAGAAATAGCACTGTACAGTAGGTTCTGTACTCCAGAAACTATTTTACTCAAATTGCACTTTTCCACAAAGATGATGCTTCTTGAGAAATCATGATGATTTCTCTTGACTCACACATACTTGTAACATTGGTTGAAACTGATGATTTTTTTCAGACGTCAAATTTTATTCACATTTACATTTATTGTAAAAATGACATATCACAGAAGTGTTTTCTTACATTATATAAAGAAAACCCACATTTTGCAGACATGAACAGCTAATGCCTCCGCAAAGCACACAAAGAATGTCTTTACACAACAACCAGTTGAAAGTCATTGTGGCAAGCTTATAAAGGCTTAAAAGCCACAAGGCTCTGAAAGTCCCGTTTTATACTTCATATGACTCCTGAACAATCAATAAACAATATTTTTAGCCCCAAGAAGTAGTAAAAGAAGGATAAAGTTCTCAGCCATGGAAATGAGTTTTCCAGATATTCTGAGTTTGTAACTGTCATGGCCAAGACTAAATCCTATACCTTTCTCTGCCATGAAGTAAATACAGTACATAGCCTTTCTTAAACTCCAGAAATTTGACTGTGGCAGCAAAAATAAAACAAGTGAGCATGAAGAAAAAGCAACTTAGAACAGGCACTTCTGATGCCAAACCCATCATCTGTGTTATTAATAGGTCACACACGGACCCCATGTGATGCTCTGAGTGAAATAAAAATAAAGAATCTATCAACAGGGGTATAGTTATTATTTCCTACAATACTGACTTATAAAATCCTGTTAAAACTGTATGAGGAAGTAGTAAATAAAAAACCCCAAGGAAAACACAAATAGGCATGCATATGAAGAACTACAATGATCATCCTGAATTACCCTTGGATATCCTAGTGCCTTATCGTAAAGAATAAGCAAACAAGGACTAGTAAGGACCTGAAACGTGGTTCAGGCATTCCCTGTGGGGATCAAGAATGATCAAGTTGCCCAGGGCAGGACGTAAGAGCACTGGAGGATTACTACAAACCGCTCCTGAAGCAAAGGAGTCCCAAGTGGCCTCAGATACAGGAACCATTAAGACTTTATTAACTCTAACACAGAATTGCATTCTTCTCACCTTAACATGAAAGTGAAGTTGCGATTACTGAAACAGAGTGTTTAACCACTGCCTTTGACAACATGAACAAAGTTTATGCCTATTTCTAAGGTTCCTTTTAAAACAAAAGGGTCTTTAAAATTACCTGATAAACACAAAGTACTCAATTTTTACTTTTTTTTTTTTTTTTTTCCCAGAAGTGAATCATTAAAAAGAGTAAGATGGGAAGCTCTCAGAGTACGTTTCTTTCAACAGCAGTTGTAGGGTACACTCATGTGGGCAGCCAGAGCCAAGGTTGTAGAACAATTTCCACTATAATATCGGTTTTAGAGGTTTGTAACCTTCTCAAATATTTACCTTTTTATTTGAAAGGTTTCACATTCACTCTGGGAATGCTCTCAATAAGCATCTGAATATGCTTCTTAAAAATACATATTAAAAAAATAATCATACCATAAAATGCGATGACTTTGAGACCACATAAAGATAATATATGTAAAGGTTTATACAACCAATCTACACTTGACGCGTCCTTGATAGCCGAGTTATGCAACCAAAATGTTGGGTGGTGGGAGAGCAGAATGAATAGGTGAAAAGTTTAGATTTATATAACTAGCAAACCAAATACATTTCTTTATTTTCTTCTGCTTGTAATATACCTATGGATTGGCCTGTTTAAACAAAAAAAAAAAAGTTCTGAAGGAATTAAATCCAAAACAACAAATTATAAACCAGCAGCCTTCCATCTGGAATTATTCAAAGGCACATATGGTCATATTTTTAATGTAGAAAAATTCTGTAATCTGATACTTATTTGCCTTTCTTATGATTAGCTGCTCCACAAGATATTAGCTTTAGAATATGGGGCTTGCAATCTGGTCCTCTAAACTAAATATTAAGTTAAAGTTATTAATTCATTAATTTGAGACTATTTCCATAAAACATATACATGCTAAGAGACTGAATGAGATTGGCTTCTTTTTATTTTTAGAACACAGCAACAGTAAAACTACATTAAAATATATCTTCTCATCTGGAACATATGCATAAAGGTCTTAAAAAAGACACCTAGACAAATAATGATAAACAAGTAGGATAATTATATCATTAGCTGCATTTAAGATTGGGGTTTGTTTGTTTCAAGAAACAGTAATACATTTGCTCATATATGATCTTTGAGATTACACAATGACATAGCCTAATGCTCCACATCCACCTTTTTCACAAGGCTTTGGAAAGGAAAATCCATTCCCAAGACAGAAGCACGTGGTGTCTGTTTTCACACACCCTTTTGAGGATGGCGCAACAAGGAGAAGGAAGGGAAGAAGTGGAGGAAAAGGAACAGAAGGAGAAGAAAGCTTCAAGGTTTTGGAGAGAGGAACAGGGATGTTCAACAGCACCCAACTGGCTCCCCAACTGCTTTACGACCATACCAAGTATTTTTTCCTCCCTCTCAGCATTAGCCCTGCAGCCATGACTCAAGGAGGTATCTTCACCTTTGGGGTAGGAAGTGAGTCAACTTCACCATGCTGGCAGACAGGAGCTCCCCGACGGATACAAACAGGTCCTTGCAAAGGAGGACCAGCCCACAGGCTGGCCATACCAGACAGCATACAACAGCTGGGCACCTTCTTTAACTTCTTTTTCCTCAACTCAAGAGATCTTCAAAAGGGCAAAGGCAGAGTGTTATCTCTACAGTTTCCAAACCAAGGTTTCAGACCACCATTGCCTGCTCACTTCCAAGACTCAAGTCCTCTGTCCTTCAGAGATAAGATGATAAATTGATCCTCCCAGTAATCTCCTATACAGTCACTAACAGTGACCTACCAAAGTCAACAGCAGCACTGGTACAACACTAGCGCTACCTCCTGCGCCTCGGCAAAGCTGAGCCTACAAGGCTCAGAGTCTCAAAGCACCTCAGAAAGGCTGGAAGGCTTCTCCAGCATAACTGAAAGGATAGAATAGTTACTGTTGCCATCCCTGGACATGTAAGAAAGCAGTTACCATGAGGTAAACCATCTAGTGTGGCAACCCAAATCATTAATTAGTCAATTTTCTGCAGGATGCAGGAATGTACCCACTATCATGGGCACATGGGTAATGCTAAACATTTTGTACAAGACATCATTTGGGCTTTAAGTACTCACCTTTCATTTTTCTCATCCCTCTGCCATTAAATGCAGCCATTGCTCAGCCTCCGCCTGAAGAGGGTTTGTAAAGCAAACTAGTTAAAAAAAAAAAAACAACAACAAAAAAAAAAAAAAAAACAAAAAACAAAAAAAAAAAAACCTTTGTTTCCCAAGGCAGGAGAGCCACCCTCAGGAGCCCTCTCCTTGAATGGGACTGGGCAGCCTGTTGTCCTCTGCTGCCAGAACCGCCCTATGCAGTCCTCCAACACAGCCTCACACAGCATGCAGTCTGAGTCGTGAGTATCAGGGAACACCTCCAGACTGGGTCCAGCATGGCATGGTACCACACAGATGAGCTTACACACGCAGATCAAAGCACCGTCCCAGAGGCAACAGCTTATCGTCCATGGTCCAAGGCAGGAACATAGTGAGAACGCAACCAGAACTTGAGTCCATCTGGTTTGCTCTCGCTGACACTTTTAGTAATGTTTTTAACCAAACAGGTGCAATGACCTACCAAAGGATTATAAACACGTCCCCAAAACTAAAACTGAGCTTTTTCTGGTAGGTAGAAACTAGCTGAACTGCTGAACATGCAGCTCCTCTCTAAGGCTTACTCAAAAGGAAGCAGAAAGAAAAAAGCAAAATGAGTGCAGAAGACAACATACGGCAACAACAAGACACGATATGTAACAGAAGAGCTGCACCACCTCCTGATAATTTTAAGTATTTTATATGGTTACTGCAGACCACATCCTAGATCAACAAAAGAAGCAGCACTAGGAAGCACTTAGGTACAACTGTGTGTTCAGTTACAAAACCAAAGATAAGTTTCCTAGTAATTATGTTGATGCATGTGGGTTCAAAAAAATATTCCCAGTGATAAAGCAGACAGAATATACACTATGCATATGAAACAGAACATGCACAGCAAGAAATCATTAACTAACATCACCAAACATTAAATTTAGCTGTAAAAGCTGCAGAGAATCTTCAGTGATCTGACGTTCCACTTCCTTCTAAGCTTCCTGTTGTACATGTGTAATCGCTGTAATAAAACTCCTTGGAAAAATGAGTCACGTCAAACAAAATAATCAAACTGTAATGATTAACAAAGAAGTGGAATGTACCTTGCAGTATAAAAAAACACTCTTCTCCAATGTAAATGCTTTAAAAATAAGATTATGCGTTATGTGTTAAAAAAGCATAGCTCTATTTTGCAAAAACATGTGTCATTTTTCCATAGCTAGTTACCTTAAAATGCATTAACCATTCTGCAAACAAAAGAATCCAAACATCAAAAATCCAAACATCAAAACAACCCCAAAAATGTAAAAGTCTTCAGGAACTCTCCGAGTCTATTAACAAACATCAGCAAAACATTTTCTTAATTCACTAAGCTATGAGTAAACTGTCCTGAAAAACAAGTAGAAACTTACCTACTTTCAGTGTTATACTGGCACGGAAAATGGTCTTCCTGATGCTTTTAGTACATGAGCACACATGCAAAATTAAAAGAAGGGAAGAGGGGAAAGAAGAAAGGCATATGGCAGCCATCATAGTAAAGAGGATGGTTCTGATTAGAAGAAAATTGAAGATTCTTGTTGGACTGAACAGTCAGTACAATGCTGCAGTGGCAGCACCCTCCTGCTCTAAGCTCCCTGGAATTGGCCCAGCAACACATCAAGTTCTCGGAGCATCAACATGATTGTTTTCTATTTTGAGAATATCAATGGTTAAGCCTATTCTAACAGCTGCTTTCAGATGACAGAAAATTGCTTCTACAATGCTGAAACCATTCAAAGTCAGCATCCACGGAGGGCACAGGTTAGAAAAAGAGTGACATGACATAAAACAGCATATGGCAACCAAAAGCACAGTAGGAGAATAAGGGGTGCATGTTGTGCACCACCAGGTTTGGACGAACGGAATTATTTGCAGAGCAAGGCTGTGCTAGCCCTGCTGCCTGCATGCTACAGCGGCCCCCAGATTTGAGGGATGACTATTCTGTCACCACCAGAAGGTCCGGGACACGCTGTGAGGGATGCCAAGCCAGGGCATCAACAGGAGCGCGGTCACCAGCTGGGGCTAAGGAATTCATGAGATACCAGTTAGAGACAGCACAGATGGACTCCCCATTTCAAAATTAATATATTTTTAATGTATAAAAAGAAATGTAAAGTGCATGTCACCTCCACCATTCTCCCTGGCACAGCATCACTGTGAAGGAAGACCACAGTACCATCTTTCTCTGCTGTCAGGTATAGCTGGCAAGATGGTCATCACCTTTCCCTGCCTCCTCTTGGAGGATTAGAGTGCAGACTTGCTAAGCTAACAGCAAAAATACTCAAGACCCACCCCAAAAATTTTTCAGCAAAAACTTGAAGTTAAATGGCAGTCAGTGAAAAACAGAAAATAGTATTCCCCAAGGAACAAAAGGTTTTTTTTAAAAAATAAACAAAACAACACAACAAAAAACAACCCACAACAAAACATCCATACAGATACTGGGGGAAGTTCTACAAAATTATACAGGTTTGGACAACCTTGGCGTTTATAGTGAGGAGCACATGTTATGGCAGCCTAATACAGAGGAAGAAACAGGAGCTGCTCTGCAGAGCACCACTCCAGCCAGCTGCAGCTTGTCAGCATCCCCGTGATGCTTCCCAGAGAGTAGCCAAGGATGGCTCCCACAGTCTCTGATCAGAGGCCTTTCTCCCAGGGGTGGACGTCTGCGTTTCCCTTCCCTGCTACAACACTGCTTGTTCACAGCAAGCCAAAACTGTATTTAATATCTGATGATTAACGTTACCCCTATTTTTGTGCAAGCACACAGAAGTCTCTGCTGTCACACGACCCACCTCCAGCTTCCCTAGACACCGCTTAGGACCACGTGTGCAGTGGGACTAGCAAACAGTCACAAGGATAGTTTTCATCTTGAGCAACACCTTGAGTATGTTCCCCTAGATATGTTACCCCAAACCCCAGCGGAGACCCAGCTCTGCTCCCCAGCGTGACGGTGCCCATGGGTAGGACGTGGCTCAAGGCCACCCATCAGCCACTCCTCGTGGAGCTTAAAGGAAAATGTTGGACACAACGTGTACTAGGCACTGCGTAGGAGAAGGGACGTTAACACACACACATCAAAGCCAGTGAAACAGATGATGACAATCACTATGAAATGGTTATTTCTACACCACTATTCCACAATAGTGCAGATCAAAAGCAGAAGCCAGTGCCTGAGGCTATTCAGCCAGTACTGCAACTTAACCATCCAAAACATCCCAGAGCAATTAAGCTGATGATGAAGAGTTATGAGTGAATAGGCAACTCTTAGATGACATCATCCCTATCAATTTTTATTCTAAAATACATGCACAAAGATCATATGATAGTACAGAACTGTTCCCCAAAATGTAGCTTCTTGTTCATCTTAGGCAAATCACTTCTTTCTAATAAAGATTTCTATCTTCTTTTACCTGCCAATTAGCTTAAGGTATTTGAGTTGTAATCCATACATTGTATGCAGAAGACTTGTAAATAGCAATATGGCAAAGAGGAAAAAAGCTAGCTTAAAGTTTTGTAAAACCAAAATACATACTTCAATGCATAAGATAATCAAGACCCAGTAATATTGAAAAGAAACTAAAATATGAATTAATCATACATACAAAAGGTACCCAAAAATATGGCTATACAATAGAAATGTTTCAACTGAAGAATGCATATATATTTTAATGAGATTACACGAGCATTATATAATGATTTTGTCCAGAATACACACACACACATTTTATCTGTTGACATTAACTTCAACTAAAGGCCGAAAGGCAGATATAAGTGAAGCTGTAAAACACAGATCTGCACATACTGATAAATATAATGTATGCTATAAGCTGCATTACTCTATGCATGCTTTCTTGTCAATTCCTTTTTGCTTCCTCAGAATTCCCTTTGTCATTTTATCTATAGTTTTGAAAAAAACATCCCTTTGTGGTCTATAAAAGGTAAACAGTAAATGCCGTTAATTCACAGAAACAGCAGCAAAGGTAGAGCCCTTTTGCTGGTAAAGCTGTTACAGCTGTAGGAACAGGAAATTGAAATTTCTACTGCAAATAATAATTACATAAATGCAGATAATTAAAAGCATGTTAGCAAGAATCCTTAAATATGTACCTGTATTATTTAGCTAGGCAATAACTAACTGATATCCAGCGAGCACACAAATAGTAGTTCTCATTTTCATATTTCTGAAGGTATCAAATCACCATTATTTAGATATGCTGAGGAGGGAGAGGGGGAAGATGATCAAGTAAGTCCCACCTGGGGTTCAAATCTCACCTGCTCAGATATCATCTCCCCTCTTTACCTTTCTCCAGCCCTTACCTCAAATTTGTAAGGCTTCGGGGAAGCGCACTGCGCTCAGCTCTGGCACCACAGGGGCCAGCAGGGACTCCCCGTGCTGAGAGAGAACTGGCCCAGGACAGGGACAGGAACGGGACCTCCTTCGGGGCAGGGAAATAACAGAAACAATCTTCGCTCTGTCAACACTAACAGGACATCTTTTTTTATTTATTATTGACTTCAGCACAGCCAGCATTTCAAATGCACAGTGTACAACCCATAAATACCCAAGTTAAAGGACAGACATGTAACTCTTTGGTGGCCCACACTTTTGGTACCACTTGAAATAGGAAGACCTGATGAGTAAATGGGAGGAGAAGGACTGAATACAGGGGCATCAAAGGTCCAAGCCCCCTGCAGAAGCAACAGGAAAAAGTGTTGAGTGATCCCTGCACAGGGAAGCTGCGGGTTTGTACTTCAGAGAGATGCTCTCTTGCGTAACCCACTAAGCAATGTCCTCCCTCTCACAACACAGCTCCTGGCCAGTCCCAGGCGAGCGCCCCGGGTTCAGAGCACAGACGTACCGCAGCGCTCACCCTGCAGCTCAGAGCCTCCCTCCCCTCCTACAGCTCCAGCCATATTCTGGGACAAGTCTCACATTAAGCTGTAGGGCTTTCTGCAGGTACAGAGAAAGAGACACTGCTTGCACAGCTTGCAACGGTTACATGCACGTGTTTTGAAATACCTTAACACTGTAGTAAACAACTTACACTTTTCATGGTTGAGATGGATAACCATTTCAACATTTGACTTAAAATTTGAAATAAATGCTCACCCATATTCCTCTGAGAGCAGAGCGCAATACACACATACAAACGCTTTTTTTGTAGCGGAACCACAAGCTTGGCACAAACATGCAAACTGAATTATTTAAAGTCTGTTCAAAACTCAGATGACTTGCAAAGGGACCTGGGGGACAACAAGCTCAACATGAGTGAACAGTGCGCTGCTGCGGCAGAGAAAGCCAACAGGATGCTGGGCTGCATCACCAAGGGCATCACCAGCAGAGATAAAGAAGTCATTATTCCACTCTTCTCAGTGCTTGTCAGGCCACACTTGGAATACTGTGTTCAGTTTTGGTCCCTGGTATACAAAAAAAGATGTGGACAGGCTGGAGGGGTCCAGAGGAGGGCCACAAAGGTGATCGAAGGACTGGGAAGGCTGCCATGTGAGGAAAGGCTGAGAGAACTGAGTTTATTCAGCCTTGAGAAGAGAAGGTTTAGGGGAGACCTTATCACCATGTTCCAGTATTTAAAGGGCAGCTACAAAGATGGAGACTCCCTTTTTACAACAAGTCACATGGAAAAGATGAAGGTAATGGGTACAAGTTACCCCAGGGGAGATTCCAACTGGACACAAAGAGAACAATCAGCCATTGAAATACTCTCCCCAGGGAAGTGGTGGATTCCCCAACACTGGACACTTTTAAGATTCAACTGGACAGGGTGCTGGTCCATCTTGTCTAGACTATGCTTTTGCCAAGAAAGGTTGGACCAGATGATCCTTGAGGTCCCTTCCAACCTGGTATTCTATGATACAAAAAAAAAAAAAAAAACCCAAAACAAACTATCTCTCATCCCAGTTCAGAAAGTAGGATGCCAGATTAAATCCCACCCAATACCATATATACTGACAAATTATCCCAATGAAAAAGCAACATAAGGTGTCTCCAAGTGAATCATATTTTCTTCGTTTGCTAGTGCACACCAGGATATTTAACCCAAAAGAAACGATTCTGCAGTACACCAAGATCAGATATTGATAACAACTGCCAGTCTGATGCCCACAGCTTAAATACGTGTGCACCAGTTACCTTGGTAATACATTCACACAAAACAGACTCTGCACGCACATTTCGTTTCTCCTACCAGCATCGTCAGCAATTCTTAAAGGTTTGCAAGCACCTTTTGTGGGTTCCACTGCAGATGAAGGATTGCAGCATCCTCTACAAATTTGAGCCAGCCTCCACCCTGCCTCTCTCAGAGCTGGAGTTTAGGTTCCCACTGAGGCACAAAGAAACCAGCTGCCTGGACCACAACTCTGAGTTCTCACTTGAGGAAAGGGTTGGCAGCTTTACTGCAAAAGGGCCCACAAAATCAGGTAGGCAGAAACTAGCATGTTGATATCATGTAAAGCATTGCTGGCCTGGCACAGAAAAAACAAACAAACAAAAAAGCCAAGTAGGGTTAGGATATAGGTTGGAAATATTTTTTAAATAGAACTTTTAGTAGGATGCTTACTGATGCAACAGAGCACAGGATCCCATTTCTCTACTTAAATAGCAACAGAGAGAAAAGCAGAGCCATACGTCAAGTTATCATTTAAAAAATTATCCAAAAATACACCCCAAATAATTGCAAGACCCACAGTGACAAAGCTGTTTGGCCTAACGGCCCAGAAGGGCGTGCAATAGTGTAACAAGAGCTACCCCCTCTTACAGGTAGGACTCTTGAAAACATTACATCTAAATGTATTAAACTGTCACATTCAGAAGACCAGGACAGAAAGGTTATTTCCCCTCCTGTGCCATGCACTCTGTGTACCTAACAGCTGTAAAGAAGTAACTGACGCAGATTACCTGGAACAGTTTAGCAACGGGATATAGTAGAAGGTGTCCCAGCCCATGGCAGGGGGGTTAGAACTAGGTGGTCTTTAAGGTCTCTTCCACCCCAAACCATTTTATGATTAAACAATAACTTCTAGTATATATTTTTCAACATCATAAATAAAGTTGGATTGTTTTTAAGTTCTTGGCTGCAGCTGTTCTGAACGTCAGAATTTATAAATTTGCAGACTTCAAGCTTAGATCCATTGTCTTTGCATCTAAACCAGCTAGTATGGAAAATCTTGAGGCCTGATGTTAATCTCACACAGAAATCATTTGTACTCTGCGCACTTTGAAAGTTTTCAAATCGAATCATAAAAATGTTTATCAATTTGTAATACCGTTGCTGACTAAGGTGCTGGGTAGATTTTGGAGATGCACCACCCGAGGCTGTACTGAACCAGGGGTTCAGCAACTGTTTCCTCCCAAACCCACCATGGGACGAGGACAGAGTTCCTGACACAGCAGCTCCCAACTCTCTGGCACACAAGACATGGGAGATGATTCGTTTCTGTGGTGCTGTAGTCCCCCAGAAAAGGCACATCGCTGACGCTCCTTAGCTTACGATCCACAGAGCATCCCAGTTACCCAGCTGTACTGGTCCCACTTGGTGAGCACGTTCACTTCCAGAACTGAAGAGGCACACGAGCAGTAATGGATATGGATACACACCTATTTAACACCTGTACCTGACCATTCGGGTTAGCTGTACTAGCAAACAGCACAGGAATAGTGCCACACTGGAGCATCATTTCTAATGAAACCCTACCAAGCCAGATCAAGTGCTCCGAAAAAAAAAAAAAAAAAAAGTTTTTTCCAAGGATCTGAATCACCTTTTTCTACTACTATGCCTAATACCCATTTTTCTCTATGTTTAACAGGAAAACAAGCAATTTCTTTTTTAAGGCTACTCTGAAAATACCTCAAATCACTTACCTCTTTGTTTACAGAGCCACTAAACACTTCATAGCTATAGCTTCCATTAACTTCACAATACCAATAATACATGAGTGTTCATAGAATTTAAAAATTCGAGCAGAATTGAAACAAGAAGCATAAATCAAGGCTAAATACATTGCGGAGAAAAAAATAATTAAAAAAAAAAAAAAAAAGGAAAAAACAAACCAACAGTACAAACTGTGAGAATCCAGCTTCGTTAGCTTACCAAAGTCAGGAAACATGGGTTTAACTGTAGAATTAAAGAATATTATGATGTTATACAGAACTTGGAGTCACAAGGAATTATATAAATACCTACATTACCCTGCCTTACTGGGTCTGTCCTCATCACCACTGGGCACACTGTACCTTCAGCCTATCACATTTCACCACAAATCCTACACCTATTTGTGCAGCTCCTATTTCCTCTAACCTAGCCTGTCAAAAATTGAGGCCTCGTGTAGCCACACCTGCTACAACAGATTTCTGGTACAGGTGACAAACAACCTGGGAGGGATGCTACAGAAAAGGCATATATCCTCCAGAAAGCTTTTCCTGGAAAACAAAACACATGTACCAAACTCAGAAAAAAGATTTCAGGTATTTCTTAGCTTCAGGCTAAACATTTGTGAAAGATAGTACATTAAAAAAAAAAAAAAAAAAAAAAAAAAAAATCACATTTACATCAGGAAAACCACCATCAAGTCTACACTGGCTAAATAAATGGCCTCATTACTCTGTTTTTTTAGTGTAAAGAATAAACTCAAAGAAATCAAGCTCCTAAGCATTTCACCATATGTACCTCCAAAAGCAACTTCTATATTCACAGTAATTATACATTCACTCCTCTAACAAGGATTCAGTCCAAGACCTGTGGCAGTCAAAGAGCAAGCAGTCTGTTAGTACAGTCACAGCCTAACTCCTACCTTATCCATGCTAACCAACCCCTCACCCCTCTGAGCAACTTTCAGAAAATACTATGGACACAGATTATAGAAAATACAGCAAAAAACTCAGATCTGGAGAACAGCACTGCCAACAAATCAACTCTCTTAAATATGACATACCATTTTCATGGAACAATGTCATCCCACATGTTAAGTGTTTAGAAAATAGACATGCAGAAATCCTCCCCACCACCAATCACAATGCATGCAAGTCTAAAACCATATCAATGCAGTGCTTATTACAACTATCGCAAACCTGACAGTAGGGACTCTCAGATCTTTCCTGCTTATCCTATTCAGGGAAAAAAAAAAAAAAAAAAAAAAAAAAAAAAGGAGGGGGAGGTGGGCAAATCATCTGGACTGTTTGCTATTGTTGTCCCTCTTGCCTCATGACTTTAATGGACACATTTCGAGTTCAGAAATCCAGCATTACAGCCGTACAAAGCACTGATTTCCTGCTAGATCCCTCTGATGGCATTTGCACAGTACATGTTGGGAGAGGAGGCAATAGCCGTTCAATGCACAATTTCATAGCTAAACAAAGTTGTAATTGTCTCCTTGTTAGAGTTCTTGTTTAAAAAAAGCTAAGTGATACTGCGCAGACATGAGTATTGCCATGTGTCTGAATCTTGCAGCTGAAAGAATTTAATTTATGGTTGCTACCACTGAAGGTTCTTCCTTTCCACACCTCTTTGGAAACACAGAGAAGCACATTTTTAGGAATGCTCTCCTGAATGTTCATTCATTCAAAGTGCACTCAAAAACCCCCAAACTGTAACAGTTGCAATGCATGCTAACACATCTAAAGCGGACTTTGCTTCCAGAGAAGCCCAGATAGACACTGTGTAGCAGTCATCTCAGAACCGCTCTACTAAAGCGTGATTTTATCACAGCTACATCAACCCAGAGATGTGTGAGAAAATCTCTTACAGCAACACTTTTCCTTCTGTTTTACATGGTCAGGTTTCCAATACCTACTGCTCCTGGAAAGGAATTTGGTCGGCCATGCCCTACCTAAAGGATTATGTCTACAATTCAAAGCCACTCCGAAGTTTGTCTATTAGTAATAAAAGCCAGAAGTACTACAAGATGTAGAATAAAAGTCTGAAAAAGCAGTTAGTTTGGGGAGGTGACTTCCATTATTAAAAACTGAACTTGCAAGACTGGGCTATATTCTGCCATTTTTAAACAGAGCTTGCCAATGAAATTCAGAGATCTAATTAACTAAAGATCCATATAACGCACACAACAGGAAACCTCTTAAGCAAATGGCATGGTCTGCTTGTGACTGTGAATAAGGGGGAAGGAAACAAACTGGAGCCCACCCTACTGCTGTTGTTTTGTACAGCGATGGGTGCAAAGCTCGTCAGAACCTTGACAAAAAAGCAACATTTTTCTTTTGTTCTCAAAAAGAGGGGGGGGGAGAAAAGTAACATACAGTAAACCATAAGCAAACTAATAGTTCTACCATTTATTTTCCATATATTTGGGATTGTTAGTTTAGTTACACATATGAGGGTTTGCTTACCTCAGCCACTGACTGAAATTAAGCATTTAAAAATTTCTATTACCCTTATGTCATAATTTCATTAGAAACCATAAAAAGTGGTGAAATCATTATCTCTTGTGTTTGGACATCAGATAGAAATTTCTCTTGCTAATAGCCATTTTCTTGCTTTTGTTTCCTCAACTCAGAATAAAGAAATCCAACCCTTTTGTCTTCAAAATTATAAAGTTCTCATGAAAAAGCATTTTCACTTACTTTAACTAAACCACATTTCTAGGCCTAACTAATTTACAGCACCCCTTTAGGGAACCAAATCTGGGGCTTAGAAGCATTTGTGTCTTCAATTTATCCACTGGGTTTCAAACTCCCAATTTTCCCAGAGGATTACGAAAGCCTGCCAATTTAGCTTGATGCATTAAAACTGTTTACACACATCCAAAATACATTCAAACATAAAACCAGATTGGTTTCATTCCCCCCTCCCCTTTTTTTAAAAAAAAAAGCCCAAAGTAACTGGCAGATGCAGAAAGCAGCTCCAGGCTGGAGCATTGCATTCACAGCTACAGGCTGAGCTTCAGTGAAACATGAGAGAACCAGGCGAGAGACAACAGCGAGTACTTAAATTTAATACAACATCTGAAATCCAAGGTAGTTGTACCTCTCCAAAATATACTGCAACCGTTTATAGAGCATAGCTATGTTGCTTCATCTCTTGCCCCTTCCACTGCACTTCTATTACGCATTAAGAGTCACTCACATGTACAAGCAGCTCCAGAAAGCTAAAGAAAATTTAAATGCAAAAAGTATGACTAGTTCTACAATAAGACAGATTCGCACTCAGAAGTATCTTGCCTAAAAGCATCAAGAGTATGCAATCCACATCATTAGGTGGGGCAGAAAGGCAGTGTAGACCACTAACCAAAGAAACTGGATTCTCCAACACTTCCTAAAAACAAATGTTGTCTTTCTCGGTGAACAGCACTGTCATACAAAGTAGAGCAGTACAGACATTAAAAAGTTAGGAGAGTAGTCAGGAAAATAGTAGTTAAATAACATTAAGACACAGCTATATTTAGTAAACAAGTTAGGCTGAAACTATTGACTATGTATGACCAGAAGAGGCAACCCACTGAGAGGCAAAACAACGAATAAACTAATAGAAAAACCCTAGTTCATCCAACTCAGTAGGAAGTCGTAAGGCAGAAAGCTTAAAAAGAATATTGTAGTACTCACTGATGGTATGTAGCAGGAATACTTATCACTTGGGGCAAAAAGAAAAAAGAAATATTAAATGAAAGTAAGAAGCAAGGGGGAATGGGAAGGATGAGAAAAAAAAAACAAACAAACAAACGAAAAAAAAACAAACAAACAAACAAAAAAAAAAAAAACAGGAAGAGAAAAAAAAAAAAAAAAAAAAAAAGGCAAAACCAGAAGAGAAAAACATTTTGTATGTTCCAAGATTTAGCAATAAACTTAGGCCTTTAATGACTCTGGTGTCTCTCTTCACATCCCACCCCTCCAGGAGCACCACCCATTTACTTCCACTGACTGTCTGAATTACCAGCTCAGACTGCAAGCTTCTCCACAAACACAGCCTTTTTAAATCTGAGCATATGCATGTGTGTTTCCTAAAAATGACTCAAAACTCTCAGAAGAGCTTGCACATCACCACGTGGTGTTTCCAGGTATCCATCCTTCAGCACCCAATGAAAGAAAAGCCTGGAAAACCAAAATTCTGCATCCATTTAAACAAGCTGATGAAAGACAAAAGGTAAACCATTCCTTTTTAAACTGTTGGTGCCTGTGCTCACTCACTCATAAGAAGCTGCCAAAAGACTTCTTGAAAAAGTAGTTAGGGAAGCTTATAAAAAGTTGTTCATCAGGTGCTTCTCATCTCCTAAGCAGAAGCCTGTCCCTACTAGAAATGCTCAATACCAGAAAGAGCAGACTTGCACTGTCATCATACATGCCATGTGCTATAAAGTTAATTATCCTCTAACATCCTTCCTGCTACATTATGTATGGGTAAAACAGGTACAGTTCTTGGCCTCAAAATCATATTAATTAAGGATTAGATTTAGCAAGGACCTAAAAAGAGGAGCTAAAAATAAACCTCAGTAATTGACAGAAAACTACACCAAGAAAGGAGACAGCTACTCTGAAGAGCAAGGAGTGACATACAGATCTCCCTGTATATTACCAACAGCACAATTAGCAACATAATGCTGCTCACAAAACAAAACAACGCTTCAGAGGATTTGTAAGAACACTGTTCTTGACCAATTTTTTCCCCTCTTATACACCTCAAGATATAAAGCACAGGAAAAAAAAAAAAAAAAAATCTCTCAGAGTAGGTTATTCAGGCAAGAAAAAATCCTGTCAGATAACTGCTTCTGCTATCAAAAATATTAATTTAAGCAGTATGGAAAACACACTGTGAGACCAAAAACTCTTCTCAGCATCCCAGGCATTAAAAGTCTTTGTAAAGGAGAGAGAAGAGAAACTTTCTAATACAGACTCCTGTGTTTGGGATTCTGTTTCTTTCCTTGTTTTTAAAAGCAAGAATGTTACTCACAACCAGGCCAAATATTGCCAATTGCTCAGTGCAAAAAAAGGATTGTTTTTTTTAAACACACAATGCTTTGCTTCTCAGCTGGCTACAGAGCAGAGGGTTCCTCCTCGCTGCCCAGTAACTAAAGACCCTTTTAGCACAAGGTGGGCCACCGCTGAGTTTCTAAAGCAAACAGCCTGTCCTCCTTGCTGCTATAGTTTAATCACCCCTGGCACCAACCAAGGCCATCCTTCTCAGGCAGGATAGACTGACATCCTGCCAAAGTTTTTATTTTTAAGAAGATTAGCACACTGACAATAGCACACAGCGATCCCACAAACAAAGCCCCATGAATTAAGCTGAACTTGCTGTCACTATGAGCAATTGCACTGCAGCACCACAACCACTTTTGCAGTCTAGACGGGCAACCATAAAACTTCATATTCTAGCCCAAATAAATGACAAATACCCCGACTTGCTGTAGCTATTCATTCCACATGCTCATTTTTCTTGGTACTGAACCCAGCCATGGATGAATCACAATGCACACATGCTCAGAGGACCGGCAGCCACAAGATCCTCTCTGCTCCAGCTCTCCCGCCCCCTCCAGTATACCTGCCTGCACATCACTGGGGGGGCTTTAGAGAAGACTTACTGGATTTTAGCAAAGCCATGGGTTCAACAGACACTGTTGGCTCCTCCAGTGCAGCGGAGGAGCACATACTTGTAACACTGCCTTAGTAGCTACCCAATGCAGTCCTGACATACCTATAGAACAAGAATGTTTTCCAACAACTTTTCTACAATACCCAGTAAAAGAAACGGGGAAAATAAAAACAGGAACTGATCTACATGCCACCCCTTCAGTAAATAGTTAGTACATATACTGTAGTTAGTAGCAGTACATGTACAGTGACAGAACAGTATGTAGATCCTACATAAAATGAAAAAATGAATTTTTCTTTTCTTCTCCAGTTCTCCAATAACATCAGCAGCAGAGCAGAACGTTGGTCTTCATTTAGTCATTACAGCTCTCCTTTACCTTCTTTCCCTGAAAAAATTGCATAAGCTCAACTACTCTTTAAAAAAAATCCTAAACTATCCTGTTTGCCTGAGACTTCAAGGAGATTGAAAATATTTTCACAGAGAAACTAAAATCAATCATAGAGACTTTTTCAGCAAAGACTACTTCTAAGCTTCAGGGCATCCTGCACAGCTGAACAGAAACCATGGTTAGAATTCAGAAGTTGAGACTTTTTCATTTATTTTTATGCATTACTATTCTGCCACAGACCTCACTGCTGGAGACAGTCCCATTGAAATGCTTTATACCATGTTGTTATCACACGCTGGTGACAAACTTGGAAACAGCTATAGCCATTTTTTTAATGTAATCTGATGAATGCTGCCATATCTTTGTTTACAATGAGTTATTGTTACAGAGCTCAGTTAGCAGAATCTTACTCAGAAGCAAAAACAATGTGACAGCTAAAAGCAATAGAAAACTGTCCGCCAAAGAGCACCCTTCTCCAGCCCCAGGCAGCCGGTCACTCTTTATAAACCTAAATCTAGTAGATCTCACACCTTAGCCAATTAACTTTACAGAAAGTAAAATAAATTAACAGCTTAAGAGCTGCCACAGAGAGGTGACAGAGTGACAACTGCTTCATATTACGACAGCAGTCCAAGACACCTTTCAGCTGAAGGTGGACATTAGCTGAACCACAAAGTTACATTTTAGGCCCAAGAAAGGCATCCCACTCCACGCTGCAGCAGGTTGACAACACAGCAGAGCCAACCCATGAGCTGCCAGCTACGCGTGGTGCCACCAGGTACCACCTCCCCTCAGCCGAGGGCTCCCACGCTTCCCTCCCACTACCTGTCACGCTTCTCCTACCCTCTAAGGAGACAATTTAGACAGAAACCCACCAAAACAGCTGGGGTGAGCAAGAAGGCTGTAAATGAATATAATCCATGATGACACATAAAAATCAAAATAATTACTGTTGGCAAAACTCTCCCACAGCCCTGCAGCCCTCTCTCTGATGGGCATCTCTGAACCAGTTCACCACGGGCTTGCAGGCACCAGCCTGAGGGTGGGAGGGATGCAGGGCTGTGGCGCAGCACCAAGAGGAGAGGGGGGCTGAACAGGATTGGCTGTACTATTTCCCTCCTTCAGGTTGTTTTGATCAGGACCCTAAGACAGGAGAGAACTTGGCAAAGCTAAAGCCAGACACCCATGCTGTGCTCCTGTCTCGGCCAGGGCATGAGGCGAGAGTCCGAGCGCTCAGTCCAAGTTCCCGGACTCCTTGTTCCCATTCAGAAGCACGCTCTTTCACTTCGAGGGATGCATCTGAAAAAGCAGGTGGCCAGAATTCATTGAGCCCTCTGACGACCGTTGTGTTGGAAATGCTCAAATGACTGTCCTACCTGAGACAATAAATGAGATTCAATAACCTCTTTGCTCCTGGTGATGATATTCAAAAGGTACTGGAATCCCAGCAAATGTGAAATAACTCAGAGTTTTATCAAAAGAGTAAATCAATACCTATTTCTGTGCAAGTGCACTGGCTGTGCAGGTTAACTCATAACATAGATTTTGTTTTGTTTTGTTTTTTTACTGTATACAGTAATTGTATACTCAAGTAAAGTGCTATATAAGCATTTACTAAATCAATAACCAAAACAATTTTCTAAATTACATATAAAATGGTTTCTTTCATCCATTTATTCTCATAAAAATTTCAATGTGAAAGCCAAAAGAAAACAGCTGCATAAAGTATTTTCAACTGCAAGAGACATGCAAGAAGGTATTTCTGCCTGTGCTGGAGGGCACAATCTGTAATAACATTCTGCCTTCCAGATAATGACAAAAGGCATTAAAAGGACAACTTGCTCTCTAATAAGCTCGCCTGACTGGTTGAGCATGCACATACATAGATAGCACAGTTTTGCCAACTATAATTTTAATTAATTTTTACATTTCGTTCTAAATTACATTAATTTATGGCCTTCCTGAAAGACATTTAGCAGACAGCTAATTAAATTCAAGCCATTAGATTTTGATTAGAGATGTTTTAAAAAAAATGTCAGAACAATTCACACATTTTTTTGAACACTACATGCTCGTTAGCAGCTAGAGCAACCAACAAGTGCTTATAGAAATGGACTAAGCAGCACGATTCAAACCCGAAAACAAGTACATAATATAAAGTTTCATACTTCAAAGCCGAAGATTCTGGGAATGCCCCCTCCTCAGGCCAAGTCCAGAAAACCACCATGCACCAGTGCTTGCCATAAAAACAAAATCAAAGCCCAACTAACAGTGAATATCCTGACACACAGTTTAAAAGGTTGAGTTGAGCTTAATCCTCATTAAATTCTAATAAAATCACAGTGCCTTCCTGACCAAACAGCGAAACAAATTAAAGGTCCAGATGGAGCCTCCCTTAATAAGGCGAGCGGGATGCTCTGGAGAGCCGGGCACTGCTCCGGCACAGGGCCACCCAACCAGCCCACACCACTGCTCAGCGAGCAGCCTCCGCGCAGGAAAATGATGCGTTGTTATTTCAAAATTATTGGGTTTTTTCCCACTTCCAACAGAAAACAGTTATTTCTAAATACCAGCCTCAGTGGGGCCAATACTCCATGAGTTAAAAGCAGTATCGGTGCCCTTTGATATGGTGATTGGTTCCACTATCGGGTAAAGAGGTTCATAAATATTAACCATGGCACATTTGCTTATGTCACCCACAGGCACAATCTTCCCTCTGAAAACCGGGAACAGAACCCGTACAAATCCTCCCTGTGTCACTTTTTGATCATCGGATATAAAATGACCACGGAAGTTACTTGAGCGAGGAGAGCGTATCAGGCAAAGAGCCAAACTACCAAAGTGTACTGTTAATTACCGTGCACCAGTTTGGTTTGGACAGGTGCCCAAAATGCTGGAGTTGACATTTCAAAAACCTGAAAGGTTAGGATCACACTCAGAAGTATTTAAATGAGTCAATTTTTCCAGAAAATTGAGAACTATTCACTATTATTACAGATTTCACAGGAGTGCTGTAAAAATAAATTAATCTAATTTTTAGAGGCACGGATTTATGCTTCTACAAAAACTGGAGTGAGTCCGGTCCCAAACCGCCCGCACAGCGGCGGCGGTGCAGAAAGCTAACACAAGAGCACGGCAGGTAGGCACCACATGCAACCTCACCGCAAAGTGAGCGGTCAGGGCCATATCACCCTTATAATCTGCAGAAAACATACAGGAATGGACAGGCTTTACCATTCTTACGTTTGGATGCCTTTTCAGTCCACGCTTTTAATCGGGATGACTTCATACTACATGCAATCCGTCCTCCAAATCATTCAGAAAGTGGGATGGCAAAGTATTTTTTCGTAAAGAAGCCGATGACAATTTGCCTCAGCCTTAACAAAACTGAGGAGAACGCAGCCTGCCAAGTTTTCTGGCATATATCTGGATAAACAAGCAGTAAATATTTCTGATCACACGGCAGAGCTCGGCGCAGAGGAACCTGGCGCTCGGGGAGCCGGGCGGACTGCCGGGGCTCACCGAGGGATGCGCAGCCACCGGGAAGGCGAGGACACACACACACACACACCCCCCCCACACACACACACACACACACCCCCCCACACACACACACCCCCACACACCCCCACACACACACACACCCCCACACACACACCCACACCCACACACACACACACACACACACACCCGCCGCCTCGGACGTTTCCGCGGCCACCGCCACCGCTCCCAAACTTTTAAGGCGTCCGAGCCGGCCCCGCGGAGCCGGGCCGGGACCACGGGCAGAGCTGCTCCGCCGCTTCCCAGGGCAGCGCGGCGCCCGGCCGGGGTCCCTCCCACCCCCGCGGCAAAAGGGAAGGGCGAAAAATAAAAGAATAATGGTTTTTAAAATTTTTAATTAATAAATAAATAAAACCACCTACCAAAACCAACAGCCCAAACCCAAGCAACTCACTCTGGGGCAGCGCAAGCCCACGGCGAGGGAAGAACAAAGGAGGCAAGTGCAGCCGGAGCTCTCGCAACAGATGGTTTGAAGCTGACCAGATTTCGCGCTGGCATCCCCCCCCCCTCCCTCCTTCCCTCCCGCCGCGGCGCGGCCAGTGTTTGCACGCACGCACCGGCCCGGTCGGCACCGCATCGCCCCCGGCCGCCGCCGCGGCGCAGGGCAGCCCCCGGCCCCGGCACACCCCACCGGCCGCCCGGCCCCGGCACCCCACCGCCCGCAGGTGCGCTCCCCCCGGCCCCGCCGCAGGGCGGGCGGGCGGGCGGCTGTCAGCACCCTTGCCCCGTCCCACCCTCTCCCCTTCACCCTTCCCGCCGCCGCTCACCCAAACTCCCGGCGAAACCGTCCATTTTGTGCGGGGGGAGGTCGGTGCCGCAGCCCGAGGCGAAGCCGCCGTCGCCGGCCGGGACAGGTTCATTCACTCGCGGAGCGGCGGCAGGCAGCGGCGGCGCCGCAGCCCGGCGCTCATGAGCCGCCCGGGGCAGCGGCTGCGGCGGCTCCCCGCGCTCGGCGGCGTCGGGAGGCGGCTCCGGCGGCTCCTCCTCCTCCTCCACCTCCTCCTCCTGCTGCTGCTGCTGCTGCTGCGGGGCCGACGGCAGCGCTGCCCGGCTCCGTCCGTGCGCCGCGACCCCAGCACGGCAGCCAGTGCCGAGCTCCTCCCGCCGCCGCCAGCGCCGCCCCAGCGCCCCGTGCTGTCGTGCTTCCGACTCCGCCCGCCCTGGCAGCCGCCGCTTCCCCTGCGGGCGGCCCGGCACCGGCCCCGGCCCCGGCCCCGGGCAGCCCCCAGCCGCCACAGCCCGGGCTGCTGCCCGCCCGCCGCAAAGGGCCTCCGCGGAAGTGGGGGGCGTGGGGGGCGGACGGGGGGCTGCCCGCCGCCGGGGGGGTGACGCTGCCCCGTCTTTGCTAGCACACCTTCGCCGGGATCAGCCAGTGAGGAGTAACGTCTCGCTTTGACGTTCAGAAGTCGATACTCTCGGGCGGTTTGTGGGAGGATTAATTGGGCGATTTAATGTAATGATGCCAGCGATCAAAACAGAGATTTTTCTTAGATTAATCTAAAAACGTTCGTTGAAACTAGTTTGGGGAAGCTTTTCCTTGCTGGCTATTAAACCAGAGGAACTGTCATTTCTGTAACCTTAGGCTTCTCATGGCATGTGCAGGCAATTTTTCCTTCCATTGCACTCTGTGGTCTCCTGCGCATGTGCTTGGCGATGAGGGAAAATAGAAAGTAGAACCAGAAATTCGAGTCAGCCATGCTGCCCACCATCTAATCTCTTAGCCAAGAGCATTTCGTATGTTAAGCAACATCATCAAGTTGTGTGACGCAGTGCTTTCCCCTTGGTCAGGAAAAGCTACGTACCCATTGCAACATCCTGTTTTGCTGTAAGTGTTTTCCTGTAACGCATTTGAGTGCTAGTGCTGCAGTCGTGCAGAGAAACGGGTAATTGCCTCTTGACTGTGGCCCTGGCATTTGCAGCCATGTGCTCTGATGACGGTCTGTGGATGTTGTTGAACAGGCCTGGGGAGAAACGTGCTGCTGGAGAGCAGCACAGGCCTGGCAGCAGCAGCACCCGTTTCCACTAGCACCTTCCATCTGTTCAGGCAAAAGCATTGTTACTGATCTGCAATATAAAAAAAACCCAAGAGGTTTATGCTTGCTCACATTTGAGGAAAACACCTTGAAATTTTCCATCAAAACCTAATCTCCAGCAGAGTTTCCAGCAAGTTTTACTGCACAGTTGGCACAGCTATGAATTTGAGTGTGGCTGCCTACAAACATAAATAATCCGTCTTCATACATCCTGTAGTCTTCTCAAAAGTGGTGCCTTTCAGTTAACACGCTATAAATGGGACATCATTAGCCAATAATTTCCTTGGTTGTTATTTTTTCTGGTCTTAATTACTAGCAGGTATTAGACTTCCTAGCTGCTCATGGGGTCTACTGCTGTAGAGCGGCTCTGTATAGCCTACTTCCATGGTCTTTTTGCCATGGCAAAAGGAGTGCTGCACTCACTCCAGCAAAAGGTCCCTCAAAAATGTTTTATTTGACAAACAAAAGCAAGAACAACAAGTCACGACAACTTCAGTCCCATCTCCCTACCCCCTATTTATTACCTGTCTCAGGCCGGGTTTTCAAGATGTTTACAGCGTTGGGAGTACAGAGGTATAAATCTCTAGCTAGGAAAAGTGTCCAGGGAATTCAGAGCCTGTGGCCAGTTTCCTTCAGAAAAGGACCCTTTCCCTCTGAGGCAGGGCCTTATGTAGATGCTTGTGGTGAGCCTTGTGTGCTTCAGTATGCTTTTTTGTTAAACAAACAAGCCCCAAACAAACAAAAGGCATGCCCAGCTGCCTTCTTGATCTCTCAGCAGGACCATCCTTCAGATACACTGAGTTATTACAAACATCCTTATGTTTGTAAGTAAAGAAGTGTTGCCTGTATTCTATAGACTGGAAACTGAGGCACTGAGGTCAAGACAACAGCATGGATCTCTATCTAGATGTTTAATTCCTACTGAAAGTGGTTAGGAACATGAGTGAATTCCTTTTATTACCCAAGTCCTGCAGAGCTTGCATAAAAGTACGTAAAAAAATTCAAGAGCTGCAAAGAAAGCTAGCTCTCCATAATATTGTCTTAAACCCAAGATGCGTTTGTTACTCACATACTGTGGAACACCTAAACTTTGGTGCTAGCATTTTAAAAATAAAGCTCTATAATTGCTGCAGTTAAGGAACCGAACAAAACTAAGGAAATTAAAAAGCAAGGAAGTTTACCTCTGTGTGACTTGTTAATCAGGAATTTCTGAAGAGTAAATACTAAGGAGGAATTAACAAAATATGGCAAAATCCAGCTTTTAAGTTCTTATGTTACCTTCTTCAGTCTAAGCCAACTTCTGAACACTGCCTGAATTTAGATGGGGGTTGGCGAGTTTATTTATTTATTGGTTGTGTTTGCAGTGTAGACAACTGATGTAATTGTGGTATTGACAATACACAATCAGAGTTTTAGCAGAAAATCTGCAGTAAATACATATATGGGTGTGTGTTCATAATGTTTAACAATTTTACTTGGCTGCTGAGCAGAATAATTTACAATTAAAGCAAAAATAACTTATTTTTTTTAATGTATATTTCAGACAGGTACTGGCAAATTACTCAATATAGCCTGTAGACTAATAAACAGTATGACTGTTCCAGGTGCAAACCCTAAGGACCAGGTGATTTCTTACCTCTGGCATACTACCTAGTGCTTAACTTGGAGGAGGGAGTTGTACAGTGCTGCAAGGGGTTTAACTTCTGTTCCTTACTTGACAAGGATTCAAAAACATGAACCAAAGAGTTGTTACAAAGTTTTAACAATCTCAGTGATTGTCTCCTTTTAGTTTACTTTTTGATGCTAAAGAAAGATTCCATTATTCAGGGTTGGAGTAAACTTAGAGTATGTCACCTCAACTTTCAAACCAGCTAAACGTCCAGTGCTTTCTTGCACACAGAGATAGTAAATAAAGACAGGTGCAACACCGCAGGGCAGGAATTTTACATCCGTTTGACAGATTGACAGTTTAGGAAATGCAAAAATTTCTCGTCTGCAGCCTCCCCCTCTCCTGGCAGCGCAGCCTGACCCTTACGGGTGCCGGCGGTGCAGGAGGCGGCCAGGCCGGGGTAGGCCAAAGCCTGCCCTGCACCGCTCCCAGCAGCTGCCGAGCACCCAGCCCGCACCCCCGCTGCCCAAAAATCGCTTTGGCGTTACAGACTTCGTCAGACAAGGCTGACGTACCCGTGCTGAGGGCCCGGGCATACGTGTGGAATCTCCCTCTTGCTAGAAGAAACTTACAGTAAACGAAAGCCACAGAAAGACGTCACCCTGAAGTACACAGTGGAGGCTACACACATTCCAGAGATTTTTACCCAGCCCTTGAAGGAAATAGGCTATTTTTCCCCCATTGTTTCATTCCTCTGGCACATTTTCCTTGGACTACAGGTTTCTGAACAGTACTCAGTACTTCTTGTAAGAATACCTTTGTTTGTTTTCTTTTTTTTTTTTTTTTTTTTTTTTTAACTGACATAGTTTGGCAACATTCAGCCTGGGTATTGTTTGTAACTTTTTGGTGGCTTGAATGTAAATTATATTTAAGCATTTTTCCACAGAGGAAACATAAAAATGACTAACAACTGAAAATGAAATTGCTGAGATTCTTGTACGTGAAGCTCGGAGTCTGAACGTATGAGCTGCTTCATCTTACCCTTTAGAAAGAGGAATCTGCTTCCCACAGTACTTGCCTCCTGTTACTTACAATGATGTCTAGTTTCCTGGACCAAAGTGGAAACATCTGAAGGAAATCTTCTCCCTCCTGCAGTTTTTCTGATGCACCTCTTCAGGGTGAGCAGCAAGAGCCTGGATGCATGGCAAGGAGCAGCCAGAGAGCCCCAGTCCCACAGGTCTGATCCTGCCTTTGCCCCTGCTCCCACCTACAGAGCTGAAAAAGGAGGAAAAAATGCTGCTCTTTCTAAGAAGCTGTGCCTCGCAGCTGGGGGGGGTGTGGTGTAATCAGTGTAGGGTCACTCCCCAGGCTTGTTTGACATGTTCCTTTGCAGATATGTGGGGTTCTTTATGGTGCCTGGTTTTGAAGAGGAACAACTTTGTTGGCTTGCCAGAAGGCATGGGATATTGTTAATTCTCCCAAGTGAGGCTCGAGTTATAACAAGTTCCCAGGGGTCACTGATGTAAGGGAAAAAATTTGATGCCTGACCTAGAGGAAGATTAAATTACTCCTTCCTGATTTATAGAGGGTACTCCTCTTACCTCCAACACAGTCTCTGGAGTTTTTCTTTCTGGGCTGGGATTTTGCCTCCCCACAGAAGCAGCATAAGATTCAGTCCCTCTAAATTACCCAGGGGCATGAATCAGCACCTGCAATGCTGAATGGGCTTGAAGGCACTAGGAGTCTTGCCAAGGACTTGAGAACTAGAGAGCTTCCATTAAAGCTTTTAATTATGTGTTTAATGAAAAGATGACATAGGGCTTTTAAAATGGGGCTGAATTTGTTAACTGCTGTATCTATGCTCATTGATAAAGATGCCTAGCTGCTACTGTATAATACACATTAGAAGCCAGTCTTCTTGCTGTTGCTGTGTACCTGCTTCACTCGTTTTTGTAAATTAATCCTAGAGGTCTGAGGTTAAGGCATACCAAAGCACCTCCTAGTCTTCCTCCATTGTGGTATAAAGTAGGAACAGAAATTGTCTTCTGAAACAAAAATATCAAAGTTTGACAAAAAGTTTCAACTGGTTAAACTCTGGTTAGGTGGACTTTATTGTAGTAGGATGGATCATAGTCTTATTTCTATAATGCTACTACTTCATTGTTGATTAACATAAAAACTCAAAGACTCAGGGTTAAGTTTTGCAGTTATATATAGTTGATCTTTAATTTTCTTCTGCACATTTAGTTTTTCAGTTCATTGCAAATAGATTTTGATCACTGTTTGCAAAGTTGTTCCTAAAAGTTCAGAAATGTCTTCATTTAATAGGATAAATACAATTTACTGAGGGTCAGGAAAAAAACCCCATATTTTATAAAGATACTAATGGTTTGTGTGGGCCTCCGTTATGGACACTCAATAGAGATGGTTTTATTTTGAGGAAGTGCTGAACACCCGCTTCCTGAAAAATCAAGCAACAGTTTGCTGCTTTCTATTGATTATCCCGAAATTGCAGTTCCAAGACATTAATGAAACTTTGGCAAGAGCTGCATAATTTCCTGGGGTCCTCATTAAATGCACATTTTGATTCAAGTGTAGAACCTACAAAACCCTGTTAGCTTAAGCTAGATTTCACATCATTGTATTAATGTATTTAGAAAACGTCAGTCTCCTAGAAATGTGACTACTGAGTAAGAGAAAAATAGCAGAGTTCTAGTGCTAATTCATTCACCAGCCCAGGTGGGGAATGAGCCGATTCAGTGTGGTTATAAGCATTTGAAAACTGGCAGAATTTGAACAGAGATAGTTGAAACACTGTGTGCACAGTATTTTTTTTCTTATGAGGGGAAAGGCTTAGCATTTTATCTAGAGAGCAGGTTAAAAATATTATTCTGAAACTTTGTTTGTATCGAGCTTGTATTAAATGAGGAAATCTGAAAAACATTTCGGAAAGCTGGAAAAATAGATTCTTATCTTCCTTCATCTCTCCCCAATGGATAAGTGGTCTGGTTTGTCATACCAAAGAGCACACTCAGTTGTTTTCTCAAATTAGTGAGCTCCTCATGAAATTCATACCTTGGTCCAAGCCCTATAAAAGTCTAATGTCTTACATAAGTGCTAAGTTAAGGATTTAGTTGAGGCATAAATTGGTGCATTGGCTTTGTATCAGCCATTTACATTAGGGGGCAGTTTCTTCTCTACCTCAGGAAAAAATGTGCTTCAGCTTGTACTCAGGAGCACTATGATGAGCTCTGGAGCAATCCCTTTTCTGTTCTCATTACTTTGAAAAATTAGGAAAAGGTAAAGCTAGCAGGTTAGCGATGTTAACTGGGGGTGCTAACTAGTAAGTGTTAAAACTGCTGGAAGAGGAGCTGATTTTTAGACCAATGAGCTTATGGAGATTCCCCCTGGAGACAGAGTAAATTAGCATTACATGTGTAATTTATATTTTTTTCCCTTGAGTGTTAAAACATCTCCTGTAGTTTTGCATTTTATACAGATCATTATCCACAAGAAGAAGCTGGTCCACACAATAGCTTGTGTGCATGTGTATGTATCTGTAAATAAATACACTCATACAGATCCTTCATCAGTACTGGTCACCCCTCTGTGCAATTCTGTTTAAGCTATTACTCCGCTTGAGCCATTTGTCAGTGGAAGGAAGTGCATGCAGAGAAGTGATACATTACTGTATAGTTTCTTGCTGTGAAGTGTTGATTTTAAAACAGGCTGGCAGTCTGCAGCCGTCCCCATAATAAAAATGAACAGACATTGTTTAGGAGGTTTTGTTTTTCTTTTGTCCTGCTGTTATGCCCAGTTTAAGGAATCTTTTATTGTCTTTCAGCTGTGCCCTACTCAGCAATAAATTTCTCTCTTATATTTGGCCTTTTCCCCTCTGGGAGTTTGGGATTCTTTCCCATTTCCATTTCTACATTTTTAAGCTGTGACAACCATCCCATTGCCTGGTTATTAGCTAGCAGGGCAGGTGTGCGATGTTTTCTTTTAGAAATGATAATGTTAGAACCCAAATTCAGTGAGCAGCACAGTGATCATCCTCCATTTTAGAGACTGAGAACACCAACAAGGATGTCAATGTAAGCCCATAGGCTGGAGAATGATGACCAAAACCAGGTCAGCATAGGTTAAAGTGAAATAAAATAAGAAGAAACTCTATTCCCATTAAAAAAATATTAATCCTGAAATAATAACTATATATAGACAGCTTGGATTAAGGGCATGGCTGCTCTCTGTATACCAGCAGTGCACAACTGAGCTTTTAGGTATTGATATCTTCCACGTCTACCATATCAGGCATTTACTTTACTACTCCATGAGAAAACATGGATCTAGGAAGGAGACTTCTGCCAGGCTCTCAGACACGCTTACACTGTTACTGCATTTGCAGGCTGGGTCATACAGAAATGGTGTATTACTTGCAAAGTCTAATGAGGTATCTGATTGAATCTTTGTGAATTAATGATATCAGGACCATCACTGTCAATCAAGAAAATATAAACTCTAATCTTGGTTTCCTAACGGTCATCAAAACATATGTCTCATCTCAATATCTCCCGCTTTGAGAAGGCCTTCAAAGTCATCTACGCAGATAGTGTAATGGGGGTGGTGATAGCTGATTTCTTTGGACCAAATCTGTAAAGACTCAAAGATGAAGCTTCAAACCTGTCTTACACCGTGATTCCTGGAATGTGGGTCCCTAACAGATGTAACCAAGGAGTGAGATATTCTGTAGTCAAAGGCAGTAGATTATTAACTTATTCATAATAAGGCTGTCTTAGGCATTCAGTGTGTAGCTGGGGTGAATGAACTCATTTTGAATCAGATTTACCTGTGCCTGAAGAATTAGTTAATAAAGCACATTTGTTTTAATTTCCTTTACCTACCCGACATTTACAAATTATAGTTCCTAATTAATGACATCAGGAGTTGAACTTTGGCTTTTAAAGCACCAGACCCATGCTGTGCTGTAGACACATTTACATTCCATTTATGCAAGTCGTCCAATTAAAATTTACTCATAGAAAGTATATAATACGCTAGAATGAATACATTATTTCCCCTATTAATCTGCTTGCTTTGCTTTTCAGCAGAAGTGAACAACCTTGCCCTTTGCCCCAAATGGGAATTCATGTTAAAAAAACACCTGAAATAGGCAGAAAAAGTAAAGGAAAAATTCCCAGGTCAAATTAGAAAATTACAGTTTTTAAATAGAGAATTGGGAAAATGAAAGCTTTTGCTTTAATTTTGCTTATATAACTGCATTTAAAATTTGAAAAAATGTGGTCTGATCCTACACAATACCAATCCCCCCTCATGTCAAGAGAAAAACATCACAGGATTGAGCTACCTCTGTCACAGGATGGCCCATATCTTGGAGAAAGCAAGTCATTCAATAATAGCACCATGAACTACTTCAGTTTTTCTTTTTAAAGCTAATGAGCAAAATTTACCAGGTACTTCCCAAACAAAGACACATTAAAAATTACTTCCAAAAGCTTCTTGGCATATAGTCTTCTGATTAACCATGGGAACAATTTTCATGCAGCATCCATGAAAAGTTTCTTGTCAGACCATAGTAATATGTACAATAACTTTTGCAGCTCCTCAGTCCTGAGCAGTGCCCTTTAGTGCATTCCCAGTGCCCTTCTGCTCCTGAAGGATGAACAGAGCAGCTTTTGCAGAGCATTTCAGGTGTGCAGCTAGTGTTAGCCTATCCACAGGTCGGTTTTCTTGCTGGTGCTTACGAGAAAAGTGATGTGAGTCCAGTATCTCCAGTAAGAGCAGCTACTGTCAGTAGCTCTGCAAATGGAAGAGCTGTGCTTGCTGTTTTCTGGAACCACAGAGTGAACGAATCGGTATGAATGATACCTCCCCACATGGTTCTTGAAGGCTTGCCAAATTATAGGTAGGGTTAATGCAGTAAGTAGAGGGAGGAATCACAGTATAGTATTTGAAATTTTCCATGCTTCCACATGAAAACAGCAGATGGCAGCAAGAGAGACAGCGTGCATCCAGATCTGGGATTTGCCTTCCTTGCTTTGGTGGGTAGGCTTTGGATCATTTCTTGGCTAATATATCTTCTAGTTGGTCATGAAAATATAAAAAAGTTGAAAATTCCCATTTCTTTTAGGCATGTGATCTCAATATCTGTGATCTTCATCCTGGAAAGGTATTTTTTGGCTCAAGTCTCTCTGGCCTGGCAGTGAAGTATCCTTTTCTGTGGTTTATAATGCTTGAGAAATCATGCTGAAGGCAAGGGTGAATGCCCAGGGTAACTTGATCTTTTTATTTTGTTTAAATATAATATTGGTGAATAGGAACATATCTCCTTCTAAACACACTTCTCAGGCAAAGTCCTTCACGTTGTCAGGGCCACAACTCCCAGGGTTTACTGCTGGATGCAGAGAATATATTAGACTGGAGACAACATATGAGAAAATTGCTGCTTGAGCATCATGTGATAAGTAAATGGAGTCACGGACAAAGGCGATGGTTTTCAAAAGAGAAAGAAAAATGTAATTCAAAAACTAATATTGCTGAAGTTGTGAGACAGGCATTAAAGATAAAAGTTTCATTTAATATCCAGGTGCTCATCAGTTCAGCCTTTAAAGAGCAGCCAGTGGAGCTAAGATTTCCACTGGTAGTTCAGGGCATCAACATTAGGTTCTGCAGCTCCATCTCTGCAGAGGTATAATATGTGTTAAGGAAATAGAGCTTGAACTGTGAGAAGGGCAAGTTTCCTTTAGGGCTTCATAGCTGAGGAAAGCAAGTGCATTGGGACAGTACGGAGTCAAATTTAGCAAAAATGTCTCAACCAATCTGGTGACATTATGAACAGTAGGTTTTTAGGTTGGTGTTTTGTTTTGTTTTTTTTTTTTTTTTTGAGCAACTTCCCCACTTCCATTGTTTTGATGGACATTCTTATGTGAAGTTTTTTCTTATTCTTCCTGCACATTATATGCTACCTATGTACATGTCTCATAGTCTGCAGATTCCTTTACCACATTTCGGATCAGGCAATGCAGTGCTCTTCAGAGCCATATTTTTCTAAATTTTTTTTCTCTTTACTCTGCTAATTCTCTCACCATGTTCTTGTCTACTGTGGGATATAAGAGTTGGTTTTTTGGCTCAGATGGCCCTGCCAGTCCCAGTTCAGAACTGATAATAGTTTTCTGAAGATTCTTTGTTGCAGCTTTAAACAAGAAAACTTCTTATGGTCTCCTAGTGACTTCAAAGTTACAGTGCTCTTCTTTTTCCTGTGTAAGCCTTTTAAAGGTTTCCTCTCTCTTTCTGTATCTCTGCATGCTTTGGTTGACATATGCATGATAATGAATGACATTTTATTTCTGAATAAAAGATGCACCAGACAGACTATATTGGCTATACATACCATTTTTCTCTGCCAAATCAAAGGATTTCGAGATGTCTTCAGCATTTCTTCATATGGAAAACCATCATGAGCTCTTTTATATTTTGCTGTTCCAGGTGTTATGATTTATGAAGATCAAAATCTGATTTAAATGTTCTATATACAAAGACTGTCAAACCAGAAGCTTGCTGGGAGAGGACAGGTGGCAGCATAGGAAAGGGGGAATTGATCTATTTCTCTTATTCATCTGACTTCAGTATGACTGCTACTATATTTTGTGCATCAGGTAATGTTCTGAAGCCCAGATCTGCACTGAATTTTTTTTTGTTATGTCCCTCCCTAACTATGTCAGCCTTCCAGCATCCTTCAGAGCTGGGAGTACCAGAGGGGTTACCTGTACTCAACATATACCTGGATAAGACCATTTCCACCCATTCTGCCATGGCACACCACACCAGCAGAGTAGCTGAAAGCATGGAATCTGCCCAAATCTTTTACCAACATGGAAGAGGGGATGAGCAACCAGTCTTCTGGTTTATGAGGAGACTGTAGAGATAACAGATAGTGGAAAAGACAGAAAGCACCATTAGGCACTAGTAGACCTTAATTAGTAGTCGAAATGAAAACATCACTACTTAGACTATAAGGATTTCAGGTAAATGAAACAGTAAAAGTTTGGTTGTGATGACACGCATTTGGAAGGGCTTTAAAATTATTTTAGCTGGTTCCACATCAGTAGAAAAGAGTGACTGATCTTGAGGATTGCAAAAAAAAAAAAAAAAGTAGGTTAAATCTAATAAACCTGAGAAAAATGGCAAGAAAAACACAAGATTGCAGCAACTGAAAAAAAAAAAAAAAACAAAAACAAAAACAACAAACCAAAACATAATGGAGAACTTATTAATTATGCCTGATAATGGAAGGAACAGAACAGCCTTTCTTTAGCAGACCTGGAGTCAAGTTAGTCATCTTTTTCTTGTTTTCCATGCCTTATGGGTTTAGGTTCATAGGAGGAATACTGCTGAAAACATGCTGTGTACTGCAGGCAGCAAGTGAAGAGCTGCATTTGAATCATCTTGGTATGTAGCCAGAAAAATCGAGGGCATTTCAAGTGCTACTGTCTTTCCCCCAGGTCCAGAGAGGAATTGGTGGGCAGCTACCAGTTTCTCACTCAGCTCATCTGTCCTTTGCATGGGCAATTGCATGAAGCAAAATCAAAACACTACCCTAGTCTAGCAGCAGTGCTTTATGCCCATTCCTACTTAGCTAGCTCTCACTTAAATAAATGTAGGATGGTGAAAATTCTGACCCAAGAATATGCATCTCACAAATGGAGGAAAAAGACATGATGCATAAAGGGACTTTCACCAAAAAAATGGCATTTGTCTTGCAAACTCATTTCTTTTTAACAAATCGATCTTGGGTTTTTTTTTAAATACAAACTGTTATTTGTTGCTGAAACCACACTATAGCTGGAATGTGAGAGCATGGAATAAGCACAGTTTGAATGTAATGTGAACATACAGTATGAATAAAATGCTTTTGGTATACTTGCAATTGGCTGCATTTTATATTTTCTCAGCATTTTTCCTGTGCTCAGTTAATGTATTGTCTGTACTGGTGCTTTAAACAAATTTGGTCTGGATTTACCTGAAAAAAGCAAGGAGGGCCATATATGCCTTTTAAGATAAAATTTGTGTTTCCTTTTTAGTATTCCTAGTTCTTGCTATACAATTGCAAATACAGTTTATCTTATAAGTACACTTTGGCAGAAGAATTTGAATCACCACTGGAATGCATGTGGCAAGCAGAGAAACTCTACCAGCAATGAAGCCCCTCATCAAAAAGCTCCTAGTAGTTTTAAGACTGCATTATGGCTTGGATCGATTTTTGTGGTGACTTTTGTTTGGTTTCTTGCCATTATTCCAGAAAATACAAAGATCAAAGAAAGAAAGTCATATTGATTGGCCTGGGTCTGGTCAAAAACTCGATTCGTGTCTTCTAATGTGACTAACATTTTACAGATGGCTTGGTTCATGTTAAAGCTAGAGATGCATGTAGATTGAATTATCAGAGGATTAGAACCAGCTGCATTTAGTTTGAAAATATTTTTGTGCATATTCTCTCCAGCAAAATGCACAGAGCAGACTCTTTCTGTATGAATTCTACCAAATGCCTAAAAATAACACCTCATGGAGAATAGTTGAGGGTCTGTCCCTGTTTACTGCTGGTTACTTTTTCTTCAGAGAAGCCATGTTGTACATGGTTGAACTTGTGAGGTCAGGTCCATAAATTTAATCTTTGACTGTGAATTAATGGTAAAATGGATCAGATCTGCAGAATTTACTTGAATAAAATTAGAATCCAGCCCAGTATCAGTAGGAGATCCACAAGTCACTGGCAGTGACTTTCTAGTTTCTTGTGTTACATTTTGTTCACCTTCATAAAGGATTTGGAACAATCTGATTCTAATTTTGTGATGTTTTGCACCGACTCTGTACATCTCTAAATGATTACACTAGATGCAAAATGATGAAGAATCAGTACCAGTCAATAGTAGATTCATCTGCTAGCAGAATTATACTCGATTATTTGCTACATCAGATTCTGAATGTTGTAATCTTTTCATAGTGTCTCAGGACACACAGAAATATCAAACACAGCGTTAAAACAGACCATCAAGATTTTCACTGTTAAACTAGATTTATCCCAATTTAAGTTTATTTAAAGCTCTTTGAAGACACTAATAAAAGAACACTTAAATTATAAAAGATCCTTTTTCTTATCATTAAGATACCAACATCCACACTTGCAAACAATATTACTACCATTAACTAGATGAAACAGAACTAGTTTTCCTAGCATTAGTACTATGTAGTTTATTCTACTCCACGTTCTTAGGTTCATTACCTATGAAGTATTATGAAAAACAAGGATAAATTCTTGCTTAGTGCCCATTAAGTCTTCTGTTATTGATGTCCACTTACACTGAAATTATTCTGGATGCTCAACCGCAAGGAAAATCATTTGATGCAAGATTCAGAATTCTTTTGCTAGGTTAATTTCTCTTTGCATATATGTCTTATATTTTAAATACATTATTCGTGATGCTTAGTAGGACCAGTTAATTTTTTAAGGGCTGATTCCTGCCAAATTTATTGCATGGGATAATTTCACCAGAAAAAGTTCAGGCTTACTAGGAATAAGCACTTTGTATTTTTATTAAGTTCAGGGGATATTTCTTTACAGAACGTTTTTCCTGAGGCAAATCACTTATGGTAAAATCAGCATGCTTCTGCAGTGCATGTTTTTCCCATAAGCTTCAAGTCCCTTTACAGCATATGCTGATGCTTCTGAGAAATACGGCTTTGTCTTGAATACAGAGCCAAATCAATTATTAACTTCTCATACATAAGGTTTATGATGCGAGCCAGGCCTCTAAAGCCAAGTGCAATTTTGCATCAGGTATTATAGCTATATGATTTTACTAAAAATGTAGGTTTAATCTTACGCACATGTATTTTTATATCAAAGGAAAATACAAAGCAAAGTCTTAACTCTGTCTTCACCTTGTCCTGGCAGTCTTTGTGGATTGCATCGGAGCTGTACAGTTTCACCCAGTTAGACTTCTCTCTGTTTTTTTTGCTGATTACCTCTTTAAATCTCAGCAGTAGTGGGTATAGTCTGACTTGCTGCAGCAAACTTCAGTGAAAAACATTATTCAGCTCCCAGGAGATTCTTTTCTAGAAGTCCTATTTTATTTTTTCTTTTGAATATTAGTTTAAAAGGAAAATATGGCTCTTAAAATTTCTCGGCCATACCAGAGAAGTCTGGACGGCATTCAGGCTTCAATACCAGAGTTCAATAACAGTCTTCATACCTGTGCAAAGAATTATTTCAATTTTTCCTTGCTAGAAATTTTTACTATTTTTAATCAATCAGGTATCTAATCAACTTTTACCAGGCATCTAGTCGCTGAATGAAATCAACTTACTGAAGGCTTTAACAAATATGTGTATTTTTCTTCTCTTTGGTCTGTTCAGTTTGCATTCAGGTTAGATTTTTGAGCTTTCTTCACACCAGGGGAGATGGAAATCGCTTTTAACTGATACCTGAAATTCCCTTCTATCAGAATTCGTATTTTCAGGTCTTCAGAAAAAACTTCTAATTTCACCATCAATTTCAGAATATTAATTGCTTATGACAAGAATAATGGTATGACAGATATGTAATAATGTATTTATTGTATTCTAATGCAATGTGTATTCTATATATACATTGTATTTTAATGCAATATATTGCAATACAAATCTATAACTAGGCTTTATAGCCTTTTCTGAAATGTTGATGTCTGTCTCAAAAAAACTCCCAGTGAGTAAATCATTAGACATCCACAAAACTGCAGCAATTTTCAGAAGCAGAAAATGCCGCACGGTGTTTCTATGCCAAAATAATCATAGTGCAATTTCTGATTTTGAAAAATGCATCTATCAAGGGAATAGATCTGATCTTAGATTTGATTACACAGCACTTAGCAAGAGAGGACATGGATCAGTTGGGTAGGCACTAATCTGGACCGCAAAGAACTAAGCTCTCCTCAGCTTCTTCTGGGGTACCCTGAGCAAGCTGCTGTCTTTCTCTGCATCCGGATCCGACGGAGGGATTCCCATCCTGCCTGGGGTCAGAGAGGCCCTGTTGCTCATCTTACACAAGTAGTCATGAGAGTACTGCGTGAAAAGTAGTCAGCAGCAAGCAAATACATCTGGACTCACCAACGTGATATTACAAGTAGATATTTAAAACTTTCAGTTCCAGCCTTTAAAAAGCAAACTGATTGGGGGAAATAATCTTCCCTTTTTTTTTTTTTTTTTTTCCAGCTCCAAACCATTGATTGCTACTGACAGGTCACATAAGTAGGTCTGCGCTAACAGCTAATGCAAATTACAATATTGCAGAGAGGAAAACTACCCATAAAATTTTAGCTTAGTCTGCTAATGTAAGTACCAAGGAGGAATGAAAAAAATTAAATAACAACTGAAGCTATATTAAAGAAAAAAGTCTACGTCAGCTCTTCTTCCATTTACTTGCCAAGACTGGAAGACTGATTTCATATTGTTTTGTGTGCACTAGCCACTTGGGACACTGTCACCTAATCATATCCATGAACCTCCCAAAACCTGGCTGACAAGGATCTCCATCCCAAGGGACTCACACCAGAAAATAATTGTGCAGAGAGGTGTCAGTGAACATGGGTTCATTTTTTAAATGTAAACCACATTTCTACCACCTCAGTTTCAAGGCTAGCCAACATCTTCAGTGTCAAAACCAGACAGTAATAAAAAGAGATAAGTCTGATATTGATTAACTACAGAGTTTTTTATAAAATAAGGCATGAGATTTAATGATTCTGAGTAGCCACATAGTGTTGAGTTCACGAAAATGCTTCACTGATTATTTCACTAAGCGGGAAAATGGAGTATGTAGAAGGCCAGGTTGCATGATGTGATGGCTTACATCATTAAATATATTATTAAGTGATACATAGTATATTATGTGATGCAGTTCCAGATTTATAAAATGGATTCTGAAACTCACTGGAAACTGGTAACTTTGATACTTTGTACATCTGGTTATCTACAGACTTGTTGAATTGTGCCTATGGGAACTTACCTTTAGGTATTCCTTTTTTGTTTTTGTTCTTTTGGGGTTTTTTTGGTAAATCTTGACCCCTATATGTGAAGTTTTCTGGAGCGTTCACGGTTTACATGTATTTTTCTGATAAGTTTATATTTCTGAGGGCTGTTATCCTGCTTGTGGATTCACTGATTAACTATGCCTGTAGGATACCACATGGCCTTCCTTGGGTGCAAAGACAATAGAGATATAATCATCAGTCATAAACTGGTAAGACAACAGTCAAAGAGAACAGGTAGAAAGCAACAAGCACCAGAAGTGTCAGTGGGGAGAAAAGTGGTGGTCTGAAGGAGTGGAGGTCTGCAGCGCTGTGCCGCAGCTCCGGCGAGTGTGAAAGCTGACCTGGGAAGGGCTGAAGCCTGAATTGGGATGGGAGCCATCAGCAGAGCAACCTCAGTCTCTGCTGACTGGGGCCGCAGCTTTGAACACTCCATTGGCTTTGTGGTTCTGCAAAGATATCTACAGGAATAATTTAACAGGAGCACAGGTTTATTTTTAAAAACTATGTGGAAATAAGAAGAGCACAGAATCTGTAAGTCGTTTGCACAGAGAATGGATGTGGGTTTTTTTTCTCAAGGCCTTGCTCTTGTAAGGTCAAAACTCAGAACCTGTAATATAAATATGCTAGTGAAACTGCTCCATATGACTTGATCCCAGTTCCCTGATATCACTGACGACTTCTTTTGTGTCAACTTAAATGGACTTTGGATAGGACCTGGTAATAATTAGAGTGCAAAATGTCTGGCACTCTCAAGAAAACAGGTGGATGAATCCATAACTAAGCAAAAAATGAACTTATGCATATTTATTGTGGACAGCTGCCGGCAAAATCCCAATGTTTTAACCCTATACAGCTTTTGTTATGTGCCTGCATTCCTTTGCCCTAACCACCTGTTATTTATCAGTTGCACCACACCAGCATTGCCTTATGAGGAAGAATTGGCTGTGATTGATACGGACACCATCCCCAGCTCATGGCCTTGCCCGAGGGACTCCTGGGGAAGTCAGGGACATTCAGCGCAAGAAGGGACTACAGGCTGGCTGCTGAGCGGAGGCCTTGAGTTTGGACCTTATTTGGAATAAATACATGTGGCTCTTCACGTCTTTGAAAAGAAGGGCAAATCTGCATAGTAAGAGCAAGAAAAGCAAAGATACCGAATATGGTACCACATGAATGTGCTTTTCCAACCTTTCTTGAACAAATTAAAACTATCAGTTGAGTGCTTAATGAAATAATTTCTGAGATAAGGAGATTCTGTGATAAACTACATAAAAACGAAGAAAGATCTGTGTCTAGCAAACACTAGGCCACAAGAATAATTTTAATTAAAAAAACCTAGAGTAGCAATACTGTTTTGCCAATTCACTTCATTATCTGCTCTGCTTTGCTGCTCTGGAAAGGGCTAGGACTGCTTCCAATAAAAATGAGAGACGAAGCTTCAGTTACTCCAAAAACAGTACGCTCAAACTTTAAAACACTCCTTTTGTTTCACCCACACTTACTGGTATATGTCTGAATAACCAATCTACTGTACAGAATTTGAAACAGGCATTCTAGAAGATGTGGGAAATATTCTTGCATATTTTCAGTAGCTCCTTTATACATTGTTAATTTACCACTTACTCACACTAAATCCATTGACATCAACCACATTCTTTTCTTGTTAGCTTCAGAAGGTTTTGTATTAAGCCCTATAATTTCACTTGAAAAACATAATTCAGGATGAAATCCTGATTTCTTTGAAGTCAATGATAAAACTACAATTTTATTTAAGTGTTAATGCCAGTGGTTGCAAAGATAACCTTCCACCAGGAATTCAATTCAATTTATATAATTATATGTCCCCATTATTGTTTAAAAGAGATTTCAAAGTCTGTGCAGCTACATTCGCTTGCATACAGAAGAGAGAAATACTTAAGAAAAACTTCTTAGGACACTGTGTGCCTTAATTAAATTATTTTTTTCTTTCACTGTTTAAAATCAGCTCTTTTTTTTCTGCTTTTTTTGTTTGTTTGGTTGTTGTTTTTTGTTTTGTTTTTTGTTTTTTTTTTTTTTATCTGAATCTCCCAAGGCAATGCTGAGATGGCCATCAGTTGTCAAGATAATCTGAATCTTGGTCTGATAAACACAGACAGAGTTTCACATTTCAGGCACTGAGTGTTGTGAACATGCAAAAAAAAAAAAAAATCCGGAAGAGATTTTAACATCCACCTCCTAATCTGTGTTATCTTAATTTATTTCTCTAGGTGTTTACCTGTACTGGAAAACTACCATGACATAGCCTATGCCCTTTCACTGCTTGCATAAATGACTTGGTAGAAGACATTCCTGCACTGTCTTCAAACTTCCAAACTCCTGTTTCCCACTACAGTTCTACCTGTAGTTGGTGGGATATGTAGTACAAGATTATAACGATACCGTGGGAACCTAAAAGTTTCTTATTCTTCCTTCCTTTTAAGGGGTCATGATTGAACTCACAAATAAATATCAGGTATAAATTTCCAGTGCCTCTTTGTTTTTATTAATATCCACAGTAATTCTTGTAGTCCTTTTGGTGTTATTATTCTGGGAGGAAGAGTGTTCCTATTCCTGTGTTGGCTGTCAAATCAGTTTTTCCTGTCTTCTATCAAAAGAGGAATTTATTCCTCACCAAGCACTATCAGTCAAAATCTAAGATATATTTTTAAACCACATAGAGTTTGGCTTTAATGCAACATTTTTTTATTTGGAATAGTGCTGCATTAGAGCAAGAAGTTGCATAAAGATGACACGTATATGACTCTGCTGAAAATTATTGCTGGGCTAATGTTGCATTGAATTAAGAAGTTTTGAAGCTTTACTACTCTCTGGAAAAACTGGTCCCTTTCATGTAGTAGAGCTTTGTGTTCCTACTAACTCACCTTACCTGGTCCTTTCTCTTCACTGCACCAAGGATGGTTTCTACAAGTCAACTAGTGCTTGTGGGATTGTTATAACATCGTAAAATATCAGTGAAGAAAAGGCACCCACTGGTTTTGTTGTCTTTTTTTTTTTTTTTTTTTTTTAAGACAAGAACAGACCAGCACGATATCTACTGATGGCTCACCTTACTTCTTTCACCCTTCCAGTATATCTTCAGTGCTTTGCACCCACAAAGGTTATGCAAGGGAAATTAAGCACACAGTGAAAATATGCCTTTCTAACATTAGAGATGAAACAATGGCCTTTTTCTTCTTGCACATTTGCTGTCTCATTTTGAAAATAAAACAGAGCTACAGCGCTGTGCATTTGCTACTGGACAACATAAGAGAGGTCAAGCACAGGTATGTGGCATCATACTGAACCCTCTTCAGCACCTGCTGTGAACACTCTGGATACCTTGTTTTCATCTAGGATATAGGGTGAGATAACAGTTTAGTAACACATTTCTCTGCGAACTGCCTCTTCTATCCTCTCTATCACTCTGCCACAGAAGACAAAGTCTTGGATTTACGTATTCATATGAAAGCTACCCCTTTTACTTTAAAAAATTGAATAAGGTACCTCACATCCATTATGCATTAGGGGTGTCCAGGCAGGAAGCTAGTGCTAGATAATTGGTGCTCTATAATTTCACACGATCTGTTACTGCACCATATCCTCTCTTTGTAGTCAAACCATAAGTATGAAATATCCATAAGTATTTTTCATGACAAAACTCTCTGTCTAAATGTATTAACAGCTTTTTGCTTGGCCATATCGTATATATTTAACATTTTCCTAAAGCTCCCATTACCAAGATTCCCTTTCAAATATAGATGTCATCCAAATCCTTCTAAATATAGCTGTTATCCTTAATCTTATATTCAAGCAGGTATATCTATGATGAAAAAAGTGCTATAGAGTTATAAAGTGGCAAACAGATAATGTTACCTGGCATACAAAAATGTTACCTGGCAGAAAAGGCTGGGAAGATAATGGTTAGATAAAAATCTCTCTTCCTCTTTTGTCAATTGTAATGCCCTAATCACATCAATGGATTCACTGCAACAGCCACCCTGTCAGCAGCCCAATCTTTATTCCTAATCCATGGCAGAAAGTGTGTCTGAGAGATCGCTTGTGCTTGCTTCGAGTGAGCAAATAGATGGGAACACCATCAGATCTCCTGCACCAGTTAACATGAAATAGCATTAAAAATCACCGGAACCTGGATCCACCTCTGGTGCATGCAAATCTAAGCATATTTCAGCAGCATATAGTGTCAAACCAAAGCTATGTGTTTGTTTGTATTTACAGTGTAGTTATCATTTTCCTTATAGACTGTGAATATATGGGTTGTTCTAATTATGTAGAACGTATTTTGCAAGAACTATTTCTATGCTAACAAAATAACCACACTTATTATTTAAACAGTGTGATCTGGAGCTTTGATCTGGATGCATCTGTCAAACCATTAATTTCTGTGTCATGGTTCATTGGGTAAAATACTTGGAATTGCTTTTTATTTCAGTGGTCTTTTAAAATGTCCCTTTACTATCGTTTTAAAGTCTAATGTTCGGATTTGATGAGCTTCCTAGAAAAGAAACTTCACTCCTGCTTGCTTCCATGCTGGCATCCTTTGGAGAATTCAGTGTTCTCTCCTGCGAGTCCTTGGAGAGTGGTGTAATGTGTTTAGCACGACAATGTTTTCCTTTTCCTGTGCTCTGCTTGTCAACAGTACATCACCTCTGACTTTCCATGTCTCCAAACTGTTCCTCAAGCAGATTGCATATGTAATTTAGTGCTCTCCCTTCTTTATAATTTTCCACTTGTTATGCTGAGGGGGTAACGAATACTTCCCTCACAACGAAATACCTCTCCTGCCAGTCATGGTCTTTAATGGTGTTACTCGCAGCCTGAGAGGGCTCTTAGTCTCCCTGAGAGGCAACGGAGTTAATTATTTATGTTTGTCTCAGCCTCTTCCTTTTCCATGCAGTCATCCCAAGTTTTCAGTTCACTTCAGGTGCAGGAGATGGGCTTCTGCATAGGCAGACCCCCAGTGAAAGAGGGACACCTGAGTACCAGCTCCTGCTGGTACCTTTTTATCAGTGCGAGCCTGACACCCAGCTCTTGACCCAGCAATGCCTGACTGGGACACCCTTCTATCTCAGCCTACCCCTTAGTCTCTGCAAATCTGCAATTACAAACCCTTACATAGTATCTTTATGAATTTCTACAGCATTTGATCTTTCGACATGAACGGTCTTGAAAAGAGACATTTTTAGCAGGATGTTTTCAGAAGGAGGATCCAAAAAGGATGTGAATATAAATTAAGAAAATTTGATTACTGTTTGGAAAGTACATTTCGGTACAGTTTGTGGCTGTTCTTATCCGGCCGTGCTGTGCACAGACAGAGGGAAATCATGTGTATTTACAGAGGGAGAAAAGGATTTGGCTGTGTCCAGTGGCTCCAGCTGACTCTTACTTATATTAGCTAAGAGTACGTTATATTCCTATCCAATTTTAAAAAATTATTTTAAAAGACCTCTGTGGACCAGTAACTGCCACTTCCTCACCATTTCACGGGTGGCTGAGTTGTGCTGCAGGCAGGAGGTCCCTGTTCCCATTGCTGCCCGTGGAGGTGGAGGTGGTGGTGGTAGCAGGGGGTCCTCAGGCACCTGGGGAGGCGGGAGGTTGGTGGGGAAGCCTGCAGCTCCCTGGGCCTCCCCTCTGCCGGCAGGCCCACAGAGCCAGGGGCTCTCCTGCACTCCCCCGGCTGCCCACACACCGCTTAGCTACGGCGAGGCCATCCCAGGTCTCTGCTGGTGCCGTCTCCATCATGGCCATCGCCTCCGGAGCCCTCGGCTCTGGGGCCAACATGTGCATCAGCATGCAGCTGAGATGAGAGGGACACTTCCTACTCCTCCAGCCCGGAGCTTTTATAATCAGATTTTGTTCATATATAAAAGCTGGGGGGTTTTCCCCATTTTTTCTTCCTCCCTGGCCCTGATGTCCATCGAGGCTGAGACCCTGCAGGGCTCACATGGCTGGACCTCAGGACATGGAGCTTGCAGCCTCTCAATCCCACCGTTTTTCAGAGACTTCAGCTCCTTCATGAGACATGCAAACAGAGGAAATGGTCCTTGTTCCTTCTCTCCACAGTGTACACACGCTCCAGAGCAGCCAGACTGTGGCCTTCTGGTTTTCATTATGACTAAATGTTGGAAATGTGGTGTGCATTTTCCAAAAGGGGCATGTTATGTATTTAATTTAAGAAACTAAAGAAGAGAGGAAGAGTATTCTAGATTCCTTTTGGTTCAGCTTTTTGTATAAATGCAAGAACTGGGGCAGTATTGTGCCATGTCTTCCAATGATTATTAGTCAGATGTCTGTGTATATGCTGTTAAAAAATATAATAGTATAAAAAAGACGTGTGCTATTGTTTTATTTGTAATGTGGTTGTGTACAGGACTCTTATTAACATTTCTTGATAAGAAGGGCCTATACCTAGAGGAAAAAAAGCTGCAGTATGTGGATGCCATTTCAGTTTTGAAGTCTAGATATTTTTAGCACCTTCATTTTTGGAATAACTTCTACTATAGCTGTACGAAACATAGATACACAATACGTGCAGAGAATGCAGGAAAAGGCTTGTTTTACTTCAACTATGCATATGTACTGGGCTGCGTAGTACAGCATGTGTATTGGGAACTGGCTTAGAGTTGAGACTTGGCAGTACACGGGTGTCCACGGGACAGATAAATGAGCAGTTTGCGCTGACGGACCCTGATTTGTGCCTACAGAGTTGTAACAAGACCTCACTTGTTGAAAAAAACTCAGGAGAAACATAGGATGTCATAAACCTGATTTGTTCCTACTTTGTAAAGATGTAAATCAGGAGTAATGTTTTTTTGATCCAGTGAAGTTAAGATCTAAATTGAAGGAATGGGCTATCCTTGTCTGATAAGTGAAAACTCATGTCTGCTCTGTGCAAGCTTTTCGTAGAGCAAAGGCTGGGAGGTAATGCTTGAGCGAGTACAAGAAGCATGGGCAGAAAATTAATAAACAAAAATCCACCTTTAATTACTGATAGAAAAGAGAACACCTACAATCCTTCAGCTGGAGCTGCTGTTGCCCAGTATTTGATTCTTTCTTCAGGGCACATGGGCATCATCCTGAACTACGTGGCAGAGTTACCTCCAAAGAAGAGGTTTCTTCTCTAAGAAGTGCCAGAATTTCAGTGTGTGAACATCATGCCCACTCAGTGCAACAGGGACTGAAGCAGATGCACCAACCCTCTACATTTAAAAAGCAAAAGGCAGATCACAAAAATCACTAGATTGGTCTAAAAATCATGAGATGAAAAAATACCAGCTGTGCAATTCTTTTCATTTGCTTTGGATTGTTAGATGTTTTCAATTTCATTTCAACTTTTCTCTGCAATCCCAAGGGCAAATTAATTTTTAAATGAAACCCACAGGACTCTAGAAACCAGAGTTTAAAAAAATACAACAAACCTTCAAAAGGTAAGATTTAGAAATATATCACTCAAAATATTACATGAGTATCTGGGAAGGATTATTTTATTACAATTAGAATGAAGAAAGAGGACATCAAATTAATTCCAGAACTTGATACTGCTGACATGATGAGGGAAGGTAAAGGACAATATAACTTACTAATATGCTGCATATGTTTGCAGTGAATCTATTGTACTGATGGGAGGTTGCCAAATACTTTAAAAAGCATACGTATACACACAAAAGCCCTTCTACAAGAGGAGACCTAAGCTTCTCTCTGCAAATTCTGGAACTAATCATGAGTACTGTATTTCTTCCTTCCTTAATCTCATGGTGAAGCAGATTGGGTGTTAGCTTGGGAAGGAAAGCCTTACTGCCACCATGAAATAGTCTTGGGCTTCCCTTTGTACTTTACCTCACTCTTCCCCTTTCATTGAAGGAGTCATAGATAGAGACAGTATTTTTTCTTTCTCATTCTTTCTTCCTATGGCTTTGTTCTTAAGATTTTACATGCATATTCAGGAATGTTGAAAGTATGTTTAGTAACTAGGAGTGAAAGTTCATGAATGTTGAGGACAGACGCCAAGCAACATCAGGGCAGATAGCAGTGGGAGTCTGTAATCTGTGTTATGTTTTGGAGGACAGGAGGGAGGGCTGGTTGTTGTGCCCAGGTGGGCTTACCTCTAGTCTGTGCTCCCATGAATCCTATCTGCTTCTCATTTGAATGATGAAAGCAATTAAATATGTTCAAGTTGGGGTGCTGATGTTCTTCAGAGCAAAGTGGCCATACACATTCCGAGCCGGGGGTTTCCCCTGTGCCAGCAGATGCTTGTGGAGGGCACAGCCATGCCTGTGCCGGCTGCGCCAGAGCCTGACCATCAGAGGCTGATGGCACCAGGCCTCTCTCAGCGGCTGTCATAAGGGTATGCGGGAGCAGGATAGCCATGTATTCACTTCTTTGGGAGTAATTGGTGATGGTTCTCAGCTAGCAGGGCTTTGCTGGAGGTGACTTGGGTACCTTGGGAGGGTACTGCCCCAGGCAGACAGCAAACCCTGCAAGGGGCCGCTTCAGCCGCTGTTTTCCCATTTACAAGCAGCCTGTGGATGGCTTTGCAGGATCCCAGATCTCCTCAGGCGAGAGGAGATTTAGAGAGAGCAGAAAAGAAACATATTTTCACAGCAGGGAGGGAAAGAGAAAGATGACGAGTGTGGCACTAAACAAGGAAGAAAATCTGATGGGAAAAAAGAAAAGTTGGCAGAAGGGAAAGCCAAGCCCAAGTACTAGCCTGTGGGTTGCACAAATTATCTGTGCAATTAGGATAATAGCTTCCAGGGCAGTTACTGTAGAAGAAGTCCCATAAGACTCCAAGAGATATAATTTTTAAAAATCTAACTACAGAAAAGGAAAACAAAATGATACACAGATGAGAGATCCAATTTATATTCTTCAACAAACCATGCTCTAGAATATGTGATGATTTTTTATGTCTTCAGTATTTTTCTTTCCCCTTCTAATTGAGAGTTTTCTCTCAAGATTTTTTTTTTTTTTTCCTTTTGGTTCTGTGTGCATAAATCATCATGGCTGGAACCTTCTTGTTGACCTCATCTGCACTAAGAAGTCTTGTCCAAAGTAGTTCATGATATGGTGGCAACATCTAAACCATATTTCACATGAATGCTCATGTATCATTGTTTGTAACACTCTAAGTGCACGATTGCTGGAGACAAGTACAAATTATCTTGCTGGAAGGATAGCTGGTGAGATTTATGTTGTATTGTTGCCTGTTCTTCCAATAGGAAGTTCTCTTTACTGGTACAGGAATGACCCCTCTGTTGAGCAATATACTACATGGCCAGACATATGGAATCTAGCCTTTCTGTCTTAATAGTGCAATACCAATATATGCTACGATAACTGACAGAACTCCAACTGAACCAGCTCCAGAACTGGGAACAGTTCAGATGCATCAGTGCAGTGGTATGCCCAGGCTAGTTAGAATTGGGCAGAGTCTGCAATGATACAGCTATATTGTTCCTGAAACCAAGATCTTATCTCAGCAAAGAGCTGCACTGTGCAATATAGATATACTCTTTAAGACTGATAAGAGATATGTGGATATATCCTTTAAGGCTCAGAGACAAGCATCCATGTAATAGTTTTCATCTTACCTACCTGTTTTAAATATTGGCACAATCCTAAATGATTTTCACCTCTCTTCCCAGGTTTTCCCCTACATTCCAACAGCTACTGAAGAAAAACAAAAACCCACAACAAAAAATGACTCAAGGAGGGAGTTCAGAAAAGTCCTCAGCCAGTTCTTGTAAAATTCTTGAATAGAAATTGTCCAAGCCTTCCCACTAATATCAGCCATTCTCACTTGTTTATCACTGTTGAAAATTTGGCCATTTTCTCGAAGTTGACTGTTTGTTCCAATACATGCACTGAATTACTTAGTCCTTTCACTCCTAATCTTTTAAAAATCTCTTCTCACTGTTCTTAACTGTGCTGGCCTTAATTCTTTTGCTTCCCCTTTCAAGTTTTTACAGTGCTTTGTGAAACACATTTCCGATGCATATTTTTATCATAAACTTCCTTTTTTCCTGTCACTTGCTATTTTTAAAATTTCAAGGCTGCTTTCTACATTCTCTGTGCTACTGATGCTGCTCGAGTCTTCCAGCTATGCAGAATTTTACTCAGTTCTTTTCCCTTTCATGGTCATGGCTTGATGGACATTTTCTACCTTCCACCATGTGAGGAGTACGTTCATCCTCTTACTTGTCCTAGATATAAATGATTGACTTCTCAGCCAATTTCTTGTTGGCCAGTTCTTTCTACATTGAAGTAACTGATGATTTCTGAATAGGTTTGCTCAAGAACTCCTCAGTTTCTCTGTTGGTCTCAGGTAGTGTTGGAGCTTTCCTGTGGATCCAGGATCATCAGATTCTGCAAAACTGTCAAGAACTAGCTTCAGGGAAGAAAACATGACAAGCCAAAAGCACTGTTACTGGCTGTTGTATGATGGCATACAGAGGTCAATTGGGAAATTTAAAGTGAATTAAAATACCTATAGATCTTTCTTATATGTTGCATCTGTTGATAAGGAAAGAGGACAAGGGATAATCAAAGATTGTCTAGCCTCACTCTCTGTCCTCCCACAGACAGTGGCCAATATCAGGTCCTGGCGAGAAGCTTAAGAACTTCCAGAGAGTATCTCCTCCAACTCTAGAAAAGCATGGCTTGAAGTCTTGCTCTCCTAGAGGTAATGGTTTTGGTTTTCACAGTCCCAAATATTTACTTACATATCTTAATCCACCCACTTTATGAAATCATGTCATCCTTTAGGAACTGCAGCACCCTGTAACAGAGTTCCACAGCTCAGACAGGCACTGTGTAAAAGACTTATGTAGAGAAGGGCTGAAACTTTGCCAGTCAATTCAGTTTTATGTGATGCTTCTCTCCTGAGCTCTGTTGTTTCACTAAAATGCAGATAGACAAATAGAGAAACTCTATCATCTTGAGTGTAGGGATCTGCAAGATAAACCAGTGGGAAGCATATGCAAATATAGGTGCCTGTTCATGAAGCCTTGAACATTTGCTAATTAATTGATGATACTTTACAAAAAGTTGAAGAACACTTCTTGGGATGGCATTTCATGCCTTGACAAGGCATGAAAAGAGAAAAGGACTTGTTGGAAACACCTGCATGGTATGCAGGGGAGGCAGGACATTCCAAAGCCTCAGCTACTGCAGAACCTCTTCAATTGAACTGTTGAATTCAAACATCAAATGAGATGCCAGACTGTCTATCCAAAATAGCTGATATTTCTAACAAATCAAATTAGGATCAATAGCTGTAAGTCTCAGGGAAGAGTTGTTATTAAGGACTGTCAGGAGGAGGTACACAGGAAAAATTCAGAAGCAAAAACATCTCTCTCCAGTCCACTCTACATTTGTTTGTCTGTACCAAAAGTCCTTTCCCTTTATTTGAGCTCAGTAAATAAGCAACCAAGAAATTGTTTCCAGATTTTATTTTTGCAATACACTAACAACAAAGATTTACCAGTGCTAAGATTTGCACATTTCAAATAAATGAGCCTATTTCTAGAACCTGACCTAATCATGCTTATTTTCTTTTGAAGCTTAATTATCTCCTATAGCCAGCAAACAGAAATGATGCCTTCTGTGCTGTCTTACACAACTCTGTCTGGGGAGCATCACAAGCATTGCGCCAAGTATGAAATCAGAGAGATACTGAGTAAATTTATCAATAAAACATAGTTGGAAAAGCTGACATCTGGAAATGGATAGTGTACAGGCTAAACAAGTAGAAAGTGTATTTAATAAGTTATGGTTTCATTTATCCATCTTCACCTGTCTCCCTGTGATACATTTGTAGGCAAAAACTGTGCCGGTGGGGTCTATCACAACAACATGGAATGAAGGAAGAGAAATACATTTCTGACTCATCCAGAGAATTTATCTTATAATTATTAGACTATTTAAGGGGAATAGTCATGCAATTGCCTAATCAAGGAACCCCCTCAATTTTGCAGCTGTACCCTGTCAGCAGACCAGGTCTCCTGGGCCATGCCTTGCTTGCATGTGTATTTGCATATCTTCAAATTTAAAAGTAGCACAGGGAGCTGCATCGGCCTGTATTTTAACTTTCTTGATAAAGGTTAGACAGTGACACCCCGTGCTTGAGAAGGTAGGGGAAGGGAGGCATCCTTTTCCACATGGGTCACAATATCAGACTCTCACAGCACACCCTAGATATCACCTGGACCCACGGGAGCAGGAAGAGCCAGCCCAGTGCTGGAGACCTGCTCTCACAGCTTGTCAGCCGAGATGCCATGCAGGTGCTCAGTGTGCAGCACCACGCTTCGGATGATCCCACCAGTACAGATCTCCTGGGATAAACCCTCAGGTTTTAACACAAAACAGTATTCCCAGGGAAAAAAAAAGATGTGAAGGAATTTCCTGTTTCTTGATGTGCCTGGTCTCCACCATCAATCCAGGCAAAGAGCTGTCCTTCTACCTGGGTTACAGCTGAAGTTGTAATTGTTCCCTTATTTCTTCTTGAATGCTCCTTTCTATTGGCTTTGTTGAATTACTCATGTCCTCATCATTTACTTCTTTGCACATGAAATAAAATCAGGCATTTTCATCTCTTCTCCTAAGAAAGGCCTACAGGTCTATAAAAAATGTCATTGCCCTAGTCTGAATATTTCCCTTTTGTGTCCTTTGATTAGATTAATTATACTTCATTAACAACAAAAACACACCAGGACAAAAGAGTGACATCTCCTGTCATGCATAACAACTCTTGTAATTTCCAAGTTTTTCCTTCCATTTAGTTCCTTTTTTTACTTTTTGCTTTGCCTCTTCTTAATATTTTTTTCAAAACTTAATTGGATTTATTTTTTCTGTCTCACACCAAATGACATTTTTACAATACAGATCTTCATTTAGAGAAAAAAAAAAAAAAAGCTGCCCAAGAACAGCTTTGCAGCTATATTTGACCCGCTTTGTACTATAGCCACTGCCAAAAGTAACTTCTGCTGTGTAGCTCAGTAATGACACTAGTGCTGCATCGTGTTTAAATTGCTCTGCAGATGACGGGTAAAAATAAGTGAGCTAGACATAAAAGCAGAGGGTGAGTGAAAGAGCAGGCAAGAGAGAGATGTCCTCAAATAGATTATATGGGTCAAGTCATGCAAGTGCTTTTATTACTGCTGATTAATTCTGTCAGCTGTTATGTTAATGTGCTGCATGGCATGAGTGGGCAATGAGCAAAAGTACAAGGAAGCTGAGATTATTCTCTAAATAAGGATGTGACCCAGACTGCCTGAAATGGTGTGTGTGTGTCTGTGCCTGGCAGTGATGACGGATGATAACAGGAAGAGAATGAAATCTCTGTTGCTGTGCTTTTGCAATACAGATACATCTTTCTCTAGAGACAAAGAATTAGAGGCATGTTTTGTATTGCCAACCCTAAGCCATCAGAAATCTTGAGACAGTCTGACATAATGTATTTTTTTAAATAATAACTATGGATTCTGGTTTTGGTTGCCCTTTATTTTCTGGACTGACAGCATTTCATTTTCAAGGCTCCTACTTCCGTAAGGGCTAGAACTGTACTTAATAAAATGGAAAGCCAAAACCTTGCTGTGTGTCAAAACCTGGGATCTTGGAAAAATTACAGACTGCATGAGCTTCTGATAACATTATGTGAGCTAACCTGTCTGTACGGTCAGACCTCAGGATGGGAAGTACAGTGAGAAAGATGCACACAAGTGGCAACAGGCTTAATTTGGGAAGATTCAGCATTCAGGAAAAGAGCACTCGAAGGGCTTTGGGAGGTGGTTGCAACACGAGCCTGGCATTCAAACCAAGCAGGTATTTAAGAGAAGGCAAGGACTACTAAAGGCATAGGCAGAGCAGGGCACAGTCTGCTGGAGGTGGCTGCCAGCTCCCAAGCGAGGAAAACGTGTGCAGACCGTGGTGTGACGGCTTGATGGAGCGGCCTCCCCCGCAGCGTGCTGGGTGAGTGGTGGGTTTGCTCGCCGTGAGCTGCATCCCTCCCCGGGGAGCTGGGCTGCGAGAGGCTGAGTCCTTCTGGCACGGCAGCATCTGCCCCAGGCTGTCACCCACTGCCCTTGTCACACGCGCCCTCCACTCCTCTCGTCAAAAGCATGGCGTGGGCACTGCCGCAATGACGGGAGCTCCTCCGCTGCTACAAACTTAATCCTTAAGGAAGCACTCTTTCCCATCACGGGGTTGACATTGGTAAGCCAGCACAACCTACCTGGCCTTCCTGCGACAGCCGTCCAGAAGAATTCCCCACTTCAGATGTGTGATGGGGACTTGACGTGCAGCCTGCAGGGCCCTGATGGAGTTGAACCTCGGGAGAATTATGGCATGGCCAGGAGGGAACAGTCCCTTGGGGCTAGGGCAGGGTGGGGGGTGGGTTTTCCTGGGAGCAGGAGGAGGCTGGTGCTCTGCCTCTGGTTTGCGAGGCTGTGCGTAGGGGGCTGTGAGCGGGGGGCACACAGGAAAGCCCCTGCCACTGTGCATGACAGTCCCTGAAGAGCCCCAGAGGAAGACCTTGGGGTAACAGCAGGGGGAAGCCGCAGGATGAGGCTTTCCTGCGGGCTCCTGGGCCAGGGGACACCTTTGTCACACCAGCATCACCTGTCTCCCGTCCCCATGGGTGCCCCCCTCCTGCTGCAGCCCCCAGGGTGCTCACTGCCGTGGCAAGGCCACACTCCCAGCAGCCCACGGCCGGGGACACGTGCGTGGCAATATCCCAGCTGGGACCCTGCCCTGAGCAGCAGGCTGGCCTGGAGACCTTCCTCCCAGCCACTGATCCTCTCACCTACAGTGTACATCCTAACGTGCATAGTTAACACAGTAATAATTTTTAAAAAGTCACTAAAGCCATGAAATTGGTGTCTTTTTATCACTTTCACCATCAGTTTCCTCTGGACTTATGCCCTCTTAATACTATTTCTCTGATTCCTGCAGACATCATAGCTGTGTGATACAAATAACATTTCTGGCATAAACTCAATCTGCCAGAACAAAATCCAGTGAGAGGGTAACTTGTTTCATGATCTTCTAAACTTCCCTGAACATCAAAAAAATCCTCTCTAAGGAGTAAGATGTGTCTGGGGAAAGAACAGGCTGATAATGGTTTCACATGGTGCCTTGAAGAAGAGTTCATGTTCCCCAAAGCTTGTTTGTTTCTTCCAAATACGCCAACTAGTCTAACAAAATAAATTGTCTTTTCCTGGAAGCCTTGCCTTGCCTTCCTTATAGCCATAGCAATAACCATCTGCTATTGAGAAATACCGTTGTGATGAACCGTGTGGCATTTGAGAGTGTCTGCTCTAAGAGCACCTTGCTGAGGCAGGAGACTTCTCTCTTGATTTTAGTAGTAGTTTGCATGGGCTCATGGGTTTGCAAGGGAAACCCAAATGCTGGCTGAGGCTTTGCTACCATTTCAATTGCCATTTGCTATATAAAAGATGCCCTATGTCCAGCATGCTACATTCCAGCCCAGAGCAAATGAGTCTGGTCAAGTGGTGCAGGATGAAAATCTTGACAGTCTCAACTGTAATCGGTACAACTGTGTACAGCTGTAATGAGCAACAGACAGTGCGAACGTCAAGTCACCGGAATCTGTTTTCATCAGCACTGGCGCTGTTTAATAGTCAATCTTTTTTTCCTTTCCCTGTGGCTATTAGGAAATTGTCTTTTTTTTTCTTTTTTTTTTTTCCCTGCTGAAATATGTGTGTGGTTGTAGATCAAAGAAGAATGACACTATTTTATATATTAATTGCACTAAATTTCCCTGCAGGAAGGAAAAAAAAGAATGAATATACAACAGGAAATGCAGATACTGCAAAAAGCTTCCTTCTTTCTGAATTTCTTTGAGGTAATACACATTGCTCCTCAGTATGCAAATAAAAATGTGTCTTAGATGTGGGTAGTTTTGGTGCCTGACATTTGGGAGATAAGTTTATTCTTTGTGAATTTGTGAAAGGATATTAGGATAGTTTTATTTTCTTTTTTTCCTCAGTAAGGGGGTTGGGGGGACTGGATTTGAGTGGCAGGAAATGAAAAGCAGGCTGCAGAGGAGAAGGGTAGAGACTGAGCAGCTGAGAATATGGCCAGAAGGCTGAATGCTGACAAAAATGGGAAGTAACCCTATGCGCTGGCAGATGCTTGAAGAATTAATTTAGCAGCTTTCAGTGCAGCTAGAAGTGGTGTTAATTTTTCTAAGGGGAGCTGTAGTTGTTCAACAGGCTGTGGGGGGAGGCGACTCCAAATTGCTGGACCAGGACCAGGAGCACGTAGCACTCACGGGAGACAGCACAAAGAGCAGAAATGAAAAATTACAGGGTGTGAGATTGCATTGCATAAGGAAGATACTGGGTGTTATCAGGAGACTGAATAAATTACTCAGAGGGTGGTCTTCTCGTCCTCCATCTTATCTCCTGTGTCTATGCTTGACATTTCTCTAAATTCAGCTTCACAAACTTTCAGCCTTTTCATGCCCAGTGAAGGGGCAGCGAGTAGGCCAAGGAAGGAGCACATCTGCCCAGATGCTGGGGAAAGACAGGCTGCCACTGGTTCCTCTGTGCTGTCCTGTCCTTCCATTCTCTCATCCCTTCCAGAGGAGGGGTAGACATGAACACTGCTGCCGATACCAAGGACCTGGCACTGCCAAGCCCTACAGCAGTAGCAAGCGATCTTTCTGGCCACTTGGTTTTGGCAGAATATAGTTGGAAATACCTGAAAGGAAGTTGAAAGACATTTTGCTTGTGACAAAAAAACATCTCACTGCTGATCATTTTTGTAACTGAAAATAAGCTCTGAATGTGTGATAGCATGAAAACTCTTTTTAATAGATACCATGCTCTTTCTGGGTACTTGACCTCTTTCTTCTGGCAGACTACAGACTGCAGCTTTTCTCATGCCCCCTTTGTAGCCCCATTTTTAAGGCAATGAGGCTCAGCTAACCTCAGATCTCACATGTGTAGGAGAAAAGCCTTGAAATCTGATCTGCCAAAAGAAAACATACTCTAACTCTGGAAATTCATTTCAGAATATGGACTTTGGGGCCTGCCAGTGAAAGAATAACAGAAGCAGAAGGGAAAATGCATGTTTTAAACTGACAGCTTGTATATTTTATTTCTGATGCAAAAAGACAAATTGCTACATGAGTGAACATGCACCAGAACATGATTAAATCTAAATCCAGTGTACTCACCTTCTCCACAGCAGGGGCTTGCACAGAGTTCTTTTCTATGTGTTTCTGACTGTTTGTGGAAAAAATAGGTGCTATCTTGTCAGAAACCCAGGCCAGGCAACACATGCACACATTTCTACCTGACTATCTATTCGTTTATAACCTCTGAAATATAAACCCCCCTTTTTTTTTTTTTACACAGCTTCAGAAACAGCAAATATAGTGCCGCTGTGCAGTTTAATTAGCTTTTAAATGGGTACAATGGCTCTGACACTTTGTCTTTTCAAGGAAAGACTCCTTCAAGTTGATATAAATGAGATTTGTTATCTCATGCAAAGGAAAATAAGACTCTGGAATCACTATTGAAAATTGTGAGAGAGAATGCTCCTTCTGTTAAATGAAATGGATTTTGGAAAGGGTTCATTTTAGGTGCATGGTCACGTACCAAAGTACAACTCGGCTTGCCAACTGTCAAAAAAAAGTCTTCTGGTTTCTGCTGTAAGCAATACAAATAATAACACAGCTAAACAAAATAGATAGAATTGCTAAAAATTAATGCTAATGTAAACAAGAGCAGAATCTGGCACAAAAAAAAAAAAAAAAAAGAGATACAGTAATTTTCCTCTGCAGACAAAGAGGTAAAAGAACAACATAATTAAAAAAAAAACCACTTTTTAGAACTCTTTCACTGTTCATCATTAAGGGTTATTTAGTGATATAAAGCTTCTACAGCAGGTACAGAAGGAAGCTGGCTCTAGACAACTACAAATCTGGGAGAGAAGTTCACTGAAGCTAATTTACACAAATCACAGAGGCTCTATTTGTGAGAATGGCTATTAGCAGAATGATCCCATAAATCCAAAACTAGCATTATTTCACTGTAAAACTGCAGTTTGTTTTGCACAGTACTGCAGAGCAGCACCACACAAGTTCCTCTCAGGCAAAGATTTGTCTGACATCTATGGTGTCTTAGCTGAGTAAAAACTGAAGTCTAAACTGTACAAAACAAAAGGAGGAAGTTCAGTAAGCAGATCCAATTTCTCATTCAGTGTGATGAGTCTTGTCTTGCATGATCCCTTACTCGTAAATCAATGAAGCTCCGTGTGAATGTTTCAACAGGAGTTTTCAGGGAAAACCCCGTGTGCTGCAAGAGTCAGTAGGTGGCATGTTTACCTCTGAGTCAGCCCTCAATTACACCTCCCAAAAGTTTGGAGGGATTGCTAATAGCCCCGTCCTTCAGCCAGTGCTGACCCAAAGCCTGACCGCCCCTGACCGCGGGACCAGGACCTGGCTCACCACCGATGCTGGTGGGCGTCCCTCGCCCCGTCTGCATCCCCAGTGCCGGCAGGGAGTGAGGCTCTGGCCCGCTGCTGGATTAAGACATTTTCCTGTGTGAATGGTGACGGTAATGCTGGTAGCCTGGCAAAAGCTCTGATTCACCCGCTGTGGTTTTGTTTGTGGAAAATTTTAGATCCAGCTGTAAATTACAGTTCAGCGATCAGTGTATTTGTCTGTAGTGCCTTCAACTGCCCTTTTCAACAGAGTGTGCCTTCTTCACCTACCCCAGATTATTATTATTCTTATTATGCAGTGCTGAACTGGCTTTTAAATAAATAATTTCCCGGCAAGAATTTCCGTCTATTATTTTGCTGTGTCCTTCAAGTTTCCTTGGTATTAGCAGAGGCAAAGGTTTTGGCCAAAGTTGAAAGAAATCATGTGGGATTCAGCTACCACTGACTTTTGGTGTCTTGAAATAATGCCTCTCCTTTTACATCTCTGCTTGCCTGTTTCAGAAAAAGAATTAGAGAAATCATCTACAGTTACAGATTGATCCCAAACAAAAATCTAAATATTTCACATTTGTGATTGACATTTTGATTTTCTGCAGTTGTAATGCTTTGGAGAATAGATCTTTACCAAGATTTAAACAGTGACATAAGATGTGCTTGGAAAAAAAATAAGACAAGCAGAAAAGGATCTGCTTTCTGCATGCATAGCACAAGTAGATGGGTTGGCAAGGAACTTCTGGCCTACTTAGTTTTCATAAAATTTAAAGCAGTCAGAAATATGGGCTGGGCCATATTTCAGGTGTTAACACCTGAGGTGTAGTAAACTGACCATGTTTGAATTCAGGATTTTATTTAACATCTTAACATTTGAAAAATGGCATATATATGTATATATATATATTTATTTCTGATAGAACCAACTTTGTCTTCTTATTTTTACCTGCTGTTTCTTTAACCTACCTCTATTATGTAAGTCGTAAGAAAGGCATAGTTTGTAGAGGTGGAAAAGTAAACAAAAGATATTCAGAATGTGTTCAGTGCACACAAGGCCAGAGGTTTTTCCTGTAACAGCAGCAAGTCTAATAAAATGTATTTCTTTTGCTTACAGACCTTGCTTCAACTGCTGCATGATTGCTGCTCTCTAAGTACCACATTCTGTGCTCTGTTAAGATTGTGGCCATCTGAGGCTCTAATTGTTAAAAACGGAGCTAAGCTATCTTTAAAGTAGGAAAAATACATATAGTTTTCAGATCGCACACATTTTTTTTCAGGCTGGTCTTAGCATATGTATGTTTTTGAAGTACTTAATGCCAGACATGTAGATAAATCTGAATTTTGTCAAGGTGCCATGGAAGAATCAGTAAGGAGAGATGCTGAAATCAATACCACCCAGGAAGAGACAGTTTCCCATCTTACAGATATCTGCTGAGGCACGGAGAGTTCTCCACCCTCCACATCTCTGCATGGCTGCACAAGTCATCTCCTGCTGAGGACAATCAACCCAAGTAATAGTCCTGGAGGAGAAAAAATAATTCCTTGCTAGTCTACAAGTGCTACAGCATTGCATAACATTGTGGGCTTTGGTATTCTGATGCTTAAAAGTAAGTTGAGGTCAGATCTACCCATTTATGTTTCATTATTAGCCTAGATCAGAAGCAGGTTTATGCAGACTTGGGCTGAAGGACCCATTCCACCCTGCTCAGCCTCTTAGATCAGCCTGGTGTTACCCAGCTGCTGCAGATGTTATCCCATGTATTAATGCCCCCTTCCCTCTTCTGCAGTTCGGCTTCGCACGTACTGTGGTGGGGCTGTCATCTCGGCCACTACTCACCCAAGGTTTCTCTCTACCTCCCTGGTGGGGACAGCACTGACCTGGGACAGAAACCAAGGCTCAGACCCAGACTTACACTGTGTTGATGTGTTTTTCCACCCTAATCATGCCTGCAGCAAGTTCAGGCTTATAGGCTGGATGCAGAGAGCAACGGTGGGACGAGGCCAGTGTATGCTGGGCTTCACTGGGGAGGGAGGGAATCCTCAGGGCAAAGGGCTGTGATGGCAACCCTGAGGGTCACTGGTGCTGCAGCATGGGGAGAGGTTTGGAGAGGTCAGCAGCTGAGCAATATCTCTCTAGTGCCTTGGGCAGGATTGCAGAGAGGCAGTGGTGGCAGAAAGGCAGCAAGGAACACAACCTCTAAAAAAGATTTTTTAGTAAAAGCACAAGCTAAGGAAAAATGTAAGATGTCTGAGACAAAGGCCTGAAAAAAAAAGACAAAGTTGTGTATGTAAGAGCTGGGGCGGGGAAATGATCAGCCATACGGTGTTTCGGTCAATGTATTCCTTGAGGTAGAAACTCCTTGAGGTGGTGTTGGTTTATAAATTGTTTTCCTTGAAGCAGAGAAGGGGTAAAGTACACAGCTGACCATATGGGGCCAGAAGAAAGTAGTGATGTGAAAGAGTTGTGGAGAGACTCCATCCAATGAGGTAAAACTCCCCTCATAAGAGTCAGCACTTCATTGCCCTCCAGGCAGAAGGCCCTCTGTGGAGTGCCTGAAGACCATTAGGGCAACCCATAGAAAATCTGTAGGTAAGATATTTGACCTAAATTGTATGCTCAGACTCTTCACTTATTTGAAAGGAAAATTTAGGGGATATGTTTTCAGAGACAGAAAGCTGAGGCCGCAGCCAGACATTCAGCATAGATCAGTTGAACCCATACCACCATGGGTGTGTACACCAAAACCAATCAGCCTCTTTACAAATAATTTCCAGAATATCCACAGAGCTGTTTAACGTACTTCATGTGCCTGGGACCGTGATGGATCTGTACTTATGATTCTGGCAAATACATGCATCTATATCCTATTGCCACTAAGTGAAACTGATGACCCAGCCATCTGACTGACTGAAACACTTGGGTGTTGAATAAGACATAGTTACAGTGCTGCTAAGTTGGTACACCAGTCTGAAAAGTGGATTAATGTTGTGTGTGGGGTTGTGAACTGGAGCTTGCACAATTGTGGAAGGTGATGACTGCTAGTGCCCACCTTCCCTCTTCTTGAGGACTTGAGAGAAAAGTCTTTGAACAATCCCTCAAGGTTTTATTTTCTTAGACCTTTGGAGGACAGTGTCTGCTGTTATCCTTCTCTCTTTCCAGAGAGGAAATCCACTTGAAATTGGCCATAACTGTGGCTACAAATCTACTTCATAAACCTGCTGTCAGTAGACAGGGCTTTTTAAAAAAAAAGTAGCAGTAATCAATTTTCTGAGTGTTTAAGCTTGAGAGATTTTTGTGGTCAATGTGATCTTATGGGAGCTGATGTCTCCCGGATGTTATTACTGGAATGCTGCAGCTGCACTTTTAACTCTTAGTGGTCTGGAAGCACTTTATTTTCCTGTTCCTCACCAAGTAGCTTTCACATGGACTTGATAACCAAGGTGCTGCAGAGCCCTCTGGCTTAAAGATCCAGCAGAGCTCTTAAGCTTGGTGCTTAATGCTTCATTGGATAATGTCTAATAACCCCTTGGAGAATCATATCATAGCTGCCCAAAGTTTCTCAGATAATAAACAGCAATTCAAGAAAGTGAAGATCAGCATCTGCCTTTTAACAACACTTTGGAAGGTTGCTACGCACTGGTGTATCCTTGCATTCTGAAAATACCCACAGGTTGGGGGGTCAGACCATAAAAAGCTGTACCAAGAATGCACTAGTCATTAGTCATCCTATGTTATCAGTTTATTTTTCTTTTCCTTAAAAGATGTAGTTGTCCAGTCATCCAACAGATCTTGGATCTCTCTGAGTTTTCAGCTTACTGAACCAAAAGTACTGGTGTTTCTTTGTGTAAAAATGAATGTAATACTTTCCATCCATTCTTGGTACCTGGGATGGAGCCTTGGGATGAGCAGACTCCATTTATAACACATTTCTCCAAGATAATGTGCTTGGTCTAGCTTTTGATAAGTTTCAAGTCATTACAGATCTACAGAAACTGGATGTTTCCTTACTGAACCAGGAGACATAGTTATCATTTAATTGCATCTTGAATTCTTCCTTATAAACCTGAAGCAGGAATAGAAAAAGTGATAAGAAATGTCAAAGAAAGGCTTGTAATTTAAAACAAAGTCAAGCACTCTCTTCTTACCAGTTTCTCTTACAGCTCCTTCTGCTTAAGCAACACTAGAGTCCTGGAATTATTTCTCCCATTTTTTGGTTAGCAAAAAAGACAACCTTGTTTGAAGGGCTATTCATTTAGGGGTTGTCATCAAATCATATCTTTAGAAAGTGAGCTTAAATTTAATTAAAGGAGTGAATTCTAAAATGAATTAAATAAGTTGAATTAAACTGCCCTGTGGACACTGTGAAACACACCACTGTGGCTGCCAGTACTTACTCCCTTTGGAAGAGTAAAAGAATCTATGTGGGAGTTTAGTTTAACCAATCCACTTTAAAGACAAATAAGGATTAACTTTCCTGGGTGTCCTCATTTGTGCAAGCACACAGCCTTTTCAGAGGTTAGCCCGAACTTAAACAATGTTGGGATGTTTCTCCGGTAGTGATTGCTGGGCTAACTGGGCCCATACTCTGCCTCTCTCTGAAGTTGGTGAGATTTTTTTTTTTCCCCCCTCAAAAAGACTAGTGTAGCAAGAGGGAGGAAGGGAGAGATTCAAACCAGGTTTAATCGGGGCGCACAGAGTACTGGCTGGCAGGCTATGCCCGTCGATGCGGTGCCCCCCGGGCACCCTCGCCAGGCGCCCTGAAGGAGGGCAGAGCGGGCATCTCCTCCCTGGGGCCTTACAAAGACGTGGATGAGGAGATGGACCTGTGTACAGCTCTTCTACCTTTTTCTGAAGAACCTTCCCCCAGTATTATGGCTTAGCTGTTTTCCCCCGCCTGTTTTTTTCTCAGGACCCCCTCTTTTGAAGGGTTTATAGCCTTCCTGTAATACTCATTTTGTATGTCCCTTCAGATAATCCTTGTTCTAGCTGCTGATATGGGGGAAATAAGGCCAACTGTAATGGTTCAGGAGCAGAAAGGGAGCAGGAGTTATTCCTGGGGAAGGATCTGCTGCAGAAGCATGCTTGAGGGGGAAATGTGACAGGAGCAAGGAAGAAAGGGAACAGATTTTAACCCTTGTTCATTCAAACAGGTTTATTTTTTCCTTCCTTGTCATGTACTACCTTCACTTGAAGAAGACTGCCCTGTTGTGGGACAGCTCTTATGCTGCTCGGATCCTGACCAGCCCTCTCCGACAGGGACAAAGCTTGTTCTGCAGTTGTGTATAAACATTGCAAAATGTGAACGCTGCTGGATCTTTTTTGTATGTGCAAAGTGTAACATTGAAAGCCATTCTACCTACCTGTGGTAGAGGCCAGGGTGGGAAGGAGCATGCGGATTCCCTGAGCAGACCGGGAAGAATGAAGGTTAAGCTGTAAAGGCCATTTAAGCCTTCCAAAAATGAGTTTTAGTAATCTCTGAGACATCACGGAAGAATGAAAAGGAGTTTCAAAATAGCTTTACTTTAAATAAAAACATACTTTGGCAATGCTATGTGAAATGAAAACTGACGTGCTTGACCATCGTATTGACATGTTCATCAAACCACTCGACAGACTGCAAATATCCATGCAGATTCAGTGCCAAAAGCTGGAGCGGCCAACCAGATGTGGAACAGACTGTGGCTGAGCCTGTCTGCTCCCCAGCAGGGACGGAGAGAAGCTTCTTGTCGGGGCTACGATCCATCAGTTCTGCCTTGGACATCCCCTGCAGCGGAGACACCAGCATCCCTTCTCCTTGTGAGATGTTTCAGGGGGGAGGTTTTGTCCTGTTGGGGACTTGGCTGATGGAAAGCCCACTAGGGAGAGCATTGTAGCGGGAGCACAAGGAATTTTAGGATGGGGAGTGGTGCTACAAAATATCAGTTCTTTGCAAGTATTTAGTATCATACAAAAGCTTGAAGCTGAGCATGTGTTTGCTGGATGCGAGTGTTCCAGCACATTCCTCGATCAGATGTCTATACCTCAGGGAACTGGGCTCCTACTGAGATTTTGCACAATACCAATTCAAAATAGACTTCTATAAGAGCCACTTCAGACTTGTTTTAACTAATGAGTATTTGTGCCAATAAACTCGCTTGCTAAGATACTGCCAGGAAGCACTAGATAGTCCAGTCCTAAGCAGCCTAAAAATCTGCTATGTATATATTTATACAATGTCTGCATGCAGGTGCCAACACGTAGCTCAGGGCTCACAAGTTCCACCAGCACAGGAATAATAGACATGATTACTGTAAACATGCTGCAAGCAAATATACTTAAAAACCTTCAGAGAAATATTACAAAGGCCCCATTCTTCACAATGTTTTCTGAATGTAGCAGATGTTGGGAACTAAGAGCCATGATGCAGATCACCAGGTATCCAAGACCCACAACGAATGTGCTATTAATCACTGGCTGCACTTGTTCAGCTCTCAGTAATGATGAAATGCTACAAGAAACATTTAAATCACTCAGTTACAGTAAAATAGAGGCTTACGTCAAAACAAAGGGGCTGTCAAGAATTAATAATTTCTTGAGAACATAGTGATATAACCTGCTTAATTCTTGGGCAGCTAATGGTGTGTGACTGTGTCGTCTAGCTCTGTGAACAGTGCACAGCCCGAGCCAGAGCTCTGGGGAAGCTGCCCCATCAGCTAAGCAGTCAGACCCCTCTACCTACCCTCTCTCCTAAAACCCACGAATCCGTCAATCCAGTTTGCACCAGAGTTGAATTGTGGTAGGTCTGTGACTTCCTCTGTAAACCGCCTAAGGGAAAACAGGATGGGTTTGGAAAGTAAAGGGAATGCGAACAGGCCAAGGAGAAAGGAAAAAAAGAACTCAAAGTGCTGATTCTGAGGGAAAAAGCCACCATTTTGAGTAACGATTTTGTGATTGTTAAAAGAAATGTAAACAGTGTTCTGTAAATATTAGTAAGCACTGAAGTAAGACTCTGGTGCTGAAACACACAGTCCTGAGAACATGCTGTGTTTAATGAATCAGAAAATACCTATCTTACCACACACTTAAGCAGAGGGAAGTTTGACCCATACAGTAAAATCTAAGTTGGAGAATTGCTATTTGTGAACTGAAGACTCACTCCTGAGCCATTGAAGAGTGGCACAGAGGACTGTGACACATGGTTTTATAGCAAGAGAAATGGAGTGAGATTCAAGTTTGACTTCAGAAAGCTGTACCGCTCTCACCAGCATCCTGTGTGATGCTGAGTGAAATATGTGCTCTCCTTATGTCTCATTGTCTCACCCTTGTCTGCTTTTGTGAAAACTCTTCTGTCCAATCTGTATCTTGCCATGTAGTTTATATTAACCTCTTCCTTAGCTTTATTTAGCTGCTGCTTGGAATCATTTGGGTTTGATTACTCTTAAAGTTGCATAATAACAGAAAATATCCCAATGGAAACAAAAGGAGCGAGCTTTTTGGGCCACAGCTGCTGTTCTGCTTCCACCCTTTTCCAAGCACTGAAGTGCTTTGCCTTGTCTCAGACTGAAAGCAACCTTGCGCACATTAGCTGCACACTCTCATCATAAAATGGGATACACTCGTCCTTTAGGCAGCAAGTTGAATCAAGATCCAGCACAGGGACAGCAGTGATAATTAATACATTTAATTGTAAACATAGCGTCTTTCTGCGACGGGCCTCCACACTGCCTGGGATGGAACTGACGCGCAGCACAGGGCGCTCCCCCACAGGCTGCGTCCCCCCTCCCCGCCACGGGCGACACATCGCTGCTTCTCCGGGACCGGAGAGCAAGCGTGGGTTCACCAGCAGAGCCGGGTTTTACAGCTCACCCACTCCCAGGGCCACTTCATCACCCCCAGGAAATGCTGTTCTGGGTAACTGAATCCCACCAGACTTTGAAGTCATATTCTTGGTAATTCACAGAAGAATAAAAGGTTGCCCAAGCTCTGCAGACACTGTGTGGCAGAGGTCCAGACGAAGGGAGCAAAATCACTCTTTCAGAAAGGTACAGGTTTTCTGCTTGACCATGAAATCACAGGCTCAGCCCAGCTATGAAGGAACCCAATGTAATGGATATATTTTCGTGCACTATATTATAGAGGGACAGCAGGATCCACACCATTAGCTCTGTGTTTCGCAACTGCATTTTTCTTCCTCTCAGATTATTCTTATCTGTTGTACCAAAAAATTCCTTTAACTGTTCTACAGTCTTTCAGTTTCATCTCAGTGGGCATATTTGCATAAATGTTACTACAGTGGTGCAGGAATCTTTACAAGGGAATTAGATTGCAGCAGCTAGGTGATTAATTTCAAAATTTATAAAAGATTTTGCATTTCCGTGCAGATATGTCAACTATATAAATCACAAATATAGCAAACAGTTAAGCAAAGGAAAATTAGTCTTTAGAACTCTTTTTGCCTTTTTGTGTTGAAGGCATGCTGTATTAAAAGAGATTAAAAATGAAAATACAGAGGTATGTACATTTGCATATACTAAATATGCATATTTGCATGGACTGCTCTAAGGTTCTTTCAAATAAGTATACTACCATCTTTCAAAGAATTACAACTAAAATGTAGAATGTCAAGTGTTGATCATTAAAAGTATATTAAACATTATAACAAACTTGTCAGGAAAAATAATACAAAATAAAGACTCTCCAGAGCTGTAAAATTATAATTTTAATTTTCTACATTACAAAATGAAAAATGTGCTCTCCTCTTCTTCGGTTTTATATCCTACTGTTCCCCCCATAAATTATAAGTGGTGAAAGGTATTGTCTGCAATGGCCATAATTCATTATATCATCATAATATCCAATAGGGAATATTCTACCACCTTCTTTGGTCGTCTTTTTCTGAGCCCAGCTTAATAAAGACCATGAGGTGAGATGTTTTCACTGCAGATTAAAGTCAAGCTTGGAGGTAGAGGAGGTCAGAACGCCCCTTCTTTTTTCCTGTTGAAACTTCCCTGGGGAAAACTCTTTCAAAAAAACTCATGTAAAAGGAAAACAGAGTTCTTTAAAGCACTTTTTAAACCAGAATGTTTTGTTATGAAATGACAATATTCAAACTTACATCCATTTTTAAAATGCAAAACCAAAATTAAACATCTGTTTTGACTTAATGAGATTGAATTTTGGCATTTGGAAATTTAAAGATTTTGACTTTTGGATTCCCATGCTTTTTAGAAAAACAGGCCCCTCCTTTTCTTCCCCCCACCCTGAAACCTCAAATCTGGAAAATATTTAAAGCAGCATGTAAATATTCTCCTTTTCCCCTGCTTCTCTCCCACCCCCATTTTCCTGCTGTTTTCTAACCATTTCCAGTTGTCAGGAAGATGTGCTGGTAAAACAGAATGGAAAGAAAAATCATTATATACGATAAATGCAGAAGAACATACAGGTGGTTGGGCTTGTGGGTCTGTGAGAAAGATCTTCTCTAATCTTCATATATCCTCTAGAGATACAGACTTTGAAATAAAATGCTTCAAGCCATGTGTTCATCTCTCGTGTGTGTGTTGGTCCAAATGCATCACTGAGCTGATTCTCTTCATATCTAGAACTGCACCGAGGAAGCATTACTGCTGTCTGAGGGGACCGTGTGGTATGGTAACTACATCTGTGAAACAGGAACCATCCACTTTAAACAGGAGTAGCAATATTTCTCTGCCTTTGTAAAATACTTTGAGATTCATGGAGGAAACGGAGCCATAGAGCATGATTATATGATATGTTTGTTTTGCAGTTAGTGATGCTCACAACACAGAGGGTTTTAGCACTCATAATTTTATAATAAGGTTCAAAGAAACAATGAGTGAGAAAGCATGTATTTTTCTAAGTAGGGCTATTTCTGAAGAAGTCCCGTCACTGTTCCTTGTACGCCCCTTGTTGACCTGTTACCTTGCATCTGAGAATAAGATGAATCCATTTGAAAGTATGTGTCAGTTTGGGATGACATGTAGTCCCTAGAAATCAGCAGTGGTCACCTGGAAAATAACGGAGGCTTGAAATGTTCTACCTCCTCTCCCCAGGATTGAGTGTGTTCACCTGAGTGTTTTTTGCTTTCCCAAATGGAAAGCACTGCTGGGTGTTGTAATGGGCACGGATGTGTGCACAGGTACGAAGGCATCAGCAGCCTCTAGGTGTTTCGGACACCACTGAATTAGCTGGGCAGAGTGCATGGGGGCAGCAGCCAGAGCTGCTCGTCACGCCATACCTACTTCTGAAACAGTCTGACAAGACTTCTAAAATAAGATTTTGGTCAAAATGTATGACAGGCCTACAGTAAAAGGTAACTTTTTCCATGACCATCTCATTCCATACATGACTGATGACAGGTTTATGAGTAATTGCTTTTGATTCTTCTTAGTCCTCTGGTTATCTTCTTACTCGCTTTAAACCAGGAAACCTCTTGCCAGTTGCCTATGCTGATATCAGAGCTCAGAAGAGATGCTTTGTGCTGGATCTGGATGGACACCCACTCTCTGTCTCCCATTCTGCACCCCTAGAGAAGTCTGTTTTGAGTAACACTGAAGCTGGGAGGACTGGTAGGCCAGTGGGGGTCACTGTGCTATCTGGAGTACTTGAAGGAAATTGCTGCCATGTGTCTTTTGGCCAAAGAAACTGCCAGTGTCTTCTTCCAGCAGAGAGCTCACTTTTGTTAGCAGCAAAATAATAAGTGTAGATGTGTAGCATTAAACATTTCTTATTTGGCAAAGAGCTTGAGAAGTTAGTCTCTTACTTAGCTCCCTGGTCATTACCACGTGGGTCTTCATATTGTGTATAACTAATTTTAGAACAGCAGAATCCCATATGCCCCTCTTGGAGGAGCATTTTAGTAGTAATACTCCTCAGCTCTGTGTTTGTCTTGAACTACACTGAGGTGTATTTTCATCACACATTTTGCTTCAAATAAAAAAAATATTCTTCTGCATTGCATATTCTATTAGTATTGAACTTTTCTTGACTAAACTGTCAGGAGCAGGGGAAGGTAAGCAGAGATAGTGCAGACTGTAGTTCTTCTTCCTCCAGCGGGATGGCTGCTTTTCTTTCGGTATAGCTCAGATAATTCTGACTTCAGCTCCAGCCCGGGCCAGCAAGCAACAGGCACAGAAGGGCAATCTGGTACCTAGAGACTGGTGGACTGCAGAGAGGCACTAATCATGTTTTCTTCCTTTTCTGTGGGTCCACAGGGCTGATAGCAAGGAAAATACGTGATATGGCTTACTGTGATAGGTTCTGTTTGTTTGCTTTTCTGTTATGTAGACTTCATGGTTAGCTTCCACTGAAGTGGTGTTTAGAAGTTAATTGTTTTTTATTCAGAGTGACAGCCATTCATAAGCTGTGTAAGATGGATTGGTAGATTAATTGATATCCTGTTCCAGGGAAGTTTGTGTTTTACAATTCAATTCAATGAGCCAAGCTTCAGTCCACTATTGCATGAATATTCATAAAGGTACGGGCTGCAAAAGCACACAAAGGAAAATATCCACCCTAATGGCAGTTGAGTACTTAATACTGTGGAAGTGGCCAGTTTTCTCTGCAAGGTAGTGGCAGGTAGAAGACACTTTCATTCGCTGTAACTTTCCTTTGAAAGTTAAAATGAGCAAAAGTGCCAAGGTACTTTGCCATTTAGTAGTTCTGAATTATAATTTTTTTCCAAAACCAGCAATTAGATTCAAACCTTCTTTTGCCCTCTGTCCTCTGGAGTCAATGGCGTTCCAGAGAGAGACTGAGGTCAGGATTTTGCTCATAGTCATGGTCTACCTTAAAATGTCACTTACTGCTCCTGGTGAATGTCAATAAAGGCTTCTGTTGAACTGGCTCTACATTTAATAAGACTTGCTACAGTAGACAAGGACAAATTATTCTAGAAAGAGTGGTTAAAACATGCTCGTGGGGGTTTTATGGTTGCATAGTGTAATCCAGCCCTTGGCAAATCTGTTGTCCTACCAGTATTTTTCCAGTTGGCAGTTCTTATATAGATTTGTTCCAGCTCCGAACAGAGGTGAACAAAGACTGGAAATACTATATTGCATGTATATCTCTAAATCTGAAAAGATAATTCTGCTGGATTAATAGCCTGATGTAGAAAAAGGCAGAGCATTCTTCTGTAATGTTCTAGTTGATGTCAAAACAAATGTGGTAGAACTACACTGTGGAGCTGAAAGTTTTTAAAAAGCTCATTATAATTGACAGATATTGCAAAAAAAGACTCTAAATTGCAAAATATGGAATTACATGTTTAGCACCTCCAAAATCTTGCTACAGCCAGATACATGCCATTTGTGGAAATGCTCCCACTGATGCATGGCATATAGGCCATGGCATATGTGTTCAATAAACTGACAATTTTGTATTCCAATCTTCACAGCATTTGAGTGCCTGCTTTGCAAAAGTCAGAAGCAGGTATTGAGGATGTGGAGTGACTGTACTTTCTGTTCATAAGGCTTTTTAAGGTTGAGTGCTTGGAAATCTTGAAAAGCTGAGGCTTGGAATCTCCGGTATGCCTTTTTGTGCCACCAGTGAGTTTGAAAATACTAGCTCCCAGGCTGTGTGAGTAGCTGGGTTTTTTTATATTTCCTCATTACAGATTAAACTTTGTGTGCATATTAAAACTTTGTGACTTGTTTCTAATCAAATATTCAACCTACTTTTTGAAAACTAAAACCAAACCCCTGTGGCATAATTTTAGATAATTTTAAATAGTTTGTAAAGCTTGTAGCAAATAACTGTTGAACCACTATTGCAATGAAGAGACTAAACATTGAATTATTATTAAAAATAAAAGACAAAGTAATCAACAAGTTTAAATGAAACGGTTGAATCCCTTTGTTTCAATATACCAACTTTTAAGATGTAAAGTATCATTCTAGCATATATCCATAAGTTTCCTTTACTCTCTTTAAAAGATTCTCTTTATGGCAGTGACTGAATGGAATGGCTCCTCGTGGTAAAATTAGGCAGTCCTACAGGGGCTTGTAGGAGCCTGTAGGATCAGAGTCTTAAATCTGAGGTGTTATATTTCATTTCAGTGACAGCTGAGTGAATAAATTGTAAAAGCTTAGTTAATTTGCTTGGCTTGTAAGCAAGGACCTAGATATTTCACATTTCTTGATTAGTAGTAGTTGTTATAAGTTATTATTAAGTTTTGGAGGAGGTGTATGGTCTGTAATGCAGCATGAAGACTTTAAGCTGGTGGTGAGACCTTGAGGTGGAAACAGCAGTAATGACGGCTGTGCTAGAAATGTGTTTAGAAATTTTCAGGTGTTTATTAACATTTCATAAATTCCTGGTATTGGGGTGTATCTGTTGTATTATCAATATTGATCCTGAATCTACAGTTCAGTGTTCACTGGCTAACTACGTGCCATTAATAACTCTACTGGCCACTTCAGTACTGATTTTATTCAAACTGTGTGAGCTGACTAGTTTTCCCCGGTGACATGATGCACTTGTCAGAAAATGACATAGTATGGTTTACACTTGATTGAAAAGGCAAAATTTTTTATCCTTTACACTGTGTAGTACTTCTCATATCCATTTAAAATTCACTGTATGCAGTAATTACTTAAATTTATTATCAAAACTCAATCACTCTCAGATAAAAGAAAAAGGAGAAGACACCAAAACTAATCTCTATTTATGGCTCCATTTTCCACTGCTCAGAAGTGGAAAGTGCTCAGTAAGGAGCAGTGCAGAAGATAATCCAAATGAGAAACAAAACGAACATGATAGATTTTCTTAGGAATTAAAAAATGCTTACATATTATTAGTGAGATTTCACAAGTGAATACTGACTTAAAATATCTGTTCACTAATTCTTTAAACCCCCTGTGAAGTCATTATTGGTGCTTTCTGGAATATTCTGGAGAATAAAATCACTTTTGAAAACAATTTGTGGAGTTCTGTGAGTGTCAGTGATGAAGATCTTTGCTGTGCCTGTGTTCATCTAAAGTATTTTACATCAGCAATACTTGAATAGAAGCAACACAGGAAATTAATAAAACCCCATGAAAACCTTTCCAGGGTATATTACTTAAGCTGTGAATCAGATGAGGAACTTGTCTAAACAGATTAATTTCAACAGTACATAGCTTGTACAAAGTCATTATGATGTACACATACCTTACCACAGCCAGAGTACTTTTGTTCTTTGAAATAATCTATTAGAGGCAAAAATCTGTAGAGACAAGTTGGTAAGCAGCCCCTCAGCACCCGGGATATTGCACACACTGCTGGCTGATGTTACCGACCTTTGTGTGCCACATGTGTCCGCACTGGCCAGCCAAAGGCATGGCCTCTCCTCAAAACATCCCGCCTGAAAGGCAAAAGTGCTTACTTGCTGCTTCTTTTGATGGAGATTTGGATGATTCAAACTCCAGACATTTGAAGAAAATAAAAATGTTTGAATGCCTTACGAATGAGTCACAACGCAATTTTGGATCGGTCTGTTGGCATGACAAAGTAGCCATTGTAGGGAAAGGATTTCCTGATCTTGAAAATGCTACCGAATCATTGGCTTATAAGAGCAAACTTTTTGCAAAATATCTGCAGTTAAAAAATGTGTTTTTAAGCTTTCCATTCGAGACACATCTTGTTTTTCTGTCAAGCACTCTCAGCCTTATTTACTCTGCATTTTCACTGTTATGAGTTCCTATTGTCAGACTGCTTGGAAAGGAGAAAGAAGCAACAACTGACTTCACAGAGGGCAGGCAGAAAGATTTGAAATTTGCTACCTGGAGACCATTACTCTAACCCCCTTGAGTTTCTGACTTAAACCAGCCTGCATTTATTTTCAAATAGGTCTTGTTTTTATGATGATCTACATTGCCTAGTTTTAAGAAAAAAAAAAAAAAAAAAGACAAAAATGTAGAATGCTTACCTATTAACGAATGAAATGTGACAGTGGTAAAAGAAAACAAAAGGAGTAAAAAAAAACAAAAACCAAGTAAGCAGAGCAAAATCCATGAAATGTTGTTCATATATTTTAGGATAAACGGAAAAAAGTCAAGGATCTTGATTTCCTTTCTCCTAAAATTGCCCAGAGGCTGCATAGTGTGTCATGCATAAATACTGCACTCTGTTTTTACACTCAAGAACATCTATGTATGTATGCATGCATGCATTTTAATTCTAATGATCAGAAATCTGGTATGTTCAAAACATTAGCACTGGACAGTTTTAAAAATTCATTCTTGTTTCCTGTTGTTCATTGTCAAGATAGGATATGGAAAAAAAACGAGAAAATAATTCTATCATGCTGGGAAATATTTTGCCAATATTTTCATTTAGTAACAAGTTGGCCGGTACCCTCCTGAGATACCTGAGATAGGTTTTCTGGTTTTCTTCTCCACCATAAAAATCACTGGTGACTACTCAAATGAAAACTGCAATATACCCTTTAGTTTTCTGCTTTAAAAGGCAGTCAATGTGCAATGTTTGCATAACATTTTAAACATTAGCTAAGCTTTGTTTCTGTGATTAGTTGAAACATGCTGTTGTCTGTTTTTTCTTGTACTATTATGCTGCTTAATAAGACACTTGCATTTTTTAAAAGTTCTAACACCTGCCTTTATACATTTAACATCAATTAGCTGATTTACTTGTGACATAGTCTCATGGGGTCAAGACTTGGGCTTCAGGGAAATCTGAGTTGCAAGTGCATTTATAGTTGTCAATAGACATTTCCTAAGTCAGAAATTTTAATAAGGACAATGTTGTCATTTCATTGCAAAATTAATTGGTGAGGCAAGAAAGTATATACTACATTTATCCATGTAAAGAGTTCAGGCGTGTTACCTTCCTTTCCTAAATCAAAAAAAAAAAAAAAAAAAAAAGAATAGTCAAGGCAAATTCATGACATGTAAGGTTTTCTTTAAATCAATGAAAACATGATATAAAAGCATTTCATCTTTTTCTCCCCAAATAATTATAATTCTGAGTGCCTTAAGGGTGTGGAGGAGCCATAGAAATTCCTCATAAATGGAAAAGAAACATGACTTTTATCCAGGCTTAGTGATATTCTGAACCTAAAGCAACCTTGTATTTAATTAATGTTGTGCCAACAGTGCTTGGTAGGCACGGACCAGCCCATGGGCACTGCTGGACAGACTGCTGGCACCAAGCACATGCCAGGCCCAGGAAGGTTTGGTGAGGGCTGTCTCAACCTGGGTCTTCTTCAGCTGCAAAGACATGATCTCACTCACACGTCAAGGTGAGGGCAAATAAACTGGTGTCAGCACTGAATAAAGCCAGCCCCAGAAAGAATGGGTACGTGGTATGCCAGGCACATGTTGTAGGCCCTATGCAGAGCCTGCAAACTGTAAGAACCGCTTGTTCACCGCTCTGCTCTCAGCAAGGGGCAGAAGTCACCAAACAAAAGGATACTGCCAGAGCCAGAAAGCTTTCAGAATGTGACATGTCCACTCCCAGCAGATGCTGGTAGCTGTGTCCCAGTGGGCACTTTCTCCATGCAATACGCCACCTTCAGCAACCATGACACTTCTAACTGACCTGAGAAAGATCCGCTTAGATTCCTCACACTTCCCAGTGGTTCGCACACTCTGGTATTATATGATAAACTGTTGAAATCAGTAGGGGAGTGTGAGCACAGGCAGGTTGTTGTGCCCACGTGTGGATGGATGCTAGGGAAATGGGTCATGCAGCTAGCGTAGATCCGAGCACCAATTCCAGCTGTTGGGGGTGCAGCTATGTGATCATCCTCAGCTGTGGAGGGACCCCGGTGTAAAATATGATGCAGTGTTGGTTTTCTGCATTTCAAAGATGAAATGACCAATTTGAGAGATACTCTATTTGAAAGGCTTAGCGAGCAGTAACGAGGGAGCCCGTGGGTTTGTGGCCGGTGACCCGCAGGGCACCACGGAGGAGCCCCATGGCGGGCGCTCCTCTCACTTTGCTGAACAACCCTCCACAGGCACCAAGACCACTCCAGTGGCGTTTTGTTCCGTGCACGTTGCTCAGGTACAGCGTTACTGATCAGTGTGCACAGTGTTTTATGCCTGCAGAAGTCAGAACAACAGAATTAACTACGGGGCAAGCGCTACGCACAGCTTGTGTTTCCTGGCAGTATTTATGTTGGCAATGCCGTTTGGAAGCCAGCGTGTTTTAGCCAGTGTTTACCCTTCCGTGCATAAAAGAAGTAGACACTAGATTTGCTTCCAGCGAAGGTGGAATATTGTATTTTGAGCTCTGGGTTTTTTAAACAGCATTCTCCTTGTTTTTTGTTTGTTTTTTTTTTTTTTTTTTTCTTTCCCATTTGTTTTAGCTATGTCCCTTTACTGTATTTTTCCTGAACTCTTCTTTCCTATATTCTTTTTCACTGCATATTTTCACTAAGGCTTCGTTTATTTTTTCAGTATTTCAGTTTGCTCTTCTTACATTGATCATAGTATTTTGCTGTTGCAAATTCTTATAATTTTTGGAGTAAGTTAGCTGTATTTTTTGTTCACACAAAGACTATCTGCCCCTAGTTTATTTTTGATTCAGTTGTATATAATTAGATAACTGTGGGCTTCAATAAAGAAATATTGGAAATGAGTGAACTGTTATAATGAGAAATTAATGTATTTATTGACATCTATTTTTCTTAGCATTTCTCAGTTACAATTGTTTGTTGTTCTAACCACAAAACTGTGGTTATAATTTCTTTTTAAGATAATTGATAATTACTGAAGGAGCAGTAAAAGAATACTGGAGCTGTTGTCCGTTGGTATTTCAAATTCATAACTGCAGCGAAAACACTTCCCCCATTTTTAAAAATTGTATTCTTCTGTTGATGAACAGAAGGTAACTGAGATACACAGGTCTCTTCTCCATTCAGAGTACTTGAAATACATGATTTTATGGTGCTGTGTTGACAAACCTGAATCTGACATTCACCTATTTCTAGTGCTCCAAGCACCTTCCTTTCTAGACAGCAATATTACCCTGATGCGTTCAGACTGGCTCCTGAGATTATCTTCCATCCTTTAAAAATAGTTTCCCTCCTGTAGCAATCTCACATTCCTGAGCTGACTAGCAGATATTAGAGTATTCCAGTGATGATAAAATAGAAACGCTCCTAATGAACATGCGGCAATGAATGCTTGTATTTCCATAGTAATTCTTACAAAATAATAGGCTTCTGGGCCTTATAAATGCTCCTGTGATAAAATCTCTATTCTATATCCCTTGGGGTTTCATTAATCAAGACATTCAATGCTGAATGTTATAAAAGCCATTTTTTTTTGCTCAAGAGAGAAAACAGTACTTTCAGCGTGTCATTGTTTGAAGAAACCATTTGAAAGCATTTATAGCCAAGTTCTTCAAACTTATTATACTAATAAATTGTATATAAGATGTTATGGAAAAGAAACACACAGGAGACATTATTGAACCATACCATCAATATCTTTCTGTAAAATGGCTGAAACCCCCAAAACAGCATAAGGAAGGTATAAAATTTTGAATTCTGCTAGTGTCCTGTTGTCCTGGGTTTGAGTGAGTGGTGGGGTTTTTTGGTAGCAGAGGAGGGGGAAATAGGGTTGGCCCCCTGTGAGAAGCTTCTCAAAGCTCCCCCAGCTCCAAGTCAGCTCCACCTCTGCACCAAAATTGAGCCAATCAGCTGCGCCTCTGGGATAATGTATTTAAGAAGGGATGTGGTGACAAGCAGTGGGACTTGTGAGGAGGAGTTGCAGCAGCTGCGTGAACACCAAGGTCAGTGGAGGAAGAAAGGAGGGGGGAGGTGTGCCGGAGCAGAGACCACCCTGTATCCTGTGGTGAGACAGCAGGGCAGCCCCCCCGCCACCCATGAAGATCTACGGTGGAGCAGACATTGATTTATGGTCTGTGGCTTCAACCTTGATGATCAATGGTGCTGTGCCCAAAGAAGGCCGGGGTCTTGTGGAAAAAGGTAGCCCCGCTGCTGTAATTCAGCACTGGGAGGATTGCAGCATGCGGGGGTGTCCCACGCTGGAGCAGCTTGGGAAGGGCTGCAGCCGTGGGAGGGAATCCAGTCGGACAAAGTTGGTGACCCACAAAGGAGCAGTGTGGGGAATGCTGAAGCCCATGGAGGGACTCACATCGGAGAAAGTTTGTGGAGGACTGTCTCCTGTGAGAGGGGGACCACGCTGGAGCAGGGGGAAGAAGTTCCAGAAGCTCCCCCCACTGAAGATGGAAGAAGTGGCCACATTGGCTGCATCCCCCCCATTCCCTGCCCCTGCGCCGCTGGGTGGAGGGGGTAGAGATATCGGGAGCAGAGCTGAGCCCGGGAAGAAGGGAGGGGTGGGGGGAAGGTGTTCTCAAGATGTGGCAATGCTTCTCACTGTCCTACTCTACTAAGTGTTGTTAGTGTCTGTAATAAAAGTATGTTCTTTTTTTCTTCCCCTAATGAGTCTGCCTTTTGCTCATGACCATAAAGGGGGATTTTTTCCCCCATCCCAGTCCTATCTCGAACCCCAAGCCTGGTTCTCTGTCCCTTCTTATTGTTGGAAGAGAAGGAAGAGAGAGTGGCTATGTGGTGGTTGGCTGCTGACCAGGCTCAAACCACAGCACTTGTTCACTACTGAGCTGTGTCATAGCAGTAAGTTTTCAAGGGTGCTGAGTGGGCTTTCACTTTCCAGCCAGTGCTGCTGGGTACTGTGCTGTGCCCCCATGAGTTGTTCGTACTGTTTCTTGATCCACCTTCTGTCTCTTACATCGGTTGGGCTGGTCCCAACTGATGCTTATTGTTCTGGTAATCCTTCTTCATAAATATTTTCTTTCTCTTTGCTGTTTTTCAACAGTGTTATGACAGAAAACACTGATTAGTTTTGCCTGAACACTGCCTGTTCCTTGTGTATTAGAAAGTTTATTAGCACTGGTCAGTCAGGAGAATGATTGTTTAAGTACTGACACAATCACTGCAGTTTAGTTTGAAAATTAATCACTAAGAATGAGGCTGAAAGGAAAATGTTTCATGATGCTGCATATAGCTCCCTCAAAACGTGACTTTGTAGTTCCTACAAAACCCGATCTTTCCTTATTTTTTATGGCAACCTTGTGAAGTCAGCTTGCACTATCTAGTGGCAAATTCTAAACACAATAAATCATACATAAAAGGTGAATAAATCTGGGTGGATGCCTTAATTTCTGTTGTGTGTTTTCACAGTATTTCCCATGAAGCAGACACTTTATAGAAGAATGAACAGCTCTGCCAAGCTACCACTGCCCATGGCATGAAGACTGTGTGGGCAGCCCTAGGGTCTGCACTGTCTGTCTTGATGGGGAAACAAAACAAAACAAGACACTGCAGAGAGAGAGGAGAAGGGTAGATGAAGTCACATGAAAGGTTTTTAAGTAAATTATTGAGCAATGCAGCATGAGCTAAGGTACTGCTTAATGCCTCAGAGTGAACCACTTCTAATTCCGAAGTATTGCATCTTTTTCCTGACCTTGAGGGACCACAGAATGCTCTTAAGCATGATTTCCAAGCCTTTATTAATCAAGGGAGAAGAAACTGTGTTCTTTGGACTGTATCCTTTGCTGCAATTTACTTAGGCTAAATGATGCATTGAGTTTACAACGAGCATTTTGACAGTCCAAACAGATGCATTAGTCATTCTGCATTAACTCAGTTTCTAGGGGAGTGGGAAAATGTGCTATCTGTTCTTACGGTATAGGAAAAAATGCCTATGCACTGTACACATGATATGAGATCACGGACTTCATTTTCCAAGGCACTCTTCAAAAGCACTGAATGAGTTTGATTTGGAAAAAAAACACTGCTAGGTTTGCAAAGATGTGGTCCAGGTGGGCCACATGAAGCTTGTGATTATTAAATCACATGATGGTGATTTCTCCTCTGAAAGTTTCTCTCCAGATTATATGGTGATCTTTGGTTTAGCCAAATCCCTTTATTAAACTTGAGAAAAGGCATTTGTGAAATTCCTACAGCCACCTGTGAGAATCAGATGCCATGGCACAGAACATGAAGTGCAGCTGCCCTGATGTGTTAGTGCAGTCCCTGGGCTGCTGTAGAGGATCCATGACCATCTCATCTCAATTTCACCATGTGCAGAATGGGGAAGTTTTACAACCATTTGACTAGATTGAGGAATCTATCACCATAACTTCAAGGGATATGACTGAGGTGGGATTTAACTATACCAAGTAAGGCTGGATTTTGCCTTGATCTTGGTCATGTTTATGTGAACATGAGTTTGACGTTGTAACAGTTCACGGGAAAGACACCGGGGCAGTTTAAATCTATCAAGGTAGAGTCCAAATAGCTGCAAAGTTGCCCACTAACTAAAGATACTTCTGCTTACGATCCCAGGCAGCCAGCCAGCCAGCCACGTAGGTTTAAATCATGACAATAGCTTTCACAGTTTTCTTGTGGTGACTGATCTGTATTTCTGCTCTTATCAGCTTGGGCTGAACCCAGCAACACTGTGAATGGGAAAGACAAGACTCATTGCATCTCCTTCTCTGTCATATATCAGTGAAGGCACATTGACCCAAGCAATGAGGATGGGAGACAGGGGAAAGAGATAAGTACAGTTCACTTAGTCTCCCTTCATCATCAGAAAATCTACACAAGGTAAATTAAAATCTCGGCACAACTCCTGGACAAGGCATTGCCAAATCATTTTTATCTTTCAGTCACTTATTTTTCTACAAAGGAAATACAAGAGCACTTCCCTCCAGCTAAACTTTTCTAAGTGCCAAAGAATTCATATTTTTTCAGGTTTGTTGCTGATAAGTGCTGTAGAAATAGGAAGCATTAATATTTAGAACTGGTCAAAAATAATATCAGTTCTGCAGCTGAATTCAGTATTTCATTTTGTTTGCATTGTGCCCCAAACTGCCATTGAAAAAATTAAACTTTCCAGAGTCTTTGATTTAAACTTTATCTGAGTGTTCTCCCTTGGATAAGACTAAAATATTTGGGTTTAACTTGGTCATATAGAAGGCTGAAATGAATATTTTGATAACACATTTCACACAGAAAAAATGTGGAAAAATTAATACACCCCTGTGAAATGCTTCCTGTAATCCTCTCAGCCACATGGATAAACAGCTCGTTTAACAGTTTTGACTGTACCTCACTGTCATGACAGAAATAAAAATATTAAAAGAAAATGAGTCACCCACAAAGAAGGTTGTTTGGTTCTGGTTTGTTTTTTTTTTTTTTTTTTTTTAAAAAATAAAGCCTACTATTTGAGCGACTCGATGTCTTTGCCCTACCAATTTCTCTAATGAACAAAATGAATCTTAGCCATCTAGTTTCAGTTATCTGGCACAAGTACGTATTTCTTGTAGTTTAATCTTTGATTAAGATGAGAAGGGAAATGAATAATTTAATTGAATTGCATTTCTATTTGGAAGATTTATTCGCAGGATTAGAAGATGGTATATTCTCCTGGGTCACAAGTGTAGATGAACCCTGTGTCCTTAGGCTACTCCTCTATGGATGTCTGCCTGCATCATGATGGATGCATGTAGTCTGATACCACTGATGGCTTTACACCAGAAGAAGGATCAGGACTGGAAAAACTTAGAGGGCAAAATGTACTCAGAGCTGCATGGGATACTCAAAGATAACTTCCTTGCTTGTAGTTCAGCCTGGATCTAGCCAGGCATGATTAGTTCTCTTTTTCAAGCTCACTAAATTTTTCACTAAGAAAAGCTGAAGAAAATTTCCTCTCTTTTTTTTCCTTGTAACCTTTCTAAAGCTGCTGGAAGAGTGCAGAGTTGCCTCAGACAACCAAGTACACATGAGAAATTCTGCATATGCCAAAATCCCTCTACTAAAGGAAATTATTTGAGATTTCTCTAGAGATGACACTGATAATTTAAAATGTAGTTGGATTTACTCACTATTGCTTCAAGGTAATTGAAAATGGTCTCTAGACCATGGATAAACCTTTGGCCATTACTGCTTTTTCTTCTTCATAGCACATGGTGGAAGAATTTATCTGGAAACACTCCAGATCACTCAAACACATGTCATTTCCTCAGCTTCTAGGGTAAGAACAGCAGAAAATTGTTTTAATCTTTCCAGGTAACATAGCTACGCAACTTCAGATTTTATGAACCTGCATTCCTTCCAACTAAAAGTACAATTTAATTAAATTTAGGAGAGGGCTGATAACATTAATCAAGGGTACATGAAACTTACACTTGTCTGTTTCTTGAGCAGTAACTCTGACACACAGATGAAGAATGCCACCTACAGTTAAGGTCAGGAATCTTGGTCTCTCCCGGGGTACCTGTTTCGGTTTTCTACCCTGTGACCAGAATGCAAACAAAGTTGTTAAGCTGCTAAATCACAGCAACTGCATCATACCAAGCAAGGAAATTAATTGCTGAAGCTGGATGATATTGCCATAAATAAAATGCTTTAGAAAGCGATTGCCCTGTAGGTATGGACATTCAAGTAATTTCTACCTTCAAGAGCATATGCAACTTCTTCTGTAAGCATTCATGATATTTTTAAAAACACGGTACTCACTGTGCTGGAGTCCAGGCTGTCTACGTGAAAATTTACAGCAAGGATGGTGAGAAGTTGAAATACTGAGAGGTGCTTTACAGCCTTTTCCACCATTATGCTACAATGCAGTGAATGAGAGTTAAAAGAAATGTAATTTAAGCTGAATGCAGCATGCTAGAAAAGGAGGATTTTTTTTGTCTAGTCAAATAATTATTAGACTATGCCAAGTGTCTTAATACAAAACATTCACTATTTTGAGTTATTTCGCAATAATGACAATAGCTGAATGCACACTTTGAGTGCTGATCAGGCTGTTAGAGTTAGAAGAAATGCCAGAACTCAATGAAATCTGAAGTATTTTACTCATCTCTCTTGCTTGTTATGAAATGCTTCTAGTAGGAAAGCAGACCTGATGGCTGTTTCAATTTAATTACCCAAGCGCAGTGTGTGTGATTCAGTTGTTCAGATATTGACTTCTTGCCCTTCTGACACTGTCCAGCTCCTACCCCTCTGTGACTCTGCTTTGTTTTCCAGGCAGAATGATGCACATGCTGCTTCAAAAAGATGGGTCACACAAAGAGTGTCCAAGACTCTGATCTGGGTAACTGAACACAGTGTCTGCAGTTTTGGTCTGTAGGACATCTTCCAACTTCTGACAGCAAAATACTTCTGAGCAGAGTTTGTACAAACAATAGTCCCTTAACTTCTAAAGTCAACCAAGCTATGAATTCGCTGGGCATTAAGGTGACTGAACTTGTGTTACACTCTTAGCACTAGGTTGATGCTGCCTTTCAGAAACAGCCGAGGTTAATGAAATTGCGATTTTACTCTCCGTTTGGGTTACAACTTTGATTTTAGTTTAACTGTTGGTAACCTAGAACCTTTCTCCCAACTGCACAGAGAACTGTGCCTTCCCAGCAGCCTCTGGCTGAAGCTGGAATGCTGCCCTCCAGGCCTGACACAATGGACCGCTTGCCCACCAGAGACCATCCCTGCCTGGAGATGAACAACACGCTGAGGTCCAGGGTCCTCCTCACGACTCAAGACATCGACTCCCAGCCTTGGCTGGGGCAACATGATTTACTTCCTCTCTCTAAGACAGAGAGATAGGCCTGCTTTGAGAGCATTGTGAGGTTTCAGGTATACGATATGCATAAGAATTAGGAAGTGTAATGTAATGGTTTAATAGACTTCCCCACAGACCATAAAAATCTTTGAAAGTAAATCTGTCCCAATAATAAAAACAAGACATAATGCAAAAAGAATTAAAAAAAAAAAAAAGGTAGTGATTTTTTGGGGTCATTGGTACTTCTTTTTGTGAGAGGGCCTTCACTGACTGGGTGTTGAACAGCACTTTACCAGTGGGTTCATTGCCCTGAGTCAGGTAGCGGGTGCAGAAAGCTGGCTTCCTGTTTTGTTTTGAAAGGTTGGCTTTTTGTAATTTGGGTGTTGCTAAACTAATTATTTTCTTATGTGGGTCTTTATATAGCTCAGCTGAGACTGAAAGGCTATTGCATGATATGCAGCGCTCTCAGGCATATCAAGAGTATTGTGAAAGTTGTCTCTTTTTTTTTATTTAAAGCTCCATTTTCCACAGTCCTGGCATTAAAGCTCTTTTTCTTTTATTAAAACAGAAAAACTCATATCAGCTTAAATGTCTCTATGAGAAAGCTGAAAAATAATACCATCATTCTCAAGATCAAAGGCAAACAGAGCCCAGGATATTTTTTATATTTTGACAACAAAATGCTCCTGAGCAGAGCCTGGGCAAACAACAAATTTGTAACACTGATTTCACTACTGATTCCACAGAGAAACTGGGAAGAGCCTTGTGTTTGCATTTGCTCTTTTCTGAGTACAAGGGAAGAGGACGGGGCAAGGGTCGAGGCTGCCTGAATACAAAGAGACAAGGAAATAAGCATACGTTGGAAACTGGGCACCTCTTCCTGGCTGGTATCAGCTAGCAGGTATGTGTATTTGTTGCCTGCCAAGCTGGAGTCCAATGGACAGCTCTGTCTGTCCTTCCATTCCTTTTTTTTCCTCACAATACTGTACACCACACAAGGCCAAGTCCCTTGTGTTTATAATTTCATTTAAGTTGTCAGGAGCTATGGCAGAGTCTTGAACTGCAAGAATTACTCTGTGGCAGGCCAAGATATTCCTCTAAATTTGTCTTGCTTGTTTTTCCTTCAGTGCAAGAATCAAAAAGAGAAAAGGTTCACATCAGCTGCGTACTCGGTACTTCCTCTGCAAAACTGCAGCTGCTGGTTTGTCTGTGACCTTGCCCCTTCATAGGCAAGGTCATTTCCTTCCTCAAAAGGCCAACCCTGCTAACGCCTGCTTGCATGAGACGGGCTTTGGGAAGGAGCAGTACGCTGCAGCACTCTGTGAAGTGGGTGTGTGAGGCTCTTCTCGGAAGCTGGAGGAGCCCAGTGTTTCCTACCACACTGTCAGCACAGCTATACCTGTGCTATCTTGATGAGAACTGAGTCATATTTCAATAGGCAATTATAATGCTAAGGCAGCAGGATTTCCCCTCTTCCTACTTCTTTTAACAGGTTTTCTATAACTCAAAACCTATGTTTTATTTTAAGCAAGGCAAGAATTCTGGGGAAAGGTAACAACATCTCTGGGACTTTCTTGTCTCAGTGAAAGCCAGCAGCAAAACACCCACGCTCTGGAAGTCAGTCTGAATACAGGCACTAAAAGTTGCTCTGTGGTTCTTGAGAAGGGGGGAGAGACAAAGACTGGTGAAACAGGGAGGGGAACCAATGCTACCTTTTGGCGAACATTTAGGTTGTCATCACAGTTGTGTGTTTCTGATTTAAGTTTTTTTGAGATGGTGAAAAGAGTATAAATTTATCTATATCAACATAGGAAATACAGGTTGACATTTCTTACACTGATTTTTACCCTATGTCGGTTTGCATTTAGTCAGGGTTGGGGTCTAACATGTATTAGAAGGTACCTTCAAGGGATATTTCTGAAAGTAAAATGAAAGTAAAATTTTTTGTTTGTTTGTTTTTCTGTTTTGGTTGGTTGGTGGTTTTTTTTTTGGTTGTTGTTTTGTTTTTTAAATTGATGCTTATTATTCCAAAACCTTTGATCTGGTGAATAAATGCATTCAGTTTGGATGGTCATAACCCTCCTGTGAAAACCAGGGAGCTTACACAGAGAAAAAGAAGTCAAATGTGGAAGTGATTAGTATAAGGCCATAGGAACACTCATGTCTTCAGGAAACCATGTGGCCATTTGCATTTACATCCCTTCTAACACATTCATTGTTGAAGCCTAGAATCTGTCAACAGCTCAAATCAATCCCCCGCACATATCACTAAGTTCAAGTTTATTATACCATCAAGGTGGAGCTCAGCTATCCCTGCTGTCATGCTGCTTTAAATAAGCAAATAGATGAAGCTAATTTAAATATCATCTGGTTTTGGAGAGGACTGTGCTCTGTGCTCCCTTATATTGCAAAGAATTTGTGTTGGATTGGATTGGAAATAACAGATCGGAGTGGGGAATTTTTTAAGTGAGGCAGAACTGAAGGGGAGTGAAAACCGATACTGAGTTTTTATATAACGCATCAAAGCTTTGGCATGGTTATTGGCTTTATGAGTGTGTAACTCTATCTCCTAATGTGAATTAGTTTTACCCGCGTGACAGAGCAGCAAGTATTTTGCTGCAGAGCTAGGCATTATCTTTTGGGCCCTGCTGCAATGAGCCCAAACTGGTATGACAGACATATCCTAACTGTTGGTTTTTCTTATTCTTTCCCTGTAAGAGAGGATGGGCCAGGTTTTCATCTTGTGGTGAGATTGTATGAAAATAATTACATAATTCAAGTAAGGATAAAACTAAAGACATTTTATGAAGACAATTTTAGTGCAGTTCATACTTTCCTCTATGCCTGCTAGAAACTTCAGTAATTCTTCCCCACATTTTGTAAGAGTTCTCCTAAAATGTCAGATGGATGTGAATGTTTGACCTACAAGTTGCTGCACTTCTGAGCTCAGGAATAGTTTTGATTTTTTTCCATTTTCCGCAGATCAGTTTCCCAACATTCCTGCTAGGCAGATGGAAAACTTTCCATCACTTTTTAGAGAGACCATGAAACAATAGAACAAAGGAAAAGATAAATTGTGTGAATCTATTTTACCAATTCAACATTAATTTACATGGCAGACCTGCTTTTAAATGATCCAGATAAAACTCTGTGATTAGCATAGTTCTCCATGTTTTCTTCTTGATGTTAAATGGAAAAATACCTTTAATCACCTTCATCCCATTATTATTGGGCTATGATGAATAATTAAGTCCCTCTTGTCTGCTTAGGATGTGCCTCAGATGCTCATGGTAGGGCCCAAGGGTAGATCCTCAATGCAGTTAACTATTTATGTTGAGGGGCAATGACTCCATAGCCCCATGTCCAGGACATTCAGCTGGGAGACATCAATCCTGCCCGTCCTCTGATTTCTATCTAAAAAATGTCTACAAACCAAATATATTCAGCAAAGAGTTTAATAGTGGTTCACCACAGACTTGATGCAGACCAGAGAGAGAGGCATTTCGCTCTTACATGGGAGATCCAAGTTTAATGTCCAGTTGTGAAAGAGCTGGTGGAAGAGAGATTTTATCTCCCACAATTTAGCTGATTGCTGTAGTCATTCAAGAGCTGATGGTTGAAAAGAGAGGAATGAAACACCTCTCCTTCTCTCCTGTATGTATACTGTGTTCATTGGCTGTTCTCGGAAGGTGCATAACAAGGAAAGGGGCATAACTGTCCTGGTGGGAAATCCCCAAAGCATTTGGATGTGTAACAAGGCTTCAGCAAGCTAAAGACTCGGGTCTTGGGTACTTCTGTTGGGCGTTGCACCAGGAATACTGATATTTGTAGAGTTTGGGAAGCATGAGAATCAACAATGTGGGACTTTGGCATCTGCACTCAAAGCTGCATGTCTGAGTGCTTTTAACAGGCAATGACATACCCCTCACCGTCAACAAAACCAGGTGTGCCACGCTCAGTGTCCTGTGCCCGACCACTTCACAATGTCTGTAATAGGAAGAGTTTGTCATAGGCACTGATAAAATGTATAATGACAGGCTGTGGTGTAGCTGAGCGGATGGATGCACAATGATGCAAGCTTCATTTTTGTTTTTGTTGCACATCTTTAGCTCTGGACTCTGTCAGTAGTAACGGAAAGTTATCGCTTTTAGCATGGGTGGGTTTGCTGCCGCAGACATCTGTGCTCACCAGAGCCCCCCACCAGAAGCGGCATTAATTAGCACTTTGGCAGCCCCGAAGAGGCTGCCAGAGCTGAGTGAGCAGAGGCGCAGCAGCTGGGCACTGTGGGGCTACTCCATGGCTTACGTGGGGTGAAACTTTCCTGGGAGGCAGAGCTGGTAAATGAGGGCACACGCTAGGGTGTCTGACGTTCAGCCCCGAGCCGCTCGTGTTTGGTGTGGGACGTGGGACAGGCTCTAGCTGCACCTACACATGCACACAGAGGAGCGATGGTCCGTTGGCGACTGCCTGCATATGTTATTAATCACTTGCTCATGCGGTGTGTTTTCTTAAATTAGTACTAAAAATAAAGTGGGGACAATGACTGATTGAAAAAGGATTTTCTTTGTCCCTAATGGGCCGCATGGAAGAAAATCTCCTGAATAATTTATCAACTGGCTAATGACTGAATGTAGCTTTTATAATGCTGATGAAATGGTGCTAAATTCATCCCCGATATACTCTATGGAATTGCACCAGGGAGCAATTTGGCCCAGTCAATTTATTTCAGATATTTTTAACTGTTTCAGTATCAAAGGGACAGTGAGTAGGTAACAGCATTAGATAGAGAATCTGAAGGGCCCTTCAGATTGTTTAAAATAAGTGGGTTTTTTTGTTTGGTTCATTCGTGACGTTGGATCTACAACTGATACCAGAAAAACTAAAGTAGTCACTCATTTATAAAATATTGTATATAGTCCTTTATTCCACATGAACTGCAGTCAGAGTGAATAAACAATCAACAAATCTTAAAAAAAAAAAAAAAAAAAGACATACGGTGTTGAAGCATAGCTCTTTCCTGTTGAATTAACTTTATCTTATAAAAATAATTATTTGTTGTCATCTCCCTTTCAAGCACAGGGAATGCAACTTGTCATCTATCAGAAACTATTCATTAAAAGGAATTTTTTTGTTGATTATAAATTGCCATAAAAGTCACTAACCTTTAGTGACACAATACAAGAAAAGGAAGTTAGAAGCAAAACCTCTTCTTGATTCTTATCCTCTTAAGATCCTGGTCCAAATCTTGCGGTATCTTTGGTTTTGGATTAAGAAAAAATGTATTTGAAGAAAACAAGGGACCCTAAGATAAAAGAATTGAGTCAATTCTCCTGCTGCTTTTTACCACTGTAGGAAAAAGAGCCAGCCAGGATTTACAGAGGAAGGTGTGGATTTGACTGCAGAAGATAAATGGCAATGGCAAAGAGAGCTCACTTTGCCTACCTGGGGAACAGTGAGAAGTCTAATGACTGAGTTTTGCAGTAATAGGTATTGAGTGCACAGTAATTTTAAATTTAAAATTAATTTCCTGATAGTTTGTGCTTAATAAATACAAAAGTCACAGCATGAAGAAAAAGAGAGAGAGAGAGGCCGAACTTTATCTCCTGAGCAATTAGGATGTTTCCATCACTACTGTGTCATGTGGCTTGTGTCTTGGTGTTGCCATATATCAAGAAAAAATCCTGGAAATCAACTTTGGAACTCTGGAATCACTATGGAAGGTGATGGATGTTTCTGCTGCAAACTTTCATTGTCACAGTATGTCTGCCTAGTTATCAGTGTGTGCTAAAAATAAAGGGCAAATTTAATGTTATGCTAAAATATCACGTTTTCTGAGTTCAGAGGGAACAGAGCAAAACCACTATTGTGTTATGGAGTTTTGAAAGCACTCTGGAACTGGCATTTATGGGATCAGAAATGACGCTTAGCACATAAATTCAGCGTGACACAGACAGCAGGTCTGGCTCACCAAACAGTTGTTTTACGAAAACTCCAAATCCTCTGACTTTACAAGGATAGTAAATTCCTTAAGCATACTAGTTACTAAGCTGAAGAATTAGACATTTACAACTTTTGTTTCCCCATGGATATTCTGCACGAACATAAATCTCGGTGAGTGTCATTGTTGCTTTCCTCACAGGAACCTTTTCTCACATATATGTGCAAATATAAAGAAACAGCAAACGTTTCATGAGCTTAATGCATTCATGTCTTGTATGACTTTAAATCGCCACAAGTGTGGCTTAATTGGACACTTCATTAACTTCTGCTACCCCATGCCTTCCACTGCCTCTACTTTCAGTGAGAAAAAAATGTAGGCTTCAGCTCTTCACTTTAATTCCAAGTTCAGGTTTTACATGCCTCCTGAGCAAACAACTTCACTGCTCTCCCCTCATCATTGTTTTCTTATTTGTTTCTGAATTAAGGCCTCGACCCCGGGAAGAAACAGGTGCTCACTCAGTGCCCACAGCCGTTGAGGAACTTGTTCGCTCGAGGAGGAAGGTGCTCAGCTGCGCTCCCGCCCTTCCAACCGCCGCCTCCGGCGCCTTTTCCCGCAGCGCGGGAGGCCCAGAAGGTGCTGCTGGGGTGGGGGTGGGGGGGGGTGGGAGGACACCGGGCCACCAGTCCCGGGCCACCAGTCCCGGGCCACCAGTAGTCCCTCAGCCGCGGCCCCGGGCTGGGCGGCGCGGCGCTGCCCCCTGGCGGCCCCCGCTCGGCCCGGCCGCCGCCGCCCGGTGCCAAGCAGGAGACCCGCGGCGGGAAAGCGGCGCCGGGCGCCCGTCTCCTCAGGTGGGCCGAGCTCCTGCCGGGAGCGGGGTGGATTTCTTTCCGGAAAGGATGATCCCACCGGTTCTTCTTCTTCTTCTTTTTTTTTTTTTTTTTTTTTTTTTTTTGGTGGTAGTTTTTAGGTCTAAAGACTCTGTTTTTCCAAATCAGAAGAGTTACCAAGCTAATGATCAGAGCTCAGAACCACCTCTCCGGTTTTTACCCTGGGTCTCTTGTCTGTGTACTCTGGCACTGGCTCTGCACTACTTTGAGGTTATTTGGAGGATTTATGGGTATATTTATCACTGCTTTCTGCCGTTGAGCTCCCTCTGTGGTGTGGACTGATGGCCGGTGGGTCTCGTGAGGGAGCTTGCTGTTAGCTGTAGGCCCTCACAGCTCCCAGAGGTTGGCTTAGCAGGGTCCTGTGCAGTGCACTTACCTACTGATTTCTGTGGGAAAGGGGGACTGCAGGCAGTGTTTATGTTGTTAATGGCTGCCCTGGGTGCAAACACTGATAGTGTTCACAGCAGGCACTGGAATTTCTCTTCAGTTTGTGCACAAAGCGACTGGAACTGAGGGAAGGGATTCACAGATCCACGGACAGATTTTTGAGGCCAAAAGGGGCTATTAGATCATCTAGCCTCATTTTTTGTATAGCACAGGCGGCAGAGTTTTACCCAGACCTGCACTGAGCTTCTAATTTGCTTACTGACATCATCTTCCCCAGAAAAGCCTCTACCTTTCATATGACAAATAGCAAGAGATGGGGAACTCGCCACTTCCTTTGAAGTTTTGACACAGTAGTTAATCATCATCACAGTTAAAATGTGCTCCTGCAATCTAATTTGACTTTTGTCTGGCTCCAGTGGCAACATACAGGTCTCAATCATTCTGTCCTTTAAAATGGAGAGCCCTTGAATCCCTGGTCTTGTATTTTCTGAAAGTTTTTATGTGACAATCAGCTTGTCTTTCTCGTTTTTTGTTTTTTGTTTTTTTTTTTTTTTGTTTGTTTGTTTGTTTGGTAATGTGCATAGATTCAGCTCACTGGCTCTTGCTGTACTGTGTTTTCCCCAGCACTCCAATCTCATTTTCAGCCTCTCAGATTTATCAACATGCTTTTGAAATTGTCTCTGCTAAGCAGTGAATATACAGACCCCAGAGGACAGGCATGCGTGGTGCCACTAATCTTATCAATATACCCTTAAGGAGCTGGAATTTGTTTATGAGATGCTGCATTTCAGAGGCTGGCAGTAGTTTTCCAGGCTTGAATTATAAGGCAGCATGTTTAAAAGCCAATATGTAGGAGAAAAGCTTTCTGCCCAGACTTGAACTGCCTATGTTGGAGAGCCCTGCAGGTGTCTGAGAGGCTTGCAGAGAAATGGTTGCTCCTGGGGGACCACAGACTTTGGACTACACTTCAGACCTGCTACTTGTGCCTGAAATAGCTCAAAGCAGATGTTCAGTATGCTCAACAAGGGTTTTTTAGGACTGAACAGAACCAGCAAACTGCTGGCTTGGAGTCATGAGTTCTCCTTTTCTGTCTGATCTAGGGGAGCTGCTCTGTTTGCTTTTGTGGGGTGGTGTTTGAAACTTGTTTCAAGTGCCAGCAGCATTCAGGGACAAGGTTTGTCTTACAATTCGTTGGAGTACAAGACCACAATTTGCTCTATAAGCTTTAAGGATTCAGTTTGCTTGCTTTCCCCAACTCTTGCTGACCCATCTTTTCCTTCAGATTCGCTCTGCCCTTTCTGGGGTTAGGTTTTATCTTTGGCAGTGGTGTTCTGGGACCATATTAGCCACCTCTTGTCCCAATTTACTTTCCTTCTCTATGTTGTGCTTTCTGGTTTTTGCCCTCCTTACTCATCCATGGGTTTTCCTCTTCTTTCACACGTTGCTCAGTGTATGTAATTCTTTTTCTTCCTCCTTACCTATCTGTTTCCCATTGAGTTATGGTGCTAATCAGGCTCAGCCTGTCTGTCCAAGCCTATTCATCCTTGTTCAGGGTCATGTACTTAGCTTGCTCTTGTTTGAAAGTTCATTCATCTCTTTCAGACAGGAGCTCCAGGTACTCTCTGGCTCCAAGACATTAACTGGACAGTGGGACATTCTGGCACCTGGATGCAAACAGCAGAACTGGTATCCACAAGCCATCAGGAATAGAAAAGCATGTATGCAGAAGTTTTGGTGGTTGACTAGGTGTGGGACTTTGCTGGAAAATCTAAAGAGGCTGAGTAGCAATTTCAAAACATATTTTTTTGGAGCGCTTCATTGTTGAAAATTCCCACTTGAACTCCTCTCTGTGATCAGATCAATGGAAGCAATACAGCACTCAGGGATATCTGACCAACCTGATTAAACAGCTTGTCTCTAAGTGGTTCCTGATGGGATGGGTCAATATATTAACATCTGAGAACCTGCTAATTTCTGGGTCTCATTCAGTCGTATCCAAAGATTTGTAAAGAAAAGGAATCAGTCCCCTCCCTTATGCAGCATTAAAAGTCAAACGATAATGTGATTCCAGTTAAAATACCTGCCTAGATAACTGCCTGATAACACCTAACCAGCTATGGGTTTCAGCCCGAGCTGACATGTTGGTTTCAGCAGTGCTTTCTGACACGGTGCTGTTTGTGCCTAATTACATGTTGGCTGGTGGCTTCAGTCCAAGCTCTCCCACCATCCTCGCTTCCTGTTATTGGCTCATGTTTCGGCTTGGCTGCAGGCAAATCAACTATGTTTTCTCAGGCAGGAAAAATCAAGCCCCACATGGGGAGTAGCCTGACCTTGAACCATGCCCCACCAAGCAGTAGGAACTCAAGGCAGGTTGGGCCAATGACTGGGGGCCACACTTGGCCATGGCTAACAAAGACAGTCTGGGATATAGCTTCTGCGACTTCAGTGTATAGCCATCTCCTAGCCAGGCAATTTCCTGAGCTGTTTCATGTCTATTTACCAGTGTCATCTCTTTCCACAAGAATTTAGAAAGTGTAGATACTCCCTTCTACACTGGAAAAATGCAGTAGAGCAAGAGTGAAAATTTGGACTTTCACAGCCACCTTATACTTTCATAATCTGCTACTTTTTATACCTTTTCAGATAATTCTCTCATCCTGGCACTTCAGTGAAACACAAAAGAAAAAAAAAATAAAATAAAATCAAATTGAATAACATCATATCCTAGGGATTTCGGGTGATAAATAGCCAAGGCATAATTTTTATGATTTATAAGGTTGGTAACCACACGATATTTGTAACATGCACGTGATTAACATCAGTACTTTTAAATAACCAGATATCCTATACATTAATACATATGATCTATAGATTGCTGTAATGTCAGCAGACTTATAGTACTCTATGCCTGCTGGCCATTAATAACTCCTCAGACTGTGCATAAAACTAAACACTAAATATAGTGGTTAGAATTGCAGGTCCAGCTTCTGATTGTGTGGAAGGTGTGGACAAATTCTAGAGATCTTGTGTATGTGGGCTCTCCAGTGGGGCACAGGCAAAGGGATTATAGACAGCTGCCATGTAGCAGTCACACAAAGACGGGTAGGAGGGGGTCTTGTGTTTGCTGGTTGCACAACAGCTGCATCTTGATGCTGGGGACCAGATACTGAACAGGACAGGAGCCTGTTGCTTGGTCTTCCCCCTTTAGCCCTGATTTGCCACTATGGAGATGGGTGTCCTGATGGAAGAAGTATGCCAGTGTTACAAATGAGGTGTGCCACAGCTAGGAGCACAGCCCCAGTTAACTGAGAGTGGTAAACTTCTTTTACCACGGCTCTCCACAGTTTTGGGCCAGCAGTGAGTCCCCTGGGGGTGCAGGGCAGTGGCAGGAGTCTGGAGGTGGAGAAGGAGACAGTGGAGAAGGAGGCTGGGGAGAAAGAGGCTGAAGGGAAAATCAGAAGTGCAGATTCCAGCCTTCTGCTTGCCAGCCATGCCTACAGCTCTGTACTGGTAAGAGGGGACAGTAAGATGAAGGTACATTCATTTACTTATTGTGAACAAAAATCAGATGTAAAATGGAGGGAGTGTTTAAAAGCCCAGTGCTTATAACTGCTTACCTGGTAAACTGATTGTACCCTGGGTAGATCTTTCGCGAAGCTTTTCTCCCCCCACCCTCTCAGTGCATTCCCACCTACATGCCATGATTGTAAATTTGGAGAGAGCACCCGTTTGCACCAAATACTGTGGATCCCAGTTTATGCTTCAGGCTGCTTTGTGGATGGCACTAGAAAGATGGTGATATTCTTGATAACTTGTTTTTGACTGAATCAAGAATAAATGAGTCAGATAAATCTACACAAAATGTTGTTTGTATTTGCAGGACACAGGAAAACCTTTCAATAAGGTCAAGCAATCCAATGCCATATTACCAGATAAATGTAGAAGCAGTGATTCTTTGAACAAAAAAGATATTTTAAGGAAACTGATAACGGTGCTGGATCACTCAAAACCCAACAGCAACAACAAAAAGGAAAATTACAAAACCCAAAAAGGAGCTGGCTGAGGGAGCTGGGGCCCAAGGCAAGTTGCAATTGTTTCCCCTTTTCTGGAGATAGAAATACCTTTGTCTCAGAGGAAATAGAGCAGACATTCTTTGTAGCTGATTTCCTTCTGACTTCCTTTGTGCTAGAGATGCATGTTTTCCTAGAGCTTTTTTAGAAACTAAATCTTTCTGCTGTGATTTCACACTTCAGCAACTTAAGACCAGCTAGTTTTCAGTGATATCAAATTTTGCTTATGTTAACAAAAAAACCCTACCTAAACTTCACTTTGCTTTCTCTAGCAGACCATTTCACCCACTTCAGAATATTCATGCTCTCCAGCTTGTGCTTTCCTTTGTGATCAAGCTGAGTACTTAGCTGGTGACAAAGTTCATGTTTGCATTGTTTTCTCCACTGTTTAGTCTGGCATCTGTTTCAATATCACTGCTTTGTGTTAGAATTAGCAAGGAAAAAAAAGAAGCATATTTATGCAGTACAATAAGTTTTTGTAATCATTTCCAGATGGCAGATCCCATCCTTCCTTTTCTTATGATTCACTGAAACTCAAAACAGTATGTAGAGTATTCTGAAGGCAGAGAAATAGGAATAAAAATCATCTCAGGGAAATGTTGGTATGACTTGCTCTTCGTGAAAATCAGTCAAAGGGAAAGAAACTTTAAAAATAGGACGTGAATTGGTAGTCACTGAGGGAGGAATTTATTAATTACATTGAGCGCAGAAAATGGCTTTAGCAAACAGTGTGATGATAAGGTCATGATTATAATATCACAAAAATGGGTCAAATCTATAATCTTTTCTTCAGTCCTTGACCACATGAGCCATTTAAAATCAAATGTATTAACATGCTTGTCCAATGTAATTTTCTCTGTTAAGGAAAATACAGAATTTGTTGAGCTCATGGCAGAAGGTTTACCAGGGCTGAGTTAGCCATCTCACACAGCAACAGCTCCTGCTGTAAGATCCGGGGAGATGGGCTCTGTTCCCATGTGTGAAGGCTCACCCATGGCATGCTGTTGCTGTTTGGATGACAATTCTTCACTAGGTTCAAAGTTGCCTCACTGAGGAGTCAGTAAAAATCCCATTCCAGGAATGGGAGATGCTGAGATTCCCAGCTACCAGCCCCATCTCTTTCCCCAGGGACTGCATGCCAGTGTTTGGCTTTAACCGCGTCTGTTCTCTGGCACTTTTAAGAGGTAGATGGTTACCTCTTGCCTTTTTGAGAGCAGGAAGATGTGAGCCCTTCATGGATGTGAAGGAGAAGATTAGAAAGCTAAATAATACTAGAGGCAGTCCTCAGAGTGTGGCATCTGGCTGGGAAGAGGGACACAAGTAACAGTTCTGTCTGATAAAAGCCATTCAAGAAAAAGTGTAGTTCCTTACTTCCAGATGTTAAAGAAATACTATCTCTTGGCTGTTGTTATAGATTTTGGCCTCTGACTTTCAAACACTGATACCATAAAGTCATTTGTATTGGCTAATATAGCGCCAAGAAATCAAGCTGAAAGAGGCTTTGTGACAAAGTTGATTTAATTTTCCAATTAACGTCATCTCCATCAGCTTCAGAGATGATAAAATGATGCACAGTTGCCATCCTACTTTCCAGAGTTTGGCAAGCTCTCTCTCTCTGATGCTATGAAGAGGGAAAATGTATTTATTTCTACATATGAGTTTTATTTATTCCCATTCACTTCCACCTCTCATTCATTTATCAGTCCAGGAAAGGAGCATGTCCGTTTAAACCAAACAAAATGCCCGATATGTGGGTGGCTCCAGATTCAGTTCAGATCCCTACAGAAGCTTTCAGTGTGAAATATGCCTGTTTGGATGTGGTGGTAGCTGCGAGTTTTATGGAGTCCTGCTCCCCTCCATTTGGGTGTCAGTGCTGTACTCTTTAATTGACCAGCATGATTCAGTATGTTTTCGTTTCTGTCTTGTTTCTTTTTGTGCCTCCCATATCCTCAGTAGCGCTATCCTCTTCCAGTCTTAAAGTACCTCCCATTTAGTGTGCAGACGTATTTTACTTCATTAGTAGAATATCCAGAGAAATTAAAGGCCGTGGTGTTTAAGTCTGATAATCTCACTTTTGGACAAGGCACATCATAAAGAGCTTCACATGCATAGTATAGTCTGCTTGATTGATAGCTTTAAAGAAAAATAAACTTGGTTAACAAAGCCTGATTTTGTGACTTTGTGGCTGCTTGTGAGCTGGCCATTTGCAGGGCACAAACAGAACTACAAGCCTGTAAGGAAATGAAAAATAAAAAGAAATGCAAATTCTTTGTCATGTTTTGTTGTGGAAGAGATGATTTGCAACGTAGACACAGTTGTCGCCCAAGAAAGACTCACTGTTTCTAACTTCTTGAAAGATACTTACATGATAAATTTGCAGACTGTGTGTGGGCTTTTTTCTTTTTTTTTTTTTTTTTTTCCTGGCACAGATCCTGTTAAACACACAGAAGGTCAAATGCTTCTCTTGCTCTTCCTTCACGGAGGCCATCTGGAGAGCTTTAGTGTAACAAAGCACACTTTCCCCTTCTGCCGTTTACCTCTGCATGAACTGATAGTGGGCACTTGAGTTCTCGCTGGCTGCACACCATATCTCTCTCCTTCAACACACTGCCAAATGGAGGCTTTTTTGAGTGAGCAAAGAAGATATAGTATTGAACATGTCTGTCTTTTCCATAGTAGAGTTCTTTTCATGTCTAGGATATAAAACACTGCTGTGTTTTGATGTTATTTCAAGCTAGGTTACTTCAGGGTAGTTCACAGAGATGAGTTAGTAGAATAATTTTGTGAAAAGAAGCCTTTCCTGGAAGTAGATGGGGGAAAAAGCATCCTCTAGTTAGCAGTTTTTGGATGGCAAGAAGTATATGTAGGGATGTCAGAAAGTAAAGAGAAAAACTAGGGGCGAAAATGGGAGCACTTTTGTGAGAGACTGGGTCAACTGGGAAGATACTACTGAATGGTTTTCAGGGACCTACTGTCACTGGATGCTACCCAAGTGTAGTTTGAGAGTATAGCTCATATTTATCAGTATTTGATCTATTATAATTGCTGCAAGAAGCGTACATTTCTGTGATTGCACTCTGTTAGCAACTGTGAATTTGCCTCAGAAGTGCAAAATGTGTATAGAAATGAGGACAAGGCGGAGTTTAAGTGAAATTGTAACAAAAAGTTATTCACATGGATCCTGAGACTTCTGTTGTGTGTTTTCATCTTGTGTGGACACACACCTTTCTATTTCAGATGTCTGGGTTGTGGTTTTTGTTTTTTTCTTTTAAGAATGGCTCATCATTGACAGTTACACAGTTTCTCAGTGTCTTTCTTCCAAATTAAAAATGACATCAGGAATTAAAGAAGTATCACTAGAACATAGTTGTTGCAGCTCACGCTATTTTTAAGAGCTTTCACAAAGAAAAGGGATCATCTCCTGCTGGTGCATGTACAGACACATCACAAAATGCAGTTGTACAGGCACCCTTGCTCCTCGGGGCATCCCAGGGGTGAAGTCTGTTGAAACAGAAGAATCTGAGATCTTTTGCAGCAGCAGATTGTTCTTACTTTTTTAGCAGAAAAATCTCTGAATCACAGATTTAAAAATTTAGTGATGGAAGGCAGAAGAAATGTAAATATTCTTTATTAAATGAAGAATTCTCTGAAGCCTGCTGTGAGTAACAATTGTGTAGGAAGAGACTATCAAAGCGTGAGAGGGATAAGTGCTTCTGAGGAAACCAGAAGGCTTTACAGTTTGAGACTGTTTCAACAATAAATATGCAATCAGTTCAAATTATATGGCAAACTTAAATAACGTCAGTGTATTTTGGCATGATGGTTGAGTTTAAATGCATTAAGCTTTTCAGTGAGTAGTAATATTATGGCATTAGAGCATTAAAAACGGGATGAGCTTTGCCAAGCCTTTGCTTTAGCTCTGTGCCTAAAGGCATGTTTAAAAGGTAATTTCAATGTGGTTTTAACTGGCTGAAGTACTAACCCAGGAAGGGTGAGGGAAAATCTGGCAAGGGCTGCTGAAGTTTTGAGGTCTTAGATTTTTGGATTACTGTCATAGTGGGATGCAGCTGGATTATTACATGAGCAGAGCTTTGTTGTAGCTTGCATGGCTGTAAAGTGAAAGGAGTTTCACCAGCAAAAGAAAAGCAAGAAAAATATGTATAGTACTGGTGTATGTATGCATGGGCCAGAGCCTTTTATAGCAGCAAAAGATAGCCCTTGTGCTATCTGACTGTGCCTCTGCCACGTAAGGCCCTCTTCATTTTTAGAAAATATCTTTTTAGTCATTAGCTGCAGGCAGGATCCCAATAACCTCTGGTTCTGATGGGTAGGATATAAACTATCATTCATCAGGTGGTTATACGTATATATTCTCTAGTGAATGGAGTCAGAAAGAGACAGAGAAGGGAGTTACAGGGGGAAGGAGGTCTGGCCTCCATGGCACTGTGTCTAGCTGGTGTTAAAGGGAAGTAGTTCCCAAGATATTTTGTAGTTGGAGCCTAACAGAACCTTAGGCTGAGACTGCAATTCAGGATGGCTGGTGCTAGCCTTGGGAATACTGCTTCAGAAAATTCTTGAATTGGAAAACCAAACGCCCAACTGAAAACCTGTTTTGACTTTTTTTCTTCTTTTTAAGTATTTGTATTTGAGAGCACATGAAAACAGGCTTTCCATCAGATTCTGATGACAGAAGTGATGATCACATCTGCGTTCATGCAGAATTTCAAATTGATGTTCTACATTTTAAAATTTAATCAAGTTCAGGCTGTGCCTTGGTTGATTTGCAGAGAGAACTGTCTCATGACCAATTGCAATTGTTGATGGTTTTTCTGTCATGATACTGGTGGATGCAGTACTGCTGTCATTCAAAGTAATTTTCATGGTCTGGTCATCACAAAACCACACTCAGAACAACAACTTCTCCAAGAAACATTTTCAGAAGCTCAAGGTCAGTCTTTAGTTTTTTCTGGCTTAATGAAAATTCCATAAACTTCTTGGTTAATGATCCCACACTGAATCTCTGTGTTCAGCATTTGCAGCTGGCTGTAATGTGACCCGAAGTGTTTGTACTGATTTGCAATTTCTGTGGGTATCATTTTTTCGCTGACGTGAATAAACTAGTCTACCAGGACTCTGAAATGTTGGAGAGTGAGCTAATGGCTACCTCTATAGTATCAAATCAGTCTTCCCAGCCTGCACACTCAGCAAATGGGGTGCTAACACCTCCAGGTTCTATCCATTTAGATCAACTTAATTTAATTTAAAAGAAGAAATTCCATCATCAGCATTATTTGGTTTATCGTGTTACCCAAATTTCCATATGGGCTATTGTATTCTAAGTATTGTGTTCTTCCTAGATATTCAGCAGGACATGATATTATTCTATTATCTTGTGAAGTTTTCCTATGTGTGTCACCTCACATGACCAGGTTTCACCTGGGATTCCTTTAGGTGTGTGGCTAGATAACATTGTGTTATGTAGCTAAATACATTGGCAAAAAGGTCCTCAGGCCAAACAGGCAAGAAATTTCCATAATTTCTAAAATTATTTTGGAGCCTTTCAGGATGAAATTCCTATAGAAATATAGGCTACCTAAGAACTGCTGAGGCGATGTTGTACATTTAGCCCATTTTCAGGTACTGTGGACTTTTTAGAAAATTTTCCATTATCTGAGGCCAAATCAATGTGGAATTTTTGCATAAAATACTTGATTGATATTTTTATAAAGTCCAAATTAGTGCCAAATACTTTTTTTAAGCCAGCTGTTTTACCTGAGAGATCTCAAACCTTAGCCAACACCTGTGCAGTCTACAACACACTCGCTTCAAATTCTAATCCAGAGAATAAAATGTCTGTGACTCTTGCAATGTCCTCTTATGGGACAGGGTGGCATTTTGAATTACTGCTTCTTCAGTAAGAAGTACCTTGAAACATGTCCCTACAGTCCCATAGCGGAAGAGAATAAAATAATAATGAAAAATACGATGGTGCTCTGCAAGACTTAGTGCTTTTTTCTATTTTTTTAATTTCTCTACTTTGATGGTAATGTTTTGACATTGCTTTGTTAGTGATATCTATAGAGATCATGTTTATACGTCTACCTGTCTGTCTGTCTATCTATCTATCATGATTGGTAAGGCAAATATGGAAACACTTGATCCAAAAAGAGACTACTTAGATATTTTGTGGCCTGTTTAGTACAGCTATAAGGACTTCATATAAGAACATACTGTTCAAAGCTGCGAAAGGAGTAACACATCTCACAAAATGACAGAATAAGGGCATTACTGATGAATTAACAACACAAAGAACTAGGAGGATAACATGCCACAGGTGATTTAAAGATAGCAGAACACTGTTGTTACTAGAATTTTATTTGCCTGCTGAACACCTTACGGATTTTACTTCCACAAGATCTGAATTATATATATATATATATATTTAACACAATATCTGGGTAGAAAACTGTTATAGATAGGATATTTTTGGAGAAAAATTGCTTCTATCTGTTGGAAAAGCATCCGATGTTTTACACTACAAGGAGATTTCTGTGGCTATACATCTTTTGTGACTGAGCTTGTTGAGGCAAAGTCTCTTATCTCTTTCAATGTGTAAGATATACCTTACACAATGGGGCTTTGTTCATCATTGGTCATCTTTTGTTTTGTCTGCACTGAGCCCTTTAATGAAATCTGGAGTCTGCTTGTTTGGTGCGCTGCACAACAGAGCTGAGACAGCCTGTCCCAAAAGAAATGTGTGAAATGAACTCCCTCTTGGGGCCTTTGACATTTGTCCTTTCTTACATGCTTCCATTTTATCCAAAATAAGTAGTCTGGAGTGCAAGCACGTGGTAGCTCTTTGTGCATGAAGAAATTGGTAACTTTCTGGATTTTAACTTCAGTGAACAAAGATTTTTACACCCTTTTTTGTCTTGCAAATGAAGCAAAAGCAATCATCATGTAATTATAAGAGCACATTGTAGAGCACCCAAACCTTGCCCTGTAATGACCTGGAAACTATTGTACAGATGAAATAACTGATCTGAAAAGCCCAAGAGGTTCATCATAATGATGACCAAAACAGAAACAGATGGATTTCACGGCCTATCTGTGAAAAACATGGAAAGTTCCAAGTTTTTCATGACACTTTTGTCTTTATCATCAAGTAATTAAAAAATGCCCTTTAAGTCAGTTTTCCTCTGTTTTTGTCCTTAGCTGTTCATCAGCAATTATGTTCTACTTCTCCTCAGTTAACCTGAATTGATTGAAGGCAGTTCCTTCTTAGGCTATCTGAATCTGCACTCTCTCCTAAGGAAGAAGAGCCCCTTTTCACAGCTTGCCACTCTTTTGTCAAAAGGTGAAATTGAAACCATGAGAAGATTTTTGGTTTTTTGTCCCCAAGTTTTGTTCAAGATATGTACATTCTACTGGAAGACACTTGCAGAAGATAGTGAACAGCAAATGGTGCATCAGCTAAGATAAACCTAGAAATACAATAAGCAAGGCAACAGTTTTTGTAAACATATTTGGGTAGTTCTCTGTGGTGTGTAACAGATATGAAATCAAAAGAGACATTAAGGTTTCAGCAACACTCAGACTCAACCAACTGCAGTAGTGACTGCAGCAAGCATCAAAGTTCAAGGCAAGGAAGAAAGATAAACAATGACCTGGTGGTGATGGGTGAACTTTGGTGAAGTTAGTATGATGCCTATTTACAATAATGTGCTATTATAAAGATCACCATAAGTAAGAAAACAAACTTTAAAAGCAGAGACCACAATGAGATGTTGAAATACTCTCTGCAGATGCCTCAGTTCTCTTTCTGGAGCTTCAGTGCTCCCGTTGTAGGTGGTGACAATGACTACAAAACAGCAGAAGAGCAAGAAAGCTTTGACTTCTGTACAGTGTTGCTCTGCTGTGCTTTATCCTCATGCCACTTCCAATACTGGAGAGGCCAATTTCCCTTCTGAATATGTTGGCAGAAATTTTTTCCTCCCATTCCTTCCAATATGAATCTTCTCTAAGCACAAAAGGAGTAACTTCTGGAGGAGGGAAGAGAGACAAATGAAAATGCACATTTGGAAAATTCTTCATACTTTTCATGAAGTTATTGTTAAAGAAAGGACAAAGTAATGAAAGATAAAAGGATGAGAACCTAGTGTAGACTTGAAGTGAGCAGCACTCAAAACCATTCCTGGGAGGAATTTCCAGGTGGATGTTGAAGCGCTGTGTGATATAGAGGATATCTGCAAGTGATTTGGTATCTAGTATGCAGAATCTAGCTTTAATCCACTTGGTGATGTATGGATAAGGACACCTGGCCAACATCTGGAAAAACTTAAAACAGGAGGGGGTCCGATGCATTCTTTCAGATAGTTTTTGCCTATTACTGTTTCCCCAGAAATTGTTTCCTGTGTGTGCTTCATTTTCAAGTGCATAAAAATAAGTTTGCTTTCCAGATCTCCATTTTGGCAGTTCAGAGAGAGGAAAAAGGTATACAAGAGTAGACAAGTACAAGTCAACTCTGAATCTGCCCTGCAGAGCTTCTTGAGTGCCAAGCAAAGCACAGTGACATGAAATGATAAGAGGGCTTGAATAAAGTAAGAATTCTGGCACTCACAAAACCGGGGTAACTGTCTCATTAAGATTTGGTGAAATTGTCTTAACTGAGGGTATCAGTGTGTCCTACTTACAGCAAAATGACGAATAGCTGCTGACTGTGGAGACTTGCTATGTTGCTATAGAAGTAACATAAATCAGCTTTGGAAGGACATTGTGAATGTGGTTGGTGAGGTTTTTTTATAGATGCTGAGGTTCCTGATGCAATTAATGTGATACTACCCTGCAGAGAGTTGGAGAAGAAATAAGTATCTCCAGGTGGTACGCAGGAGAGCGTGTTCCTGGTGTCATTGCTGCCTCTGAACCAAGAGCAGTGGAAGGGCAGGATGGTGAAAATCTAATCAAAAAGACACAATTTGCTCAGAGAAAAAATCTTCTTTAGCATTGAGATTTGCAAGGTGTGAGGCTTGTCTATTCTTCAGTTGACCAAACTGGGCACAGGACGTGTGCAGCACTTTGTCCAAAAATCCAGCCTGAAGCACAGAGGTGGCTTTTGTGTTAGCCCCAAATTTGTTGACAGTATATGGGTTTTAAGAGTAAAAATACTTCTGTAGGGCAAGATATTTTTTTAATAAATGTATTTCTTCTCTGAAGTGATTGTTTTGTGAGTGCCTGGCAAGGACATCCCTGTCCCAGAGCTTTCCACTAGAAGGCAGAAACAGCTCTGATGTGAGTGGAAAGTACCACACAGGTAAAATACTTGCCTTTCACTCAATTTTAGGGACTCTGTGCTTTTTAAGTAAGGCAATCTGTCTTTAATAATGTTATGACACACAGAAGTACTGGGAACAAAATGATCTTTATTTTCTGGCCATAGTAACATGACATGGGCCCAAGGTTACAGCCAGTTATACTTTATCCAGTGGCTGTTATGGTTATTGTTATAAAGCTTTGTCCTTGTTATCATCAGGATGGTGTTGAATTCATTTTTTCCTATTCTCACAGTGTTACAGCCAACATGACCCATACTGTTCTATCAGACACACTGGAATTGTATCATGTGGTTTAAAGCAGATTCTGGGAGAAACTTCAGCCCGCATAGAAAATCTTCTGACTGCTTAGCCTTATTCCAGTCTAAACCAACACCACTGTTTTAAAAAAAAAAAAAAAAAAAAGTGAGTATGCAGCTGCATGTTTGCACACTGAGCACAATGTACAAGTGTTTACAGAGTGTAAAAAAAAAAAAAAAAAAACATCTATTTTACTAGGCTATATTTACAAGCCACCAGGCTCTTTCCTTTCTCCTGGGAATTTGGAGATAGTCTTCAAATGATCCTTAGCTTTACAAGGCATGAAAATAAATCTGGAGCTAAAACAGGCAGATTCTTGGCAAGGTTTTCCTTTGACTCTGCCCTACACAACTATCAGTGCAAACCAGGGACAATATCTTTGGCTGTGAAAAAACAAGAGCTTATAAAAATAGTACCACAGTGTTTTGTGTAGGGTGTGTGGCCATAGTTGCGTTAAAAGAATAGCACAAGTATTATTACAATAAGCTGTCTATACAGAGAATTTCCTGAAGTCAAATAATCAATTTTTAAGAGTTAACATTTACAACAGGACTGGCCTATATGTTCAAAAATAATTGTTGCACTAGAAGAGAAAATGAAAGATCAACCACTTCTGAGGTTTTCTGAAATGTTACAGTCAAATTCCCATCTGTGTTTGTGTATGAACTGGCTCTGACAGAGGAGAACAAGGCAAGATCTCTCCTGCTGTTACAGGGTAACAGGGTAATAGCAGAGCTGCTTCCTGGAGACCAAGGCATTATCCAGCCTGTGGACCTCTGAACCTCCGTGCATCAGGATCTGGCAAGCACATCCTTGCAGCTGCACCCATGCCAGTGCTCTTCCCCTAAAGTCTGCAGCAATAAGGTGGTGCAAAGCAATGCCGGAGTTGCACCTTTTCCGAAAACAGTGAAAAAAGCACTGAGAAAGGAAAGGTCCCATCTTGCCCCAGGGGAATTGCAACAGCTCATTTATCTTGAGGGCTTTCTTGGGATACTGGTTTAAGCAAAGAACTTGCTCCTCCACAATTAATCCAGTCCTCTAAACAACTCATTTATAATCAGGTGGATAACTTATTTTACAACACAGGAGACTTCAGGGAAAACAGAGAAACTGGGTAAAAAGATTAACTGTAATAGTGCTGTTTAGAGAGAATGAAGAATTGGAATATGGTCCAATATATCCTACATTCATCAGTAGCAAAAAACAGAGTTTATTTTCTATTGCAATGATACCCTGCACCAAGAAACACTGTCTCCTGAAGTGACAGTTAGTTATGGTGTGGTAAAGATTGCACATACATTTCAAGAGTCCTCTCAGTGGTTTGCACTGAATTATTTGCTAGAGTGGGTAATAAAGTATCATGCTACTTTTCATCCTGTCTGAAAACTTCTTGTCCTGTCTGAACACATGTTTTCATTCTTCTTGGAAACATCTAAATTTTATTCAATATGAATTCTTTGTTATCCATCATAAGACCTTCTGGCACTAGAAATTTATTTTAAAGAATGATTAATAAGGTTGAATGTTCCAAATCTTCCACATAGCAAAAGGCAATACTCAAATTTGCTTCAAGGTGCACAGGACCAGATGGTGGGCAGTTTCTGCAGAGTCTCAGTTATTGTGGGCTGGCTGCTGCCAGACCAGCAAGGCAGCAGGGTGACGTTGATTAGACACGTTTCATGTGCTCACCTGAGGACAGACGCACGAATGCTTTCCCAGAACCGGTGACATTCAGATGTCTGACAAATGTAAATGTTTTGAAGATATGTGGCATACTGCCCTTCATACGTGCAGCAGCACAGTTTTACTGATAACAGGCTCTAAGCCCCCCCTGGCCTTTTGCAGCAGCCCCGAAATGCAGTAGTTGCAGAAATGCAGCAAGAAGTAGCGTGTCAGGCTGAGAGGAAGGATGGGAATCAGCTTTCCCAGGCACTTGGAGCCAGGGAGGAAATGAGGAGCCAGCGGGCAGCCGGGGATCTAGGCATGCTGACTTGAGCTGTTGGGCAGCCCAGAGTGGGCTTCCCTTCACAAGGACTGTCCCCATCTTCCTTTGGCAATGGCAGCTTACAGGTGTTGCACAAAACCCATCCTTGGATCAAGTTAACTTTTCTCATTGCTGCCTATAGCCATAAAGCTGTAGCTGAGGAAGGTCTGGGGAAAAAAAAATATTTCATGAGATTCTGCTCTTGAAGGATCATACCAAACATGTCTTAATTCATGGAACCACCATGGGGATCCTGGTGGGACTAATGATATTTGTTTGGCCAAAAGTTTTGCTTATGGGAGAAAAACTAGTTAAGAATTTGTTACTTTTTGAAATAAATAAAGAATTTCCATGTCTTTCAAGCAAAGCCAAAGTTCTTTGAAACGCAGCTTTGGAAAGTCAAAATAGGTTTTTGTACAGTTTCTGTTCCCTCATTTGAAGGCAATGTTTCAGTTAGTTTAACTGCAGTTGGTACTTGCGTGGCTAGGGACCAGATGCCAAGAGGCTGTAAAGATTGACAGCCATTGGAGAGGAAGAAAAGGACTATGCTTCTTCAATCTTTTTAATGAGATGCAGCAAATTTAGAATGGAAAATACATGTAGAGGCTTGTTATTCAAAAGCCTACTTTGGCTAATTAATGGAAAAATGATTTGTTTAAAGAGAAGAGGCAAGATTGGGAGATAAATTACTGCTCAATATCCACTTGTACATTGTGCTTTCTCTCCGATGGGAATGGTCTCTATCAGCAGTAAGAGTTAGGTGTAATTGGAAAATGATTTCTTGCAATCATTTGAATCCTAGTTTATTAAAAAAACCCAAGATACTTTTGGCATCTGCAGGTGTTCTCAGCCTGGAAGAATCCTGGCCTGGTTAGTCCCTGCCATTGCCCTGTTAACAGATGCCTTTTTTCAAAAAAGTGATGTCCTTGAGGGAGTTGCATGGTCTGAGGACCAGTCAATGAATGCACTAAGATAAGCATGTGTGAAATGAGTAGTGTAGCGCCAGCTCCAAAGTAATCACAGTGCCATGAACAATCTTCTGAGGTGTATATTAACAAAATATAGTCTTGCAAAAAAGATCAGCGAGGCACCCTTCGCACAGTTATACAGACCAACAGCAGTCGCTCTATCTGCTAAAATCCTATGTTTTGCTTTACACTCAGCTCTTCTGCACAAAAAAGAAAAGTGCTTTTACCCCCTCTCTCAATGGTATTGCTTTTTGCAGATTTTAAACATGAAGAGCTTTTCCTATAAGAGGTTGTCAGTCTCATGGAGGCTGCAGAGGTGACAAAGGAGCTGCATTCATCAACTCAGATGTTGCTTTTCATCTCTGGTGTGGTGAAGGCAGCTCTTTGAGCAGCCCCACACCCAGATGGATCCCTGCTGCTTGGCTGGGAGAAGGGCTGCACCACATCTGTGGCTTCTCATACAGTCTTGTGTACTAGCGTTATAAAGTACAAAGAGAAAAAAAGCAACGTCTTTGAAATGACCTTTTGAAATGTCAAGGTGAGCAGCTCACTATCATTCAGTTAGAAAACAGTTTATTTGTTTGCTCAGGATTTTCTGTGTCCGTATTGGTTTGCACTTCAAGGGCTTGAGTCCAGTGCCAAATGAAGCAGAGGGATGCACCCATTTCTAGATACTTCAGTGGAATGGGGACAGCTGGAAAAATTAAGAAAAGGAAAGTGGGAGGGAATGAAAACCCAGGAAAACGTTACGACAAATAGTTCACTCACCTCTAGCTGGACTGTTTGTGCAACTACAGTCTAAAAAAACCCACCAAACCACATTTACAAATGGAAGCAAGGAAGTTATTGGCATTTTGTACCATATCAAAAGAACTTCTTCTGTATTTTCAAGGCAGTTTCTTTTTTAAAGGTAATATTAATTAGATGTATTACAAACATGAGACTTGCTTCTGCTTGTACTTCTCCTGTTAGCATGGACCTGTTCCAATGCTGTTAAAGTCAATGGGAGGAGTATCACAGTGACAGGACTGGTCTGGACTCACAGGAAAATAGAGCTAGTGCTGGCAAGGTGACAGAGGAACTGTGCTTAGTAAGGTCATCTGTAACCTCTCCGTGATGTGAGCAGCTGTGTAGTAGCTCTGTCACAGAATCAAATCTATAAGCCAGACTATAACTACAGTATCCTGTTAGGCCATTGCTGGGAGAAGATTTTTTTGAAGTTTCTGGATTTGATCATTTATAATGCTTAAAATGATTGTGCTTTATTTTCCAAAAGAAAATGCCCCAAACTGTAAAACTGTAAATTATATTACTTTAGAATTATAATCATGTTTTCTGCAGTTCTTCATATGGTTGCTTATCACAGCCATGATACAAAGGAGCATTTAGAGATGTACTTCAGTGCATGCCTTTCCAGAGTAGTATTTAAACTTACTTTTCAATGGTTTTTTTATAATTAGAGATACAGATATGAATTAAGGCATATGGGCTGAGTCCAATGCTATTGAATTCAAGAGTAAGACTGACTGCAGGGGATGTTATATCGGTCACTTAGGCCAAACATTGACATTTCAGTGTTTTTGTGTGAAGTATTGAAATGCAGGAATCAGTCTTAGATCAGATCCAGCTTTCTTGACTGTTTTTCATCCTTGGCTGAGCCTTCAAACAGCTTCTGTTGAAAATACAGTATTTGTTACCATCTCTGACATGAACAGAGTTGGTTAATTTCTGAGGAGTGGTAGTACGAACAGTCTAGAAAATGAAACTCAGAAGTGAATATTCGTCTCGTGTTGACAGTCTGCTTACAAAAATGCAGCCTTGTGTGAAGTGATGATCCATAAAGATAAGCACATACACTATGAACTATGGTTAGCAACATCTAATAAATGCTGCAGTTTAGGCATGAAACATATGTTTCGTGTGAGTGATTTTCATTTAGCCCTAAACTAAACGATGCTATTTCTTAAACACTTTCAATAAGAAATCCCTAAAGGGTTAAAACTTTTGATTGATTGCTATCTTTTCTCTCTCTATTTTTTTTTTTTCCATTTTCCACTGCAGAATGAGCTTCAGAGTCCATAATTATCACTCCAAGTCAAATGAAGAAGGGGAAAAAATGCCCTTATATAACAAATATTTTGCAGCACAGGAAGTATTCACACAATGGAAGTACTAGCTAAGAGAGTTGGGAAATTTGACCAAAATATCTGCTGAGAGGTGAGCAATAGTAATCAACTAGCACATTATCTGAAAAATAAATTATGCATCCAGCCAGACTAACTGTGCTAAAATGAGTAGCAGGAGAAGATGTCAAGATTTTTTTCTTTATGACCTCCATTGGTATCTATTGATTTTTTTTGGCACTGCCTCAGGCCCAAATGTATACAACTGAATAAAGGGAAAAGGCAACAGATTTTATTGATTCATAATATGACTTACTGTAATGTTCTGAGGGAAAACAAAGGGCTTATGTTAGCTATAAGGTACTGTAATATATGTTTAACTGGCATAAATTATAAGGTTGTCTCTCCTTAAGAGTATGAAATACAAGGTTGTTTCATAAAGGGTCTGAAGTAAAAAATTATTCAAGCACTATCCAAAGTAGACGAATTCATCAAACAAACTCAGTTATTAAAAGAATACAATCTTATATATGAATTATTTGGTCCAGCTCAGTTTTTCCAAAGGCTGCTAACCATTCCTAGTCCTAGATGAAGGGTGATTTTGTACTGAAGACAGCACCATGGCATGTGATGTATTGCAGAATGGATCCAGTAACTTGACTCAGTTTATCTCCTCGATGCCATTTCCAGCCAAACTTCCAAAGACTGGGAAGCACCATTTTCTCTAAAAGTTGGATTCCTTTTGACTTAATACGGTGTGGGATTTGTGTAGATCTGAATAACTTCCAGAGATCCCTGCCTCTCTCTCTCTGTGCTGTCCTGAAATGTCCTTGAGCACGAGCAAAGCTCAATGTGGTGGATGCACTGAACTGTCATGGTGCATGATGAGGTTTGTGTATGGTCAGGTCACTGTGGCAGATCTATTTTTGATCAAAATGTAAAATCATTGTCAGAGGGAAGTTACAGCATCACTTCTGTGATTAAATGGGTCTTTACAGTGCCTTCAGAAAAGGAGACAACAGAGGCTGAAGACTGGGGTGGATGCTGCCATGTAGCATCCAGGGGCTCAGTGTGTCAGGGACATGGGGGCACTCAGTAGGTTGCTCTGGGACAGGCCTAGGGCACTCAACTACATGAGACAAGACAGAAGCCCTTTCTTTGTGTAAAGTTCATGATGAGCCTGGGGTACCAACACCTGAAATGGTTTGTAGCCATCCCAGAACCTATGTTCCCTCTTCTAAGCACCAAAAAGATAGTATTTCTTAGGAACAACTGTAATTTGTCAGACACACTGATAATTTTCAATCTGGAATTGATATGTGACCAAAGTAAAAGTGCTCCAAACCTAATCGATTTAATATAAATCCTGAAGTTATACACACAGTGTGAAGCACTGTAGAATTTGCCAAACTAGCTATCTAAAATGTAGCTAAAAAGGGTTATGAATATCTAGGGTGAAATTTTGGCTCACTGAAAAGAGTGGGAATTCTGCCATTGATCTGAACAAGGCTAGAATTTCTCTCTCCTTAGACTCCCTCCCCTGCATCTTTTCATTTTATTAGCCATTCTGTTTGCTGATTGCATGCATTTTTATTTTACATGGAGAGATTATATTATGTCAGAATATAATATTTCACAATTGGCAAGACACCCCCCATCCTGCAACTGCAGTTGTAGTTGCCTGTAGGGAAACAGCGAGTGGCTAATGGCCAGCAAACTGCAGTATCGAGGAGGGGATACAAGGGAAGCAGAGCAGCGATGGAGCAGAGGAGGAAAGGGGCCCCTGGCTTGCATTCTTCTATGTGAGAGTCAGGGAGAAGCTGCAGCCATCTGTGCTCTTAGGTGCTTCCTTTATGTGCTCTGCAATGGTAAAACTGGCTGCTGCAGTGGTCATTCAGGCTCTTTTTTTTTTTTTTTTTTTTTTTTTTTTCCCCAATCATTATCCAGCATGAGCTGCAGCAGTTTGATTCTTCCTCCAACCCGCTCATGGTATGTGTTGACTGTGGAGATAGAGAACCTGCTCTTATAGCTGAGAGGGAGGTGATCTGTGCTCCTTCTGACAACATCTTTTGCAAGGGACATTTCATGCACGTTGTGTGATAGTTCACTGGTGACTGGGGAAACACAGCTAGTAGCTGCACACAAACACTAGTAGCTACACAAAAAACACTACTTCCCTGGACCAAGTCCAGCTTTCTGACTTACTGGAGAAAGACCTCATCTCTGCCTTTGGCAAATCTTCCAACCCATCCATCCCTATTCTTATTTCTTTACAAGGGAAGTGTTGCCTTTAGTAAAAGAAGAAATTCTGTGAAAAATATACTCAGTACGTTTACTGTTCATGTTTCTCTGCTAGCTTATGTTAACAGTTTCAAGGAAGCTTCCTCTGAGCACAGAAGGCTTTCAGGAGGCAGGCCAGCCCTCCAACGGCACCAGCTAGAATGCTTTATGCACCCCTTCTCTAACAGCTGTGGTCCCAACAAAGCTGGAGTCCTCAGTGGCATTGCACTGTATCATGTTATATTTGCAGGCCTTCTGGAATGCTTTTTTTCCCTATACTTTATCCAGAGTTTGGTCATATATTATCTGCCTGACAACTCGACACCTATAAAAATTTATGAATTTGTATTAAAACCAATACTTGATTATGTCAGTGTTTATGAGGCTTCCCATGAGCCCTATATTCTTCAGTTGAATCTAGCTATAGACCCTCATAATAATAATAAAACAGGCCATATTTCACCATTTCTCTGTTAACATGACTCACTGCTAGCAATTACAGTAGCTACCAGCTCACACTTTTGTTGATTTTAAGGATTTGCTGCCTTGTAAGGGTCTTTGCTGATCTAAACACGCATAGGCATACATTCAGTAGGCCTCCTTAACTGGGCTAGAAATAGCTGTGGGTACATTTTTCAGTTTTCAGAGAACAACGTCTATCTACAGTTATTTATGCAGAAGTGTAGTGACTCATAATGAATGCGTAATTGTGGGTTTATGTACTGATAATAAGAAAAAATTGACACCACTAGGTCCATTGTATTTGCAAATGCTGTGGATATGGAAACCAAGAGAAAAAATAAAGACAAAAAAGCAAACATGCTTCTTCCTCCTGCAGTAACCCCCTTATTTCCATCCCTTACTTGTCTGGATCAGCCTTACGTACTTAATTCTGTGGCTTGATAGAGCTTGTGTGGAGTGCCAGCTGCAGCCCATACATTTAAACAATATATGAGTCGTGTTCTAGCTTCTGGAAGGGAGGTTGTTTCACTGAAGTTAATATTTTACAATCTGGTTTTGGTATTGTGTAATTCTTCTATCTTCATTATGGAGTTGTCAAGTCAAGCCAATGTATACGGTAGGACCATAAAGGAGAAGTAAGAATCTAGCATTTAAAATTAGAAGTCAACAAGTCTGGGTGATTTCTAAGCTTTAATACTATCAGTGGCAACATACTACTACTGTTAGGGTAACCGTAAGCTGTGCAACATGCTTGCAATATAAAGATGCTTGCATCCTAAGAATGACAAAGTTGTCTTGAAAAATGAATCAGGGAAATAACTTTTAATATAGATAAATATATACATATAATATAAAACTCACACCCACATTATCCTAACTCAGGATAACCTGATTACTACAGAGGAAGAACATGGAGGGACACAAAAGGTGTATGTGAAACATGGGAGCAAATGTCTTTTAATTTCCATTTCTTTACTTCCCATAGCACATAGCTATAATATTTCTGTGATATGAGAACTCCACAGGGATAATTTTTGCTAGTTTGAAGGATGAGCTTGATAGAAGTTGGCTCCAGAAGTTATAGCTGTACATAAATTTACAACTCTTAGCAATGAATATGTAACTTATACACAACTTTTATCCAACAGTTATATAGCATTGTAATATATTTTATGGAGATGTAGAACTATGATGATTCTTGAACTTTTTAGTTCCTTCTGCATCAGATCGTATCTACAGGAAAAGAATGCATGACATACCTAAATGTAAATGACTTTGAAGTTGAAAATTTAACGGACGTAGATAACAACAGTACTACTCCCCAAAGATTTTGTGATGTCTCAAAATACCTTGTACGACTTAATTGTCTCAAGATAGTGGTGTAAAAACCCTTCCAGATTATTGGTCATACTTTCCCAAGTCAGATTAAGTTCCAATCCTATAGAAGTCATTTATTGCACTTGCAAACCTTGAGATTGCTGGCAACAGTAGTATGTTGCATTTTGGAAAGTCTTGCAGGACATATCCACATAACCTATACAAAAAGCAGGGATTTAGAAAATGGATCAAAAGGGGAGAGAAATTGGTAGACTATTCTATGGGTGTAGAAAACCCTATCATTCCTAGAAACTTCAGTGTTCTAGAGCAATCTTACAAACCTCTTCTGGCATTTGTACTGTCAAAAATGTGGACGATGAAAGAGCAATATTTTTGAAAATGATAAAGGTGAATCATTTAAGTTTGGGATCTAGATTCACAAGAGCAGTTAAAAATCATGTAGGTCAGGAGAAGGTGGTGGTTGCTCCTTTATGGCTATTCCAGTGGAATAATTAGACAACCTTTATCTTTTATTCAAAGCAGAGTTTGGAGTCTGTGTCTTCCATTTTGTAAGAATATTTCCTAACCAGTCAGATGATCAGATGTCGTGCTCAAATTTCTAAGATTTCAAGAAAGGAGTTGAATGCACATTTTCCTTGCCTATATAGTGCTCTGACTACTGGGTAGAGTATATAAACATGCCAGGATTATTTCTTTCTCTTCCTTATCCTTGTGAATGTGATCGATTGTGAATGTGATCAATTGTTAACCTTGCCTTTTACTTCTTTTGAAAGTTTACTGAGCTTGATGCGATTCCTAGCCACAGTTCCTGTGGTGTGGATGTGGCAACAGGTGGTGGCATTCACTCATACAGATGTGTACATACATAGGAGCTGAAATACAGCACACTCCAGCTTGTGCTCTCGGTCTCTGTTGGCTACTCTCCCTCCTACAGTTAAAGTCAAGATAGTTTCTGCATGGCTGTGTGGAGGCCTTAAGGGATATTCGGATGACTGTGCAAAGATGACTTGAAGTCTAGCTATGTAATTAGCAAATACAAAATTTATTTCACTATCATAAATCATGTTTCTTCATAGAAAGAAATAATCAAGTTAGTATCGTTAAATTTTGCAAAATGTAAGGAACTAATTTCAAGGTCAAGAAGAAAATGACCTTCCTTTTAATTGTTTGCTATTACAGACTTCCTTTAATTCTATTGCACTATAATTGTTACTAGAGACAATTTTAATTTAAAATACGATCTTATTTCCCGAGATAAAAACTGGAAAAAATCAGTATTAGGCTCTATGTACGCTTTATTTTTGCTAGTAAGAGCTTGTAACATCTCCACCTTGTGGTTGTTTCCCGGAGTAACGAGCCTAGACTGCTGCATTTCAAACGGTAGGTTATTTTGCCTCTGGGACTCCAGGTTTTCTGAAAACAAATATCTTACATTGAGAGATTTTAGCTAAGAGATTCTTGTATTAAAAATGCCTGTTGTACTGACTTTAGATTAAAATCAGATCTTTTCTCATGCTTTTATCGGACATAATTAAAATTTGATATTTGAGACAACATTGGTAATTAAGGTCAGGGACAAGTGACTACAAAAGCAGTAAACATATAGGATGACTGAATCAGTCCAATTTGAAAAGAAGTGTTTTTTACATAAAAAATGTCATCAAATCACATAAGATGATCCAAGAGTTGGGTCAAGCAGATGAATTAACTTTTACTCATCAAAATATTTGCAAGTATCCTCATATTTGATGAAAAGAATGCACATTACATACAATAATATTCACTATGTTGAGCGGGAACATGTTATTGTCCCTGTTTCACAAGGGGAAATCCAACTGAAGGAGGAAAGTGCCCTTTCACAAGGTCACAGAGTGAGACAATGATGGAAAAGAAGAGTAACCCAGACTTTCTGTTTCACAGTCCCTGATATTTTACTGTTAGATCTGCCATCTCTCATCTTTTTTTGCTATATTAATAATATCGGGAAATTGTCTATTCAACTCTAAGAAACCTCAGATCACAGGTATTAACTCAGTACTAGGTGCAGAAGTTAAGCTGCTTTTTTTCCTACTTTTTCAATTTACAAATGTAAGAAAAATGTCCCATGGTATTTCTGGTATTTCCCTGGTCACAATCAGCCAGAAAAATTAGAACATAAGCTCTTTTGTGGTATTTTGTCACTTCCTGCACACACCAGAATTTAAAAATGCCAGAACAGGCAAATAAATAAGTGTAATTATGTTATCTAGACCTTCTAAGATGTCAGAAATACTTTGGCTTGATATTTTAGATGAAGGTGTCCCCACCTCTGATTTCCAAGTTCCAGTTCTCATTGTAAACATGATTTTATTTTCTCTTATTATTTACAACTACTTCACCTTTTTCCACAGAAATCTTTCCTGATTTTATTGTAGTCCTTGTAACTTCCTCTATAGCATATCATTTGCAAAAAGGTACTCAGAAGCCTTTTGTAATGCATTACATAAAGGGAGTATGGTAAAGACATTTGACACAATGGCACAAATATAATCAGCATCATTCCTTCTTTCTCCATTTGTAGATACCTTACAACCAGAAAAGCTGTGTTAACTCTGGTCACTAACCTTCTGGGTTTTTTGTTTTGTTTTGTTTTGGGTTTTTTTTTTGGGGGGGGGAGAGCGGGGCAGGGTGTGTTGTCCTCAACATTAAAAGCAGTAGCTTTCTTTGAAGAAAAAAGTGCAGGTCCTGTAACTGCTGTTGTAGGATCTGAGGCCCAGGATGCCCTGTCACCCTCTGCTGATGTTTCTTTCCATCTTTGTGACTCATCCTGAGAGTGTTACCCAAACTGCCCTTTCTGTTCCTCATTCCTGCCAGGCTTTGTCCAGTCCCTGAAATGAGAGGAACCATGAGTGAAAATGAGTACTTGTCTATTAGTAGAAAGAATGAGACTACTTTTTTTTTTTTTTTTTTTTTTTTACTGTCAGAGCTCTTTTTTCTGTCTTTGATGTCCTATTGAATGTTTACCCAAAGCAGGTCTGTCCTAGGAGGGCTCAAAGGCTCAAATACATCTCTTCTAGCTTCAAGCACCACAGATAGCAACAAAACTGCCTCTGGTCAAAAGACTAGAGAATGAGACTTTTTTCCTATCTGAATAGCCTTCTGTAGGCACCAAAAATTAAATGCAAAAGCATCAATTTGGGTACAACTGTGGTTGTACATTCTGAGAGCTGATAACACACAGAAAAAAAAAAAAAAGGTATGTTATTCTCCTGTCAGAAGTGACTAGTCCCAGTGAATGTGTGAATAAGATTTTGAATAGCTAGAAAATACTCAGTAATGAGTCCAAAGTAGTCCAAAGTGTTAGAAGAAATGGCACTCCATGGGGAAGGAGACTGGCAAAAGATGAAGTCTTGGAAAGCTTTTGTTGAATTCAGAGATGAGCTGAGGTATAAATCTGACAAAGGAGGAAGGGAAAATGTTTTGACAACAGCAAGGAGTATATCATGTGCATGTCTGTGCTTCCTAAGCAGCAGGTAGAGTTTTGATTAGGGGAAAAAATCTGGAAGGAGAAACTGTGAGGGTGGTGGACAATGAGGAAAAGTGGTGAATGTGGTCAAACATGGAACAGATTAATCTAAGTAAATATACGTGTCTCCACTGTAGGTGTCAATATCTGAGCTAGTCATCCCAGTCTCCTTAATGGGGCATTCTCAAACAACTACTCAGATAGGATATATTCCTCACTCGTAACTTCACACCATCGCTTTCTAGTTGTCAGCATGAGACCTAGTCATGGACTTTATAGTCAGTACAGCAGAGGAGGCACTCTGAGGGCATGGTTAATGCCTCCATGAGGTAGTCATGTAAAGCGATTAGACAAATCATGCTAAAGTTTCTCTTGTCTCTGTTGACTACAAAGAGAATGCAGATTGAAAGTTCAGATACAACATCTGAAGAGTGGCCTCTGATTTAGGCTGGAGAAGCCATGTCCTGCACAACTGATCTCCAGAGGATCCAAATTATGCTCTCTCCTCACCAGTAAAAAAGACCTAGATCTTGGTGAAGGACTTCAACTCCAGAGCTGTGTTACCACTTGCCCTGGTCGCCCTTGTCCCCAGTGCTGACTGCATAGCATGGTGTAACCTCAGCTCTGATGTTCACAGCTGTCCAGACCATTTAGTAGCCTTAAAATTAGGTACTGATGATAGGAGACTGAGCACAACGACACAGTTTGATTTCTGAAACAGAATACCCCAAATAGAAAATGTGGTTCTGGTGTGTGTTCTTTCATGCGCAGTACAGTTTTGATCACCATATGGCAACTAAGCCATCCCGCCCTGCTTTGCTGGCATGATTTCAGAACGCTACTGTATTAAATAGCCACGGAGCTTTGAAGACCAGATCAGTTGAGGGATGGGTGGGCAAACTTTAAAAGACTAAAAGAGTTTGTTCAACTAACACATTCAGATGCTTATTGGGAAATAATTGGTCTGGAAATCAAGCTTCAGTGCCCTCTTGTCTCAGACATTTGCACTGCTGGAGAACCACACCTTTCAAACTTCAGCTCTGCCGAAGTTCAGTGAGTCTCCAAAGAGTTTTTGAAATGTTAAACTTTTCAGCATTTTTTCCAAGAGGGAAAATTTTGCCCCGTTCTGTTTGAAGAAGTCTGCCTGCAACTAATTAAAAGCAGCATGTAGCACATGTTGCAACAGTGCCGTTGTCACCAAGCTCTTTAGGTGGTCCTGAAGACCACAAGCATTCGCCTATCGGGGGCTCTAGCAGGCGAGGGCTGGTGGCAATGCTCCCATGAAGAAGAATGCCCCGGCAGCCCTGACTCAGGCAACGCTGCCGATGAAGCCAGCTGGAGCCGTGCCTCAGCAAAGGCTGCAAGGTTTGGCCCTGAACACTTCCAAACAGGATGGATGCTTCAGCCCAGGAAACACTCTGCACAACAGGCTGTCGCCTCCAGATCCACTTGATGTTAATGGTATGCGGATACCGTGTTAATCTACTGCCACAGGGTAGAATAAAGTTGCTGTTAGTGCCAGCTGTACTTGCTTAGCCAAACCCTGCTGAAGTCTTAGTCACCCTGTAGACTGAGAAATGGTTAGAATGGTCAAAACCTAAAATGTTTCTTTTCAGTGGGTGACGCATCTTAATTAGGTTTTAAGGGCTTGTGGACTGTGTGCACATACGCACGAAATTCTGTTACCCAAAGCATGAGTTAAGGGAATATGAGCAGTCAACTCTGTGTTGTTCAGTATGATCTTACGGAGATCTTACAGGGACGTAGCTTGTTCTCTGACTCCATTCAGCCATCTGTAAAGTAGTAACAGCAGCATTTCCCTTCCAGGCTGTTCTGAGGTTGAGCTGGTTTCCTTCTATAGCCCAGCTTGCAATAGTCATGGTGGGCAATGTTAACTAGGGTAGAGCAATATCATGACAAAAACTTAAAAGCAGGTTTTTTCTTTGGAGTTGAAGGGAAGTTGCACTTAAAATAATTGCTAGCATGACATGCAACCATGCTGATTATGGACATTTATATCTGTTATCCTAGTTTTTACTGAAAGCTACTCCCTACAACAAAGAAAACACAAATGCTGTTTTTTGACATTTATCTTAAATTCATACCTCATCTGCTAGAATACATATTTGGAAGTATTTGAACACATAAAGTTCAGAATTTGAAATTTTCAGAAATGGGATTTTTATACTGATGATGGTAGGAGTCTAAAAGAAAACAATGTTACTTTTGTAATTAAGCAGAGCAGCTATTTATACTGCCAGCTGCATTCCAGTACAAAGTACACTCATGGCATCAATTTAAAGGGCATATGTTGGAGGAAAACACACAAAAGTGGTTTGGAAAGAGGTGTAGAGTAAAAGTTTCTGAATTGCCTAAGTATCTTCAGGGAGTGAGACTTCAAGGACACTCAGCTGACTGAAAATTTTGCTCAGGTTTACCAGAAACAGAAGATGACTTAAAGTTGGCCACAATCCTCTGTAGCTGCAGAAAATTCTACACTTCTGGGATAAGTTTTAATCCAGTTACTCCAGATGTACTTGCCCTTATTCCTGCGTTAGAAGGAGGCCCAATGTGATTTAAACATTTTGCTTTAACTTCAATGGCAACGGGATTAAGTCCTGCATCATTTGTTGGTAGGAGACTAAGAAATTTCTTTACCCCTTTTAATGTGAGTATTTTTCTTTCTTCCTGCAAATTTTAGCTTCCATACTTCTCTTTAGGTATGTAAGGAGCATTATTTAAAAAGTCTAGGAGAGCAAAGCATTTTTTCTTTAACATTTGCAGCTTCCACCAGCCTAAAGAGGAAAAAGCCTACATCTGCCCTCGAGTGTGTATATTTTACTGCATAGCTGAAACCAAATTCTGCATGGAAGCATTTTATCAAGCACCTTATTTTTCTACACATTCCTGGAGGACCTGCAAAGGAGGAGCTTGTCAGCTAAATTGAAAACATACTAATAAAGTTAAAAAGTTAATGGGAGACATTTGCAATTTCCCAATAATTTTCCTAGTGACTTAAATGCGAAATAACTGTGTATACTTCTGCTACTGTTTTCCTTACATCTTTGTATCAAATGACATGCAGAAGAATTAGTGCCGGATATCTACCATTTGTCGCACACCTATCAAATTATAGTTTTGCTAGGCAAGCTTACAGTTCAGGTGGCCAGATCTCTGTTTGTCTGAGAGGCTATTTTCAATTACTTATAAGTAATAATGTGTGTTTTATAACTGAAACCACTTGTACAAATAGAGCTTAAAACCTTGTGACTGAGGCAATAAAATAGAAGCAAAGGTTTAGCTGTTGTAACCTACTATGCAGTCCATTTAAGGGCAGTGGCTGAAATATAGTTCCAGACTCTGGGACACTTTTGTGCTAACTAGACAATATAAAAATACTTTTTTTTTTTTTCCCTATAATTAGGATTATTATTATCCTAGTAAAGCAGCTGTAATGATTGCTGCTTCTTTCAGTGAGCCTTGGTTAATTATTGTGAACCAAGACACTTCCACATGCTCTGCTAAAGGGTATGGGCTGGCAGCGTTACCTTTGCCTTGTATCTCCAGGCTTGCAAAACGGTGCCATTCAAATATATGATTTTCATTTAAGGCTACACAGAAGGATAAATCTGCGGGGATTGGTTAATTCTATCTTATGTTCTTCTTTCCAACTCTCTGTTTACTATGATTAGACTATCTTATCTGAATATCACATGGCCAGTCATGTATTTATACCAACTGATGCTGCACGTCACTGGCATCCTGACTGAAAGGTCATGAGAGATATAATTTTGATGGACTGACTAGCTATTTCAAAGGATCTCTTATGGTTTTCTTTTTCATTCCCTTCAGAAGAAAATTTTCTGTTTGGGCATCTATTAGATAAAATTTGTGTATTTGCTAGATCTTTTTGACCTCAGGGAAAAAAAAAAAAAAAAAGTGACATCTTATTCCTTGCTTTTATCTGCCCTAAGCCTCCAAGAACATTCCTCTGCATTCTTGCCTCTACTGATAACATCTTTCCTACCTGCTAAAGACCTGACAGCATATTACAGGGCTTGCACAGTACTGAACCCTTCTCATTTAGGTTTGGCCTGAATGCCAAAAATGTTGACCTTTTCTGTATTTAATATGGCTTAGAAGAGGCATCTTTCCAAGTCTTAATATAATCTACTGCTGAACTTTCTCATCCTCCTCCATTTCCCTTCCCCTTTGATTTTCTAGCACTCCTAGTTCAATGTATGGGATATGGACACCCTACATTGTTTGGCATATCCTTTTATGTATAGCCAGGGGATTCAGGAATTTTTTTTTAATTCTTTAAGAGGTGCTGTATTTGTACTACTAGTCAGATTCTTTTATTATTTTCTGATATCAGTCTGTTTATCTTTAAGAATTTAAGTCTGTTAGTGTGAATGCCTCATTTCTTTCCCACACAACCTTTTTTTTTGCCTTTCGACTTTTGCCCATCAGCTCTTTTGAGAGAAATTTTTTGAATGAGGACTTGGCCTTCTCATAAACAATTTAGAATAGAAACAGGAATGTACAATATCATTTAACTTTTTTACTTCTCTTTGTTATGAATGGGTAAATTTAATAATATCCCAGGCCAACTACTTTAGTTCTGCTATGTCTATTTAAATATTTTTCATACAGGAGTGACAAAACAAGCAAAATTTTAATTAAGTTTTATGATCAGGATTGTTTCTGAAACATAGAGGTTATCCATGAAAAGGCAAACACTTTGAATAGCCGCCTTTGGATTTGGTCAGATTTTGTAGTTGTACTAGATGATTGTTGTAGGTCCCTTATAACTGAAATATTCTATTCTATTCTATTCTATTCTATTCTATTCTATTCTATTCTATTCTATTCTATTCTGTTCTCTTCTATGCTATTCTGGATATGACTGAGCTAGCATTTTTTGCTGTATACAAGGTGAATGATACACTAATTAGCTTGCTAAACCTTTTTTTTCAAGCTATGAAATCAAATTATAATGAAGTTCTAGAACTGCTTTGAAAGTTTACATGAACCACAGAAATTTTTGCAAATAGTCTCTATCATTTCGCACATGATCTTAATCGTCTTCACAGTTGAAATGCATTCACAATAATTGTTGCTGCTCACTTGAATGCCAGATTGACACCTATTTTGAAATCAGAATCTGGTTTTCAGCTTGAAGAACAATTCCTATAATATTCCTTTATGAAACTGTAGCTCACAGTGAACCAAATGTTACAATTTTTACAGCTTTCATCCCACAGTCTGCTACCTGCTTTGTCACCCATCCTGGGTACTGAGGAAAGTGGGTTTGTAAGCCAACAAAACAGAGCCATGTCCTGGGCCAATTTGCTTCCAAGAGCCATGCCCCATGAAAAAAAGTACTTGGATAATGCCTCCAGATATACTTTCCAAACATAAAGATGCAGTTCTCAAAAGTCAGTCCAATTCAAACTTATTTTTTTGAGTCAAGCCTAAACCATGGCAGTGCTGGGACTATACTTTCAACCAAACATCACCAGGCCTATTCTTATTTTCCACAGGATTGTGGAAAACTCCCCAATAAGGGCAATAACACAGCCCATGGGAAAACCATGCCAAGCAGATGTTAGGATATAATTTCTGATGAGAAGTCTTATGGTCCCCAGGGATCATCTCATTCAGCAGATTCAATCCTCCTGATGGAAAAAGCAAATATAATACAGTGTAAGGGGGCTGCTCTTCTCTTTGCATTCAGTCTAAGTTTGCCCTATTAAGTCTGGAAAAATAGACTCCTTTTCAAACACAAAGACACTCAAGGGGAAAGACATCCGTTATTCTTATTTACTGTATTATGCGTCAAGTTTAAATGGCAGAGCTTTTGGGGTCTTCAAAGTAGTCCAAAGTGGGGAATGTAACACAATGGAACTTCACCCTTTCAAATTTTCTTTTCATTGTTACCTTCACATATCTTTATCTCTTCCCTGCCCTCCTTTTCTTACTCCAACTATTTACCTATTTTTAATGCTAATCAAAAGAATCTCTTTCTAACATGGAATGATTATCTCATGCCAGCCTCCTGAAAATGTTACACCAGTAAAATTTCCAACAACATGGAATAAACTTCCCAAAGAAAATTCTATTTTGCAATCTGTAAGACTCGCAAAATGAATTTAGCTGATGGAGAATCCATCCCTGTGTGTTCCACTGACAGCGGGCTGCTGTAAGGTCTGCAGTTACCTTTAGAGTAACATCCAAGAAATGTATAAGCACTTGTGGATGAGTCCACATACGGTGAATCAGAATTCATATTAGGCATTATCAATACATTTAAGGTGTATTTCTTTATCAGCTAACATCAGGATCTCTTCTTTCTAAACATGGAGAGCAGGAAGTCAGGATGGAAAACTCAGTTCTAGCTATAAATTCTGCCTTTCTAATCCCACCGACCCATGGTTGTTCTTTCATGCTGGGCAGATATATTGCTTTTGAATTGTGTCCATCATACAATTAAAACCTATGGAAGGTCTTGCAGTCCAAAAACACAGTAAAAAGAGACAATAGAAATTTCCACTGTCTTTACACCAAAAAGCCAAGGTCTTGCACTAGTTGAACTCTGACATGACATTTTAATTACAATAGGCCAAATTCTGCCCTTGAATACACCAGTCAACTTGGGTAACACTTGGAATGGAGGGGACATTTTCAAATCTAATACCATGGTATTTTTATAATAACATGCCAAATAGGGCATAATATATTTTTAGAAACCTTCTCATTTATAATAATAAAATGCTCCTCAAGATGATTCATATTAAAAGAAACAATTATTTTGGCTTACAGTACATATTTGTAACTATGTGTAGACACTTATTTGGATGGAACTCAGCAGTGTGTAAATTCAGAACATGGATGTATGCCAGTGGCAGGAATGGAAAAAATCTCAACGAAGTGAGCTGTTACTCAGTAGCTGTTGCTGTTTCCTTTGCCTGCTAGCTCAGAGCTCCCTATAGTTTCACAGAAATGAAGAACTGGAAGGGACCTCTAGAGGTCATCTGGTCTACACTTCTGCAGAAGGATAAATTCATACTGACAAGGACAGACATCTGTCAGTGATGACTTAATATCTATTGAAAACATTTTAAAAAGAGAAATTCCATGCCCTCCCATATTCTTCAGTATTTTTATAGGTAGACAAGCTTTTACTAATGTCTAATTTGAATGGATTTTTATGTAAATTGAGCATTCTTTTTCTTTCCACTGTGGTCAGGCGGAACAGCTAAGCATGTACTGTCCCTCACTGGAAAGTTGTCAGTTGACCTCCTTTCAATCTCCTCTTTTAGAAGAGACATGGTAGAGAACCTTCAGCTTTTCTGTCTCATTAATACGCACATTAGAACCTCCATATACTTGCTGTTCTCCTTGGGGTCCTTCCCCAGTTATCTCCATCTCTTTCAGTTGAAGTGCCAAAAGCACGAGCTCAGATCTGAGCAGCAGTGAGGAGAGTACAATAATCATGTCCCACAGGCTGCATATAACTTTTCTCAGTTTGCAATAGCTTCACATTGTTGACTCACATTTAATCCATAATCTACCACGGACCTCATGTGCATCTACCTGTACTAATTGTTTCTTTCAGATTTTAGTCCATTTCTCCAACCTGTCAACATCTAATTTGAAGTCCCTCAGAAGGATTTGTGACACATTTCAGATTGTAGTACTCTATTCTATTACCCAAAACATTAACTTTTGAAGAAAACTGGGCCTGGGTAGATAAGGCTTGAATGGTTCTATATTTTTAAGAGTGAATGATGGCTAATTACTATTTAAAAGTAATATTTCACTCATCTATGCACCCCCAATATGACAATTTCACTATAATCTATTTTTATTTATCACAACATCAAAAGCCTTTCTAGAGACATAGTTATTCTGTGATTTTCTCCTAACCAAAATCAAATTATTCTCCTAAAAAACAAATTATTTCTTTCCTTGGCTGAATACATAATTTCCAAGGCAAAATTTAAAAAGCTCTATACTTAAGGTGCATGTTCCTAAGAAATAACGTTGTTAAATCAAAGCTATTACTGCTCGTACTTTGTTAACTTGAATGCAAGAAGTCTATTTATTAACATGGATGAAAAAATATTACAGTTATTATCCTGTAAATCGCCAGTGTAATATGTTATTCCAATCATTCTCTGGGAGGGCAGTAGAATGTGAACAACATTTTGAAACTTATTTGTAATGCAGCTTGTCATCTTTCTGTCAAAGTCGAAAAGAGACTGAAGGACAACAATTCTGATTTATTGCTTTTTATCCCTTTTTCACCATCCTGCAAGCATGGAGTACTCATTATACTCTGGGCAGAAAAAGTTGTTCTGCCTCAGGCTGTGTTATTTCCCCTCTCCCCTTTTGCCTTCTCATGCCATTCTTAACAAAAGAAGCATTTTTAAGCCATGTTTTAAGGAAAGCTACTACAGTATTGTCCTGTGGAGAACATGGTTTGATGTAGCCCAGAAGGTCACAGAGCTACTGGGTCAGCAAATGGTCTGTGATCCTACCAAGCTTCTGTCTGAACTTCTCTGACTTCTCCCTCCATGCTCCACTTCATGCATTCAGCTTAAAATATATTTGATGAGGGTTTGGGGGCTTTTGCAATGATTAGCTTTTTGTTATTCAAAACCAGTTGATATTTTAATGCAACAGATACTGAATTTAGGCAGTATTAAGTATTTGTGGTAATAAGATTTTCTGATGCATTCATAGCATCTAGAATATTTTGTTACTCTGTTGGGGATTTTTAAGACGATGTGATATCTTCTCCTGGAAAAAGTCTCTGGACAGAGACGTTTCTCCAATGATTTCTGGAGACAATAATTCCTCAGACAGGCCTCAGAGAATTAAAAGGCAGAAATACTTTTTTTTTAAGAAAGTCTAAACTTTGAAGTATGGATCCTATTGGTAACCATTTAATGTCTGCAAGCATTCCCCGGTGTGCCTCAGATCAACAGACTGTGTTGACATTTTTAACTCAGTAAGTGTAAATAGATAGAGATATAGATATATATAGAGATAGAGAGATATAGCTATATCTTGTGTTTGTGTGTCCATGTGCATGTATTAGAATGAGGGACATGGAAAAAAGGTAGTGTTACAGAGGCCTGGTCTTTTGCTTCCGACCACATGCATCAACTTTCTTTCTTATTTTTTTATTTTTATATAGACACAGATCAGCACACTGGACACCAGTCAGTCATACTCCTTTCAGTCAAAGAATGAGACCTGTTATTTGTGGGTGCTTCATGGCAGAGCCATGGTTGAAAATGTGCAAAGCAGGGACAGCTGGGCAGGGCAGGCAGACCGCTCAGCTCATTCCAGCAGGGGAGAAACCTGTCAACACCAACTTTGTGAACTACAAAGTGGTGATAATTTTGAGACTTCCGCTACCAGTCCACTTTTCTAGCAAACAGGCAAGTAAAGCAATTTAGGGAAAACATAAACTTTTTTTTTGTGCAAGTCAGTGTACATTTAGGGCAAGCATAACTGGAGTTTTCTAGTTGATATACATCTCCTTAATAATATACAAGGGATGGTATGGAATTTGCTTTGTTTTCCCATATATCTTTGTGGGGAGTACACATAAATTTGCTGAGGTATGTTGCCTTGACTCCCTTGGGGGTTAGGTAACTCCCTTGGGGGTTAGGTAGGGATGCATATGGAAAAGAGGAGCACAAAGGGAAGGTTGCCTGACCTGCGTGTCCATACATTTATATTTAACTTGCAAATTATGGATTTGTAGCTAAAACTGCACTGTCTGAAAGGTACATACCCATCTTCTTTTGGTCATAGCTATAGATTGTTTATGACTGGTTGTGCTTTGTGCTGCCCTGATTCTGGGCAGCCACTGTGTACTCCTTTCTACTCTCTACCACAAGGAGTAAACTATAGTTTCTGGTGAAACACCTTGAGTAAAAACACAGCTGAGCAGCAGACCAAGAAGATGGGGCCTCTACAGTGCTAAGTGTTGAATCTGTGTCAGTGCTCTCTTTGTCCCATGGCATCTGCCAGACACAGAAAAATATTGTGCATAGCCATCTCTCCTAAAATCTTCCTTCTTGCAGGTAGTAAAAAGTACCACTTATTTATTTAATCTCTGCTCTGTACACTGTTAAAAAGTTTACTTTATCACCTTCAGTGATGGGGAACTGTATCTCTTCTGCTGGACTTTTGACAGACCACCTTGCCTTTCATTCAGCTTCCACCTGAGGATAGGAGGAACTTTTTTGGGAGCACAAGTAATTTGATCTCCTTCATTGTGTTCCCTGTCTTGAAGAATCCTTAAATTTTTCCTCCATCCACTGGCTCCTCACTCCTCCACTGCACTTTCAGAGTGTATTTACTTTGGTAATACATATTTCAAAGCAGAAAATCTACAATCGTTAGTAGCTTTTTCCTTTTTTATTTCAGTTACACACCAGCAATAGGGATCAGCTTTTCACTGTTGGGTGTCCTTCCTGTGGCTGCCTGTGGCTTTTCTCCTATGGCTCCTCCGTGACTTTGTTTCTATCACTGTTTTGCCTTGCTTACTTGCACCTAACTGTAAATGGGCCTGCAACTGGCATGTCCCATTTGCTTCCAGATCTGTGGTCCAAGAATATCCTCTTAAACCAATATCATTCCCATGAGATCTTCCAAAACAGGCACACCAGTGTCACCACCTTTGCCTGTGCTCTGTACTTAACTTTGCTTCTCCATGCAGGAGTGTTTCAGATACTAACATCAGACAACAGTTTGGTGAGGAGTTATTGAGAATGAGATCATTAGTGTTACATTAATTTATGTTTCAAAAGAATGGGAGTCTATGAATTTGAAGGGGGACTTCGTGCTGATTTGAGGTAGCTTCTAATGAATATCTAGCGGATTAATTTGCTGACAGGAATGGATAACAGGGCTATGAATTTGCTAATGTAAGGGGATCCCCTTATGTCATTGGTATGTCCCATTTGCCAAGCATGCCTTGCATTTTGGATATCAAATTAACTTTCCCAAACTTGCAAGTTTTGGGGATGGAAATCATCTCTGTGACACATTTGGAAAAATACCTAGTACATTTTGACTGTTGTTGTAAAAGAAAAATAATATAGAACATTGCCCACAAGCAGATCACATTATCTAGAGAGCAAGAATTTTTCACAAGAAAGATTTAGTAAATGCCTCAACATATTGCAGTGAACCAGGCAAACAGATAAAGATGATAGACAGACACACTGCTTTTTATGCAAGTGGATTGCTATTTAAAGTACAAAAGAATATCTACTGAGCATAATTGATTAGACCTCAAGTTTAATTTTTTGATACCTCTCAGATTAGATTAGATAAGAGTAAGTTATGAAATAATAACAAAGAGGAGATAACATTCACAGATGTCATTTTAGAATAAAAGCCATCTTAGGTCATTGCATGAAAAAGAGCTATACCCCAGCAGGGCTTAATATCAAAGGTGTAATTCAAAATTGGGAGGAAGGAACCACAAAAAAAACCCCACAATGATTTTCAATTAAAAACATTTTTAAACAGGCTAAAAGATAATTTTCTTCCAAAGACTGTATGTTCTTTACATATTTTCTTCCCTCTACAATATTTCAAGTATAGGACTGGGCTGGAGAAAAGGGAGTCATCTCACTGAATTTATGGTGCTTCTTCAGTTTGAACTCAGCCAATCTTTGCCATAAAGTGAAAGGTCTAAAAACTTCTTCCTGCTTCTCCTGAAGAGAAAAAAGAGAACCTTGTAGTTGGACCAAATCTTTATACAGTGTGGTTAGTATTCATTATCTCCCATGTATTGTCATCTGGCCAACAAAAACAAACATCCCGGGTCACTCAGGGGATGTGTTATTTGTCACTGCAAGTCTATGATCTCAAGTGAGCTGAGGTGGTTTTGTAGGATGCACGATTTGCAAAAAACCCTAAACAAAGTGTGCAGTCAGTTTGTGCTTTATGTATTGGTATGTATAGCACTGACGGTGACACGGGTTTGCAGGTACAGCCTTCCCTTAAAGATGTACAGAACACAGGAAGCACAAATGAACGTTCAAATTGTTACCTGTCGTGATATACTGGGTTTTGAAATGAACAGTAGAAGGGTCCTAGTGCAAGTTGCAAAAAAATTAGTAGAGGATATTATTCTTTATATCATTATATTTTTAAACCACAAGTCAGTGGACTGAGTTACCAGCAGCAGGTTTTCTAAGGGAGCCCTGGGGCTTTGCTGGCCCCTGGGAGGTCAGAGTCACCCACCATGGATGGGCAGGCAGCCTCTCTCCCTGCATCCCTGCCTGTGGTGCACACAGACCAAGGAGGGTGGCTGCACAAGCACCTCGCTGTGCTCTTCCCTGCTATTTCTGCTCTGCCATCACCCCGTACTACTCCACTCCCAGTCGGGTCTTGGTGGCCACAGGTTAATGGGTGAAGTACAGCCTCCCCACCAGCTGCAGCTTTCCCTGAGGCTATTGATCTCAGAGAGAGAGGGCCTCAAACCTGAAATTCAAAATGCAGGATTTTTCTTTGAATATGGCTTTATTAATAACCACGATATAATAACAGAGCCCTAGAGTTTTCCCTTGCGTTTGCCCTTTTAAAGATCCCACAAGATGTGTGTGGTGCTGTTGTCCTGGTGGGGGCTTGCTGGGGCCACTCGCAAGCGTGACTTGGCACCGACCACTCAGGATAATATGTGGAGGGCTCGGCACCCCAAGTTTAGACTTATTCAGCCAAAATGCTGTGTGCTGAAGTCTGCCAATGCCTTGTGTAATCCTAACAAATTCCATCAGTGCTGTGGAAAGCTACAGGACATTTCAGAATTTTCTGGAAACTTTACCATTTTCTTTTATATTCAGCTTTGGTTTTCTATAAACCATCTGGCAGTTCTTACACGTAAGTTTGAGTTACCTGCAACCTTGAATTTTAAATTTAAATTAATGCATAACTGAGTTCCTGGGAGCAACAATTAAATTACAGATTCTTTTCTTGTGTGTTTGCATAAGTTTAGATGGAGTTTTATTGATATCCTGGGGGCCAGCAAGCTGTTTGCGTAGGGAGTGATTGAATCGTTACCTGTTTCTGGCACTCCAGCCCTCTCTAGAATAACAGCCAGGCTCAGGGCTCATTCTTGGCTAATTGTTAGACAGTACTTTTTATTGTACTGTTTTCATAGGGAGCTAGTATCTCGCCCACAAGTAGCATCTAAAGATGAAGAAAACTATCAAAGAAACTTCCCTCCTTTGTTTCATGTTGGCAAAAGAGCAGGACAAAATCATATCCCCCTTTTTTTTTTTTTTCCCCTTTCTTTTAATTCAGGAGTCTCATGGCATATTAGATTATGTCTTTACTGTTCAAGGTGTGATCTTAAATATGCTACCTCTATAGCAATTAATACTGCAGGATTATGGTGGCAATATGGAAAGCTGAACCATGAGATTTTGCATGGGAAAGAGGAATCTGACTTAAACTGAAACGGTTTTCACTCACTCAGACTGTCACTCATACTCACAAGATCCAAGTCGAGTGTGTCCATGTAATCTGGCAGGCATGCAGGCACCAAGGCGCGCGTGTCCAGGCGGTCTGGCCAGGCTTCCAAGAGGACAAGAGACATCAGCTGTTGAATCTTTGTGAGATTTTCTGGTCTTTTCTTCAGATGGCAATGACGTCTACCACCGTGATGTTCTGTAGCAACGAGCTGCAGAAGTTCTGTACCTGCCATGCAGAGCTGTCCTCACCGTGTGCACACAAGGAAGGGTTTTATAGTGACAGGCCTGGGCTGTTCCCAGCTCCTCCATGCTTGGTAGACTGCTCTCAATCTGACTCCCAGTATAATTGCTGCAATAAGAAAAAATAAAAAAGTTACTAGATATAAGTCTCTAAATATAAATCCAGATATAAATTTGGAGTGATATGCTGGCGAGTCTGTGTGTTTATGTTGTTTTTCTAATCTCTCCCCTTACAGTTTCGACACAGTTCTGTGTTTTGCCCAACAAGACCAGGAGTGGATTTTGGTTTCCAGCAAATACGTCAAACACCAGTGAAAGGATCCCTTTGTCTTCTGTTTGACATATTGGTCTTGAGAATTGGTCTCAATATTCTTGTCAGTTTGAAGTTCTTCAACTTCTGATCGATTGATTCTTCTGACCTTTAAATAACAATATTAAGTAATGTGATCTTTGTTTTTATCACTTCCCAGAGAGTGACCAAGAGAGACAGACTTCCGGATATTATGGAGTGTCTTTGGTTACTGTTTTTTTGAGGTTTTTTTGCAAGAGGAGCTTAGCTGGAAATGAAGATCCCCCATTAAAAACCATGTGGATCTTCACACCCGTTAGTGTAACTTTAGAAAAGCTTTGTCCTCACCCGATGTCTGATAGATTCATCTTAGTGTGAAAGTCCCTAAACTACTATATTCTTCCAGTCTTTCCGTAAGACTGTTACTGCCCATGGTATGTGTGTTGGGCTGTTAAGGCACTTGGATCTGACTTGGTACGACCAACTTCAGAAGAGCTTTGCTCCATTAAAATTTATTACTGGAAGCTAAGGGAGGGCTCCCAGGTCAGACATCTGTCTTAAAGAAGGAACAAGGAGTCTCTGTGGGCTTCCTCAGCGGTTCAACCCCACCTTCGGGGCCCGTTTGGGTTTCAAGCCCTTGAAGGCGTCGCGCTACTGCCCGGGCTCCGCCATTAGATGGCAACAGCTCCCCGGGTAAAGCCGCCGGGGCGGGCAGCCGCGGCCGAGGACGAAACCCCCGTTTCCTTCCCTCTCCCGAAACGCCTTCCACATCCCTGGCCCGGATCCCGTGTCTGCTTTGGGAGCTGGCGAGCCCCGGGCCATTCTCAGCCCTCTGCCGTGGGGCTGTGCCCCATTCCCTGGCCCCGCCGCCTCGGTTACACCCCGCTGCAAAACACAGGGGACGGCCAACAGCCCCCCGGTTCCCCCTGGAGTAGGCGAGAACTGGATTATCCGTGCTGCGGCCTTTTTTTTTTTTAAACAAACGAACAAGCAAACAAACAAACAAAAACGAACAACCAAAGAGTCTAAAACTGCAGTAAAAGGAAAAAGATGTGCCCTGGTAGCTGAGTGATAATATGAATGACTTTTGCTTGAATTGAAATCACACAATTGATGAGTTGTTGCAGTATGAAACGGGTTTTCAGCACATGGAAGCAACAAAAAAGTAGGAACTTTGAGGTACAGATGATGAATGTTTCATTCATCGAGTAACAGAGATCATGAAACACTGCATTAGATGCTTTTTTTTTTTTTTTTTAACCTTGTATGACTTCAAATTAAAAGGACTAAGTAGCATTGAAAAAAATATGGTTAGAAGAAACCCAGTACCTCTTGGTTATTCCACTGCCCAGAGGTCATATCAGCTATACCTACATCATTCTTAGGGGATGCTGCTAAAGCCTAGTCTTAAAGGCATGAAGGTGCCATAACCTCCGGAGTAGATTGGGTCTTCCCCATGCCAGTGACTTCAGTAGCTCTTTAAGAACTATTGCGCAAGAAAAGGTCAAGATTTGGAGATGAAACTTGCAGCCAAGTTTGAGCTTCCAATGTCAGCTGCTCTGGTTCTTCAAAATGCTTAAATATATAAAGATGCTTGAATATCTCAAAACATGTCACTGTCACTGAACCTGAGAAGTAACAGAGTGCCAACAGAATTATACATTTAATTATATTGAAATCTTCCCAAAACTTATGCTTTATATTTTACCTAAGCCAGTCATTTATCAAAGTAGTGATATAGGTGGCAAAAACAAACTAGCACCCCAAGTACCTTGGTTTTCAGTTATAAGATATGCAGACGTGTACAATGAATAAGCATTTAAGCCTATACTTTAACAGTTTTTTCCATTGTGGCTACTGCCTTAATGTCTGACCTTGATAAGATAATGAGCGTAAGGTTTTCAGAAGTTCCTGATTTTTGGTGCTTAGGAACTGTATTTTCCTTTCTATCCTATGTTTTATTATTTTTTTTCATCATTTCAGTGTAGCTGGATCATTTTCCTCTCTCTTTCCAGCTCATTCCCCTATTCCCAAACTCCTGTTTCAAGGCTGTACTAGAACTTCATTCCCTTAATGTTCAGAGACATTTTGCTGCTCCCTAGTAAAACTGAGTTTGTGTTTGCAAGCACTGTCTGTCACTTCTAAGATTTTTCGGAAGCATTGAGGTGGTTTTGAAATGATTATCTACAACCTCTCTGTTTGGGAAGGGCAATCATTCACCTGGTCTTATGAGATGTCTTAAATCATCAAACGGAAGTGCCAAATGATTACACAATATCTATTTGCTTACTTCTGTTGACAAAAATTTTTAGGGCTTGCTGTGGAGGGAAATGCTTTTATCACAATTTTTATTACACAGTGTTACACCTTCCGTCCTTCCTCTTTTAACTTTCTCTTGGTCCCAGAGATGCCAAGCTGAGAACTGATGGTATAAATACCACGTCATGAACTAGCTAAGTATTTGAGCTAAATTCAGAATTCATTGCTTGGGTTAGCTTTGATTCTTTGTGTATGATATTCGCCTGCACCACCTGGATTTTGGATGTACCAGCTATCTTCTGTAGCACCAGCTGACCCACCCCCAGAACAAAATATAGCAATGACAGAAATAACAGACTGGTCTAAGAAGAGGCCCCAAATGTGATGTAAATATTTAGTTTCAGTCACAGCAAGGAGGGTAAGAGGAAAGTGCATTTCAGAATTAGTAAGTAGTACTGCTTGCCTCTAAGCAGGATTGGCTCTATTTATAAAAGTTAATCATTAGGTCAGTTCTAATTAATAATAAACACTGTTAAGCATTTCTCTGCATTTAAAATGGCACTTGCATTCCCCAGTAAATTAAAGTACTTCTTTTAATGTACTCCACAATGTTTTGGCAGCCTCTTTCATAAAATTTGCCTCTTATCCAGAAGATACCTTGGTTGCTGGCATGCTGTAGAACAGCTTCTATGGAGCTATTTACATCTAGTTCCTCCTACAATTAATTATTGTTGTGGGATTGCCTTAATAATGGAAATAAAACTGTTCTTTTTATAACAGCAGTCATTAACTGACCAGAGCAGTCATAATGAAAAATATAAAGACAGTGTGGAGTGTAAAAACTTCACCTATCCATCTCAGGACTGAAGAGATGCTCACGCAGCCATCCTGCGCAGAGACAGCCCTTGACCAGACCAGGTAGAGGAATGTCATCCTTCTGGATGGCACTGATTTACAGGGCTCACCTAATTCTGAGCAAATCTCCTGTCTTATGAAGGAACAATTATTCTTACACATGTGAATGAAATATTAGGCAGTGGCCCATTACTTCGGGTGTTATGTCTTTCTTCAGTGCATGACTGCATGTGTACCTACAGACAAGCTGCAGAAACAAGAAAAATCCTGCAGCATATAACGACTTATTTTTCCAAGCTAAATATTCTGTTGCAATTGCTGGATTGATTTTAGTTTACTTTTGTTGTTGCTGTTTTTGTTGTTTTTTTTTTAAGTGTGCTTTCAATTTGCTTCTCACCAAATACACATAAAAGCTTGTCAACAAGTTTCTCTTCCTCTACCCTGAAATCTGATGTAAAGAGAAAGCAAAAGTGTCCCATACTCCTGCCTGTCTTCTGCTTCATAGATGGCAGAAAGCTGAGTGAACAAATAATTTTCAGTGATTTACTTGGCAATCTTCATCACATGTCCATGGGGGAATTGTCCACCGAAAGCCTGTGGTTTTCTAGAATACATTTGTTTTTCAAAAAATATTCACCAAATTACTTTGGCCAGTAATCTAGTTACCTGGAATATTTGTGGTAAATGAGTGTTTAGTGACAGCAAATATAATTTACTTTTGTATTTAAGTAAATGCTTGTGGGACATGTGGGTATTTGTGTGGTGCTAGCACAAAGTCCTTCGTAAAGAAGACTGGCCACCAAATCACAGTCCTTCATGCGAGGCAAACGAGTGGGGGGTGTTATCAGTCCTGTGTCTGTGGCCTGTCTGTTGTCCTCCCACAGCTTCTGCAGTGTGATATATTGGCAATTTCTCCTCTCGTGCGCCTGGCTGCCCCCAGCCATCCCTCAGCTGCCCCATGGTGGACTGACTTTGCCACCACACCAAGCATCAAAGCGAGATGCAGCCTTGGAGCAGCAGAAGCTGAGGTGCAGGACCTCTTCTCCTGCTGCCTCTGCCACCAGTGTCCACACCTGGCAGAAAATGGAGCAGACAGCTGAGGAGCACGGGTGGCAGAAGGAAGAGAGGTTATGTCATAAAATACATAACTATTTGCTACAACAGATGTGAATCAGAGGTTTCTGTTGATTTAGTAGAGGGCACATTTTTCTGAATTCTTTGAATTCTCCAAATGGTCATGGTATAGTAAATCCATTACTTCTGGAACAACAAAGTACAAATGGCTGATCCCATGTAAACTCACTTTGCTGTTTCAAATTTGTTCAATAACTTCTGACGGGTTGACTTTGCCATAGCAGACTACACAGATCAAATATTCCATGTCCTTGTGCAGCCCAAATAAAGGCATAAAGCTGGCATAAATTTCAGCTTTTGTTACTTCAAGGGAAATGTGATTGTTTGACTGTTTCTGATGCGAGTCAGATCTGTCATGCTGCAATTGAACAGTGCCCAATACCCAGCATCAGCAGTTGTGGAACTGCAGCGACAGGATGCTGGTGGGAGCATCCCAAAGGCTGTGTTCAGAGTCTCTAGAGAACACTTCCCACCTGCTCCTGCTTTTGAATTACTAGTATGCAGAGTTTGTTTGTGGTTCTTATTCTTGTTGAGAGATTTCATATGCTTTGAAACAGTCTAATTAGATAGTAAACTGGTTTCTGTAAGTGATGACTTCAGAATTTTACTCCTCACACTAGGTCACCTGAGGATGACCAAATCAGACATGTCTTTTTCCTGTCTCCTTCATTCCCATGCATCTACTTTGAGCACTGCTACAATGGGAACTCAAGTGATTGGAATTTACATTTTTTAAATAATACCAAACATGACATTTTAAATATCATCATGTCGTATGCAGCATTATCATCAATAACCAAGCTTTACATGTATGGCTGTATGCTTGCTCCTAGATAAAGTTTAACTTTCTCCCCATATTTAAGTTAGGGAAGGTTGAATAGTTTATACGTAAGGAAAAAGTGATAAAAAAAAATTTATGATGTAAGAGATTTTAAGATTTTTTTTAATGTCTCTAGCACCTCTGCAAAAGGTAATGGAAACTTGAAATTTGGCAGGAGGATCACTCCTATGGTGGAAATCAGCTTTGTTCAGCCTGCAAGTTAACCGTACCATTTTATGCATCACCTTTGTAGTATGGTTTTTACTTACAGAAGCACAAGGTATTTTTCTCATCCAGGAGAAAGCACTGTCTTATTCACTCTGTGGCAGAACTGCCTCATGTGATGAAAATGTGCGCAGTGGCTAAAGAGCAAGTGGGGAGTCTGGGGAAATAGAAAGATACGTCCAAGTACTGGATTAAAAATTGAAGGATCTGGGTCCTGTTTCTTTTACAGGCATCCTACCTGGCCTTGGACAAGTTGGTTACAGCTGGCTCTTGGCACCTCTTCCAGCTCTATTGTGTGGTTGATGTGTGGCTGTGCTCACCCCTGGCTGCGTGAGGGGTGTCCTCATGGTATCAGCCCCTTCCTCAGGCAGTGCTGCACACCAGCTGCAACCACTGCTGTCTTCATAACTACATCAGGTTTTGTGAAACTAAGCTCATTCCAATTTTTCTGGTGTTGGGCCTGCATGGGCAGCCTTGAAAACACTTTTTATTCAAGCCAGACTCTGGTTAGTGTGCACAGATTGTGCTCTGAACAGTGAAAATAAAATGAGGAGATGTCTTTTTTAAAAACTCCTGCATGTGCGATCATCATAGCCAAGATTTGCAAAAGCACCTGCAGAGCAATCTGCACAAAGATGTAGTAGCACTATATCTGTGTTTGTAACACTGTAAAGCTGCATCACACACATCTGTGATGTGGACTGTTATTCTAGGACTATCTTGTACTTCAGGGAATAAGGGGATAAGCTATATTTTGAAAGCAGCAGAAGTTTGCCCACTTCAGTGGTTGTATCAGCACAGCTGCCTTGGGAAAGCATTGATTTCCCTAATCAGCCCAATTGTATCAGTATCAAGCTGAAAAAGATTCTTTCCAGGGGCTTCCACATTACCAGGTGATACTCATTGGACAGCTGCTTCCCCTTTAGTGTTGCGAATACCTCATGGTTTTCCCTGAAGGAACCTGATATGTAAAACTTCCTTTCTTGAACAGGGCAAAATAGTTGTCCTGAATGTGATATCTGATGGGTGATTGTCTTGCTTCTTGAGGCTTACAATGCCGAGTGTCATGATGCTGAAGTACACTGATGGATCTACAGTTTGATTTTTGAAAGTGCTGTTCCTATCCACCTGTTTTTCACAGACTGCTGTGGGGAGACCTTTCTGCCACAGGTGGAAGTGAAGGACCAACCAAAAATTCTTGACCTTTGTATCTTCATATCAGTCTGCCTGGTATTTACATTTTTGTTTAATAGAACAAAAACCATGCTGAAAATCAGACCACAGAATAATGTAGGTGGGAAGAGACCTCTGGAAGTCTGTAATCCACTCATACATAAAGTTTGGGGTGCTCAAGACTTTATCTCCAGCTGAGTTTCATGTAGCCATAAAGACAGAGGCTTCACAGCCTCTCTGAACTCCTGTCCCAGTGCCCGATGATCCTCATGGTAAATAATCTTTGCCTTACATCTAAGGAGAAATTCTCATGTTCCAGCTTCAGTTCTGGATATAGAATTTAAGATTAATATAATTTTATACCTTGATGAGGGTAATTAAAATGAACTTCATATTTTTAACAGGTCTCAAAAACTCACAGTCATCTTCAATAAATGCCACTGCTGGTGGCAAATGGAACAGCCTGTAGGAGATATTCACGGAGACAGAAGGTATGCTCTGTCCCTGGAAGATTTTGGGACATGTGTAATGTATACTGTCAGGACAGAGTGTAAAACTTGTGCAGAGGATATGAAAGTTTAAGGCCACCAACCAAACCAGATTTTTAGTAAGCATTAATCAAAATATAAACCCAGTTCTTAAAACTGAATCAGTTTACGTTTTGAATCAGAGACGCTTGGTGTGTTCATGTGCCAACTAAACTGCCTCTTTTGAAGTTTGTGATGTTCCTTCATGACTAGAATAAATTTCTTGTAACAACCATCTCCTTCCCATCTTGCTGCATCCGTATTCCAGGTGGAGCTGACTTCTGTCAGTTTAATGCCACTGGAGAGTCATGGACAAAACCAGAGAGCATGATGCTCATATTTGAAAAAGAGAGGAACCAGTTTTATGTACAGCAGGTGGAGACCAGATGTACTTGGAACTGGGGTGAAAAGAAGCAGAAGTGTCCTGACAATTGAAAATGATCGTTTCCATCAGGTTACACAGCTCTGTGTTTCCTAGACCACATACCTGGACTTAATTAGGGCATTCCAGAAAGAACATTGCTCTTTTTATTCTAATTTTTTAAAAATTAACTTAGTCATAATACGTTATTAGACAATGAAGTCTGATATTTTTTCACAGAAATGACTGGAAAAATTACAGGTTTCCTAGAATTCTCATTTAGAACCTGACTGTTGATTAGTATGTGTATCTGTGCCTTATGAGAGCTCTGTTGTAGTGTAAAAAACCTTCTATTTAAAAGGCAGTTTTCTCCTGAATGTATTTTTGCAAATTGTTTTGAAATCTGGTGGCTTTAGAGATGTTTTTGGTCCCAAGGTGACAGTCCCAAGGCAACAGTCCTGGCGTAGAAACACTTCCTAAGGTCAACAGTTGTGTGACTGTTCAGAAGTATCTTGTGAGCCAAGCCATGGCCCCGTGGAGCACCGCACAGCCATGGGGACACGGTTTTGACCTCTGTGCTGTGAAGGGCTGGCTGGCCATTTCAGTGAGCAGCCCTAAGCAGAGCACTGAGCGAGGGGGTGGGCTGGGCGGTGAGTGAGTGTGATGGCTGTGGACTGGACATGGAGTGGGTAGGATGCTGTCCCCCACCCAAATCATACCTCCCACCTCACGGAAATGAAATGAGCCTGTCCCAGGGCAAGGACTAGGCAGGGGGCAGAGGAAATCAAAGCTGCCCTTTACATTTCTTCTGGGTGTGCCAAACTCTGGGAAAGCTAAGCGCCTTAATGTGTTTTCAGTCTCCCTGCTTCTCTCTGTCTGAAGTGACACTGGTAGAAAACCTGCTTTATTGCAGAAGTTACCTGAGGTGCCTGTTGGTTTTACAGTGTCTGTTCTTTGGGGGAAAATTGATAGATGGAGGCAGACAAGTGGAAGGGACTGACTGAACACTGGGGTAGGAAGAAAGCAAAACTGACCGAAGGGGCAAAGACTTGTTTGAGGAATGCTTGAGGGTTTGGTAGGTCTTTGCTGAAAATAAGTATATAGTCAGTCACTCTGCACATCTACAACCAGGCACTTTAGATTTCAAGAGATCCAAGAGGCCTCCCTTGTTGTCCATAACATAATAGAGTCCCAGTTTATAGTCTGCAAACAAGTATTTTTTGTAGCTTTTTAGTTCAGATTCTGTTATTATTCTTAATACTGTTTGCCATGGTCACTTGAAAAGAACCACCTCACATTAATAAAGGCTCAATACTGAGAACATTCCTTACAAAGAAATGTCCTTCCATTGCATTTCTTCAGAGATACCCACAGGGAATGATGTGACTGAAGCATCTGGAGACAGCTTTAGGGCTCTGCTGTGTGAGAGGAGTCCCCTTCTACCCTGTGAATGTGGAAGATAGGAGTGGAGGGAGACAAGGGAAGGAGAAAGGCAGAGGCAGAGGAAATGCAGAGTTAATGTTAAAATGCCATAACTGACCAATTCAAAGATCGTATTGCAATTACTCTTGTGGAGTCAAACTCTGTGACCCAAGGAACCACCACCACTACAGTCAAGGGTAGGAAGAAAATAATTGCTTAATTGATGAAGCACTGGGAAAACAGTGACAGAAAAAAACAGATGGCATATTTGTAACTGTAAAAATAAACTAACCAAAACTAACTGTGGAGGATAAATTGTGTATTTTTATCCACACACACTCTTTAAATTTCTCTTTTTGACTTGAGGTAATTGCTTTTATTATTGGACCTGTATAGTAGGCTCACCGAGAAAAACAGTATTAGCCTATGGAAAATGGCAAACAGCACTAATCCTGAATGGTGTTACTTTATCTGGCCTGCATAGCAAAAGGTGTAAAAGCTGAGGATATTTTGGAGTTGGACCACCCATGGGGAGAGAGCAACAGATGTTCTGTGCTTATACGTAACAAATATTTATATTCCTGGCACCCTTTATTCCTTGATAAAACTTATACCTTTATGATGTGCATGACTGGCTTTCTGCTAAATATGAAATGAGGACACACTTTCTCATTCAGTTACACAAAGGAGGTTGCCAGACACATAGCTGGGTAAAGCTGTGGCTTCTCAGTAATCATTTATTGAGGAAAAGTAATGAAGCTTTTGCAAAAATCATATGAAGCTTTGCAAAAAACCAACACAGTTGCTAAATGTGTCAGCATCTCCTGTTACTAACTTATTTCCTTATGTACACGGGACTGAAACTGGCTCTTACATCTTTGGGAGAAAAATAGAATTCCTTGTTCTCCCACTTACACCACAAATTTAACAAAAAAAAGAATAAAAAAAAAAATCTTATCTTGGATTTGTGAATTAACTTAAGCTCTGATTTTTTAAAAAGTGTACCTGGCCTTTATGACTGATTGCAGAGAAAATACTGAAGCTATATGCCCCTGCCCTATTTGCTCAAAAACTGTCAAGTAAATGAAGAGAATCTGAAAGCATGAACCTAGTGTTTTTTGCTGTCTGACTCATGCCTTTTGAACTCTGGTTCAGAATAATAAAACTAAGAATTAACTGAAAACTTACCTAAGTTCCATCATGAGGCACAGATGACTTACTTTTAATACTAATTTTGTAATACAATGAATTATATAAATTCATGGAGTCTTGCTCTGTTCCCCAGCTCTCTTTAATTGCTCCTCATAAATGTTACCCTGTCATGACATTGATGATGACTGATTTATTCCACAAACATAATGTCTTCTCTGTTTCCACATTACTCACAAGGACCTGGCATATTAGTATCTGGTAGACATTTTTAGTAATTTAAAAACTGCATTAACATCAAATGTTTCCTATTTGTTTTTCCTTACTTGTAAACTTCTCTTTAGTGTTTGGTTTGAGAATCTCTTGTTCAATATTTGTTTGGTGGTATTATTTCTGGTGATCGATTAAATGTACTTTCAGAGAGCCTTGAAAGTCATGGCCTATTACTTTGGTTTCTGGAAGTAAACACTCCTGTTTATCAATAATATGATTACATTTTCTTCTTGTATGGCAGCTCTTGAAAATTATATTCTGAATTCATATGAACTTTTGCAGGCTGTGAATTAATTTCAACTCCTACTTCTCAGACAAGATTAATGTACTTTTTCATTCAAACGAATATATATATAAATAAACACACACCCCCATCTAATATTTGCCTTGCCTTAGCTGTTAGGATACCAGACACTGTGTATTCATCTTCTAATTATGACTGCATATTTAAAGAATGGTCACTAAAGGAAAATTTAAAAAGCAATGAAGAACAAGAGAATTCGTTTAACTGGAAAATTCTTTCTTTAGTCATCTGAAAAGCTGCGTGTGTTCACAAAGAATATTTTTTAGAGGTTACAGTGTACTGAGAGGAACAAAAGTGACCTATTGCTCTGATCAAAAAATCTCAAATAGGTAATGTTATTTCTATCTGTGTTTGTATACATTTGCACATATTTATACTTTTGTTCAGCTTTAGAAGATAAAAGAGGGAACAAGAAAATTATGTTTAAACTGTACAGGAATGATCAGTTAGGAAAGAAGAGCCGGGGTGGAGGTGGAGGAAGACAGAAGAGAAGGAAAAGATACAGAAGAGAAGGAGAAGATATAAAAGAAGAAAACTCTTGAACTACCACAAGAAAAGAAAAAATGCTAAGACTTCACTATTCCCTAGTACATATTCACATCTTCTCTCAGAGAAATAGAAAATTTTCATCTTACCCTTATCTCTGCCCACCTGGATTCAAAGCTCGAAGAAGCCATGTGAGAACATGAAATGGAATCTTATTCCTTCATGGACACACAGTTTAGCCTGTGACCAAAAAGTGAATGATTCTTCCAGCAATCCTAACAACAGTGCCTTTCTCTGATTTACAGATCTTCTGTTGCAAATTTTCTTTCCTAAAAGGAATGAACAGTTCTTTAGACACAAGTGCCTGGGGTAGGCCTTCTATTTATCTTCTTGTTTTAAAAGAAACAAATGACTTTTATTGGCAGCAGCCATTTTTCTCTAAAGCAAGACAAAAATTTGGATTGGGTTATTCTACCTAAAAGGCAACTGACTGCTGCAGTTTTACTAAACTTGGTCTTACTTGTTTGTGAGCAACCTCGGATTATTTTACAAATTCCAGAGTAATTTCTGATTTGTGGATTTCTAGGTAAACACAAAGAGGAAATATATCACTTGTATTTCAAAGCTTTTCATATTCTGGAAAATGTGTTTTAAACTTGGTTATTTTAAGACTAGAGTAAAAGACTATAATGGGACACAGTTGCTCTCCATGACATCCAAAGGGCAGATGGCAGAAATGCCCTGCTCTTTCTCAGTAAATGTCCTGATGACTGTAGTTGTTAAATGCTACTTCTTGTCATTTGGTAGCTGTCAGTCACTCAGAAATTCTGCAGCCTGATGCTGTGCCTGATCTCTAAATTGTGAATGTGTTCCTCAAGTGAATGTCAGGAGATGTGTCTTCATAAATTGTGGTGGTTGGCAGATGAAAGAAAGGATTTTTTTTTTTTTTTTCTTTTTCTGGAACATCCTTTAAATCTCTGAGATTACCCCAGGGATTCTCACCTCTTGTGCAGCTGAATTAATCCCTCCTAAGAAAATTGATTTTTCTTCAGATCTTCTCCAAACACATGGCCAAATATTTCAGCAGTTGTTCTCATGTTAGTATACATTAAACTTCATGAATTTCATGACGGATCATCTCCTTGGCAGTGTGGAGTCCATAGCTCCATATTTGTTGATACAGCCTGTTGAGATCTAAGTTCTTTAATTTGCAATTGTAATATGTAATTTTCTAGAAATAAAATGCAATTCAGTCACGGGACATTCAGAATCACTCAATTATAATCTATAATGTCAGCAAGCCCATTTCACTGACATTATTGTTTTGACACTGAGTGTAATAGAAGTGATTAAGCCAGGAAGAGAGCAGCACTTACTTTGACTGCTGTCAGCTACTGAACCACAATAGCCCAGCACACAGACTCTATTCAGCTGATGAAACGTGAAACTTGATATGCTGCCGCAAAATGTTAGTAACCACAATGCTATATTTCAATCCCTACTTGATTTTATAAATGTTTAGTCTCACTGTTAGACCCAGATTCATACAAAAGCAATTCCTATTCCACAACTGGAAGAAATAGCGACCAAACTTCTTTCTTTTAAACTCACTGTATCCAGGCATGTGTCAAGGCCTTTTTAAATTATTTTTTCAAATGGAAGAGTGTATTCAGATGGGGGAAGAAAATGGAAAGGATATGAACAATAGTAGCCCTTGTGACTTTAATGTGAAGATTAAGATTCATGATGGTAGACATGTAATGTGATAGAAATATATATCATGGCCCTTCCACCCTTCCAGCAAAATGTATACTTTGTTCTGAAATAATTTGTTATTGCTAGGCTCAAAGATGCGGGCACTTGAATTGAGTGCTAAGTGGGTATTTCTTAAAAATAGGTGTTTGCTTTCCTCTACATTTTATATAATTTTATATCATTATGCTGTCAAGTGTCTGGTAGTGTAAGGCTAACAAATTGGGCACAGAAAAGGCCATGTAATGTTGTAAGTAAATACCTCTGTCTCTCTTTTGTGCCTGAAGAGAAAACTCCATTTTCCTCTCAGCTATGTGCACAGAAGATCCATAGTGTTACCTCAAGATTTTTCAGATTATACTTACATGCAGTCTTAACGTATTTTTTCCTGATTTTATAGTTCAAAACATTTCAGTTTAGACTGCCCAGTTGTTCACAAAAGTATTATCCACATGTCATCTAAGGCACTACAGAATAAGTATTTTATTCATAGAATCCAGATTCAATTAAGAAATTGGTAAGAATGTCTGAGAATGAAACATGGGACACCCTAGGAGTCAGAGCTGACTCAGAAGGCACTGAGCATCCTCTGTAGCAGGGAGAACTGTCACCAGTGGAGGTAGGCAGCACCTTTCAATCTTCAGACTGGTTCTTGACACCACTCTGACCTGTGGTGCTATTCTGTTATTGCTGATAGAAAGGATTTGACTTTGTATAAGGAGGAACCAAGTGTTTGAAAACAAAAAGGCTGTATGCAAAACTTTCAGCACAGTAGAAGCCCTCAGGTTCCTTATAAAGCAATTATATGGTTATATAAGTGGCTTTATCAGTTTACCTCTTAAATAAAATATCACCTCAGGGAAGAGTCTTATTTATTTTACTGCTTCATAAATAACAAATATGTTTGTATTAGATCACATATATAACAACAACTATGACTGTTGTCTCTTTATGTACCATAACATGTTCAATATTATAAATATCTTAAGATTTTCTTCTTGATGAGATTGTAAGCATTTCCTACTGACATGCAATCTGTCATAACTTTCAGGTGTTCATAACTTTAATTCGTCTTAGCTGTGTTGTCTTCTCATTACCAGTGCTCAGACAGACAGCTGAAACACTGACTCAGAGGAGAATGCAGAAAAGTTCATCTTTTACGTTGTGGTGAATTTTTAGCATTATTTGAGCAGTGCCACCACAGATAAGGGAGACCTTCAGCATAGACTTAGTAGGTTTAGATAGATGTAAAACTCTGGATTAACTGGAAATTCTATAGTAGTGTAAATAATAGAATTATTTACAAGTATCGATGATAGAAAGGGAGATATACATGCAAGTGGACAGTGGATTAGATATTTTGGGTTATATATAATACTTTCCATAATTTATATGTTCAAGAAAGTACAAAAGAACTGGCTAAAGCAGAGAGGCAGCATGAGTGGGGCATGAGTTCATGTTTTGGAGCAGGGAATGTGAGGTTTCATCACTGGCTCTTGCTAGAATTTTTGGCATGCCAAAATTAAGTAACTTAATTTTCCCTTCTGAGAAACGGTCATAGTCTTATGGGATTTCCAGGGCTGTAATGAGACTAAAGGAAGTGACAGTTATAAAGTGTTATAAATTTATCACATCAAGTCTCATATAGGAAGGATCTTTCCTTCCATGACAAGTGACCGCAGAAGACTGTAAGAGAGTTGAATTTCCACCAGAGGAGAGGCATGTACAAGGGGACAGCAGGTAACTGTGCATGCCGTGGCAATGAATTGGTAAGTCCTGCTGAGAGCGCCAAACTCTGTGTGGCTTTGCTCCCATGTTGACTGCACAAATCCAGGCAGCAAAGAGAGAGTGCAGTCAGGAAAGTGGTTGACTAGAACTGGATAGGAAACCATTTCTTCTTCCCTTTCTCTCATCTTGCAGTAATTTTTGAGGTTTAAAAAAATGGTTCCTGTTCCACATGCAACTCAGTCTAAAAAAGCAAATAAAACCCTGAGCTGCATGTTTGCAAAAACAATCAGAAATGCTGAAATGTTTTACTTTTATGCTCACAGCATTTTTAGGTTTAGCATGTTAAACTTTAAAAAATATTTTCTGCATTTTCTTATTGTAAGTTAGCTCACATATGACGATTAATTCTGAATGAAAAGAAGGAAATTCTCCTGTGGCAGGAATAACTATCAGAAGGCAGCTACAATTTTCCTAGGTGGCTTGTGTGAAGTTCCTAGCTGAGAACATGCCGGTATCTGTGTATACACACACTTCTGTGCATGCTTCAGTTCCCAGCCATAACATACTGTTGGTAAAGGTTTGAGGTTTTGTGCTTTGGGCTGGCCTAGCTAGGAGTGAAGAAAGGGAGACTTACTCTGTGGTTTCACAATTGGCTAAGCCCATCTAACAGCGGGCTGTCACAGAAAGCAGCGTTCCCGCTCTTCCCCGCTGTGGGAGCAGGTTGCTTTGCAGCCAGCTCCACAAACGGAGTGTGCTCTGATCTTGCAGTATCTGCATTTTTTCAGGCAGCAGATTAAGTCAGTAGCTTTTCGGTGGGGACAAAGTGCTTTTTGAGCAGGGAATCAGTAGAATCAATATTGGCCATGGATATGTCAAATTCTGGAGGGATGAGAAGGGGCACTGAAACAATCGCAGCAACAGAAGGCTGTTGTTTCTTGTTCTGGGCAGATCAGTTTTTACTGGTGGTAAAGACCTGAAGCCACAGCACAGCTTTGTGTGCATGTGTATTGCTAAGGTCAGAGATTTTACACCGTGGGGGAAAATGCAGGCTTTAGTCAGAGGGGCTTTAAAGTGGGTATCAAGTTTATTTGAACAAGGTTATATGTAGGAATTGTCAGTTCTAATAAATGAAAAATAATTTTGAAAAACATTGTATGACGCTATGTGTGATGGCTTTATGAGGTAACAATTTGATGTCCAAATGATAAGAATGACAGGATTAATGCTATTTTATTGATATAATACTATAAAATAAAATAAAATCTTCTAAAAAGAAGAAATTAGCAACACAAACCACAAACTCTCTCTTAATATCTGTTTGCACACATATGTTTGTTTCTTTTTCCCAAAAGAAAGACATACAAATATTTCTAATGCAGCTTTTGAACTTATCATGTTTTTTTGGTCTGGTTTCCTTGGACTTAGGCGTAGGATACTGCATGTGTCACCTCTATTTTCAGAATTTGTCTTTGCAGATTCATGCCTGTATTTTGTATAGTATTTTAACAAAGGCTGACTTCCCATGATATTAAAATATAATGGTGTGTTACAGAGGAAATGTCAGACAATTCTACCTCTTTTTTTTTATTATTTTTGCCTTGTGCTTTCCATATGTCTTCCATTAATCTCTGTGCAAGTAAAATGCAGAGATGGGATTTTCATTTAAAATTGCAAAGTTGCAGTCAGAACAACTGAGGCCATAGTCAACATGTCAGGCTCAGTAGTAAGTGAGCATACCTTGTATCTTGCAAAAACATCTCAGTATCTTGTAGAATGTGTTGTGTCTGTCTAATACCACATAGAAAAGCTACACTGAATTTGTAGAATTTAGCAAAAGTGACCATCAGTGATTGTAAGTCATCTATGGAAAAATACTCCTGCCCATGTCTTGATGAAGCCAAAAGTAAGGCAGATATTTAGAAAGAAGATAGAAAATCTTGTGGTTTAGAGAGCTGATTACCACTTTGGTAAATTGAATTCAGTCCTTTGCCCTGCTAGTGAGCTGTTGTCAATGGTGGGCAAATAATGCACCAGCACTTTCACAGGTGGTCGCTGACTGTGTTTTCCTCAGATTTGAGAACCCAGTTCAAGATATTGGAAGTCTGACTTCTAGAAGTGCTGAGCTCTCAGAAAGGCAGCTGAGTCAATAGAAGTTGTGCTGTGAAACTATAACATGCTATAAAATGTTAAGTACTCAAAAATCAGGTACAAGTTATCCCCTATTAGGTACTGAGAAACTCTTGGTTATTCCCATTTTTAAAACAGGAACAGCATTTTGCCTTACATTGGTAGATGATGGAAGATAAATTTAGCCATGCTCATAAAATATCCAGATCCTGCAACAATAAGCAAGTCCACAGGAGGGCCATGAGGATGACCAGGGGGCTGGAGCACCTCCCCTATGAGTCCAGGCTGAGAGAGTCGGGATTGTTCAGCCTGGAGAAGAGAAGGCTCTGGGGAAACCTTATAGCTGCCCTCCAGTACTTAAAGAGTGTCTACAGGAAAGATAGGGAGGGACTCTTTATCAGGGAGTGTAGTGATAGGATGAGGGGTAATGGTTTAAAACTGAAAGAGGGTAAATTTGGATCCAATACAAGGAAGAAATTCTTCACTGTGAGGGTGGTGAGGCACTGGCACAGGTTGCCTGGAGAATCTGAAAGTTGAAAGGAGCCCTGTGGAGAAGGACTAGGGGGTATTAGTGGATGGAAAACAGACTATGAGCCACCAATGTGCGCCTGCAGCCCAGAAAGCCAACCATATCCTGGGCTGCATCAATAGAAGTGTGGCCAGCAGGTCAAGGGAGGTGATTCTCCACCTCTACTCTGCTCTTGTGCGACCCCACATGCAGTACTGAGTCCAGCTGTGGGGCCCTCAACATAAGAAGGATGTGGACCTGCTCGTTTGTCGTAAGAGTTATTAGTTACCTTTTACCTATGTTTCAAACTGAGAAAATCATTTTTCAAAATATGTACATCCTACTAGTTGTTCAATATCAAACTCTTAGCACAGTACAGAATATCTGGGACCTGGTGTTACAATGGCAAGTATTCAATGATGATGCTCAGTGATGATACTGGTTTAAAATATTTCTTCTCCCGCCTTGTTCCACCCTTGGCTGCCAGCTGCACCTTTGCACAGGGAAGCAGTGCAGGGAAGTTGGTGCAGATTGTCTGTGAGTCAAATCTGACCTAGCCCAGCTGAAAACAAATATTTTTTTCAGAGACAGTTTCCTCTCTCAAAGAAATTAAGCCCAAACTATTGAAAACCAACATCTTTTAGAGAGGGTCTGTTAGTGTATCCTATACTCATGTTAACTGTATATAAATAAACACTTTTCTTAATACTGATACAGGCTCACATTTTCAAATTATTCTCTATGCTGTATGTAATTTATGTTATGGTATATAGTTAGTGTCTCTATATGGAGGTTATTCTTGTATTAGTATGTATTAAGCTGACTGAACAGAACAGTTATCTTATTGCCCATTTGCTGTGTATCAATGGCAAAGCTCCAATTAACTTGGAACAAGATCTTTCCTGAATTTTTGAAGGGCTTTGTAATCAGTAACTTATTTTCCTACATCCCATTGACTCCCAGGAAATCAAAAGGAATTTTGATTTCACAAAACAGTGGTGCATACTAGACACCTAATTGCCTTGTTTACCAATAAGGTGTTTATTTTTGAAATAGCACCTATGATTCATTTTCCATTTTTTATCTCTATGACCCTCTTAAACCATTCATAAAATCTAACAAAAAGAATACTGTAGAATTTTCTAAGTGTAAATACAAATGCTCTTCTCTGATTATTTTCAATACACATGATGTCTGTAGCTATTTCCTTGTAATTGCTTTTATAAGACAGTGTACAGGTCTTTCTTTTATTTCCCTTCGTTCCTTCCTTCCTTCCTTCCTTCCTTCCTTCCTTCCTTCCTTCCTTCCTTCCTTCCTTCCTTCCTTCCTTCCTTCCTTCCTTCCTTCCTTCCTTCCTTCCTTCCTTCCTTCCTTCCTTCCTTCCTTCCTTCCTTCCTTCCTTCCTTCCTTCCTTCCTTCCTTCCTTCCTTCCTTCCTTCCTTCCTTCCTTCCTTCCTTCCTTCCTTCCTTCCTTCCTTCCTTCCTTCCTTCCTTCCTTCCTTCCTTCCTTGAGTATAGAGTTTTACATTTAGAAGGCATGCTTAATGATGTACTAAAAACTCTCATGCATCCTGACTGGTTTTAATCTTCAATAAACAGTTTTTCTTCTCTTAGCAAATATATCCTTTGCTAAAGCAACAGCAGACCAAGAAAACCACATCATTGTGTTGAAATATGACATTTACAAACTCCTTCTTCAATAATAGCACTTTAAGACTTGCTAAGCCTTATTTTAACTCATCACGTAGTCATATCACACATTGCTCTTTTGTAGCTAAAGGCTCAGTATTGTTTCCTAATTATAATAAGAATATATATGGGACAGTGATCACATCTGTGTTCCCTTAAATAATTCAGACCTCAAATAGGCCAATACTAATCAAAGGTAAAAGGTAATTTTTAGGATAAACATTATGATACTTGTGAGGACTTTCTTTTTTGGGAAGCCAATGACAAATGAACTGCTATTTTTCCCATTTAAGATAAAGAAATTTCTGTCAAAACTATTATTGTGATTCCTCTTGCTGAAAGCAAAACTTTTCCTTTTTAAATGAAATTTTAAATTCACCAATCAGAAAACAGTCCTTTGCAGACTCAGAGGGACTACTTCGAGAATGCAGTGCCAAACGTGCACACTTTTTGTATTGTCACAGATTGGGAGTGACTGGCTATAGGGTAAAAAAGTTATTGTAGATTCTTTACATGTTTAAAGGAAACAGATAAGATACAGATGTTTCTTCACCGTAAAATCAGTGACCATGCCTGGGTCATTAGTAGGGTCTGAATTTTTTAGATATACACTCATGCACAAATCTCTGCTGCTTTAATGAACTGTGTAAGTGGAAACAAATTTTACAGCAATAAGGTGTTCTGCTTGAATGATTTAAATTCAGCAAATTCATAAATATTTAAAAACTGGTCCTTATAATGGGAGGTATGTGGGAACTCTAGCTCCTGTTGGTTCAACAAGCTCTGACTGAAGAGCAGAGCTGATGCTAATCACTTGCACTCCAAGCTGACTCCTGCTGTCATTCACTGGAGTTGTGTGCATTCATTTGAGGAATTCGGGTTCTGATTAAGGTATATCATTGTAATGAGCAGATGTACCATATTTTGGCACTGATAATGTAGTGGGTGAAAAATTTTAGACCTAGTTTAACAAGTCTAAATTAATGGTAGAGTCCCTTATCCCTTCTTTAAATTGGCCCAAACAGCTGGAACCACAGAGGACTTCTTTATCAAATCTGCACATTTAGGCTGCCGTCTTAGCAGCTGAGAGGCTAATTTCTGGCTTGATGCTGGCCAAAATGTGGTTAACCTCACAGAAATGTAACCTTCCAGCAACAAGAATTCGTTTTTACTCACTGTTGCCACTAACTAAATGCTAACATTTTACTTTGGAGAGCACAGTATTATTCAAGCTGTCTTGCAATACTCAAAATGTTGGTACCATTACAAACTGATGACAAACCGAATTGTTCATTACATCTTAAATGTAACTGCCAAATATTCTATCCCCAACTTAAGTGCTGTGTTTTGAGAATAAGCTAACCCACCCTGTGTGTATAGGTAGGCAGCCAGAAACAAGCACAAAAATCTGGCTTTGTTCTGAGCAAAACCTGCAGGTTTTTTTAAAGCTCTGTATTGAAGGGAGAAATGGGTTTTTTGGATGACTGGTCTTTCAGAGCATCCAGAGATGTGTCTCTGGACAAGGCTCTCAGAGCTCATGTTGGAAGGCTGCAGAATGGGCCATCCCAAGAAATACTCTGGGAAAAGGCAATGAAGTTCTAGAAGACACAACAGGGACATTGATTCTCTTCTTTTCAGAGGTGGTCTGTGATTTCTTTCCTCCTAGCCAACTCTGAAAATACCAAACCATCCTTGGAACTAATATGGGTAGGCAAAGTAAGAGAACCTGAGCAGTAGAAATACCTGAGTAGAGGAGGGATCACAGGGGAAGAAAAAGCCTGTGATATACTTACCCTTTCTCTTCTGAGCTGTTCTCTCTTATCTGATGACAAAGCAACAGCAAACCTACCAAATTAAAAGGGATGCCTTATCGGCAGCCCTGAGAAGCCTTCTTTACTAGTGTTTCCTGTAGCACACACTATCTGTCTTATATACATCATTTATTTCCTACTGTTGTAATAGGGATATTAATTTCTGTGAACGGGAATTTGATCTTTTAATGGGAACATTTTTGCATATTAGGTAACCTTGCAAGACATGTCAAACATTTCATCTTTTCACCCAGGAAAAATAACTTCATTCAGCAATTCTTAGACTCCTTTGAACTTTGCACAGTAAACCACCCGGAAATGTATGATAAAATACATGGTTAAAGCAGTGGAAAAAGCAAAGCACATCATATAGACTAATATAGCCTAGTATCAACAGAATACTCCAACCATGGACAGTAAATATGCCTTTTTTTTTTTTTTTTTCTCAAGGGGTTAGACTCATTTTAGACTAAGCCACTTGTGATTTCATCTTTCACTAGTTACCATATGAAACTGCTTTAGCTTAATGCGTACAAAGTCATATAGACGTGCCATTTATTTAATAATATGCTTGTATTTATGTTTTTAAATTGATCTGGATGAAGATGAGAACTATCATGGTTCTGACTTACAAAGCTTGTGTTCAAAGTTCCCATTCAGGCACTCTCTGCTCTGTACTGCTTTTAACTTCTGTGTGTGATTCCAGTCATCCTGCTCTCCCAGGTTGTCCTACAAGCTGGAGAGTCACCCTGCCCAGGCCCTTTGGGAACATTTTGTGTTAGCAATGTGTCAGGTTCAAACCTACGCCACTGAAGCCAACAGCCAAACTCCCACTGCATCCGAGCTTTATCTCATCCATAAGGCACACAGTGACTGTCTTTGAAAATGCTTTCTCTTCTTCAACACATCAAAATGTATCATCTTTTGGCTTTTTCTTTTATTCTTTATCTGAGAAGAAGGTAAAAAGTGTGGTCAGGTGTCCCTCTGTATTAGGGCTGGCTAAACACCAAGCACACATACACGGTTTTTCACACTTGATCTTCAGTGCTGGGGCCACGTTAAGAGACCAGCACCAAGGTGCTGCTCAGATACAATGTGCTGGGGCATCTGAATGCCAACTGTTGGCAAACAGGGGCCACGAGGGCTGCCAACACCAACACCTCAGGGTCATCCTGGCTCCTGGCTGCACACTGAGCCCAGACCATCCCCGGGCTGAAGCCAAGGGACTCCTGGAGAACCACTGCTATAGCCGCCCATGAAACCTTCTTATTCTCTCTGAGGTATGTGGTATGTGTTTTGTGGCTTTCAGCTGTGCAAGGGTTTGGTATGTAGTTTATAGGCTCCCTTGAAAGTTGGGATTACTTGAGCTATAATCTAGTTACATGCTGTTTCTTTTCAGTATCTTCCTTCTGGAACATGCCAGGTTTATCACCACATGCTTTTCCAGCTCTGCCACTTTATGTAAATAACACCCAAGCACAACACATCTGAATGTTGGCAGAGAGGATGGAGTGTACAGCAGGCTTGGCACTGAATGCCAGCCTGGACGACCCTCCATCCAGGCGACCCTGAATTTGGCGGCTGCAATGCTAATGCTGCTCCGAGCCGAAGCATCTGCTTTGGCTGCGCTAGCAGTGAAAGTTTTCACAGCTGCCAGACTGAGCTCCATTTACTCTGATTTTACATGCTTTTTAGGAGCTGGCCTAGCTTGCAACAGCACATAACTTTAACATTAGACTTATAAAATGAGCCTTTGATGCTTTGGAGCTCCATGTGTATACTCTTTCCTCAACAAGGAAGAGCTGAACAGGAAGCACAGGCTGATGGGCAGTATTACTGAATGAGTAATATTAGTTGCTCTGTCCGTTTCATAATGTTTCTGAATGGAAGAAACAAGTACTGACATTCACAACAGAGAACTGAAGCAAAGGATATGCGTCTCACATAAAAAATGGAGCTAACCCTTGCTTTTCCAAAGGCAGAGACGTCTGTGCACGTGTCAGTTTGTTCTGCTCAGAACAGTTTTCAGTTACCAGGCAGAATATGAACACAGTACTTAAATTTCTGTAGGGCAGAACTACCATGGTGAATGTAGGAATATATTACTTGTAAGTAATTTCAGAACTGTATAATTCTTTCATCTAATGGTACAATCCTTTCATTTTTTGTGATAGCTATTTTAAAGTGGACAAAAAAGATGCCATGACTAATCACGTGTTTACCATCTGTTAGCAATATCTCCATGTGAATTAATTAGCAAGGGCCTGAGAGTCTTCTGTTTATAGTCTTCCATGAAAGTAATACTGATCAGCACTGACACAGTATTAAATTGCTTCCCCTTGTAATATGGCCCTTTTGACAAAAGATTAGCCCTGCCACCTGTCCCCTTGGCTGATGATTACTTTTCTCAGATATTCCTTTTCTGAGCTGAAACTTAATAAATACAAGAACATTTTACCAGTGTAATTTTTTACTGATACTAAGAGCATTAAGATGGTCCTCACTGTTGTCGGTGTCTCACAGAGACTACCCTACTATTGTCTTAAGGAGAACTGAAGATAGAAAACACTCTCAGTTAAATGTTAATGTTCCTGAAAGCTTATTTTGAATGCACGTCCCACACTGAAACCGCTTACTGTTTTATCTGTAAGGCAAACAGCAAAACCGCTTACTGCTTTACCTGTTAGGCAAACAGAAAAATGTTCAGCACTGAAGTTGCTTTGAGTAGACACCTACAGTCTCCTGGTTTCTGGATGAGCCTGATTGCTCTGAATAGTTTCACATGTGAGCACTTGCCGTCCTGAATCTGATGTTCTGCAAATATCCTGTGATACTGATTTACAGCCTACTACTCTGGCAAATGCTGCTGCAATATATTTCCAGAAAATGAAAAATCAGTCAAAAACACAAACAAGGCAGGTTCATTAAAACTCCCAACACCCTTCCCCCCAAACTTCCCCTCAGCTGAAATCTTTAGATGACTTACAGCAAATATTTTTGGAACTATTCCTTCACCTCTAATCAGATGGCAAAAGTGTTTGCTTTATTTAATCATGGCTGTGAAACTGAGCCTTTATTTTTTTCTTATCTTCCTTTTTCACTGGGACCCTTTTGATTTACCTCTTTCTTCATGACCACATGAAATTTGGGTAGTGATGAAAAAGACCAAATGGGCCCTACTGAAAACTTTCAGGACATTCAGAGTTCAGATCAGGGGGCTGGCAGGTCTCTGGAGGAGCTGCAGATTAACCACTACTCAACTCATATCCCAAAATCATGCTAATTTCACTATATGCAGTTCCCTGCTATGTGTAAAGAACTGTGAGTAATATCAGTACGGGAAGGGAGTTCCTATCTATCTTGGGTGGGAAGTCAGTATGGTCACATAATTGACAATATGGAGCTCAGGAGGAAGACCATTTGTCTTTGAAAAGACTGACTTCTGAAAACTGCTTTTGCAGAAGGAGAGGTCACAGTCCTGAATGAAGTCTAGGAGGAGAGCAAGGTTGGGGAGAGCTGTTAACATGAAAAGTCGACCTCCTGAGTGCTCTCTGCAGGAGGCACCTGGTTTGGGGTCCCAGCTGAGTTGCTGCTTAATAGCTCATCTGGGTGCCAAAAAGCTGTTTCATGACATTCTTGGCTTAAGCGTTGCAAAAGCAGTGGAACATTTTCGCTAAACAGAGCCTTTAGTCTTTAAATCATTGCTTTCTGGATGAAAACCCACAAAAATTGAGAGCAATGTCAAAATGCTAAAACTTTAGTGTTCAGTCAGAAACAGTTTTGTCCTGAATCTCAATGACTGGCTCCAAAGTTTCTTGATGCATATGTTAGCAAATAGTTGCCCTTTTGTATGAATAGTAATCTGCCATGTCCTCTGAGCATCATGGATGAGCTCGTGTTCCCTCAAGCGCACCTCCAAAAACTGCTCTAAGCTCAGCTAATGAATCTTGCGTTACTTCTAACATTAATACTTGGGAGATTTAAAAACATTCACTAAATGGAACTTGCCCAATCTGCAGCTGGAAAAACTGGGACATATTATTCTTCTGGAAAAGTAATAAAACCTTGGACACTTTTCAGCTATATTTCTGTGCAGGATGGATCAACTGTTCTGCGCTCAGTTAAGAATTCTAGAAATGCTCATGAAATCATGATAAGACTGATCCTCCTGATAAGAGGAGCAGAAACTATTTTGCTAAACAACTGTTTGCTTACAGACCAGTTCAGTGACCTGTGATGTATTGTATGTATGTGTCCAAGACACTTTCCAGTAGTAAATCTCTTTCCATTTTCCTTTGTAACTTTTTTCTCATTCCTCCTAAATCCTGTGACTATAAGATTCAATGCAACTAATGATGAGGACAGGGAGACAACATGCAGTGTCTTTTGGTCCTGTGGGGGAGAACAAGAAGTGCACATACAGCATTGGATCATTTCATAAATTAACCTGACAGATAGAAGTTACTTCCCCAGGATGACCTGTAGCAGGAAGACACTGAACTAACATTTTCAGGCTAGACCTCTTCTTACCAGCATTTTATCCATTATATTCATATCTTTCATTTTTTTTTTACACTGAAGTTGTACTCAGAGAAGAACTGCATAGCAGTATTTTAACAGTTTCATACTGATCCGTGGGTTAAAAAATAGTAATTAACGAGACAAAATATGTTATCAGTTTAGTTTTATTTCCCAGCTGTACTCCCCTGTCATTTTTAATTATTATTTTCAGGATCTTGGTGATGATGTCATCCCCCTAAATTTCCCGAAAACTCCCCAGTGTTCCTTCCAAATGATTAATGAAGGTATGAAAACTATGAATGCTTCCAAATCAAATATGTGTATAAAGGTAAGCAGTGCAGAGGAAAAGATGATTAAAATAAAGAATTGTGTGTTTCCTTGAAATTCACCAGCCCATTGATACTGCAGCAGTTCAGATCTCAGTGGAACTTTTGTGCAATCTACTGAATACTTTTTCTATGGGGGAAAAATATCTAGACAAACCTGACTGTTAGACCTATTTGAATTTTATTTTATGGCTGTGGGTTTCACATACTTATGACATTAAAAGGACAAAAATGGGCTCTGTGCTAAAGTGATAGGTCTGGCAAATCCATACATCAATTGTCTTGAAAAGTATGGGTCTTGAGACTTATTTCATTTTGAATGTGGGTTTTTAATGAACAAAATTTAATACATTGATATTCTGAATGTTTGGCTTGCATTAGGAAGATAAAAGTTAAGCTGTTGCAATGCTGTATATTAATAAGCACTCAGGTGTCAGATTTGTCAGGAGAGAAAGTACAGCACTTTTTATTAACTGAAAGAGCATTGTGTTTAGTTGGGCTCTGCCAGGCCTCTGGAAATGTCTAATTCATGTGGAAGCAGGTTCAGATGCTTAACTAACTTTTCCATTCTAACACAGCATCATCTTAAAACAGTCATTCCCACTCTAAACTTCTTATCTATCCCCCCAGTATATGAACTTCAAATGAAACAAAATTAAGTCACAATAAGAATGGAAAACATGGAAATTATTATTCCTTTCACAGGTGAAACATCAGATTGCTCCACAATTTCTATCAAACATAGCATATAATTATTCTGCGTGAAATGTGTACATTCACAGTAAGAGTTTATATGCCATTTTATTGATATATCACAATGTTTATCAATAAAGGCAGGGTCCAGGAAAAGCCTTAAGTGGTAAAAGCATCATTTTTTTAGAACCAGAGGGCCTAAGTCCAAAACTGTCATTCAAAAGGGCCTGTTCAGCTGATATTTAGCAATAAAGCAAATTCAGTTCTGCATGTGTCTGGGGAGGTATTAATCAGAACATATTGATTCCTTCATTGTGGATAACTACATACAGGACAGTTTGTCTTCAGTTAGTGGAAAGAAACAAAGTTTTTTCAGGGCGTGATTCATTTCCTAAAGTAGGTGCTAAAAGAAGTAAACGATACAGTGGAAAAAAAACCCAATGAAATCAGGTAAATTTATCATCCTGAAATATTGAATGCCTAATAATGTCTGTTTCTCTGCAATAGTCTTCAAGGGTCTCAAGACATTAATTCTTTTGGTAATAATGTCCCTAGAATTTTGTGCAGGTCTAAACTGGCCTGATTTGACCAGCTAAGAAATTGTGTCCCTAGTCAGCTAAAATGACATTCTGCAGTTTTTGTTCTCCTAAAATCTCTTGAGGAGCTTTATCTTGTAGGTGTTTCCAGAGACTCATGCAGCAAAATAATCTAGTCCCTCACAAAAATGTCATTGTGGTCACTTTCTCTTGAGATGGTCATGATGATACACATGGAGTTTGTGTATGAATGCTGTGGTGAGAGTGCTTGCCCAGAATGAGGAACATGTGACTTTTATGCTTTCCCCAGTGAGAGGTTCAAACCCACATATTTTCACTTCCAAGTGTGCCTAACCACAAAGCCATGGGAAAATGAGTGGCATATAGTTTTCTTAATGACACTGCTTTTTCAAAACAAAGGAATTAGACAGCTGATGATCCAGAGACAGGAAAGGAGAAAGAACATGCCTATGTAGCCTGTTGCTCAGGTTACTCAGATGGCAGGGTGAAGACCTAATGTCCAGTCCCTATTCAAAGAAATGTTTATGATTTTTATGGTCACTGATTAAAATGTGCAAATAGGCATTGGAGCAGAGACTTCCCCTTATGGGCAAATTTCCTAACCATGAGCTGTTTCATGTGGGAGTACTTTTGAGAGTTTCATAAACACCACTTAAAGAATCAATAGCAAAACAGAGGTCCAGGCTCGCTCTTTTAAATGCAGCAACCACCTGCTTATTGAGGCTGAAAGAAGCCGAGCCAGAGATGTATTTCTTGTGCTTTGTTTAGGAATCATGTTTGCTGGGTTAGCCTTGGATTATGGCCAAACACCCACCCAGCCGCTCACTCACTCCCACCTCAGTGAGACAGGGGAAAAAAAACAGGGCGAGTGTCGTGGTTTGAGCTCGTGGGCCAAGACAGGGAGCTCCAGCACTTGGAGTACCTTCCTCGCCCTCCTCCCGCTCTCCCCTCAGGGCTCGCACAGCTGCCTCTCACACTTTTCCCCTCACCTCTCGCTGCCGGGCCGTGTTTTGCCCTTTATGACACGGGATTTCCCCCAGGTGCCCGCCTGTGGCTGCCGGGCCCAGCCGTGCCCTGCGGTGGGGCCATCGGAGCCGGCTGGAACCACCTGTGCCCGGCGTGAGGCAGCGCCGGCCTCCCCTCGCAGAGGAGGCCCCTGCAGCCCCCGCTGCCAGCGCCTGCAGCTGCTACAGCACAGAAGAACTTTTTATATTTTAGAGTTCTGACTATCCAGACATGGGATGATTGTCTTCTATGAGTGGTTCTCTGCAGTTGACAGACACTTGTGCAAATAACATGCCCGACATTTTGTTTAAAATTTCTGTGAAAATGACAGTAGCACTTCTGAAATGCATGTCAAATTTAAAAGCTATAAAGACAGAAGATTGTTTGGAGTTCTTTTGATGTAAATATGAAGTGATGCTAGTGCCTTCACTGGAGCTTCCCCATTAACCAGAGCTAGAGGTCTGTCTTACTGAAATACGTTGCTGATGGCTTGTTTAATACAGCAGTTAATGAATGTAAATCACGGCCCACTAGACCAAACTAAGTTATGCTTCTGTTGACCTGTTCAGTATCTTCTCTATTTTCTACCAGCGAAATACATGATAAATAACTGGATAGCAACAGGATTTGTCTCAGCTTTTTAATCAGAAAACGATAGGGTGGCAGACCTGGCAACCCACCTCTTCATCTTTTACCAAATGTGACTTGTACCAGTTGCAGCTCCAGCAAATGTCCCAAACCTACAGAGTGCCATTGAGGTCTCAGCCAAGCAGCCATCTTACAGGATTTTTGCATTATTTTTGAACAAGAGTGGAGAATACGATCCTTAGAAGTAAGGTCAAGGAATTGAGATGGGGGAGTTTATTTTATTTTATTTTCATCCTAAGCTCCTAGCACAGTGTTTGCGGGAGAGAAGGATTACCTAAGTGGAGACCTGAACGTGATTTCCATTTCCCCTCTCCTCACGCATGTGTGACTTTTGGCAAACCAGCATGTTATGAAATCCAAACATCCACCTGCGGGTAGAAACCAGACTGGTTGTTTGTGCCACCACTCATCCATCTGCACTACAGACCACAAAGCCCAGCTGCATGGGTAGGTATAGGATCAAATGTGTCCCTGTACTAGAAAATATAGTTATGCTAATAAATGAGTAGCTTCCTGTTGCCTTGTCTGATCTGTGCAAGCTAAGGAAAGTCACACACAGGTTTGATCAAGGACAGGTTTGACCAATTATTCCTTAACAGTGTATGTCGCACAGCATATAAGTACTGCAGTCTCTCACAAACACTCAGGTGTCTAGGCGCCTGCCTTCCTAACATGACCTAATTTATAAATGTCTGTGTAAATTGTGTAAAATAAGAAGGTATAAGCTGCAAACATTTTTCATAGGAGAACCCTGGGAAGATACTATAAGGAATTTTAAGGGTTATAGAGATGTATCCTCACTGTGCGATTGTCCCATTGTGTAAGAGCTTTTGCAAACACACAGAAGGCAGCATTGCCTCCTGTTATATCAGTCAGAAAGTGAATGGAGGTGCTAGGTAAATTATTTTGTAAAAAGCAAATGATCAAACCTAAGCATGTGCCAGAGCAATAAATACAGAAGCAGTCATTGAAATGGGCTTCAGTGGGCTGTGTGTTCATTCTGCTCTGTGTTCTGCATTTGCTGAGCTGGAGTAGTCTAGTAACAAGTTTCCTAGCCGGAACAGTTATGGAAGCAGGGAACTGCAGAACTATTGCAGAAAGCAAATGCTGACTTTGTGACTGGGACTGTAAATTTCTAAGCTATGATAATTTGACAGAAAAAGAGCAATCAAAACTAATTGGAGTTTAAATAATGGGTAGTACAGTATGACTAAGCAAATATATTGGATCCTGTAGGATCTGAACCAGGCTCTGAGATGAAAGAGAAAAATAAGTTGAAGGAAAAAGGCATACTCCCTTCTTCTGCCTTAGATGGGAAGAATCTGGGGGAGCTGTACCCTGGACATCTCAACCGATTTTGTTTTCCTAATAATTGGTGGACAATAGTTTTGTCTAAAGGATAAGGCTGGGATCTTAACAGTAGCTGCACAGGCACTCACTTGCAATGCCAGCCCATAGTGGATGAATACTTTCTAAAGAATCTGTTGAAGGAAAACAGAACATAAAAAAAAAGAAGGTAAATTTTCTGAATAAATTATTCATTATGAACTATTCACACAGTTTTACTAACAGTCATCTGGAAAAAGTTAACAAATAAAGGAGAATGACTGAAGTGAGAAATAAATATAAATCAATCCAAGAGACATGTAGGGTTACCTGTCGTTTGTGGAAAAGGATGGGATTGATTGAGCGATACAGCGAAAAAAGCAGAAAAGTAGAATAAGATAAACAAAGAAGGGGTGGCACATTTAGCTATATGACATTTTTCTGTTCCAGAATATCTTATGGTTGCACTGGTGGCAATTCATTCAGTAAAGTTTTGCTGATTGTTACTATTTTACACACACGGTGTGAAACTGAAAGAATGGCCTCTGTTACTCTGCTTTTCCTTGAGATTGACTGCTTTAATTTAGAAGTCAATAAACACCATGCATACTCACAGCATCCCAACCCAGAGCTGTTGGAAACTGGCACACTTGAACTTCCTCCCACTGGGAAACCAAGGGTTGGCTTTCAAATTTCATATTTTTATGTCCTTGCTAGTTCTATTTTATTAAAACAAAATATGTGATTCCTCCCCTCCCCCCTTCTCCCCTCCCCCAGCCCCCCCCCCCCCCCCCCCCCAATTTGTCGCTGAAAGCTGCTTTTGTTGAGGGAAAGCTAATGCTGAAAGAAAAGTTGTATTCCATTACGAAGGCAAGTGCACCTTTGTGATAGGAACTGAAAATGTGTTAATTACAGTGTTGTTTTTCCTTTATCTTGAATGTCACATTAGCCTTATCGCCAGCTCATGCAGGCTCTAGATGATTCCATTTGGGCTTTTGGCCATCTTTTGTTTTTCATTTTATTATTTCCACTTAAATATTTATGACCTAAGACTAAGCCCATGAAACTCCATGGTAACACTTCTGTGGAGTCTCATAGACTTCCCAGCCTTGGAGTAGAGCCTTGCTCTGAAAAAAAAAAAAAAAAAAACAAAAGAAAATTTACAAAAATGGGTTTATGGGTTTGTATGATTGTTATCTTCCAGAGGTCTACATACAACACTATAAATAGGAGTCTCTTAGCTGCCAGTTTGATAAATGCATGTCACCGAGGTTACGTGGCATTCTACTCCCTCAGTCATCTTTAACCTCAGTAAGGTGCCTGCGGGCCAGAAAATGCCCTCTGACACCTGTGTAAGCTTTGGAGTCTAATGGATTGAAATCTATTAAACAGTTCCTTCTAACGCTTTGCAAGAAAGAATATAACCCATCTTCCTGATTCGGCAGGGCTGAGAGGAATTGGGAGCCTTAAGAATGTCCTGGCTACTACAGTTTGCAAGCGCAATCCAAGAAGCATAGAAATGAGTAAGTTTTGAGTCACTTTGATTTCCTTCCAGATTCTTTTGTGCCATTTAGGCGATATTTATCTCTAGAATAATTCTGCTGTCAGACACACATGTTAATAGCATTGCCATCTTCAGAAAATATCATTGTAGTCTAGGACATTCTAAAATTGTTTCACATTTTGCATCTTTGAGATGTTTTTCAGGGGAAAACATGATATTTTTTTCAAAATAGAGAGGGAAACAAATGACAAAAAAGTAGACACTAGACCAGACAATAACAATAGATTCAGTGTAATATTTTTTCAAGGAAGGTAGATATCAAACTTGGCTTCTAAGCTACAGAACATGAATACTATTTTTGTCTTTTAAGTTTAAGTAGGCTGGAAAGATTTGCAAAAAAAGGAAAGAAAGTCCTTGGATCTTTCAACCTAGCATTTATATTCCCATTAATTAACAGATTTCTAACATTCTAAGCATATGAGTGCATTTTGTACTCAGAGAGAGGTGTATTTTATTTAGTTAGTTTTATTTCACTGATTGTTGTATGAAGATGCAACACACTATAGTGCCAATAAAAGACTGAAATCTATTTCCTTAGTCAGCTATCATGTGTCAAAAATCCCAAAGTTAATTTTATATTAAAAAAGTCCTACTCGTTGACTCCAGTTGTTAATCAAACCAGAAACTGATACAGACATTAAATTCTTAGATGTGTCAGATTAACAATATCCGTGCTAAACTGTGCCTATCTCTAGTGAAAGGAGGCAGAGTTCACAAGTATGCTTAGCAGCAAGATTTCTTCATAGTCTTACAGCACCTTCAGGTGCCTCAAAATAGTCACAAAGGGCATGATAGATTGTAGGGCACTTTGGGAAGCTTCAGGCCACCAAAGCTATGCTGGCGATCACTTGGGCAAGGATGGCAGGAGAGATGTGGAAGCATTTGTCCATGTCCAATTTAAATCAGATACAGTCTTTGTAGCAGAGACTATCTTTATGTCTGGTATTTTACAGTAAGTTCAGTGTTCTTGCAGTTACAGCTGGAAGTCTTTGATTAGGACCAGCATGTAAGCGATCAGTATAAAAATAATACAGATATTGGAAATACAATATGTATGTGATGTTTAATCAGATGCGATGACAAATGGAAGGAATTTCATATAATTGCCTGGTAGATGCAAGCATGCACCCTGGTAAAAGAAATGTTTGGTTGGAGGTAATTTTGCTTAAAAACACCCAAAGTAGATGAATTACTTGATTAGTGTTTTGTTGGCTATTTTTAAGAAAAGCTGTGCTGGAGAAACCTGAATGAACACAAGCAGGGGCAGGAGAATCTGGGATGGTTCTGCTCAAACCACCCAACAATAATGAAAGGCTAGAAAGGATCAGAAGAATCAATAAATTACTTTTCTTCTTTTCTATCTGGCCTCCTCTGTCTGTGGCTGTTACCTTCTCAGCTACTCTCTGGGCAACAGTAATTGAAGCCAGGGGATTGTTTGATTCAATGCCGAAACAGGTTTTAGCAGCTATAAATACCAATTAGTAGCTGACCCGTTAAAAATCTAAGGGGCGTGTTAAATTTTTTTTTGTTTTTGTAAAAGAAATGTTTTCTTAAAAGAAATCCTTTATATATATGTATGTATATGTTGAGTTTTTCATACAGTTGTCTGTTTTGGTGAGTATAACTAGTTCTGATGAATGAAGCGGTTTCAGCCTAGCCAGATAACTTGTCAGATATTTGCCCCGTTTGAGCCTGAAAACTATATTAATATTACAAGAGAAACTTGCCCTGAGAAAACTGGCTAAACGTACAGCACCAAGCTACAGACACTGTGTACAAGGTGCTCTACTGTATACATATGTCCTCTGGGGGAAGATGAAAAAAGAAACAACACATAAGGGATATGAAGTCACATTACTTAACAAGTATTGGAAGGCACTCAAAGACTACAGTAATTATCATGATAGAAGGACCAACTTGACTAGTATGGGACAGGGTCAAAAATTACTCTCTCAGCACAGACAAAGCATGCCACAGACATTAAGAAGATGTTTGTGTGATTTTAGTTACGAAGGCAAGACTTGGTCCCATTGGAAAGGATTAAATAAAAAAAAAGTCCAAACCCAATTTTAGAGTGTTCTCTAAACCAATAGCCAAGGATGAATAAACACGTCCTGTTGCTGAAAGTCTGAGCTGGGTAATGTATTGGGATACACACAGACTTCAGACAGCGGTTCCCCAGCCGCTGAGTTGTGATCACACGGACACGCTCAGTCTGCGAAGCAGGCAGATGAAATCAGTGACTCCAGTTGTTGCTCATGGTAGCTCAGCACATTCCCTGCTGACCTGGCTGAAAGAGTGCTTTTATGAAACACAACTGATTAAAGAAACAAATGATGTAAAATGAAATGTCATCATGGATACAGGGTTTAGGACTATACAAACAACTGGAGGATTGAAATCATTAGACTCTCTCTGCTCTGGAATGGTTCAGTATTTTTAGAGGATTAAAATGCCTTTTCTACCCTTTGGTCCCCTGTACTTATTTGTATGTCAACATAAGTATTTGTCAGTATTTTTCATGCTTTCCTAAGTCAGGAAATCTGTAAATTCATCATATAAAGGGACTGAGCCTTAATTCCTGGGCCTGCTAGTCCTGGATCAAAGGTTTTGATATATTATTCCTAACTTCTTTTATTTGGAAAAATGTAGCAAATACCTCTAGCAGACAGCATGGACCTGATCCAGAATTCACTGAAGTTATTTAAAATACTCTGATCAAGTTCCATGAGTTTTGGTTCAAGTCCTGTGGCTCCAATCCAACACAGCACTCTAGCTCATGTGTAATTACTCAGGAGCTTAACTTTACATACAAGTACCAGTGCTTTACCAGACTGACATGTTCATTTCAACTGGTCAAGTAGACTGGCTCTGCATAACTATTCAGATGGCATTCATTGGATAATATACTTATTTGCAAAGTCTGAAATAGGATTTTTCATGTGTTGGGTTAGTAAGTAGCCCTCAAGCTAATAAGTCCCAGCAAGTCCTTCCTACAATAAGCCATGTGACATGGTCACAACAACATGAGGTATGCTTTAAGCAGTGCTTCCCATTGATGTCTGGGGCACTAGAAAAAGCCATGAAAATAAACAGAAAGTAATATAGGAAAGCAAACAAACAAAAAAACCTGTTTGTAGTAAAACTGTTAAAAAGTAATACAACTTTAAGAAGTGAGCACAGTTTTTATTCATGCCTTTTTGAACAGTGACAAGATTGTTTTCTGTCAATTGGCAGCCCTGGAAGAATTTCTTCTCTCTTGTTTGCCCTATTATGCTTTGATCTTGGCTGGGAATAAACTGTATTTAAAAATAAAAAGCTTCTTTGGTACTTCCAATAAAAATGACAATAGTTGCCTCATTCATTGTAATGCTCCATTGCTACCTTCTGTGGAGTGTAAAGAGAGAGGATTACAAACTTATATTGAGCATAGTTGGTCATCAAATAGTCATCAGAGGTAGTTACAATCTACTGTGTGAATGGCTCACAGTCACTGCTAAATCTGGTACTTTATTATATTTTTCTGCAAGAGATTGCCATCAGACCTCAGAAACAGTAGTTCATACTTACTCAGGAAGTCCCTCTGCAGCGTAGTGCCTGGATTGGGCACTAGGGATGAACTCACAACTGCCAGACTGTGATTCGTTAGCCACTGCGGGAGAGATTTTCAAAACACAAATTACCGGGAAACATTAGGCATCTGTTTCTCTTTAAATCTACCTGAAGGTGTCATTTCTGTTTCCTGACCAGATGAGTAACACAGAGAGAGCCCGGTGAGACTGTGACCAAAGTTGATGCTCTGGCTGACATTGTCAGGTGCTAATCTCCAGGACAGAATTCCAGCTGTGAATTTTAGCAGGGAGAAGTATCACTAGCTGTTTGCTAGGTGCTGATAAACAGAACTATCCTATTCTATAGAGCATTGTAAAATATTTCAGGAATTTCAAGTTGGGGTGTTCTAGAAATGCTAATACCAATTGGAATCAAATAATATATTGTTATTGCTGTGTTTTCCTAGTTCTCAGTGTATCCGCGTAAGGGACCAACCTCAATCTTCAGGAAACTTCATTGCTTTTAATGAGGTTACTCAAGAGGTGGATTTGATCTTCTGCTGACAATTTTTAGCCTTGAGAAAACTATTTATACTTTGAGACAGAGGACTTAAAAAAGTAATAGCAACATTTAATAGCATAATTAATTCACATTATTTTGCATTCTCTGACTTTGCTTAAATGAAACACATTGCATGCTGAAGTAATCTTGCAGGGAGGATTATTCAAACAAGATAAAGTCCCTGCTGAATGTAATGTCAGATCTTTTTATGCATGCTGAGTAACCTGCTGTGCTTTGGCAGCTTTAAGACTGAGCCATATCGTGCTCATATTGGAAGCATGCAAATGTCTGAGCTAGCAGTTTGAAATGTGGCTGAGCAGTTATTACTTCAGGAATGTTAATTATTACTTTTATGTGGATAAACTCTCTGGAGCTGCATCCATTTAAAATTCAACCACAGACACTATGCACACGTTTGATTCAGCCTCAGTGTTATAATTTTTCTTTGTTTATATATTGGTAATGGTACCATGCTGGTGTCAACAGACTAAGACCTTATGAAGTAAATGTAGAAATAAATATTATTGTTAAAGAAAGGATGAATCATTTGCAATCAAGCAAAACTGAAGATTTGTCTAACTTCAGAAAACCTTGAGGCATTGGAGTACACAGAAATAACATCAAAATGCTAAATAAAAGTGAATTAACATTAATGTAAATGCGCAAGTACAATATTGTTAAATAAAGGAAAACCAACAGAGAACGAGAGGACAAAGCCTAAACTGCAAAAGAACATGTGCCAATCCAGCAGGTTTCCTTGAAGAAGAGTTGCAGTTTCAGGTCCCCCAGGCTTTATCTTGACAGGTGGTTAGCGCTTGCAGCTCGTGTGGATTCCCAGAGATTTCCGTAACAGAAAGAACAAGCGCTAAAGAATCGCTGTGCCCCAAGTTTTCAAACATGGATTTTATCTGGATGGATTAATGATTCAAGAGTGGCAGATGAAAAAAAAGGTAATTTTTTAAAATTTGGATTCAAACCTGGCATCTTATTTTTGAATATGGTGTACTGTGTCTGGATGTTCTTTCAACATGAGATGATACTTCTTGTAGTTTACAAAGAGCTCTTTCACCTGCTCTACTAAAGTTTTGGAAAGCACTAGTGATGATCCTACTGTAAGCAAGCAAAGTATATAGGAAAAGGAGAAAAAGAGAAAAGGGAGATGAGGAGAAAGAAGAAAGTTTGACATATGTTGATGGGAGTCCATGGAAGACTGCCTTAAAACTATTTTATCAGTTTTAGACTTCCATACAAATCTCCAGGTCAGCTGTGTGTGTATGCTCAACAGGAATTGCTTCTGACAGTGCACTGCCATTTAGCTGGAAATAAAACCAGGACACTGAAGCCAGAAAGAAAGAAGCACAGATCAGTGCTAGCACAGCTGCGTTAGAAAGGACTATTCTGAACTTGGACAAGAAGTTTGTTTCCAGAAGGAGCTGAGAATGGCACAGACACAAAAAGTTTTTATGTCTATTTAAATTGGACCTAAAATAAATGTGATAGTAATATTCCAAAATAATTGTCATTTAACTGATTAACCTCTAAAACTACTGATAATCTGTAATAGAAAGTCAAGTCTGAGCTTTTTAACAGGCATTTCAACAGCAAACTCCTTTCATTAATAGGTGAGCTGTGGTGCCTGACACAGTCTGCAAAAATGCCTATGATGAAATGATAATTCTGTGATGCTGTTTGAGGGACAAGATTACTTGCAAGATGCAGTAACGCTGCACACCTGTGCCCAATTTCACTCCTAATTTAATTTGCACTTTCTGTACTAGACCCCAGTGAAGAGAAGCATCTCTCCTCAGGAAAGACCATATATGTGTTTGAAGTTCTGTGAAAATTTAAAACATATGTTGTTGTTGTCCAGCACAAATCTGGTTTAATAGCCTGAGCTTCAGCCTTTTTTCCACACAGACCATGTTCAGAGCACTTAAGGCAACTATGTTTTACTTCTGAGTATTTTTGCAAATGCTGATTGAGAGATCATGACCCTGTTGGAACACAGAAGACCAAGAGCACAGGTAGTTCATTACAATACATGTAGAGTAAGACCTCACTTAATGTGGTAAAATCAGTCCTTAAGCATGAATTTGTGATAGCCACATACTGAAGAATTATAATAAGAGATCATATGTACATATATATGCATATATAGCTAGAAATACATAAATACCTGTATACATTTGTAATATATAATAATAAATAAGCTCAAGTTTTATTTATTTATTTTCAAAGTGATAAGCAAATATTAAGCTATTGATACTTTTGTCATAGAATTAGAGTAAAATAGAACCCTTTTAATTGTACCCATAAGACATGAGCCAACCCCTGATGGTCTCTCTGAGCTCCTAATATTTTACTTTCTCTCAGAAATAGTGAAATACTCTGCTGAATCCCTTGTGGCTTGGCTCGTCCTTATTTGGACTTCAATATTTTCCTAGATTTCTTTATTGTCCTCAGAATGTCAAGTAGAATTTTGGCATATTGAATTTAGGATCCAGACTGAATCTTAAATGAATATCTCTTAAGGACGTCTGAGTCCCAGAGTTTAACTGGATCTATACCCAAATGGAAATGGGCAAACTAAGATGGCCCTTTGCTGATATTATTGCCTCTTATCTGCCAAATACATTTAGGTTATGCATAATAAACTCATGAATGAACTGTCACTGTGCTATCTAGATATTTCTGCTTACTTCTATTGAATAGTCTTAGACAAAAAGTAGCTATGTGAAGAAAATATATGAAGGAGAAGGAGAAAGAGTTTTTATCTCCTCTTGTAGCAACCTCTTTTTATAGCAACCTCTTTTCATAGCAACCTGTTCTAACCATTGCAGGGCAAATGGGTTTTGCAAAACAAGCCTTTCGTTTGCCCTTTTGCATTATTATGATAAAATATAAATTCCAGGAGAAGGAGGAGACAGTTGTTTCAGCAGAGTTAAAAAGAGCAGTGGGGGATTCTCAGACAGGCGTATGCACATTCTGAGGTCAGGAATGCTCTTTTGGAGAGCAGCAAGCTGTGAATGTGCAGCTGCAGGCTTCAGGGTCCTGAATAATCTACATTCAGAGACTGCAAAGTCATCAATATTTATGGACTGGCGGGATCATCCCTGGCATGCAGCTACATCTGCCAGCTCTCAGTTTACTCCACATCCTTTTCTCTGCAAGTTTCAGGTTCTTATTTCCTGTGACTAGTAGGTTTGCACTTTGAAGCAGAGTTCCTCCAGTGAAACAGAGAAGACGCTTCCTGAATCATACTGAGCAAGCATGTTAACCATCCGCGTCGAGAAATATCCACTGCAGCAGATGTTATGTGAGAAACGGGAGCTACCACTTATTACAGTTACCCAGACTCAGCCCTGCTTTGGTGGATGCAGCATGCTTGCTCTGACTTACTTTCTCAGAATTGCTTTAAAGCAAAAGGTTCCTACACCCTGTTTCAGCAGGAACTCCCATTTTGTCTTCAGGCAGAGCCTGCTGCAGGGCACAAATGTCCATACAGATGTATTTTCTCTCAAAGGTAGTGTCTATGACACAGACAGCATTTGACTAGATCCTACGGCACTGGAGCAGCACTTGAAAATAATCACATCCCATGGGGCAGTACAGCCCATCTCACATTGGATCACTGAAATATTCTTAATTTTCCAAATAAAGAAAAAATAAAAAATAATTTTTAGGTGGCAATATGTGCATAGCTTCAACAGAGAACACTCATTTTAAAACCTTATCTATTAATCTCAGGAGGTTTAAATAGCAGGTTTATAATAATGCCAAATTTTATTTTAGTTTTATTTTAAAATTAAGGTTCTCAAGAATGGCAATGCATTATTGATCTTTGCAAAATATAAAAATATAGGTTTTGTGTTCTTGCTTGCCTCAATTTGCATTTCAAGGCTGTATAAATGTAATCTGAATCATGGGCTATCCAAATAGCACTGAATCAGCGGTGGAAATCGTGTGCTACACCAGCCATCTAGATTCTGGAAACATTTTCTTCACCTGATTGCACTTTTCTCACATTTTCTCATGAATAGTGAGGTGACAGAATTCTACTAGCACAGGTCATATGTATAAGTCCTAATCTTGTGTATTAATAATTCACAAAAGTGCATTTTCCATTTATTTCTATAAATATTAATCTGCAATGTTCTTGCACATAAGATTGCATGATCAGAAGTAAAAATTGCACCATTTATCCAAACACAACTCCATATCCTGTGCTTCTGATTTTCTCTGTATGAGAAATGTCACTCTGTGTAATGAACAAAAAATATTTTCTTTAACAGAACTTGTGCTGTGCAAGTAATTCATGTGGCTTCTAAAAGGCTTCATTACTCAGGAACTATTAATGAAATTTCAGAACAATAAAGAAGTAGAAGAGAAATAATATCTCTGCATTCCCACATATTCATGTGTTGGTTTTGATTTGGTGGTTTTGTTTTGTTTTTATTGTCTGTAGGGTACTATGTAGTAACTTCATTTATCATTCAGAAGACAGAAAGCCTGAAGGAAAGGAAATGTCTTTGTCTTCCCTGACAAATTAATCTCTGAATTTGAATTTATATGATTTAGTGGATGTACAGCGTTATACAACTTAAAAGTCCATCTATTCAGTTCAAGTATATGATGCCACTTTAATTCTGTTTAAGTCTTGAGTTCATATACTAGTCGGGACGCTTTGCTTATTACATCAAAATGTACAAGTACTATTTTTAAATTTTTCCCTTCTTATGAGACATTCTAATGCAGTGTGCAAGTGGCACATAAAATGAACTCCAGTTTAGCTAGGGTAACATGTTTTATGTGAGCTGATATTGTGTCCTGGGATACACAGCTGACCTGTTGGGCTTCGGAGACCTTGCTAAGTGGCAGATAGTAGAAGATGACATCTGCCCCCCTATGGGGTATCTGAAACATTATACTAGTAAGGAACCTGTCTGAGTGACACATTCAAATATATTGATATATTCTGCTCCTGTTGACATGGGGCTGGCAAGACTGAGAAGTGCCAAGAAGTATATGACTAATCTGATAAAATATTCTGGATCATGAGTAATAGTCCTGCTGTATATAAATGATTCAAGTGATGTTAATCTCACAAACAGAATAATAATTTATTACATATTTTTCCTAAGGTCTTTATAAAAGATTGTAAAAAGTAGTTGCCTGAAGAAACTTGGGACCTGCACTATTTTCAGGAAAATATCTGCAGTGTACAACTTTAGTGGCAGGCTGTTAATGTGCTATGTGTGCCAGGTGGGAGGAGGCTGGAGAAAAGTAAAGCTAAATTCCCAGAAGTGGGGGGATGAGATATACCAAAAAGAGAATGAAGGAGCAAACAACGTTGTTGGAGGGGGACCGGAGGTGAAAGTTGGCAAGATAGGACATGACTCTGGAGCATGTGTGTGAGAGTAGTGTTTGGGAGGCAGAAGAGGAACATGAAATGCTTGAGGGGACGGCAGGGAGTAGGAGGCATCTGGGTGACCAAATCACCACTTAGGGTTCGGCTAAGATCATACAGACACATGGGCCATTTCTGCTGAGCTCTAAAGAGCATCACACAGTACAATGAACTACACTTGCTTTGAGTAAATGCACCCTGCTCCTATTTTTTGTCATGTTAAGTAGCAACTTGGGTATTCCCAGCAGCCTAAACTTTAGATTTTCTCCTGTTTAAATAACTGTTTCTAGAACAACACCCTGTACTGGGAAGCAGATACAGAAGTACATACACTCAAGTCCTCACTTCCCCACCCCTGGCTGTTATTTTCTATCTACCCTGAACATAAACTTGTAATCTCTGCTCTTTTGTTGTCTTTCCCCAGATTCAGTCAGGCCCTCTTGAAGTGTGGTGAATGGGTACACGTTGCCCTGCCAGTTTTCCTGTGAGAGCAAAGGGAAGGAGGGTGCTATCACCCCAGCTTTTCTGCCTCCACCCCAGCAGCAAATAACCTAAACACAGGGCATATTCATCAGCACCTTGGCAGGTCTAGGATGAACGCAGGAGGCAGGAGGAAGGGGCTTGGAAGCACAGCCTGGTGTGTATGTGGGTGCCTTCAGAAAGCAGCGTGGTAGTTACAGGTCCTTCTGGTGAATGTGGATACCAAGGGCTCAAATTCTTTTTGACAGAAAAGTGAATGAGATTTTCCACAGCCTGGGAATGTGCTCTTGTCTTATCTGAAACTTCAGTGAATCTGACTGCAGTTCCTGGCTAGCTTTGAATTTATCAAAACTGCAGGGTTTTGGTTTTTTTTTAAAATAAAAGAATAATAAATAAAAAAATAACAAAAGTATAAATAACTGGGCACTGTTTAAAAGGGTTAAAATTGGAACAGGACTGAATGCCTGCACAGGGGAAGAATTCTTATTTTAACTGAATCATCCTTTAATATCTGGATGTTTGTGGTACAAACAGTATGGTTTAATGTCAAACTTATTTTCCTATTTTGTGATCCTCTTGATATGCAAAGTTCTAGAAATTACTGTTTTAAATTTTATTTCCCTTTAAGACATGACTTAGAAGTGACATAAGCATTCAGATGGAAATCTGTTTAAAGTCTCATTGCAATATCCTCATGCCATTCGTGTTTTCTTCTGTGCTGACTGACAGTTGCCTACAAGGTAGAAGAATGTATGGTACAACAGTACCTGAGCATGACAGAAAAATTCAGGGCATCTGCAACTTAGAAGCTTTCCTTGCTTTGTTTTCATGGTTTTGTGGTTTTTAAAGAGACCTAGTTGTAATGCAGTATTCTGTGGTTAAAATTAATTTGCTTTTTTAAGGTAGCATTTAAAAGCTCATTCGCCCACACTTTACAAGCTAGATGGTGGAGGGCAAGACAGTATTTTGGTGGCTACATAAATGGCATAAGATTTGAGATTCCTGTTACACTAATACCGTGTACTGAAGTTGTGTGGTGAAATATATAAGGAAAGAAAAGTCTTTCTGGCAATATTCATAGGATTTATCAGCGAAGTGTGTGGGAATGCAATTGCATTTCCTACCTACACAGAGGGAGCCACGATAGCACAAGATTTACTAAGGAGTAAGTTATAAGAGAATAACTTCTAATATTCCTTTCTGGGGTTGGTAGGAACTTCAGCAAAAGAAGCTGAAGATTCATGTATTGAACCAGAGCCCATTCTAGCTGCTGTCTAATTTTACAAAATTTGTGGGATGTCCAGCCATTTTTAGGGCTTAAAAAATAGCAAGAGACACAGCAATGTGCTTTCAGATATACTCGGATCAATGGTGAAAAGGTTTGTTTGTTATCACCTCCCTGAGTACTTTTAGTTTACCCATGAGAGGAAATATTTTTTTTCAGTATCCTTCCTGCTCTTTCTGTCTTGTGGTTTGATGCCACAGTCAGGGGTTTCTCTATTAAATTCTAAATGCATACAGAGTTTCTGGTTATAAAACCCAAGTCTAGAGCCATCAGATTCTTATGCTTTCTTCATGAGTCTTCAGCCCTCGGTTTTCATCAGCCTTTCCTGCTTCTCTTCTATTTCATCCCCTTTTTACTCAAATCATGCAGTGCACACTGATTTTCATCAGCCCACTCTGTACTTGAAGGCTTTTCATCAGTTTTGCTTCTTGGTTTTGTTCCAGTAACCTTGTCTCTTTGTTTTTGCGGTGTCAACTGTCATGCTTTGATCTGCAGCTTTTTTTCGTTAGTAAAGTGTGTGCTTCAAAAAGGTTATAACTAGAAGGGGAAAGATACATGGAGAACCATATATCACAAGTGCTCTTCAAATATCATTTTGACATGTGAGAAAGAAAGAAGGAATTATTCCTAGCATTATCATTTTCTTTTTCATGCTCATCTCTTCTAAATATGACATGAGAATTAGACTGCTTTTCCATGTATAAATACTTAACTGAGACACAGAGACTGACTGCATGGCTTTAGATTTAAATCAGTTTACAGGCAGTGAGACAGAATCCTTGCTTGTCCAAGGATTTTCTGCTACCTTTTGCTGTAGGATCTCCAACTCAATTCTTGATCTTTTCGTATAGATTTTATACAACATGGGAAACTGGTTACATTATATTTATGACTATTGTATGGTAAAAAAGCAGGCATGCCTGATAATTTTTAGGAAAAGCATTAAGCAGTCAATGGCAATGCTTCTTCAATAGGTGGGGAGAGCTAACTGGACAGTTTCCAACAGAGTCCATGGAAAAATGCAGATCATATCAAGCAAGCATCAGCTATGAGACTATCCAAGGTTAGAGGGAGACTCATGCTTCATTTATCAGACAGGATTAAAGGCAGTAGAGAATGTTCATTGCAACTGTGCAAACATAAAACATATTAAAGGGCCAAGACATAGAAAATGTCAACCTCTGCTGTTCTGAGCCTATCCATCACAGTGAGCTGGGAGTCATCGCTGTATCCCGCAGTGAATCATGAGTGAAGCAAATGTTACATAAGCTTTTTTTACCCATGGGGATTTCAATTAACTTTTGAAATAGAGATGCATTGTGTTTAATGTCATGCTGATACTGAAGACCTGCACAATGTTGTCATGCCCGTAGACATTTTCAGATTATTTAATCAGCCTTGTCTGGAAGGAGTAAGGCAATGGGACTCTCAGATTTAAGCAGTTTTGCCAAAGCTGGAGCTAGCAGCCCCCTTATGATGGGCAACCCACCACAGTTAGCCTGATAGTCACTGATCGTAATCCAGTACCGCGTGGTGTGGAGAATGAACTCACACAGCTCTGTGGTGATGAAAGTTTTATCCCCTTCTGCAATCAGTGTGTCTCAGCCACAAGAATGGCCTTTGCTGGGGCCTTATGTTGTTAGCAACTTGAAATCTCACTCTATTACATTCCCCAAAAGGCCGTATCACTGCACACCAATGGTTACCTAGGCTGGAAGGTGTTACTCATTCCTCTGTTATGTTCCCCTAAGTTACCACAGGAAATAATTTCAGGAGGACTCATGAAGGAAGTTCTCAGCTGAAAACCATGTAGTGGACATGAGGGGCCTTATTGTAAGCAAATACTGAATGCCGTATTGAAGGAGTTAATTGTTTGACAAGGATGGTCACCTATCTTCTTATAGGGAAGAAGCTTAAGCCTTGACAAAAGTGTCACCTGACAGACAGGAGAAGCTTCACTGACTGATGGATACATTATTTTCTTATATGAAGCAACAAAAATGGGTTACACATCTTGATGTAACAGGGAGTTCAATCTCTGTTGAACAAAATCCCCTTACACAGTTTTAGGGGTAGTGTTGCTTGTAGTGTATCAAACCTCAAAGAAAGTTTCTTAAAGGCACTCTCAGACAAAAATAGTGATATGGCAGTACATTTTCCTTTCCAGAGCCAAAAATAAGAGCTCTGCTCTGCAAGTTCTAAATATGTGGTGAGATTGATCCCCTTTACATACCAACTTGAAGGCATACTGAATCAAAGAAAAGAGGTAATTTTAACCCATGTCAGTCTCCATGTCAATCACCTTCACTGTCATTACTGATCCGTGAATCACGATCTTGTGTGCTGCTCATGTGCTTCTTATCTCTTTTTATTCAACCGTTGTCCTTCTCATTCCTTCAGTTTGTCCCTCAGGCAGCTTTCTCCTTCCTCCTCCTTTTCTACCAGAGGTTAGAGCATGAAGGTAATGGAGAGGCAAGATTCAGGTGTCAGTGCCATAAAATAGCAGCTTTCTTGAATGTAACAGATAAGCATAGCAGTAGCATTAGGAAGTAACAAAGAAAAAAGAAGAAACAATAGGGATCTTTTAAACTAGCAGCCAAACAAAGGAGAGAAAAAATTGGGTTTAGTGTGATTATATTTGTGAGCAGAAGTCTCTGTAGTGCATGATCTGATTAGCTGTAGAGGTATGTAAAGAAAGCTCCATTGGATGCACATATCGTAAATGAGAACTGTGCAGTTATAAGGAGTTGTAAAATATCTTTTTCCACTGTTAACTACAAGAAGTGGTTTTTTGGTTTTGTTGTTTGTTGGGCTTTTTTTTTTGGTTTTGTTTTGTGGGGGGTTTTTGTTTTTTTGGTTTTTTGGTTTTTTTTTTGTTTGTTTTGTTTTGTTTTGTTTTGTTTTGTTTTGTTTTGTTTTGTTTTTTTCCCAGCCCTTCAAATATTTACCAGTTGATTAATTTTAAGTGTAAGAGTGATCCCATTAATTTGAACTTTGAAGATCAGAACCTGATTTGTTCTACCCACAATATTTCCCTATAAACTCCAGCTTTGAAAGAGTTTCAATCTTTGAACTTTTAAAATCAATTTTTGGCTGCTGATTTTGCAAACAAGTTCTCTTTGTTTGTCTGCTTCTCAAAAAATAGGCAATTGAAATGTCACACAAATGTTTCTCTAGGTAAACAGGTAGTTTAGAATATTCAGATATATAGCAATTTGCTGTTGAGCATTTTCTCTGTCCTCTTGTGCAAATTCCTGTGCTCTTTTGTGAGCATGAGGATAGAAAGAAAACACACATCCCCCATTATGAAATAAAAACTTACTTTTTTTTATATATTCAACATCTTTTTATAATGAAGTCCCTATAAGCAGAATGTTGAAATAGACCATGGAAACAGCAATGGCTCTCAGGCAAATTCTAGCACTATGCTGCAATTGATTTTGATTTGGCAATGCCATTAAACAGTGAAAATTCTTCTTAGGATTTGCAAGGCAGTAGAAATAAATGTTATAGGCTTTCTTATTAGTTGAGAAATAGCAGTGGACAAATTGCTGGTGTATTTTCTATTTTAGGATCTTCTGAATAACAGTATCATAATACACTGGAGACAGGGATTTTTTTTTATTTTTTTTTTTTTTTTTAGTTTTTCCTCAGAATTCTCACCTTTTTTTAATTTCATTTTAATTTCATACACGTTTCAACATACTCTATCCTCCAGTACGACAAAGTATACAGGAGGTCTTGTAGATTTGAATTCACTGTTCTAGCTCCCTGATCAAAATGCCTATTGCAGGAAGGGCAGAAAGAAAATACTGTCTTCCTAAAGAACAGGATCTGTTGAAGTCTGTACAGCTGCAACCAGGTTGGATTTTAAGGCTTAATAGTGGTGCTTTCCATACTGATTGGAACTCCACAAAGCACTCAAAGAGAACAATGTATCAGACAGCAAGTCAGCAAACCTAGAGAGGAAATCGGAGCTAATCACATCGTCCTTCCCCCAGAAAGCCATCCTTCCAGCAGGGTAGGACTGACCCCTACAGATGGGGTCTGTCTGCACAGACGGCTGTGCAGATTTCAACATCTTTAAGATGTATAGCTGGTTTTCTATCCTGGTCTTTTCTTCTTCCAGATTCTTCTGTTGTTTATGGAGTCTCCCTCCACCTGACCAAAGGCTGCATGAGCCAGGTCAGAAGTTTTTGACCTGGAAACCAGATTAAAAATGTACATGAGTGATCCCTGGAGGATTGTGTCCCAGGAGGTGTAAACCGCTTAGTGTGCCCAACAGAAAAGGACTAAAGGGTGATGTTGCAAAATGTGATTACAATGTGCTGTGACAGCGATCAGCAGTACTGGGGGTAAGAGTCAGCCCAGTTGCCCCAAGGGTCATCCAGCTGACCTGTCCTCCCACGGCCCCACACTGCTCCTAGCGCCATTCAATGGGATGAATGCCATACAGATGGCAGTTTATGCCAGTCTCTGCTGAATACTGCAGGGAAAGGAAGGAAAATCAGCGGATTATTTTTATCAGAACAAAGAGAGACAACATGCCTCAGAAAGCTAGGGAGATAAATGCATAAGCTGGAAGAGAAGCAGGGTGAAGCTGAACTGCCCTGTCAACGGTCCACTTTAAAAGCAGATATCAGGAACTCCCCTATTTTCTCTTTGAAATAAACTAAAATCATATAGAAAATTGGGCATAGGTACAGTGCTGATTTTATCTTCTGTCTTTAGACAAAATTCTGTGCTTTAACTCAGAATCACATCAAATAAATCTGACTGATGTCTATCATTCCTATTCAGCATAAAAAAATTACCTATTATGACAAACTTTTTTCAGTAGATTAAACAGAAAAAAACCTAAGAAAAGTATTTCAGCATCTTCTTTCATGGTATTAACTGTGATTTTGCTCAGCAAATTGAAATATTAGAGTATAGATCTTTTGCAAGTCATCTACATATTAAACTAAAAATCAGAGGGAAAATTCAAATAAAACACTGGAGTTATTGACTCCCAAATCCAGTTCTGTATTGGTGTATTTGGACTACTTTTTTTAACCTCCTTTTCTTGATGCTTTCTGTGTTTATTTGGTTTTTTTATTGCATTTGTATGACATATATAACACACATCAATGCATGTAGCCTCACATAACTCATGTGAGAAGAAAAGTAGCATTAAACTGATGGTGGATAGAAACAGGGACAAAAATCCAGGAGGAATTTAATCAGCATACTGCAACTGTGACCTGTGACTTAGAGTGCCTGCTCTAAATGACCTCCAGCATGTGCAAACACAAGGCCTCAGGGCATTTTAGCCAGACTAAAAGTCACTGCAGCGGAACACAGGATGGTCTGTGTCAGGCTGTTAGACACTGAGTGCCTGAGTCATCCTCATTCCTTTACCACAAAATCTTCCCTCACCAATAATTGTCTGAAATGAAACAGAGTCATGCAACTCTCATGTATTGTTTGCAGTCTAGGTTATTGTGGTTTTTGTTTGTTTTTTTTTACCAATACTTCACATAACAGCAGTTCTTAATTTATTTCTTCTCAATAAATATTTCTTTGCAAGGACCAAACAAACTGATCTCTGCTGCAATGATCCCCAAATACCTTTATGTACAACTCATCCGATTGTGTAAGTGGACTGAAAGAGCAACATACTTTTCATCTTATTGAGATGCTACTTTTTAATCTTAATACCACTTTAAATATATCATTCCAGTGATATGATTATGGTAAAACATGCCAAGAGGCTTAGGACCTGCTTCTGAGAGTGAAGTAAAGACTCTGGATTCTCCTGAGTCTTCTCCTGTTGAGAAGGTCTGTTTTGGAAAATACTTTTCACCTGCAAGTTCCATAACAGTAGCAGAAAAAAAGATAATTGGGGAAGAAACAAACTCCCTTGGGGGGAATATTTACAATATAACTCCAAACAGTCTCATTCATCTCTGCACTACTCTTGTTTATTTCTGTTGTAACCAGTGGTGTCAGTGGTTAGACTAATAGAACACTGGATTTTGCAGTATGCAAAAAGGAGGGACTGATTATCCCCAAGGGCAAGGAAATTATACCACACACTTTATTTTGAAGGCAAAACAGTGAGTTGGACTCTCTATTTGAGAGTATCTGCAGTGTAGAACTACAATGTTTATATGACTTCTGCTTTAGCAACTACCTACACTTGCTAGCTGGGTAATCAAGAACAAATGACAAAATCAGCAAAGGATGTGAAAACTAAAGCTATCACAATATAGATGTGCTGGGTTATTCCAGAAGCCTATCTCATCCTTGTGTGATATGTGACAGTCAGGCCAGCCAGGCAACATGTGTGTGTCTCTCACTGCGATGGGCAGAACTCTTTGTTTTACAAGATAAAAAGAGATTTAAAAGATGTTATCCCTTTTGAGAATACTTTATTGAAGTGTCACTTTAAAGGATTGGGTTGGATTGCTTAAAGAAAACAAAATAGAGAAACCCTTTTAAAGAATTGTATTTTTCCCAAACAAAATGCGGTTGGTTGAGAGTTCTGTCTTCCCAGGACCTTTGTTTAGTAGCTGCAAGAAAACTCTGTGTGGGCAAAGACTCACAAAACAAATACAGTATATCCAATGTCTGATCTGTCTAGGTTTCCACAGCACACCCAGCTTTGTATTATCTCAGCACTTGCACGTTATTTAAAAAAAGTTTTTTAAAAAATTCTTTTTCTTTCTTTGTACAATTCTAAGGCATTTTAATAGGGCAATCAGTTACAAATGCACTTTTACTCTGCTTTTTTTGTTACAAATGTTCTAAGGAAGAAAGCTTTTTCTCCTGCAGCTGAACAGAAACCCACACAAAACACAGCCTGTTCATGATCGAAAGAGCCAAAATTGAACTCAGGTGAGCTCCTCCCATCTGCACACTGGGTGACTTGTTTTTCTCTGCACCAGAGGAAAGCTATCATGTAGGGCAGTGAGAACTGCCTGGCTGTGTGTCTTTAAAACCAGCTGTGAGGTCAGTCAGTTGCCCTTCTTGTACTGCTGTAACACCGCTGTTTTTTAACATATAGGAAATGTTAAATATTAAATGTTTTTGTCCTCCATGAGTAGAGGTAATAAAACCTGCAGACACAGAAGCTCTCCTGTGGTCCATTCCCTTCTTTGCTAGAGTGGCCCAAGGGACATCTCAGCTCAGTCTTGCCGTGGAGGAGGCAGCAGGGGTTATTTCGACAGGGGATGCCTGTGACCTGGTTACACGGTTGGGACAAAGTGGGAAACTGGCCTGCTTCATAGCTACTGCTAAGTCTGCTTCTGAGAATACTATAGATGTACCTAGAGAGTCCTTTAACAAAAGCAAACACCCCACCTCAAAAGAAAACCCACAACAAAGTTTTTTAAATATCTGAGTATATCCTTGTCATGACACGAACTCTTTCTGATCTGTCCGAGTACCCAAAATGACAGGATCTGCAGTCCTGACCTAGGCAGAGGGCTACATTGTCCTGTATATCTTGTATGTTTACCATACCACAAAAGCTTGAAAGGCTTGGAAAGCTTGAAGCCAAAAAGCTTGAAAACTTGCAGGTCTTTCCTTTGGAAGGCTTTGACTAACAATTTACAAAGAGCAGACAGCCTACTACACTCAAATAGCTGTTTCTTTTATCAATAGGAATGAAGCATTTGGGAAAAAAAAATATTTTTAGGTGTATAGACTCCATAAAGTTGTATTATTTTCTGTCAATGATTTGTGCAGCCTGACTTCTCTTGACACCCCCAAGAGGCCTCTCTTGAGCTATTCTTTTTTCCTTACAGACCCATTAGCCAAAGCAATATATTCAGACAGTAAACATTCCAATTACAACATTAACAAATACCACTAAGAAATTGTTATGGAGCATTTGTCTTTTTGTTACCTGTGTTACAACAATAAAGTTTGACATCCTGCAACTCTGAATAGCTTTATGTCAGGTGTCCAGCAAAGCATATAAAACTCAGATCTAACTGTGGAAAAGTCTGTAGTAGCTGATGTTTAGATCTGACCTTTTTATGTACATTAAAATCTGTTTTATATCATTGTTAAAAGTTTTTATGCTTTCTTCTGACCTCAGATAGTTAGATTCTTGACATTTAAGGTTCTACAGAGAGAAACATAATCAAATAAAATTGAATTTCCCTACCTTTTTTCCTTAAAATACTTCCAAATAATTTTTCCACTGCTTAAGTGAAAGATACTGAGTACATACCTCTGTGTTGTAAAAAAGACACATGACCTGTTTGGAAGGGCCATCATCTTATTTTTTGTTCCTTCAAACAGTAGTTAGTTTTACTCTAAGTTTTCATGTAATTGTCAGGCTCATTTATGCCATCACACCACCACACAGTTCTCCCATGTCTGCACATTTTATAGATATGCAAGTAGGTGAACAAACATATATATGTATATGTAGATATGCGTGTATATGCATCTTTTATACACCTTTAAACAGATACTTGTAAAAACTGTCTGGATTACAAAATTACCATCTTGTTCATCTTTAGTTGGTCACACAAAATTTATAGTGCCTGCAGGAAAAAAGGCTGTTAAGTACAGTGCTGGCAAAATCTTCTTTCTGATTTCTTTCCTCTGGCTCCCAAACTTCATTTGTTGTCATGTTCAAGCTTTGTTCTACATTGGTAGCCTATGGCAGAGAGTGGGATGGGTGAGAAATCAAGAGAATGCAAGACTTAGCACAGTGTAGCAGACTAAATGTCAGAAACGTGTTGGCAGCCTGTGATACAAGAGAAATTAAACCCTCAGCTGGACAATAGCTTTTATACACATCCACGGTAAAGTCCCAAACACATGAAACCCCAAAATGTCACCACTGATGTCCTCGTTTGCTCTCCAAAACCCAAACACCCTATTAAACAGAAAATAATGTGACCCACAGAGGGATCTAAGGGATTAACTTTATTGATATTGCTGCACCTTGGCATAGAAATGAACCTTAGTGAGACAGAAAATAATAATCAAGAAAAGACATATGTTTTTTATGACACATGGTATGCCACGGGAACTACTTTGTAGGGAGGCAAACAAACCTCCCTGTTCCCGGTTGCAGCGTACCGGTATAGGGACATGCACTCACCACGGACGGCTGCCCCCCGGGCGGCCCCTGCCCACCCCAGGCAGGGGTAGGGAGAGCAGCTTTGCTCTCTGCCAACAGCAGCACCAGCAGCACCCAGCCCTGCCGAGCCAGCCGCCGTGCGCGCCTGCACGGCTGTCCTCACGTCCAGCTCTCGACTTCTACTACCCACAGTGTAAGAGCAGAAAAATGGCCAAACGAAGGGATGTTGGGACTACATGAGATACACAAAATCGACACCAGTGAGTTACAGCGGTTCATACCAGTGGTTTTACACCACCGCTGCACAGAGGGATTTAGTCCTTACCATTTGGAAAGTTTATTAATTAAAAATTATTTGGTAGGATGATGAAAAAATGTGGCGAATGACCGCAGCACGTAGTGCACCTTCTGATAACTGGGGCCAGCAAGAATGTTTTTATTTGCCAAAGAGCTTATTCAGCACAGTTTAGCAATGGGTAAACACTGCACCTACTGTATTTGTGAAGAGCGTGTTTCAATGGGACCCCCGGTGTGTCAGCAGGCTTATTCACAAAACTTAATGACTGTAAATTGGTGTTTGCTAGTGTAAAAATACTTTCCCATATACAGAGAAAAAGAACTGACCTTTTGATTGATCTTTTTGAACTACGTTACAATTGACAATCTTGAGATATCAGTGTGCAAAGTTAATTAAGTTGTCAAAGATATTTTAAGAAGCTGAGCCCAGTTTTATTTAAAAGTCTTTGTCATTTACAAATTTGGGAAGGACACTGCAAAGCCGTGGGTGATGCTAGTGTAAACAGAGAATGAAAGAGAAGCAGCATTATCTCTGTCAGGATTGTTCTTTGTTGTGGGTGAGGATCATCTTATTCTGACTCTCACAGAACTCCTATGCCTTGCCAAGACTAAAAGCAGCCTTGAAGTCTATAAAACTTAAAAAATAAAACTGCTAGCCAGTGGAGGTGAGTGAAGAAAATGGACAGAGGAATTTTGTAACATCTTCCAAATTTCATGTGTTTAGCAGAGGAGAGGAGAAAGGGAAACTGACAGAATCAAAATAACAACAACAACAAAATATTAAAATTGCATTTATAGTCATACCTAGCTTTTTGGGACAAAGACCTTAAATGTGCATTCCTTGAACATTTCCAACCCCTGCTTCCCCCTTTCATGATTACGTGTTTAAGAGAATGAAATTTGATTGACTTTATTCAATTACTACCAATATTTTCAAAGTGCCTTCCAAAGCAGCCTTAATACTTTGAGACTGCATCAATTTTATTTCTATGTGTGTGTGAGTGAGTGTGACTGCAAGGGTGTGCCCTGTGCGAACAACGTCTTTCACTTGTAAGAATAGTTGTCAGTTTGTGGTTGGATACAGTTTTCTTCAAGGGAAAGTCTCTTCTCTCTGATGGGTACAGTAACTGCTCTCTTTAGTTTTATTGTTCTCTATATAAAAAGATCATTTTGGCTGAATCAATGTGAAAAATACTTTTCCTTGGAAAAAAACAGAATAGCAACAATAATGCCTCCATCCTGCAAATCCTTCATGTGCAGAACTCCTTCCAGCTCACAGGAGCTCAGTGAAGAGTGGATTTACAAGGTTTCTGACAAGATAGAACTGGTAAATCATCAAGAATGGAAGTAATGTAACTTATTTAGAGAACTTTTGCAGAGAAATTAAAATGCCAGCAAAATGTATGGCATATTACAGAAATGGCTTTGCAAGTCAGATATATAAGTACAGTAAAATGGCAGGATGAAAATGGAAAATTAGTGCTCTGAATAATTATTTTCCAGGGGTGCTAGTAATGAATGAAGTTTTAATTTCCCAAATTTCTCATCAAATGACCCATCTTTAGGTTAGAAGTATTTGCCGGGGGGGGGGGGGGGGGGGGGTGTTGATAGTATTAATTACAAAAAAGTGCTGTAAAGATGTCCATTTTGTGAGTGCCTGCTTGTAGAGAAGGACTGAGCTAACTCTTGCAGGAAAAGGCAAAAGTTAAGGGACCATGTTTTGTTTTCTTGATTAACAAAGAGCCACCTCACTGCAATAATGTGAGAGAGAAAGGAGTAGCATTCTTTTTCACATACATTAACAGATCTGTGTAGTTACATGTCTCAGTGAATACAAATGATGAAGGATGTTTGAAACACAATCTTTGGACAAGTTCACTTAGGAATGATTTTAACACGTTCAGATAATACAAGTCCCTTGAGCTCCAGGAGATCAATAAATTCTTGTAGGCGGAGGCTGCTGGTGATGCACAGCAGGAGCTGTTTCCCAGCTGTATCACTGATTAGCAGGAATCTCACCTTGCCAAGCCTTTAAAGCCTTGCAGAAAACGCACCAATTAAGTGTTCAAATCCTTCAGCCTTAAGCCATATGTCAGGGGAAAATAATTCACTGGCACAGGGCTTTGGGTCAAGCTTCTTAGCCCAGCAGTTTATGTGATAATGCTTTAGCATTGTGCTGCTTGCCCACCCAGGAGGAAGGAGAAGGAGACCTGGCTATTGTTTCTCTCTAAAGCAGAGCTCTGAGGAATATGAATGTAAGTGTTACTCATTAATAATTTCAATTTTAAGGAAAGGTGATGGAGAAGGGTTTAAAGACTTCTTGGCTCAGCAAGTAATCATTGAAAAAGTGTTGCTTTGCTCTGCCTCACAGCTCTGCCTGCAGTTCAGGGATCTTGCTGCCACTACCCTCTACTTGCACCAAGCAAGCAGTCAGTTTTGTGAGTAGATTTTGGGGAATGAGCAAGGAAATCAGATTTACTTATGGAAAGGAAGGAATGATTTCTTAAGGGTTGACAAAGAACATATAAGGATTCACTGGGGATAGCCACATGTTTAGCTGCAGACAAAATTAAGACAGTCACTAAAAGTCCATGAGAAGCTCCTCAGATGCTGGAATCGCAGGGCAAGACTGACCATCTCTTCCCCAAGTGCACTGTCTGTAGAATGAGGTCACTAACCTTTGAGGAGGCAAAGAAAAACCCAGAAAAGGTGGCTGAAAACTCACACTGACTAAAAGGGATTTCCTGCCATGTCTCAAAGATATGAGAAGGGCCTCGCTCTTCTGAACTGTAAAATTTGTTGCTTTTCTCAGGAGAGAAAGGGCAAGTGCCTGGCCACACAGCCATTGCAGTGTTGCCAACCAAAGACCCTCGTGTGTGCCCCAGCATCCAAAAGGTGTTAGATCCACCCTGCAGCAAAATGCCTCAGCTCTAAAGAGCAAGAGGAAACCCAAAGACTTCAATAAAAAGAGAAAGCTAGAAATATTTAAGGTATCCTCCAACAGGAAGACATTTGCTTCTGTATTGAGATAAATATTTGATGCTCAGATATCACAGGCCACCTCTTCCCTGTACACCCACCCAGATTTTGCAGCGCACCATCCCCAAAATAACATGGGTCAGGATAGGAAGGAGTCTGCAGTAGGACAGGGAACTGAAGGTGAGAGATACCAAATTTTAGGCCCATAACCTAGCTATGGGCCTAACCATAAGGCAACCTCTTCCAGAGCTCTTGTTTGTCCCAGGAACAAATCTCCTCTTAAGTATGTAGCAGCTCTAGCTCCAAGCAGTGCCAACTGTGAAATCTTATGTGTGGAGGGGAAAAAAAAAAAAGGAGATTAGTGTAAATTAGGCACAGACACAGAATATAGAGATTAGATATTGTGAACAAACACTGGACATGAGTTTGTTTTAAAGTGAGTTTCTCCACCTGCCTATAGTTGTCTCATATATGACTGAAATACTGGGCATGGGTTTGCTTTTACAAGGTTTCTGCATAAATGTTTATGTGCTGTGAATTAAATCATGCACTTAAAGAGGGAAGAGGATGAAATGGAAAACTTACTAACCCTAATGATGGATGGATTGCTCATTACTCATACTAACGGACGGCCAGTCCAGGCAGGAAGTTTCCATCCAGTAAATGTATCTCTGAAAATTTGCCAGGTAGAGGTAAAGAAAAATGTTACTTTTGCCATTTTGAATTACTTCTTGAAGGGTTCTGGACTCTTTCTACAAAAGGAATAAAGAAGAACCTACGAGACTGAGAAATATTGAACAACTGGCATAATCTGAGCTCAATAAACCAAGCTTTTCTATTTGTTTTTCTCTACGACCTGTTCTGCCTCCTGGTCTATCTGCTAGAAGTATTTTATAATATGTATGTCCATCTTACTTCATTAAAACTGACATTATCATTTGGCAGCTAAGAGCTTTGTAAACCTCTCAGCTGAAAATGTGAATAGTGTAAAATAGCCAGTTTTTCAAATATTCCGTCAGATATTCTGTTTATTTCAGTGGTTTGGAAGATGAGCAGGAGTTGTATCTTCAGCCAGCCCCTTTGTTAAGCTAACTTCAGCTCTTCTAGACAGCTGTCTCAAAATAATAATTTAGATCTTGGAAGTTAAACCAGTACTTTATCTGTTGTAGTGAATCTTTTGAAACACATAATTTAGATTTTTTTTTTTTTTTTAAGCAGTGAATTGACCCATAAACTATAAGTATCCTTTGGCTATATTTTTTTGAAGAAACCTGTAGTAATTTTCACATCTGCATGTATGTGTATTTATACAGTATCTGCATGTCAAGAATTCACAGGTACAAATAAATACAGTCATTCTTCTATGAGCCATCTTTTTGTTATACACTTATACAGGGGGAGTCTGTTCTATGAGTGGCTTTTAGGCGAGAAGAACTAGGTGGGACCCGTCCAGGTTTCACACATCATTAAACTCTTTTAATAAATTGATAAAACTCCACCCTCCAAGAAGCTGAATTCTTTGCCCAGACTTTTTCTACTGGAAGATTATGGAAGAACTAGAGCTCCCATGTGTCTGTTTTTCCACAGACATTTCCTGTTTTTTTACCTGATTTTTTTTTTCCCTGGGACAAATTTACAGATTTCTTTTTGATGTTTTTTCAGGATTTCTGGCTGTCTGGCAGTCTGAACAGAGTACTGCTCACTTCTACACATTTCCAGGCATTACTGCAAAGCCAACACTAATCAACTACACAGAACTGGTATTGCAAGTAATTTAACAATGATAAAAGTAACCACCATCCTGAAACTCTGTTCAGCTGAAGACCTCAAATGTGCAGCTAATACAGGACCTTGAGCCACAGTGCCTCAAAAGTGTTATCAAGGAGAGGGATATATGACAATCACATCAGAGACTGAGTGATGGATACTCTTAGGAGATGCTCTGTGCTGCTCTTAAGAAATTTGAATTGAGAGGGATGCATACTGTCATGCTTCACTTTTAGTCTTTCCTTCGAAGCCTTGAGTTTAAAGGATATGTTGTTTAAATCCCTGAAAACGTCTTTGAGTACTGACTGTTGCTTGAAGCTCTCACACTTCTTTTCCAGTCCTTAAGTGTTAGTACTGGCAATTTTCAAACCCTAGCCTATGCAGTATGCCTTTGCTGCACAGCCCACCCTGGGCCCTTGGCTGGGGTACCCCCACCCACTGAGCTGGGAGTGTGAGTGCCCACAGCACATGGGGACCCACTGCATACAACTCTCAGGCGGGGGTATGGGGGACATCTTGCCCCAAACTGCTGGTGCTACAGGGGAAGACCACCATCTGTGCCCAGGTCATGGGGTTACAGAGGAAGAATACCAACAGCCACATTGAACTGTACATGGGGAACTACAGGGAGACTTCAGTAAAAATGAAGGAGCGGGCTTGAAAAGAAATCTTAAAGAAGCGTGAAGATTTACAACTGGTGGGCATGTTTCCTTGGGGTGGAAACATCAGCAGCCTCTAAATTACGTCTGATGAGTTACTTTGTCAATGAGATAGTGTGTTTCCCTTCATCTGTGACTCCATAGCAAAAGTTCTAAGCAGACACAGTAAAGTATATGCTGGTCTTTCTTGATGGTCACACATAAACTTTGTCCCCCAATTGATAGGGCATAATACACACATGTATAAATATGTATATTTGTATGTATAAATCCATACGAGGTTGGGGAAGACACTGTTACCTGATGTATACAGAGCAGCAGCGACAGCAAGATTAGAGCTAAATAGTAGTTAAAATATGATGAAAAAAATAAACTATTGCAAAGTAAGCATTAGTTCTACAAGCATTACTGTTGAAACTGTGCATACTACTGTTATCTAGCAGTGAAATTTGGACTTAAATCAGACCTGGGCACAGGATCACTTTTCTGTCGTATTTGGCAGAGCGTGTGATACAGAGTTTACTCTGGCTGTATCCTTTCCTGATAGTTTTACGCTGGCAGTGTGGTGAAAGTTGGTACCTGATTAAGCTTGAAGCTTGTTGCTGCAAAGATAACCCATCAGAAGTTGCATTGGTCGAGTGAGTTTGAACCAGACCAGTGATTTCTGTCATCTGTCTTTGGTGTTAGACGTTAGAAATTTAAAGCTGAACTCATACTGTTGAACCATGGCCTGAAACTGGTGACTTCTGGCCTTCAGCATCTAGCCTGCATCTGGGTCTGCAGTTGTACTGAAATAGCTACTGAATCTCTGCAGTATTGAACATTTCTGCCTTCTGGGGTTCAAAATTTGGTCTGTGCTTGGTGGCTTTTTGAGAAGCCAAATGAAAGAGTTTGAAACTTGAAGAAAGTAGTGCTTCTAATGGAAAACATTCTCTAGGAGGAAGATTTTCTTTGTTTTCTACAGATGCTGTATTCACCTGATGTTCAAGGAAAGACTTTTTCCGACGCTGGATTGCCTTCAAAAAAAACTTTTGTCCCTAGGTCTGAAAGCCTTTCTTCTGAGACTCAGTGGTTTGTAACTGCAGCAGGGCTTCATAAACCAAAGGCTGTAAAGTGGCATCAGGAATTACCTGGAGCTGAAAGAAGGACCTGAGCACTGGCCTAAAGTGATTACAATGATCTAAGGCAGGCACGAGGCAGCCAGCCTCCTTCTGCCGCATCTGGAGCCGGCACGTTGTCTTACATTCAGCTTCAGAAACAGGAGGCAGTAATAACACAGCCGTCAGGTAACAAATGCAGAGGATATTGTGGCCTCAGCGGGAGGAAGGGATGAAACTCCCCATAAAGCTAAAGATGTGAGAAGGTATTTTTGGGATGCTGCCCAGTCATCCAGACTCAGTAAGGAGTCAGATAAGACTCTAAGGCTTCACACAACCTTAACTAAAAAAATCTTGCAGGCCTTTAATGGGAGACAGCCAGCTTCACTTCCAACAGCATCATTTCAGCCCTGTGTAGGTTTGGGCTGAGCTCTATATTTGATTAAAACTGGCAGGCAGGAGGAGTTTCATGTTTCATTTTTGTAGCCAAAATTTCTGCTGTACTTTCAGAAAATCATATGTAGTGCTAAAAGAAACAATTTAGCATTTTTTTTTTTTTTAATAAGTAATCCTTTTCATTCTAAGACACTCAGTGCCTGAGGCTTCCTTTGCCATTGAACTCCTCTTTATTGATGTGGAGCTTCAATTTAATTTTCCTCCTCACAAGTTCATGTGCGGTCATTATGACTGTGTAGCCACAGTTGCAAAGGAGGCAGTCAGAATTTTGCTGAGTTAATTTAATTTCTGTATGCAAGAATTCTGGTCCAGCCCGATGACTACCCCATTTTCTCACATTCTTGAGGAATGTCCCATCCCATAAAAAGTACTCCCTAAGAATTATGTGTACTGAACTGAGAGCATCAACCAGGTATGGTTTAGAGATAATTAATCCTGGAGTCCTACATGTTCTGAACTTTATTCCTGCTTTCTCTCTCCTGCTAACTCCCAGCACTTCTAAGTGAACAATCTATAATCCTAACTGCAAAGTGCAGTCTCCATATTAAAGTATGTATTAGCGTATATAAATTGTATATATGTTCCTACAGAGGTATGGACATTTGTTTTAAATGCAATTTTTATGCTTTCTAACAAATTCCAGTTGTGATGTTAATTTCAGTTGCTAAGGTATATGATTTAGTACACCCTGTATCATAAAATTGAAGTTATTCTATCCTTTTTGTGTAGCAAAACCAGGACTAGTCTTTTGCCATCTCTGCTGTATTTCTCGCATTCCGCAGCTCAGGTTGCCGTCGAATCACTCATCATCTCCTGTTCCAGTTTTTCCCCTCTCTTCTTTCTTAGTCAAAGAAAACCAGACCCACTGCACTTGCTCAATTAAAAGCCATTTTCAGGTGTCAGGATATAAAACATTACAGAAATCTGAAAAATGGCGCTGATTGGACTAACTGCTGCACTAGTTAACACTGTCCATGAAAACATCAGCATTCTAGTCTCAGGATACGAGCTTGACATAAACACAAAACAAACCCAGGAGCACTGCAAGACACAACTGCTGATGGGTTTGTTCTTCTTTTCCAGAGGTATAGCAGGCACAAGTTCAGGCTTTAATCAGGTATGAGCTGGGCATCCATGTCCTACTGTGAAAGCAGTCTTCTGGGGACATGGCTGTACAGGGCACCCAACTGCCCTCCTGATGTCCTTCCTCCCAGGAGCAGGGACTGTGGGGCTTTCTGCTGCCCTTCAGGCAGAATGTTATTTGCCTCTGAGCCTGAGATTACAGTCCTTCTGACTGGGGAGGGGTCTGAAGCAAAAGCCCAGGAACATGTTCATTGCTGGGAAGTAAACTGGATCCTTAGAAAGTGGTGCTTAAAAAACAAAGTTAGGTTTCTGAAGTGGTTCACATATGCAGCTCCTCTCTTTCCGTTACACAGTTACTTCTGTAAAGACAAAAATGTGCCAGGGCAACTTCTGTGTAAATATGCTCCAAAATTAATGACTCATAGTAAAACAGAAGACGGCAATTCTGTAGTAGTTCCTTGTTATAAAATCAAAAAAGAGGACTGAACTATAAGGATGCACTGCTAAAAAGTATAATATTTTGAGCAAGTATGTTTCTGCTTAGAATTCAGAAATTCTACATGTGAATGGATTTAAAGCTTTTTGTATTCCCTTTCACTACAGACTATCATACCAATTTCTTGGGTTTTGTTTGTATTTGGTCCTTACTGAATAGGTAATAGATAATAAGACTACATTTAGATAACAACAGCAAATTTTTGTGAAGTCTGAAATCCTGATAATCAGCACAGTAATCTTATATTGCATTTATTTTCCAAGTATGGAAAGTTTTCTACAAATAGTGGATGGCTTGTGGCTTTGAATCTATAAATGAAGCTCTATGCATCCCTATGAGTAGAGTTTGGTAGCTGTAAATGACACTGCCTGGAAGAACCATTTTGTCCTTAAAAAATTACTCTAATAATCACTTTATCAGGGTCTATATTTACTGTTTCCCACTGAATACTTGCTACATTTACTCACTTTTCAGCTGAATATATGTTTTTCCAAACTAAAAACTCCCCAAGCTCTCCATGAGCTCTTTTTATTTCACGCATCATCACCAACAATAAAGATAACACAAGCCAAATTATATTGCTAGCTCTATCTCTGTAACATCGGCTGTGGTTAGAATATGCCTTCAGCAACATCTAAAAAACCACATCGGTTTACAGTATGCTTGTTCGGCACATGAGATGGTAAGACTTAACTTGACTGCCAGATCTTTGTGGATTTGAAACTGAAAAACACCTCCATTTGCCAACTGAGCAAAATATATAGTGTAATGGACGAGACTTAATGAACCTGCACCCATGAATTGTGTATGCACTCAGGAAATTTTGGCAGTTAAACCTCACTCCAGATTTGGCTTTCATAGAAGATGATATTAAAAGCATGACATACACTTTGGTCAGGGCTTTTTTAATGTTGAAGGCAAATAGATTGGAGATTTTTTGTAACATTTTAATACAGGAATATAACAAAACATCTCTAGCAAATAGTTTCAACATGTTTATTCTCCCTCTTATTTCTCTTATAAGTTTTCTTTAAAAACCATTACGTTTTGCTTTTTAAGTTCTTTTTATATGTCAGTCAATCAATCAATAGTTCATTTAATTAATGAGAATTAATTCAAATTTCAGGCCAGGTAGTATCAGCCCAGTCAGCCAGAGCTGCACATTTTGATCTGAAGGGCACGAAGGGCTTTTTTTTTTGTGAGCTTCCGCTTCTTTAAAAGATTTGGCAGCACGTTAAACCAAAGGTTTTCACTTTCAGTCCAATGCAGTCTTTGGATGTTATTCCAGGATTTCCTGTGTGCGCTACATGGCAAGAGATCAAGTCTGTAGATTGCATTCAGTTAAACAGATCATCTAAATGAGATGATGAAAATAAGTGTGTGGCATGTATTTGTACAGCAATCACTGCAGCCTAGTCAATACCTATAGTTAACAAGCACTGCAGATTTCAGAGTTCTTTTAGGGATGAACTGACAAGAAACCAGGGTCATGATGTAATCTCAGTGTCCCAAAAATCTGGAAATAAAGTACCAACTGAGGAAAAAAAATAATGAATTTGATTTCTATGGATGGTAGTTTTTGTTTGCCTTCAAAGGTGCAGTCCTTCTCATTTACCCTGACATCTTGTGTGCAAACACTGGCAGGGTCAAGCTGAAACAATGGGAAACCTGGTCATAAAGGCTGCCTATTACGATGTTTTCCCTCAGTGTGAAAAGTGAACAACTACAAATGGGTGACTTGTAAGTTGCTTGTTAGGGCAATAACTCTTGCTGACAAACGAGCTCCAAGTTGGATGGGGAGGAAAGACGGGGAAGTTCCCTGGTTTCTTTTGTCTCAGTACAATGTGATGGATTTAATAGAGGTTGGAAAGACTGAGCAGAATAATGCTGTTTTTTTTTTAAAAAAATAATAGTTTATTTCTAGCAGGGTTGAGCCAAAACAAGATATAGTATTTCTCCGACTTTCTTTTTTTCTTCCAGAGCAACATTAAAAATATGGGTCTCAGAGCTGATAGCCATCACTACTCAGAGTTTATAATTTTCCACCTGCACGGATGCATTCTCTTGTGCTGTCCTGTTGGAATCCTACCTTTTGTCTGCCAAGTGGAACTAAGTTAAAATACTTTTCTGCTGATTTGGCAGGATTAAGAAATAAATTAAAGCACCCTGACTGCCTAGAAGTCTTGTTTTACCAGCTGCTTGCAAAAATCTACTAATGATTACATTTTAAGTCCTTTTAGCACTTCAGGTTCAGCAGGTTAAGCCTACTGGACCTAGTGGCATGGGAGTCATGTGTCTCCTGTATCTGAGAGATCAATGTTTTATAGCAGGTTGGCTTAGCAATAAACAGTGAAAAAAGAACCATCACTTTACACCTAGTTCTATTAAGCATACAGTACTACCTCGCCGATGTATCTAAAGGCTATGTAGTCTCTCTGGCAGCCACAGTCACTTCTCACTGAGCTAGAGCTGTCATGTGAACTCATATAAATCTGTTCCATTTGTGGAAAATGAAAAACTCAAGAACCATGAGAACATAAAATGTAATTAGGAAGTCATTTCACCATCCATAAGGGGTTACTTCATTAAATTTAAATGTATCTCTGCACACATTTCACTTAAAATCAACTTAAAGATATGATGGTTTAAAAAGGTAGTAAAGAAAATAAAGCAAATATGCTGACCAGAGATTCTTAAAAATATTTTTCTCCATTATTTTGCCACATACTCCATTTTGGCTGGATCATTACCTCACATGTGTGCAGTGCCTGAAACGGACTGCAGTATTTGATATAGTAATAGTAGCTGGTGTTTTGTTCACAGGGAATCAAAGTTAAAAACAAGAAGGTTAATTTTACTGGAATTTGAAAACTTTGGTAGAAGAATTTATTCTCTGCATCTAAGTGAGTTTACATGAGCTTACTCAGTTGTATCAATCTAAGCAACTTTCTCCAAGCTCAATATCTGTCTTGGATGACTCCATGCTCAAATTCTTAGATTCTTATGTTTGATTAGTTCTGAACAAATTCAAGTAATTTGTGATAGAAAATCTGTTTTATTTCAAAGCAGTTTTGTCAAAGTCAATCAGCAACTGCAGTATCTTTGTCTTCTGATATCTACCTGACTCTAAAAATGATATGGATAACTTTTTTGGATCTCTAAAATATCTGATTTTCAGAACCAGGATGAGTTTGGATAATTTGGGAAACCTGAGTGACATTTGCCAAAACATTTCCTGATGGCTTTAGCCTTTCAGAATATGCTAAGCATCCCTTTAGGTTTTAAAATGGCTTACTGAGGCCCACACTGATGATTATCAATTGAATGGACCATGTCAGGAGAGATTTTGACCCATGAAAGCAAGGACTTCCTAGAGAATAGATAACAAAACCCAGAGATTCATCCAGTCATCTCTGTTTCTGTAGTTTACAGTAAACAAAGGAACAATGTAGGCTGGCTACTCAGTACCTCTTTTCTCCCATATTCTCCATTTGAATTACCTATGGAGAGCTGGGTTGGTAGTCCAGTTGGCCCTCTGTAATTAGGACACATTTCTCTAGATGGGAAGTGAGATGTCTTAATTTGATGCCAGGATTAAATGAGGGCCATTCTTTCTGGTAACTTTCTAACGATGCAGCAGCGAAAGACTGTTTTGAGCAATTTACTGACCTGGGACCTGGTGAAGCAAAGAATTACAGGATGAAAATATACAGGGCATAAAACAGGTCACATATCACTAATAAAAATACCAATAATCCATTTTTTTAAATTCACATTTTATATGTAGCTACATCATTGATTTAAGAGCATTCCCTGCAAAGTACTGCACTAGCTGATTACCACTGTGGTTTTCTGTAACAGCCTTCTATTGCTGCAGCCCCATACTTCAGTAGTCCAGCACACTTCAGTAATGATGGTTGCCTGGTAATACTTTCTCTAAACCTCTTTATTAATAACAGTGAACTTGGGTTTCTTGCAGACGACTTGTAAGAAACCCAATAGGGATGATATATTAGAAGAAACCCAAACCTTTCACTGTAGATCTTAGCTCAAAAGTTTGCATCTGCAGAAAAGGGGTTTCTGAATCTGAACTTGGCCCAATATAAGAAGTAAAGATTATTAAACTATTCAGACCTGAATGTTGTCAGTGTGTGGTTATATGTGAACAGGGAGATTTAATTTTGGCCCAATATCCAATTCTCAAGCTTGCTGGAATTGCCTTATACAGTGTTAATAAGTTTCTCTACTAGAAGATGAAGTAGTACCCTCTATAATCCAGTATAAAATAAACCAATCCCTGTATTCAGTATATTGTATGGTCTTCCTCCAAATGTGAAGAAAGCTAAGTTTCATATCCTACTGCATTCAATACTTGGATTTCTTTAAAAATCCTAAATCCATTTTGCATTTTCACATCATTTCCAAATGTGTTAATCCAGTGAGCTTTTCTCCTGTAATAGGTGAAATGAACTCTTTTGCGTTATGCGTAACAGTACTGTTGGGATTTCTATAAGATTCTTTTTAAAATATGATTAAAATAAATAAAATACAGTGGTGTTGAGAAAAATATTTCCTGTAGCAGCAGGATATGGGTTTTTTTAAATGCAAGTCCCAAGCTGGGCTGGAGTCTGTGGAAATCAAAGGCATTTTTTTAAAAGATAGAAGACCATGTAGATTTGGCATGCTGACAAAATCTCACTTATGGAATCCATTCAGTGTCTTAGCCACAAAAATTGCAGAAAGAACACCAAGATTTTTAACTTCCAGAATACTGTATTTCTTCCTCTCTTCTCCCTTCTTTGTACTCATTTCCTGAAAGTTGGTTCATTAAGGAAAGGAAATTATATTTTTTTAAAGCGCAAATAATTAGCTGTTCCTGAAATTCCATCCCATGGGTTGTCCCACTATCTTTGATATACCTATGGTACTATAAATTCACCTGAAGATCTGATTCCATGAGTATGATTTTGTTATATAAAGTGTATATCCAAGAGAAAACCATCTTCTTTTTTTTTTTTTTTTTCAATTTCATATAGGATATGTGTTTTTACACTGTCATTTTAAAACAATCATATTAGGTAACTGAATCTTTTTTAAAACCATGGATTTTTAAAGTCAGTCTGGGATTATGCTGAATGATGAATAAACAAACAGGAAAAAAAAGCTCCAAATGCTTACACATTGTTACATTTTTGAGAGGTTTTAGTGCGTGGATGAAAATAACCAAAAAGCATTGTAAGGGTAAGAAAATCATAGAATCATAGAATGATAGACCTTAAAGATCATCTAGTTCCAACCCCCCTGCCATGGGCAGGGACACCTTCCACTAGACCAGGGTGCTCCCAGCCCCGTCCAACCTGGCCTTGAACCCTTCCAGGGAGGGGGCAGCCACAGCTGCTCTGGGCAACCTCACAGTGAGGAATTTCTTCCTTATATCTAATCTAAATCTACCCTCTTTCAGTTTAAAACTGTTACCCCTCATCCTATCACTACACACCCTGATAAAGAGTCCCTCCCCAGCTTCCCTCTAGGCCCTCTTTAAGTACTGAAGGCTGCTATAAGGTGTCCCTGGAGCCTTCTGTTCTCTAGGCTGAACAACCCCAACTCTCTCAGCCTGGCCTTACAGGGGAGGTGCTCCAGCCCCTTGATTTTCTTTGTGGTCTCCTCTGGACCTGCATGAACAGGTCCATGTCCTTCTTATGTTGAGGGCCCCACAGCTGGACTCAGTACTGCATGTGGGGTCGCACAAGAGCAGAGTAGAGGTGGAGAGTCACCTCCCTTGACCTGCTGGCCACACTTCTATTGATGCAGCCCAGAATATGTTTGGCTTTCTGGGCTGCAGGCGCACATTGCTGGCTCATAGTCTGTTTTCCATCCACCAATACCCGCTAGTCCTTCTCTGCAGGACTCCTTTCAATCCACTCATTCCCCAGCTTGTATTTGTGCTTGGGATTGCCCCAACACATGTGTAGCACCTGGCACTTGGCCGTGTTGAACTTCATGAGGTTTGCATAGGCCCACTTCTCAAGTCTGTCAAGATCCCTCTGGATGGCATCCCTTCCCTCCAGCGCGTCGACCATATCACACAACTTGGTGTCATTGGCAAACTTGCTGAGGGTGCCCTCAATACCACTGTCTGTGTCACCAACAAAGATGTTAAACAACACTGGTCCCAACACTGACCCCTGAGGAGCACCACTTGTCACTGCTCTCCACTTGGACATTGAGCAGTTGACTGCAACTCTTTGAGTGTGACCATTCAGCCAATTCCTTAACCACTGGGGGGTTCATCCATCAAATCCATGTCTCTCCGATTTAGAGACAAGGATGCCATGCAGAACAGTGTCAAATACTCTGCACAAGTCCAGGTAGATGATGTCCTTGCTCTTCCCTTACCCACCAGCACTGTAAATCTGTTGTAGACAACCACCAAACTTGTCAGGCACTACTTGCCCTTAGTGAAGCCATGTTGGCTGTCACCAATCACCTCCTTATTTTCCATGTGACCTAGCATAGTTTCCAGGAGGATTCGCTCCATGATCTTGCCAGACACAGAGGTGAGACTGACTGCCCTGCAGCAACCTGAGTCTTCCATTTTACCCTTTTTAAAAATGGAGGGTTATGTTACCCTTTTTCCAGTCAGTAGGAACTTCATCAGATCAAATGAAAACAAAGACCTGAAGACCCTTTATATTCAGTATATGTTGCTCATTTACTGACTTATTCCTTTCAACTTTGTGTTTATAGTCAGCTTCAAACAACTTGCATCTTCTCTTTTCAGATGAAAGCATTGGGAACTCTGTAAATATCATCAGGCTTCAGCTCCATGAGCTTTTGAAGCCAGAACAAAGTGGAAAGACACCCTTCCTCTGTCTTTCCCCTGTCCCCAGATGTCCCTGTGAGGCTTCCTCCCTTCCCTTGCCAGGGGCTGGCAATGTGGCTTCTTTTCAGGGCAGGACTAGCCCTTGCCAGCTTTGACGATCCGTGGGATAACAGTGTGAGTCTCTCACCCATATTGCTGCTTCTTTTCCCAGGTGCTAAGCAAAAACATGCAGGGGCATACACAGACACAAACCTCCCACCATCTAACTTTACTTGCAGTGCAGAAACATGAAGGTGGGGGAAGGATAACAGTAATCAGATCTCAAAAGCAGTTGCTCCAAGTTATGCAAGAAGCTTTTCTTAAAGCTTCAATGTCAGTTGTTTGCCTCTGTCAGCTTATTCCTTTCCCACTGCCTGATGGACAATGATAGATGGCTGACCGCACTAATCAAATATAAATGCTTCCAAAGGGGGTAGCAAGAGCCTGTGTGGGATGCAATCATTAAGTTGCATATTAATGGCAAAATTTTCTTTTCAGCTGTGTAGTTTTTCATCTTTAGCACTTGATTTCTGAAGCAGTATATCATGCAGTGGGATGTGGAGACAAAGGATGATGCTGTCAGGATCTGCTGTGCAAAAGTGCTTGTGGTCTTCCTATGTCATTGACTACAGAATGATACTGTTTTTTCTACTGACATTGAAGGGGTACATAGAAAATTGAGCCTATAAACAAGTAGTTCAGAGAACACTGGGACCAAAGAGGCCTGATTTCCTGTAAGTTCTCATGTTAAGTTTTATAGACCTTTGTCCTTTAGTTTTTCAGGTGTTTGGAGCATGTATCTGGGCTCTCTTCCATGTAGATTCTCTGGTGTCTAACAACATTTGAGTTCACATTACCCTCTTTTCCTCACCGGTGGCATTAATAGGGTTTCTTTCCTCTGCCTGCCTCACACTTTCAAAAAAATGGCTGGAATCTGAGACTCTGAAACCTCCACAAGTGTGGTTGAAACTGTGCTTGCTAACACAAGGTTTGAATTTGTCCACGAACATAGAGCAGTTTTAACTGGACAAGGGAGCTATAATTCCACTGACTCCAGTGTGGTTGCTGAAGTGGCCAGGAGGCAAAATTGTACATATGTGGAAAATCTCAGGATTTTAGGAAATGTTCTTTCCGAATCGCAGTAATAAGCAAAAAAAAACCCTGAAACTATTTCATGGAAGTGAAATTCTGTAATGTTTTGTTACAAAACACAAATATTCAACAAAAATAAAAATAAAAGGTGCCTCTGAAGATCTTAGTGGTAGGAATGGGATTAAATTGGGAATCTGGAGGCTCTGATAATCCTGTCTCCTATTCAGCTGACCAGGGAGGCTGATGGGACTAAGGTATACAGGTTGGCCACAACTCTGAAGAGTTTGTATTTTTCAGCAGAGAAGTGTTTCACAAAAATATAAGTTGCTGAGTTCAGTAGTTGCACCTAATTCACACAGTACATTTATGAGTAATATCAGACTCCAAACTGTGCCAGACTCCGTTGGCATCTCACATGATAACTTAGCAAACAGGAAAAAAAAAGGATGATAACAGACTACTAATATTAACTTTGTAGGAGAGCAAAAAGATCTGTTGCACATTGATCTCATTAAGTAAATGATTTACTGGAATTTCCTCTTGCTTTGCAACTTGCTTGAGAACATATTCGATCTCAGCTATCTAAAGCCTGGATAATTTCATCTGCTTCTCTGCCAGCTATGACACAGTCATTTAACACTGTCACTTTTCTTGGCCACTTCCATTCAGTGTTTGTTGTTGGCTTCTGTTTCTAAAGTACCAGGACAGTATTTTCCTAAGTTACCAAGGACATGTCCAATAGGCAATGGGGAGGTCTCATCTGTCTCTGCGTAAAGCTGGCTAATCATTGAAAATTTGGTCTGAGGTTGTAAAGGAGAGCACTAGCTTTCTGTTCTTCTTATAAGATTTTTTTTTATATATCCCAAGGGCTAAAAAAATGTATCAGGAGAAGTAGCAGAAACTGTATAACTGTGGATAAATCAGACTTTATTGGTTATCTTAATACCTGTCTTCAACTGGTTGGACACAAGAAGTAAAGATCTGTTACCAGTTTTGCAATTTGGAGCTGCTAACAATAAAATGGACTGCAAAAGAAGGATGAAAGAAATTTCTCAGCGAGCTGATCTGGCATAAAAAATAATTAACCAAATAATTTAATTATGAATTTGAGACTCTACTGCTTGATACTTCACATTCTCATGTCTAATTTCCATCAATACATAAATGTGCATTTAACATTGTTGAAGATATAATAAGGATTGCAGGTCTGTGGGGAGGGACATGTACATGCTTGTTACTTCAGTCCACCTCCTTAACTGCTAAAATTCTGACACCATGATTTAATGAAGGCTTAATCAAGATGCATTAGAGTCACTTTGGGTATCTGAGCATGAAGCCATGGAACGCCAAGAATTTAACAAATTAGATGATATCTAAAACTTATCACTTATGCATGTTATTGGATTAGAAATAGAAACAGACCTGATTACCAATTTGAGACTCAATAATGGTTTCTAAAACAGCTGATGAAATTACTTTAGTACCTGCCTACCTACCTGGTTTATGACATGAAGTAAAATTAGTTGCTGATGATAGAGGGAGCCCGGCAATCCAGTGTTTGTGAAGGTTGCTCTCTCTGCTTTTGCTAGTTAAAAAATAAGAGTATTATGTGAAATGGCATTTTTATGACTTGCAAATATTGTATGTCGGACAGAGAGCACATCTTTACTGAAAAATATATTTAAACAGTAAAAACACCTAATTAGGTTTTATAGTATCTATATTTGTCTAGCAAAGAGAACTGATTACAGGGAGATCAATAGGAAGGACCATTCACTGCAGCAATGCAAATGAGGTTGGGCTGATGGGAATTTGGAATGAGCCTGGAATGTGCCTTAAAGCCAACACCTTCACTGCTGGAGGTTGCTGTCTCACATCCAGCACTGACTGAAGTTCTGTCTATGTATTAGTTACCCCATTATTTATTAAAGACCAGTAACTCAGAGGTAAACCCAATATTTGAAATGGTCTGTGTGCAAGGCAACTAATTACAGCTGCAGCTGTAGCAAGGCTGCTATAACAGGGGCAAATGGAGGAGGGAGGGAGAGACATGAAGGAGAACACTGCTGTCATGGGCCCCTGGGAGCTTAGACCTGCTCAGACCTGGGTGTTTTCCAGCATCACTGGGGGCATGGTCAGAAGATAGAGTGGGGAGGGGAATTTGATTGAGGCTGCACTGTCATGTTGGGAAGAGGCGTCCTTCGAAAGGGTGCAGGGGACATCTCTTGACCTGTGCCCTCCCTGTGCTTTGGGTTTACTGTCATTCTCAACAGCACTACAGACTCCAGGTCTTTGTGCTGAAAGAGTGTGAGGACTTTCCCTCTGCCCATTGGTTAACATCTTTATAAACCAGGCATGATTTTGCCCCACGTGTGTTGTTTCCAGAAATTAAAAGCTGTGGTATGTATGCTTCAAAGTAAAAGAGTATTTTTTTGCAGCCTTTACTGTTGCTACATCAACTGGCTTAACCTTGGGTTGTGTAGCACCCAGATGCACACTGCTTTCTTCTGTATCACTCCAGCCTAAAACATTAAAGAGATCCACTTATAACTTCTTATCAGCACAGCATGAAGACAGGAAGAAAATCACTTTTAAGACACAGCATGCCTTTTAAAATAATCAGCTCAGACTTCTGGTTCAGATTAAGCACAATAAAGCTTGGGTTGCACCCGTACTGTATCCTTTGGGGAAGAAAACACCACAGAGGCGTTGTTCATAAGAATGGATTAGGCTTGCAAAGATCAGTAACTAGTATAATCTGGAACCTCAATTCACATGCTTTGTTTTTTAAAAATAGGGTTCACTGGGGCAAATTTATGCCAGATGTAACAACCATGGCCAGCAAAACTAATTATTTCTATTTAAAAATTCCATTGCTAACACAAATGTTGCCTGGAATGGTGTGGGTTCATATTTTCAGCATATGAAAGGGCTCTGCAACTGCTGACATCTCTGGAAGCAGTTTGACCAGTAAAGCCAGGAGTCCTCTGTGGAAACAAAAGCCCTGTGATTCTTTTATTAAGTGTATCATGTTTTCCTCTGTGCATGGTAAATACGGTTAGGAGCCATGAATGTGGGAGAACACCCATTGGTGAGTCTATCATCAACTCATTAAGCTATATATAGCATCTAAAAGGGCATTCTTCCCATAAAAACGTAAATTACAGCAGAGATAAAGTATTCCCTTTCTCCATAAACTTTTTCAAATGCTCCAGTTAGTTGTGCTTGTCAGCACATGCACATGCATGTGTGCGCTCACAGGACATGCACGTACAGATTTATGCGGGGAAAAACAACTGCGGAGTTTTATACTCTATCCATTAACTCTTGCTCCCATTCCCATGCCACACATCAGTACTGTGGGTAATAAAATCCCTTCTTCCCTCTCTTCCCCATTTATAGCATGGCTATTCCTGAGTACAGAAGACAACTTCTTCGTATCTTTTGACCATGAAGTATGCAGTGTTTCAATACATAATTAAAAACTTTCACTTACAGGACAGGTATTAAGATGAACTTTCCCAAGCTTGACTGAAATTGCATTCGGAATCTGTACGCTCTATGTTTCAGTTACAAAGTGGTTAAACTGGCTGAACTTTACTGATGGATGTCTGAACACATGAGCTGAAATTAGCAGGCTTATAGATTTAGGCCCAGGGACCCATCCTAGCCCAAAAATTTAGGCTTGGTTAAGGACACTTGAACTTGTTATGGTCTCTTGAGTGCCAGGTTTTCTTCAACTGTTTTCACAGCTGTATTTTGCACTGAGGTAGGGCTCCAAAACCATCAAGAACAGGAATCTGTGTGGTTTGCCATTATCAAGGGTGCATAAAAGTTACAAAGAACATCAGAACTCAAGGTCCAGAATTTGTTTTTTTAAAAAATCTTCAATAAAAGCCATAGTTTTATAATACTGTAGCACAGGAAAAAAAAATCTGAGAACCACCAGTGGGCAGCTGTGTAAGCCATTTTCTTTAGATTACCCCGCAATAATGTTTCATGAGTGAGGACTCCTGTTTAGCCCTATTGACAGACATCTGCAATGAAAGAGATGCTGTGTGCATGGCCAGAATATAAATAAGAGAAACTGATTCCAGCTCCACTGTCACTTCCCTTAAATACATTTGGACAGTCATTAGTAATATTCTTATCTGATTTACAGGACGTTTCCTTTCAAATCAACAAAATCATGTCACATTATTAAGAAATCCTTTGCTGATTTGACAACAGAATTATTAATGCTCTATGAATTCTTACTCAGACCTTCAGTGGAAGTTTTATTGCCATTTACTGACATTTAATTTAAAATCTTGCCAGACTGGTAACATTTTACCTTCATCAGGTTTGCTAAGTCAGTACATACCTTACAGTGCATATGGCTGTTACCACAGGGAATGGTCTGTCACTGTCAATGTGAGAGTAACTGCACAGGTTGTGTTGATACAACTTCACTGACAGCAAATCATAAACTACGTGAAGTGGTTGGACCACCAGAGCAATGATGAATAGCCCTCACAATAACCTCATTACCTCCTTTTAGAAAAGACGATGAGGAATCAAGGCAAGGTGCATTTTGTTTACGTTCTTTTCTTGACCTACCATGACCCAATTGAGTCAGTAACACAAATTTCAGCAAAAACCTGATGTTACCTAACAACAAGCAATATTACTCAGAAATCTTATGAGAAAGACTTGCTCAGGGAATAATATTCTGAAATACAAAGTTGTAATTTGAAAAACAGCCCCACTCAGCATCTGAAATGTTGCCCAAATGAAAGAGTTAATTTAGGAGTCTAGTTCAGCTAACTGTAAAAATTTTGGTACTTTTAAATTAGTGAATTTTACTTTTTCCAGTAAGTTGTTCACAGTAAGAAGTGGAATAAACTCCCCTGTCCACATCTGGAGTTGAATTCAGAATTCCCCCCAAACTCAAGGATATTTGCAGTTGAGATTTCAGCTCTTGTTCAGAAAAATCCCAGATTTGGATATCAATAAAAAAAACCACACTAGTAATTGTAGACCTCAAATAGTCCCCTTCTGTCCAAATGCAGTTCTTGGACCATTTAGAACATTCTGCAGTTGTGCGATTTTTATGAAATAGAGTGGATTTGTGCATTGTACCTTATCTTTCTAAATTTTGCCAACCAGAGAGGCAAACAAATATTCTGGACACTGAAGAGATCATGACTGAGAGTGCAAAGAGGGTATCTTCATGTAATGACTCTTTGATCTTCCTGGTTTGTTTTCCTTTTCATACAGTTGAAACATCATTCAAAAACTCTCTGGGAGAGTATGAAAAAATGGAGCTCCCTTTCCCATCTGAGTGGTTGTGCTGATGGGAAACACGGGTGCAAAAAATATTGTGAAGTTACTGCATATGGTTTCTGGATTAACTGTATGATTTTTCTAAATGTTCCAATAGTGAATGTTTTGCTTCGCCATGAACAACTCAAATGAAGGATTTCAGGCCATGCAGAAGCAATTTGGAAAAAATTAGGAGTCATTTTAATCCAATCATATTTGAATAGCTAATGATTGAAAAGCAATTCTCCTTGCTTCCCTTTTCTTTCCATTTGAGGCCTTAATTTACTCTGCTGATATATTTATTCACAAAGCATGCATAGCTTTCATAAACTGACAGATTTCTCCATCCATGGCCTTTCAGGGCCACACCTCGTAATTCCACCTGTACTACAGTCCAAAATTCTTCAAATCACTTCATATGTGGAATAATGGGATAATTAATCTTTGTTAGAATAACAGCAGAATATAATAAAACTATTGATAGTTAATCTTTGTTAGAATAACAGCAGAATATGATAAAACTATTGAACGAACTAAGATAATCAAAACAGTTTTATAAAGATGTCTTTTAATAAGCTCTCACATTTCAAAGAGTAAAGATTTGTACCGGTGCCCAACAGCAAGCACACTTTCAGATATCAAACATTCTGCGTGTTTTATTGGAAAAGGTTGAATCTAATTCTCTGCTCATTTGCACCACCTTTTTCCAAGTTGAACATGCACCTTTTGCAGTATCATCTCCAATTAAATCGATGTTACTGATAGGAAAATCTGGTCTGCAGTCTCTGTGTGGACTTAACTTCTGTTTCTTGCATAGAGAAAAGCCAACGTAAGGCTTAAATCTGTACTGTTTGGATTAAAAACATATAGGTACTCCCATCAGAAGCTTGGGGAGACAACCCTTTTTTTAACTCAGTGATGTGCTGCAAAGCCTAAACCTGTTAAAATCCCCCTGTTACAAGAATGAAGTACTGGCCACTAGCATGCTGAAACAAGCTTTATTCTTTGCTCTTATCTCAATGCACCCATCCCCCTGGGAGGCTACAGTCAAACCTCAAGACAACTTCCCTGCCAAACAAGTTCGCTTGAGCTGCATAGTCCAAAATATGGTCTCTTATAAGAAATCATTAGAAACCTTTCTGTAGTTGAAAAAGTCTGGCAAGAGTTTTCCAAGCATTTGCAGCAAGTCTTCATGCACAGAAGTGGAATCTAGAGGAGCACAGCTTGGCAGAATTGATCTCCAAAGACATTTATCACTACAGCTCTGGTGACCTGAAAACTGTTTTTCATATGACACTTGGTTTAAGCTATGATAACTTTATAAATGCTACAGACTATAAGTGCAAGCCTTTATTTTTAAAAGCAGTGGTTCCTGAAATAAACCAGAATGTACCACCCCTGTTTAATTTCTAATTGGCAGATTCAGAAGGTTCATCTAAACTGGAGAAAGTGCATCACCTGGTTTAGTCATTAGTAAATAATTCAAGGCCAGATCCAAAGTCTGTTAAAATTTATAGAAAAACCTCTCAGTGATTTCAATATGCTTCGGATAAAGACCTATGCATCTATATTTCTTCCTAAGGCATTTTCAGATGGAGGGCATGATATCATTATCTTTATTATTTTAGTACATCATAAAAGTATATCGTCATCACAAGAATTTTAGCAGCTGAAGGTAAGAATGGAAGAACTCTTTCATGCAGTGTATGGGCAGAAAAAAAGGAAAATGATCCAGCCAGACCCACTGTAAAGCCCCAACATGATCTCTCACTACAGGAATTATACTGTCAAGTTAAAATTATAATTGCTGATGGGATTTATGCCAGCAGCTGACCCAGCTAGCAAGTTCATCATCAGCTGAAATGGGGATGTAAACTTTAATAAGAATTGAAAGAACAGAACTGTTAGGAGGAATTCCCCATGGAGTCCTTGAACAGTAGACAGTGTTATCTTTGCAGCTGTGTGGAGGAAGAAAGCATAGACATCGACAGTTCTCCAGGCTTCAACATGCACACAATGGTATATTTCAGATGAATGCGTTTTTCTGTCATGGTCTACCACAAACATGGATCCATCCTTACATCTGGTGTGTCTGTCCTTTTTATTTTTTATAGCTGATGGGAAGCCTACTCAGTAAGGAAGATGTTATCTTTGAAATCTTTTTTTTTTTTTTTCTTTTTAAGGAGAAGTACAGTTATGCCTTCATATACACACAAAGAGCAAGTGCTTAGTGGGTGGTTTTCTACACTCATCTTCTGAAATTACTTTTAAATATGCTATTTCAGTGAATAGTTCCATCTAAAAAGCTTTCTCTGACAGAGGCTGTGTGCTCTTTTCAAGTCTTTCTCCAGTATACCCACTGGTATATAAATTGATAGTCTCCATCACTTTGTAAAATTTTAAAGGCTGAAATTTACTATAAATTAAAACTATTAGATATCAGAATATAAGAAACAATGATGATGATTAAGATGTATTATAGAGCACACAAAATGCCTTAGTGGGAGGCAATTGGATAGCTTTGATTAATAAGAGACTGAGAACCAGATACAGCCTGGCTATTTTCCACCACTGCAGAAGCACAAAAAAGTCATAAACTGAGGTTAACCAACCAATTAAATTGGTTTGTAGCTGTTTTGCATCATTAGAGCTGCACAAAGAAGCCAAGATATATTAATGAGTCTAACTCAAAATCTTTAAATAATGTTTTCAGGAAAACTTTAAGAAACTGATACCAATATGCTCTCATTAATATGAAGCTTTCCTAGCATGAGTACCAAGTTTACATCATCCATAAATTTGTTAGTACTGAATTTAAAGCCTATCAAGTTAGAAGTCTTTAGACACGGTTTGATTTTGGCGATATTTGAAAAGTAATTACCATATTGCTTTTTAAAAAAAAAAAAACAAAACAAAAAACAAAAAAAAAAAAAACAAAAACAAAACAAAAAAAAAACAAAAACAAAAAAAACCATGGATCATCTTATAGATATGATGGAAAAGTTAATGGAATGGCTAAAAACCTGTAAGAAAAATGTGAAAGATATCAGCCTGGTTGGTATCCCACAGCTGAAGTCCTTGGATATCCTGAATACTTCTTTGGGCAGAACTTGTCAAATCACTGCTTTACTGTGGGTAAGTACTCAGGATTCCCTGACTTGTGCAGCACAAATCAGAGGCGCAGGAGGAACAGCCCAGCTATCTTTATATGGTCCCCACTCTGATTATGAGCATAATCCAGTTATATCCTCAAGATAAATTAGAACAGTTTCTGCACTGCTTTATCTCAGAAAGTCCCTCAAGGGGCTGTTGTGCTCGTCAAAATTCACCAGAGCTCCAAATCCTGTTTATCTCAGTGAAGACGAGGGTGGGCTGATAGGAAGGCAGCTACACCATCTTCCTGTTAACTGAAGATTTCCTCCATCTGTTAGCACAGGGAAGAAAGACTGAGTGGAGTTGTGATAAAGAGTATTCAAGGATATGAAAGGTTGTTGCCAAGAGGAAGGGAACAAGCTAATCCCCACATGCAAGGCAGATAGGACAAAAAAATGATGTGTCTAAGTAGGAACACGAAATACTGTGGTAGGAAATATTATAGTAATGTTTTTAGGGCAGCATTTTCACTGAAGGAAGTCAAGTGCCAGAAAAGATTGCCTAAAGCAAATGATGAGTCTCTTCATGGAGATCTTTAAAGACAGGTAAGTAAAACCTCTGTCTGGAATGAGAGGGGCATGCTTTACCCTGCCTCACAGTTCCTGACAGGTCTATTTTTGTTACAGTCCCTTATCACTAGAGGAGTTGTGTATACTTCCAGCTAGAGATCAGTGACCCTATCTACTGGCATTTCGTTGAGTAAGTCACCAGAATTAACTTAGCTAATCTTTGATCTGCAATTACTTTGTGGCTGCAAGAAGTTACACAACTTTCTATGGATGAAAGAACATATCCTGATAACAAAATCAATCATTACTTGTTCTGCCTTTGACAGGACATTTACCACGTCAACAATTTAAACTGTCCTCCATGGATACATTTATAACAATAACATACTGAAAAAAAATCACCATACAGCTGATTCTATCAGGATTATAATTACATTAGTGGAAATATTTTCATATAGAGGCTGAAAATTACAGTGAGAGTGGGCTTGGGTTCAGTCTTGAGGCTTGGTTTTGAATGGGAAGACTTAAATTTGGAAGGCCTTTTCTTACAGGCCTGCCAGGCAGGTTTGGAAAGCTTTCAGTACTCAGTAAAACCAAAGTAGTTGTATTAAGCGAATGGGATCAGGAGAACACAGCCCATGTTATTTTTCTCTTCTATGCCTATAAAGAAAAAAAGAAAGGGGCCACAAGGAAACTTCGCAATTGAACAGATTCCTACTCAGTGCTGGCAGAAACATCAGCTGGGATGGAGACCTGGAGGTTCTGTGCTTACAGGAAGGGTTTTGTCTGTTTTCTTTCCTAGTCAGTGCTACTTTGACTCCATTTCTTCTCAGATAGTTGACATCTGGCTATGTGTTTTGTTAATATTCAAGTCCAAATGTGAATAACATTTGTGAATCTGATAATGGAAATTTTGGGACAAACTTCTGCTTTTTGGTGTGTGTACATCTGGACCCATAAACTCCCTAATAAATAGCAGAAATGCAAGTAAAAAATAAGTTAAATGTATTTCTTTTCATTTTTCAACTCCCCTAATTACAAAGCAAACTTACTTGTTGATAATAAGGATAACAGAAGTGACAGCAAAAAGCTACACTGGGCCTCAGGTCTCTGAGCACAGCCCTTTTACAAATAGCAAAGCAACTATAGCAAGTGGCAATAACCAGGGGAACGCTGTCTTTCCTTTAGGCAGATGTTATGGTTAATGAATCAGGCCAAGTGAGGTGGGATTTCTTCTAACCAAGTGCTCTGTCTACACCATCATTTTTTCCCTCCTCACCACCCACTGAGTCTTAGCTTTCTGTGTCCTCCAGCTGCCAGCTACCACAGCTAACCTTCCCAGATTCCGAATCCCTCCCTTAGCCCATGGCTGCTGTCCATCCTTGGCTTGAGAGCAAGTGTTCCATACTTATTCCCAAATGTGGGTCCCCTGCATGGTATGTAGCGTATTTTGCTACTAGCCAGGACATCAGGGTGGCCTTTTCTGTCTACCTATTGGATTGGTGAATTCATTCCCCTGCTGCCCTCAGGAGCCTTGATAATGTTCCCCATAGGCTTTCTTGGTGCTTAACAGGAAAGCAGAACTGAACAAGTGTAGACCTCCCTGCTGCTGAACTCGGACAATAGGGCTGCTCATAATACCAGCAGATGTTTTTGCTTTTTAGGCCATACAGGGCAAATTTATTTTCCTCTCAGGAGCAAATGCAAGCATAGCCGAGACTAAGAAATTCAGAGCTAGCTTCCGGAAACCCACTATTGACTTATGCTGCTAAGCAGTACTTATGTTTAAGGTCCATCAATAATGAGGGTCTTCTGGTTAGTCCACTCAACTGCTGGCTCAGCAAAAAGCAGTGTGTCTTAATCATCCAAGCTGGTCTTAGTTTCATACCCTGATCTGCTTAAACGTGGTATACCAGATAATTTCTCTGCTTTGTGTATCACATTTTTAATGGCATTGAGTTCTCTTCACCTTAAGGCATTGAGGTGTGAAAACTGTAGCCCTCTGAAATCCCCATTAACATTATACATACCCAACTAGCCTATATCAATTTTTTACATTTATTAAAAAACTCATACTTTATAAACTATTTTTGGTCTTTCTTCTACTTCTTTGTGCTCATTAAAGCACTAAAATCAGAAAGAAAGGAGGAAACACATTAAACTGTTTAAAGTTTTTAGTTGACAAAAACTTTTAACTGGATTTCTTGTTTGGATTCAAAGAGGCAAAACATAAGACTTTGATGTCCTTCATGTGCCTGTTAAAAGAGAGAGAAAGAGACCCACCAATAGGAAGAAGTTGGCATGAAGCCCTCTTTGACACAGCAAGCACAATGCAAAGGATTAAAGGTCTAATCTAGAAGATATATTGCACACTAAACAGCGGAACCATTTAGGAGGACATTAAATGGCACTTAAGCTAAACAGTTGTCCTTGGGAACTGCAGTTTATATGTGACTGCTCTAATACCCATTTTAAGCTTGCAGTGCTTTGAAAACAAGATGTCATTGTTTTATAAAAACACACACATTTAATCTTCCCTTGTGAGGCTGTTCTTGAAATATCTGGTTGCTGGACTGGCAAAACATTTCAGAGGAAACAAATGGGGCTGGTGTCAAAACTAGTACTGTTGCACTTTATTTCTGAAGTTATTTGCATGTGCTCAGTTGATTTTTTTTTTTTTTGATCCAAATAAGCAAACCACAAACTTCTTCAATGATAAAAGTCCCATTTAATTTTTTTAACAGTATTCCCACTGTTCTATAAGCAAATAATAATAATAATAATACAGTTTAAGTAATATGAGAACACCTAGAAAGTGGTCAGTTCTACATTCACTTGTGTTCTGCGTTCTTCATAAATTAATATTTATGGAACTATTAGGAGGCTTCAGCCAAAAATAAAGACCACCCAGAGCAAGGTTTCAATTTTAGTATTCTAGGCACAGGTCATTAAATAAAAATCTTACAAAAAAGCCTTCTTCTGCAACATGTACAGTACATGGATTTTCATGCACATCACTCAGTAGGCGTGTGAAGCATATTCCATTCCTAAAAATTACAATGCATGCTTTTGTAATTCATTTACTATTTTTCACCAGGGAGAAATCATCCTCTCTACCACACAGGCCAGAAACAGAACAGGAAAAAAGGCAGCAGAGACGGGACAGTGTCTTGCAGAATTATACAGTCCAGTTTAAAATCTTCCTACTTTTTAATTGACTTTTTTAAATTGTAACTATGTAACTGATACCTTCAATCTTGTTACTTGTATCAATAATTATATTAATCATTGGCATAGTGACTAATAAACCAGGATATCCCCCGGATCAAGTAATTACCCCCCAAAAGCTATCTGAAATATAATAGTGTCATTGTGGTCCTCATGTATAGTTTCGGTTAAATGAGCTAGCGGTCTCCAAATAGGTGCCTGCAGACAGGCAATCCCAGCTGGTCGCCTTGTTAACTACTCCAGAAGAGAGTCCAAAGGCAAAATTGGTGAGGAGAGCAACCACCTCCAGCAGGGCTGGGGTGACCTGAAGTCCCAAGGTGGCTCTGGGCTGAGGAGCACTTACAAGGCATTCAAGGATAGACTAGACAGTGTCATAGCCATGGAGCAAGCAAACAGAAACCCTCTGTCTCCAAGTAGCATTGCAAGTTGGTTGCAGGAGAAAAGATAACAGTTATTCTTATAATAACCTCCCACCAGGCTCCTCCGTCAGGGAGCCCATTATGCTTATCATTGTTGTTAGCATTAGATTAACTGCTGGAGCATCTGTGAAGTTGCTCCTCTCAGGGTGGGTAGGAATCCACTTAACTTTTTTAATTAAAAGCAGCAGCTGATACCTCATGGAAAGTGTTCTTTGTGAAGACAATATGGACTCTGTCTGTGCTACCTCCTTGCCATAGATCTCTGTCCCTACCTGACATCATTAGGTAGATTTGACCCAACACAGTGTTGAGATGTGCAAAGAGCAGCAGCAGTGCTGAGGCAAGCTGAGTACTAAGGCTAGACCAAAAAAAAAAAAAAAAAAAAAAAAAAAATCATATCTGGGAATAATATAAAAGCTTTACTAGAAAGCAGTTCTGTTAGATTCTAATTTTAAATGGTTCTGGCCTGAAATTTGGCAGTGGGGCAGGAAAGTGTAGTCCCAGGAGATCAAGTATTTCATCGATTCTTTTGTCTATCTCTTCAGGAGTCTTCTGAAGGTGGTCTATTCTTATTCAGTCCTTCTAGATATCCATGTCAGATATGACCCTGATCCCAAAGCCATAACTTTCCTTTCCAGTGAGACCAGCAGCATGAAGGCTCTGCAGCATGAAGGCTCTGCCCTGGCTATTTCTGTCTCCACCATGCACCACCATCTTGGGCTCCAGGGAGTCTCCTGATATCTGCCCTGGATCCAGCTATATCTCATGAAGAGAGCTCAGACAAATGGAGAGGGAGCTGTGTCCTTACCAATGATACACTTTCTGCTTATAGAAAAATAGGAACTATCTGAGAGTAGAAATAATATATTTGATTGGAACAACTAATATCATCAGAACAAATGCCAAAACTGCAGGCACAGAAGCAGCCCTTCTTCAGGTCTGGAACAGAAACAAAGAATTTCAAAACAAAGGCCAAGTAAATTTGATTCATTATGATATCTTAACCTGTAAGACATCTGCAAGAAAATTAGTCTTCTTCCTGTCTACAGCCACTTGACTGCTGTCTCTGCAGCCTTCAGCAGTCTTTCCTCTGCTTTGTAGTGTCTGATTCAAAAGCGTTGTTGTTAAAGTGAGTCTCAGTACACACAGGCAAGTCTTACATGCCCTTTGCCTGTAGGACAACCCAGGCTTTTTTTTCTTTTCTCTTTTTTGCTTTTACTTTATTTTTTACTTTATTTTTATGGTTATAAAATGCCAATTGGTTGGTATTTCTGTTGCTTTGTACATGTCCTGCATCAGAGTAATCTCTACCCACTGATCAATGATTGCACCAGAAGTTCTGGAGAGGACTAAAGGGCTCCATTGGGTAAAGGGAGGGGTTGGGGATAGAGCATCTGGGGGAGGAAAAAAGGTTGGCTTAAACAGGGAAAAAAATTATGACACTTAAATGGAGTTTACTTACGCAGAGTTATTTATTGTGGACTACATAATTTTGGACATTGAAATTTAGAGAAATTGGACAATCTCAGAACGTTCCCAGTTTCAGAATCTGGTAAACACTGGAGATAAAAAGTCTGTGGTGAGCAGAAAATTCCCCCAACTGCAGTTGGCTGCTCCCATGCTGGAACAATACATACCCACAAATAGCAAGTAACCAAAACACTTTCCATTTCTTAATAGGCTGTCTGCTGTTAATTATTTTAGTTGCTTGCTGGGAACAATGGAGGTAGATTGGAAATGATGGCTCAGAAATTATGAGAAATAAATAAGTAACTATTTTTAATGTTTTGGACTTTACTAGTATATAACACCTCTCACTAGAACATCTCAAAACAGTTAGAAAATGGTAACTATTAGTATTCCATTTACAAGCTAGTAGAGAGGGGCTAGGGAGTTAGTGTGGTGTTTAACTTTGAACAGGGTGCAGGGATGGCTTTTGCTACAGCTATTTATAGAGGATTTACACGACTGTAGTGTTTATTGTGTCTTTCAATAAAAAGCAGCTGCAGAAACACACAGCTGGCAAGCTTCAGTACCTGTGAGATACTGAAGACATTATCCAGAAAGCTGATGCACAGGTACAAGGAGATTCACATGCTCTCTGCAGCACTTTAAGTATTGCTTTTCTAACAAAAGTCTGAACTAATTTTAAATGTTTATGTTGTTTATGTTCAAAATTCTCTTCCTCTGCCTGTTTAAAGCCAGATCCTCATCCTCATATAAATCATCCAACCACATTGTTCAAGTTCTTCAACTAGGCCTTTGCTGCAGAGTTCTGCAGGCTCTGGTACAGATATTGTGCCTAGCGATTCTCTCATCCATACACAGAAACATTTCAAGACTAGCAGTATAATTGACCCAGATTTTCTTGTGTAGCTGTACATGTGGGCTAGAGGCTGTATACTGATGGCACTCTAGCTGACGTGGGACCTACTTTCTCATGAGAAAACAGTGCAAGAATTAACTCTATGACCCCTTCAATACTCTTACAGACCCATCTTTCTATGAGTCCACGGTGCCCCTCACTTCTGCACACTAGCAATGTAGGCTCTATACACATCACGTGAGAGAGATGCAGAGAAGAAAGGATCAAAGATGTGACCATAAGCTGAACATCTGCTTCTGCCCATGATCTGTTTTCCTTAACATTTTCTTATCTCACATGCCTTTCATAAACTTCAGAACTTTCAAACCAATCCCTCCTGTCTTCCACTGCATTATCCTGTCCTGTGCTAAAAGAATGAATGCAATTTATATGTATCTAGAGATTAAGACCCCATGGAGAGGTTGTGAAGAAGAGGTGACCACTGTTATAGCCAAAGGGCTAAAACAACACTGATGAAATTGCTGACTAAATAAGAAGATGTGGTAAGTTTTATGCCTCTATTTTAAATTGTTTATAATTTTTATTTAGGTTTCTGTAGGAGGTGAGTTGGGGCTTAGAACTTTATTCTTTAAGGGGGTCTCTTGTAAGAGGCCACGTAAAGGTCAGCAAAACTTGCATTATTAAGAAAGAATTAAGAGAAAAAAAGATAAAAAGAGCCTGGAGATGCTTTGATTGAAAAGAGCATGCTCAATTGCAAAACTGCACCATGTCTTTTCATCTAGTGAGACAGTAGCTTCTGTGCTCACTGACTCTGTTTCAAATCCTAATCCTAAAATTTCATAGTGAGGCTCATCCAAAAGCCATCAGGATCACTTCCACAGTTTTCTGTGAGCTTTAGATTGGACTCTGTCCACATGTGTCCAATTAAACCGGTCACTCAGACTCTTGAGATCATCCTCCTTTCATTCTCTTGCAACAAAAGTTAGGGTTTCTCAGGACAATATGATATGCATTCTCCATCAGCAACGCTAAGAGTAGTGGATGCTTAAAAAAAACACTGGCACCAAACAGCTAATACATCAGATTTTGCTATAACTTCACACTGTGTTCAATCCTATTGACGTCAGTTCTGTGCAGTATTTGGCCCCAGATTTTCCCACAATGGGATCCCATTCTTCTTGCATGAGAATATGTCTTGGACAAATTGCCATGTCACATTCATTCAAAGGGCCATGATAAACCCTCCATCTTTGCACAGGGCTCCCAATTACATCAAAGGAATTTCTGCATACGAAACAAGGGTAAAATATGCCTCTAATTTAAGGTTAAATTATACCGTTAAGGCATGGGCTAAAATAAGAGGCAGCAAGGAAGCTGAACCACATTAGGGAGCACATCCAAAACACTGTGTCTCAGAAAATATGCAATCCTTTATACTACAAGCATTTGGCACAAATGGGGAAGGTTCTGTGATGTGCCTTTTCAAGGAACAAGCTATCTCCTTTCCTTCCTATCAGGAAGCCCCACTGGAATGCAGAGAAAGAGAAGAAATTCATGATTTAATATGCTTTTTACCTCTCTTTTCACCGTGATTCCAGGAGAGGCTTATGGGTCTGGAACCTGATTCCCGCACTTCAGCCATCCACAAAGACTGTAAAAAAACAAGGATGCTCTTAGTCACTGTTCCCCCTTCTACTGTATATGTACTTCTGAGATGAACATTTTAGCTTGTGGGGGGGAAAAAATCCAAAATTGGTTTAGCAGTGATTATTCTGATGATGTATGGGATTATACGGAAGAAATGTCATGCATGTATATATGTTCCTTGCATATGTAAGTATGATTACAAAAGTAAAGATGTACTATTATCTGTAAGAGTCTAAGATAATAATTTAAGTAGATGTTGACAACAGCACAAGCTTCCTAAACCAGAGTAAAATTTGAAATGCAACTTTCATTTCAAAATATTACGAAAATACAACTGAGATGGAGATTCTGAAGGGCCAGAGATTTGCTGCCAGTTTTTAAATATTGCGTGTAAAATAAAAGTAAAGGCAAAGGTAGCATAATCAGTTCCCTGCACAGTTTTTTTATTTCTTTTCTTTCATCTTAAATATGTTGTCTAGATATCAATAGCAGGTACATCAAGCATTTACCTATGGTAGACTGACAAGTAGCACTGTGCTGGGAGCTGTTAGACTTACATCAGGGTGCATTTTCTGGACTAAGGGAAAGGATCTCTAGATCTCATGAGATTTTTAGAACTATTCATTGTAACTCAGTTTGCTCATTGCTATCCACAGAGCTATCAAAAATACAGTGATTTGGAAGACTTGGGGTAGAAAACTCTAAATTGTGTTATGGGAGGTTTTTAAGGAGGATTCAGTGAATTCAAGTAATTTATGATTGTGTCTGACCTTAATTGGGGTATTCCAAGGTCATACATATAAAAAGAGATGCCTCTTTCTACAACTTTGGTTTTATTAAAAACTCCTTGTATAGTTCATGACAGTTTTAACTTTTCACAAGACACTCACAAATTAGAATCATCTTCCTTGTGGGCCTGCTAATGGAAATCCCCTCATGCAGATATTAGTCACTGTCTTACAATAGCTTCTTGTCTCTAAGTACTTTGATGTTGTACATAAGAGCCATGGATCAATTACATTCATTTTTCCCATTACCAGGCAAATATTTGGACATTTTCTGTTGAGTTGATTCAAGGCAGAACTAAACCAAAGGAGTTGCATACTGTGCAGACATTTCTAACCTTCAGAAGCTGAAGGTTTTGTGACCTGGGAGAATTAATAGATGTTTATTCTAGGAGGATAAATGGAAAAAGACCATTTCTATTCTAGGGAGATAAATGAAAAGCAGGGAAGATGGGGTTTGTTATGACAAAATTGTTCAGAAGTGGCATGCTGAAATGAGGAAAAGCAGTTATGTATTTATATTATAATCCTCACGTAATGTTTGTCAAGAGACTCAAGTGGCAAAATTCATTAGTAATTGTTGTGTTTCCTCAATTATCAAAACAACTATTTCCACTAAAATTAGTCTGTTAAGGTTGTCTCCGTTGTGAAGGTTCAAAATACACCTATCTTCCACAGTGAAAATCCAGAACTTTTTAATTAAGATGTGATTTCTTCCAACAAGGAGAACACATATAGCTATTTCTTCTTGCCTGTTTCAAACAATAGCTGTAAGTTTTCCATCACTGTGTCAGAAACATATTTTGAAAATATTTCACTTGCCAGGATTTTTCTGCAGAACAGAAGAAGGAAGGCGAGCCAGCTGGCATGCCCAGCAGTGTCAATCTCAAGTGCTTACCACGCTCAGGAATGTTACAGAGCAAGAACAAGCGGATGGCATTCCCCAAACATGGTGCTGCAGTTATTCCTCAGCTGGTACTGCTCGTCTAAACTTACTCAAGTTTTCTACTAATGCTTATGGGAATTTTGGCTCAAACAAGGATTCCATTGAGAAGAGACTAGTGCTTGATTTGGTCATCAATTTTTCATTAAATCTTTTTTCAGCAGACAAGACAGATTCCCTGAAACCACTTTTTCCATAATCCGGAAAGGAATTTCTGTGACTGTGGTATAGACAAACCCTCTGTTAATTCAGCTGTATTACTGCTCTGGTACTGGGGATCAGAGCACGTCAGCCACACAGAAAGACAGAACAGCAGCTTGTAAGGGCTTCTCTCTCTTCCGTCAGAGATCGGGAACTGCCAAATGATAGGGGTGGTAGGGAGTAGGGGTAGAAGTAGCCCCAAAAGAGGATTCCTCCCCAGGAAGACTGTGTGGTAGTTTGTGAGGCAAAAAGACATTTCTTTTTGTCTAAAGGCTCAAGAAATTCAGATGATAAAATTACTGTCTATATTATCTAAACAGGTAATGGATTTAGAGCCATTAAAAGGATGAACATGTGAATGGAAAATGTATTTTGTGTTCATTGCAAAGACATGTTTATGGTTTTCTTCTGATGGAGTTTTAATATTTTTATTTAAGCCTCTATGAAACAATTTGAGTTTCTTATTGAGTAATTCCATTGACTGGAAAGCTGACATTCAGCCAGAAAACCTTTGAAAAATTACAGCATTTCAATCAGTCTGCAAATTATTTCAGTAATGTTGTGTGTTTGGAACAGAACATTAGTCTAGTTTGAACCCTGAAAAAGAAAACAATTAAAAACTTACACATGGAATTGTTTTCAAGTCCTTAAAATCCATTTGTGAGCCTTGATACAAAATTATCATATTTGCCATTTCCAAGACAATATCTTATGTCACAAATGTCAATGTGTTTAAACAGGAGAAGGTATAGTTTAACACTGTTATCTGCTGTGACTGCCAGCAAAGTCATAAATCATGGTTATCGAAGGCCTGATGCTGTTCCATTTGTGTAAATTTGAGTCAGGAGAAATACCACTGTAATCAATGGACTGCACAACTGTACAGATAGCAGCACAAGGGTGCCCCAAACACATTGTGTTTTGCACATTTTATCTTTCTTTACCCATTTTCCTGGCTTCACCTTCTTTTCTTTATTCCTTAAAATGAATGACTGCAAAGAGCTACAACTGGAAACAGCCTTATCACAAGAACCACCCTCAAATCAATGTACCTTTTATTAGGCATTGTCTTAAAACTCCCCTCCAGGACTTGAACTGAGGACAAGAGAAGCTGGTGCATTATTGCATTAAGCCTATTGTAATTTGTAGCTTAAAATGCATCATTTAATTTTCATTAAAAATGGACTTGCAGCATATGCAATTTCAAAAAATAGGATGAAATGTACTGTCTTTTTCCATTTCTGGCTCAAGCACTGTGTTAGAGGCATCATCATTCATCACAATGTCATCTCATGATTATTATTTTGCCTGCTGGGTAGAGGCATTTTAGTTAAAAGTGAAAGTACCAATTGTGCTAACTATAATTATATGTTTGCAGTATATTGAAGAAAATAGATGTGGTCTGGGACTTAAGTTAAAAGCACAAATTCTGTGAGGTGCTGTGAACATCCTGCCAGATGCTGTGCAACTTCAGTTTCCATCCAGGGTGACGGAAAGCTAACGTGCCTCGTCTTTTTCAGGGTCAGACCACTGACAATTAAACAATTCTAGCAAATATGATCTCATTCTTATTTGTCTGGGACATTATGAAACACAACATGAAGGAAGTTCAGATGTGGTAGCAGAATACAAAGCACTAACACACCCAGCGTGGTGCTTGAAATGTGTTCTTTTATAATCCTATATTTCCCAGACAAACACTTGTAAACATTGAAGTAAAACAAAACACATTTCCTTTTTATGAAAAAAATGCCTTAAAAACCACAGGATTAACAACACCAGGGAAGGACAATCCCCTGAAGGGCCTAAATCTTGTTTCCAAAACTTGGGCTGAGTTAACTGTGTTCAAGCTGAAATTTTTGATGATAGATCATGGAAAACATTTTTTTTTTAAAAAAAAAAAGACATATCATGGTCAAATATACCCAAAATAGATTCTGAAGTGATACCTCATGATTTGATCACTCTTACTGATTACAGATGACATTCCAATGGTCAGGGTGAGAAATGGGACTCGGACACCCTGGATTTCATGTCTGGCTTGGCTGCAGGTTTTCCTGCATACACAGGATCAAATCACTTTATCTGTCCTGTGTCATGGTCTTGTGGCTAAAGAAAATAAGGAGGAAAACTATCACACAAGTGAGAATCCCTGGAAATGAGGAGAATTATACAGACAAAAGACCTAGTTCATGCGGTGAAAGCATAAGACATATAGCACATGCCTTCAATTAAGGTAGGGCTCACCCTGTGTCCTTCTTCTGAGTGTCTGCTCTTCAGCTATTGCCTACTTCCCATCTTCCGACATTTAGCAACTTGTGTACTTTCTGAGCCAGACACAGCATGTAAACCACCACTTATTAACATCCAACAAAGCACCTGATCTTCATGAATTTTTCTAATACAGTAACTTCAGGGGAAAAAAAATTTAGCTGATTGTCTGTTACAGCATCCATCCCACGGCAAGGAGTTCCACAATTTAATGATGTGCTGAACAAAAAATCACTTTTTCTATATTCTCTCGTTGTCTAGTAAGATGGCCCTCAGTTCCCGTACTGTTTCAAAAGTTTCGTATCCTCATAATTACAGATATTTTCATTTTAGATTAATTCAGTTTCAATTTAGATATTTATTAACCTTTCTGTCATCACTTTTGCACTTGGAAAGGCATTATCTTTTTAGACTCCTTTATAGAAAACTCATCTGAATATTCTTGTTCCCACTATCTATACCTTTCATGTTATCCTGACACTAGTGCTGATTTGATCAATCACAATGACAGTTGATTGACTGACAATTTCATATTTGAATTCTTAAAATTCTCCTGTGTGTATACTAGCTTTTGTTACTGATTTGTTGTGGTACTGATTTGCTCTAAAATCTCTGACACTCCAATCTGGGAATTGGCACAGACTCATTCTGTGTAAAGAATGACCCCAGTGTGAAAGACTCCCACCTCATTTACAGGGGGAACCAGTGCAAACAATTCATTTAGCTGTTCCATGATGTCTTTATCTTCCTTTGCTGCTTCTTCTCATCCTGCTGTCTAACTGTGCTGCTTCTGATATATATACAAAAGGCTTTACTGTTAGCTCTCATTACTTCTGCAAGTTGCTTCCACTAATATTTTGACCTGCTTTGTGGTTTAAAATTTATTTTGCTGGGGATTATAATCTTCCTCTGTTTTCTTTTTTTGGACACAACTTCCATATTTTGGAAGATGTCTTTTCATTTTGAATGATGTCTATTACACTACTGTTTAACTATGTCAGCTGCTTCTGGATGTGGCTCATTCAGAGTCCGTTTTTATCAGTGCTATTGATGACTGGCATACATTTATTCTTTTAAAAGTGTGCACACTACTTGAAAATATTTTACTCTTTTAACTGCTATTTCCAATTCTCCCTTAAAGAGCTTCCTCATTTTTATATAATTTCCCAACTAACTATTTTTCAGAAGTGTTTGCTGGAGACTTATATGTTATTAATGAACCCAAAAGTCTCTGAATTGATTTTTAAATGTTCACTAAGCATAGAAATCAGACAACAAACCAAAATAATGACAGGGCCTAAGGAAAGCTGTCATAAAAAAACCTTCTCTGTCTGATTCACATACTAACTCAGAGGTTAATGTTCCATCAGTGCTTGTTTCATAAATTTGCACAGATCTACATTAACATCATCCATAGCATCATCAGGGCGGAGTGGCAGGGGTCAAAGATATAACCTAGCGTTATATATTCACGTACCAGAGAGATGGGCATGCTGTAAGTACTCAAAGAAAGTATCTTTGGTTATTCCTAAAAGTACGTTAATGTAGATTTCTATTATATTAAATCCTAGCAAACAATTTGTGATCAAGGTACCATACTCAATTCTTTGCCCTCTACAAAAGGATTTTATGTTATCTTTGTGAAAACTCAAAGCGTAATTAGATTCTGATACCTGGCTAAATGGAAACATCAGTTTGGTTGAATATATTTCACCTTTTGTGCAAGATACATTATGGTGAATCTCCTCAGCAAATCTGTGTGTGAAGGCTACAAATTAAGCCACAATAGTTTCTAACTGCAGCTTCAGCCTTTGTGCAGAGCTTTAGGAAAACCTCACAGAGTTTTTGTGCTGTCTCTCTTAGTAAGTTACACATGGATGCTCTGAAAGTAATAAATGGAAATACAACACAATGTAAATGTAAGGGACATATACTAGTAATGCAGCTACTAAAAAGAATGCAATACAAATAATGTCATGTTTGCATAAAACTTGGGACTTGACAGCTATGCTGTTAAGTATCCCTTGATCCTCTTACAGGAATATGACCATGCTTGTGCCATGCCAAATTTCTTTTCTTTAATAGCTGTAAACATAAATAAGTATTTATGAAGGTACTTCTCTGTATTTCTACCTGATTTAATTAACAAGTGAATCTCTATTTCTTTTTAGAGGTCATGTTATATTTTTTTCACAAACAGGAGTATGTATGCAGATAACATACCACATACATACTATATGTATATGCAAGTGTATACAATTACATGTTTAAAGTTGCGTATGCATATATGTTCTACATGTATAATGGTGCAAAATAGATGGTTTTATTTTTTTTCAAGAGAGTAGGATGACAGTATTCCTGACATTGGGAAAGAAGAACTGACTTAGTTCATTTTCCACTTTGAGATTTGAATCCTGTAAGAAAGCCAGTAATTTCTGAAAAATGGAAGAAATAAGATGGGAAGACTGGAAAAACAGATGTCATTGTAAATGACAAATAAAAGTGCAATCCTGTTCAAGAAAAATGTCTGTTCAGAAGTTTTCCAATCTGATGTGGAGTTTTTTGTATGAAAGCTTGAGTAGAGTATAAGAATAGCTGAAGTAAATTTTGCAATTCAAGTAATGTATTATGGACCTAATAAGTTTATTTTAAATGAAATTTAAATTTAATTCTTATTTTAATTAAAATATTGCTTATGAGAGAAAAAGACATGCATAAAGGAGAGCTTTTATCAGAGATTTTGTAATAAGCCTAGTTCTGAATTCCGTCAAGTAAAGTGCATAGCCCACAGCAGCTGACCTAGAAATCATTGCTCTGAAATGATCTGGGGAAAGCTGATACTATCCTTCCATATTTGTCAGAGATACTGGGAGCAAAAATTGCTTTAAACCATTCAGTATATTTCTGGTTTTACATCTCACAATAATATTGAACCAACTTTTTGTTACTATGGAATGAGTCAAAAACAATGAAACAGCAAAGACAGAAAGATTTGTGTGTTTAGCCAGAGCCACGCTTTGTCATTTTATCATACAAACTATGTCAGCTGGCGGCAGCATGAGTAATCTAAGCTTCAAACAATATCATTCTGCAGATAACTCAATGAATACAGACAGAAACAAGCTAAGTCTATTTTAGACAGCCTAATGATCAGTAGTTTTTTCTAATAGCTTGTCAGACTTCAACCTGTCAAGCCTGAAGATTTAGGAACACTGATTCACTCGAGATTTCCTGATTGCATTCCTGCTGGGCTATCTATGAATCACAATAGGAGACTCAGAGGAAAAGGGGAGAAAATGGATCGCCTTCAGGCCTTTATGAGGCACAGGTTATTGTCATGCCTCAACTAAATCCTAATTACTCTGATTAACAATGCAAGCCTGTCACTACTCATGCATAATAGTGAAAAAGTTTGCAGTAATGACTATGAAATTCTGCCACTTCTGCTCAGGCCTTCACACGTGCCTTGCTGGGGCTTTGTCCGCCCTGCGTGCCATTCACCCAGCTGCTGTTTCCAAAATAACGTTGCCAGGGTGAGCTCCATTTGCAATGCAGACCAGACCTGGACTTACTCTGTGGGATCAGCTGACTCACAAGTTGAGCTGCAGGATCTAAACCATATTGAGAAGTCACTAGCTCTGCATATCAGATTTCTGGCTTCTTCATTATGTTAACTTCTCTCTTAAAATCAAAGGTCTATGGTAGGTTGCTATTCAAATGTGATGACATCTTTCTGCACATATATATATATGTTTGCACTATCTTATCTGGCTCAGAGCTTTGTCACTACTTAGTTGTTAATTATCCAAGTTATAATGGAAATTATACTTCAGGCAGGTGTCTGCAACAGCATATACACAGCTACTTAGAACTAAATGTCTAACAGTTTAGGGAGCAGTATAGCATTGATTTAATTTGAGGGAAAAAAAAAAAAAAAAAAAGAAAAAGCTTTTAAAACAGGAATGACTATTTCTAGGGAGAAATTGTATTTTAAGATGCTTACTCTAGGGCAGTAGATTGCAGCCATCTATACCGCTTTGATAACATCCAGGAACACTTGCCCTTTCACCTTGTATTAACTCTGTGGTCTAATCCTGCTGTCATTAAAACTGACTGAAAAATTCTCCAGTGAAGCCCTGGTACCTCTGGAATTGCCAGCAAGGTTCCCATTAGCATTGTTGGCTGGGTCCAGTGCCAGGGAGGTGTGGGTCTAGTGTCCAGGGGGCATGGGGAGGATGTGGCAGAGACAAGGGAGAAAAGGTTGTGTCCTGCCACAAAATTCAGCGGTGGCCGGGATGTGGGACTGGACCCGGGAACTCGGTTTAGATGTGCACAGTAAGGACAAATGTCACTGTCATTGGTTTAAGGTGGGAATGTGTTCCTCCATCTCTGACCAGCAAACCCTGGCTCCTGCTAACTGCTGGTGCTCAGCATCTTGCAGGATTAGTCCATGGTGGCTCCATGCCAGTGTAACACACTTCTTACTCCTCACCTCTGCACTGATATGCATTAAACAGAAATTGTTGGAGTGTTCAGCAATGAAGCCTATAAAATTAAATCTCCATTATACTCCAGTAGGAAAAAAAAAAAAAAGTCATAATTAAAAATCTGGGGTTTTTTTCCTATTTTAAAGGCCTTATCCTGGGAACTGCTGGGTGCTTTCTTGCCACATCCTCCAGCTGAGGGCACACAATGCTGAAAGAGGGGTTTGTCCTGGAAAAGCAGAAAATACTGCCACTTCTTTTGTGCATATGTGCATGGTCTTCCATTCTGCCTCTCAGTCAGTGCATATCTTGGGCTTCTTGGGTTTGGATTTTATCAGGTGATCAGTTGAAAAGGAAGCGACATTTGATTCACCTTGTTTAATGCAAAATTTCAAATTAAAACATAAGAAACCTAAACATGATAATGGTCTGCTTTGAAAATACAGAGCTGCTTGCCTGTCAGAAGCAGCATGCTGCTTTCATTAAACTTTCTCTGGAAGGTCCCGGGGCAGCCTGGCCAGCTGGCAGCCCCTCTGCCCGCTTCCCAGTGCGCTGGGAGCCCGCGGTGCTGGGTGCCCGGGCGCTGTGCAGCGCGGCCTGACCGCCCGGCGGCTAGAGGCACCAACCAGCAGGAAGGCAGGCACCAATACACACCGTCCCGTTTTGCCAGGTATTCAGAAATGTTGATGTTTCATTCCAGCGCAGAACAAAATGAAATGTTGACAACCTGGAATTTCCCACAAAACAGACGTTTCCTTTCCTGGCCAGCTCTAACATACACACACACACACACACACACACACATTTGCAGAAGTATTAACTGCTATGTAATGACACCAGACTATATGCCCACTTCCAGCATGTGGTATGGAGAAAATCCAGCCCGCAAAAATCCTGTGTTAGAGCAGCCACCAGAGAGCCATGGAGCCTGGAAAGCAGTTAGGTGGCATAACTCCTTCTTCATGGAGCAACCCGAAGCTTTGTGAAGTGTCACGGAGCGAAGCATCTGCTGCGAAGGAAGGAGAACACTGCCGTGTCTGAGGACCCTACAAGAGAGCGACTCGAGACGGTGCAGTCTGTTACTTACAGAACAAAGTACAAGAAAGGCATTACTGTTTGGATGAGCAGTGACTCTTTCTCCATTCCCTGTGAGTCCCTTTTTTCCACCTTTTTTTTTTTTTTTTTTTAACAGGAGCAGTTGCAAAGTGCCAAAAACTGTCAGAAAGTCTGCATTACATCAGGCAAACTAAGTGTACTGACCCTCTGAGCTAGCCCACAGGGAAGAACAACAGGAGGGAGATTGCAGAGGAAGATAGGACTACTTAAGTAGCAATTCATTGTGAACCACTTTTCTAAGCTGTTGATAGAAGCATTAAGTGTGAGAGAGGAAGGGGACTTATCTTCTTGCCCAAGCAGAACCCTAATGACTCCATAATGACTGCTAAATAATGTTGCCAATAATCTCCATTTAATTATATAGCTCTAGTATGTCCTAAAAAGGAAAGAAAACACAAAAGGCATCTGCAGTCCTAACATACCCAGTAGTCCCTTGGCCTAGTTCTGTATAACGCATGTGGATATGTAGCATGAGTTATCGCCTGGAAAATAATTCACTTCCCATCCTTCATTTCATCTGAAACATTTACTCATGTGAAATAAATTTGCTCAGCTCTTGACGCAGCCATCAATAAATGCCATGTCTGTTGTAGCTTGCAAGCATCCAGGTAGGCTCTCCTCAGGACAGAAATATATGTGATTTCACAAAGCTACTTTGCAAAGCTCTTCAGAAGTGTTTTATCTTTGACCAGAAGGAACTACAAACCAGGGTGTTTAATGAACACAGCACCACTTCATGTGAAAGTTTGAGGAATATTTTTCAGACAGATGCCTATTGTAAGAGTTGGTGACTTACACAATGGGCTTTTTAAAAGCATGAAAATATGAATTCCATCTTTATCATTATTAATTTTTTTACAGATGCTGAAAGTCTGAAAATAGGCTGGTCTTTAAAAGAACAGTTTAATAGTACACCATGCATTCAACAGGCTAAGGAGAATATTTTATTTAAGCACAAAAATCTATTTTTGGCATAATATTCCAAAGCTTTCCTAATGCTCATTTCACTAAAATACTTCTTCAGGCACAACCCAGATTCTGGCCAATACAAACACTGGTTTCATCTGGAATATTCAGCAAGCTAATTGATAAAAAACATGGCATAATAGGTGAAGGGTCTGTCATTTGACTTCCACCACCAACTCAGGAGACTTATCGTTATTATAAATAATACAAATTAGGGAAACACAAAGAACTAGGTTTCCACTTACTGTGTGGAGAGAGAGCCAAATTCTGGATTTTGGGATTAAATTATAATGTGCAAATCAGCAAAACAGGAATTAGGAGCACCTCCAGAACTGTATTTTTATGAAAACATAGTGTGATTTCAACCACCAGCTAGTGCACGTTTAATTTTAGCCATGTGTGTTAAATATGCTGCCTTTAAAGCTCCCGTTGATGATCTTTGTTGGTGCTCTTTTTGATAAATTCGCAGACCATCATTTGCTCTACCCCTCCTTTACGTGTATAGAGCAGAAGAAGTAGAAGTGTAGGTGTGAAAATTCACAAATCAGAGTATTACTTTAAATCAGATGGGAATTATATTATTATGGGAGGAGGGATTATGCTAAGTAGCACTCAAAAAACTGCCCTGTGTTATAGCATCTTATAAACCTGATGGCAAGAACTGATTCTGAAATGGAGGAGAGGTGCAGAAGGCCCGTGCAGGGAGCAGACCTTCCCCGTGCTTCCAGGGCCACAGCTAATTGCCACCCGTGTCGGAAGGGTATAAGGCAGTGCCAGGCACTGCATCTCATTGTAATACGAAACTAATAGCTTTACAGAAGCACTAGTAAAAGGAGCACAGGCACACCTACTCATCTCGTTGCAAATATCACAGAAGTCTGGGGGAGCGCAGGTCATAGCTGATGGTAAGCTCATGCAGCATGGGGCCAGCCTCCCCAGTTTGCCCAGCGAGGTCCCCCAGAAAAGGACAAGCAGGGAAGGGGCAGGCAGCAGGCTCCTTCCCAGCACCCAGTAGCTTCCTTTCCCAGTGCAATGGATGCAGAGAAAAGCAAAACCAAGCAGACGGAGATGCCAAGAGAAGAAGCCGAGTTCAGTGCAGAATACAAGTCCCAAAAGGCGATGGGAAATGAGGAAAGGCTCTGTATTCCTCCAGTGGAAAATATTAGAGCATGTACACAGTCTGAAATACCCTTATTAGACAAGCAGCAGCCATTTCTCTTTTCCTAACCTCATTTTTTTCCATTAAAAAATAAAATAAAATTGGCCAGTTGATGTGATTCAGCTCCTGAACTGGCTTTTCTAGAGGTAACGCTTCCTGTCTGAAGTACTGTTTCTGGCTGGCTGGATTTCCTGGCTGAGACTTTCAAAGTCACCTAGGGAACCTGTGTGTTCACACATGGACCATGAATCTAAGCAGGAACTGTCATTTGAACCCCATGAGCAGATGTGAAATATTCTTTTTTTTATCCCTCTCTTTTCACATACTCTTTATTTGCTGCATCTTTTATCAGTCTCTTTGCTGTTTTGTTCTTTCTTCTCATAGTTTCTCTTTCCATTAAGACTCTTCACATTTCACTCCCTATTGATTATTTCTCTCTCTTTTTTTTCTGTAGCTACCAGCTTCTTCTGTGTCTTTGACTTTCCTTTGTCTCCACATGCTCTCTCTCTCCATTATCACTCCTTTGTACCACCAGTCAGCCCTGCATGGCCAGTTACCCCATATATCACAGCTGAACCAGCTCTCTGGTTCCCAATACAACTTATAAAATGGGAATTAATTTCAATGCTCCCTTCCCAGCAGAGGGACTATATAGATCATCCAGCCTCCATGCAAGAGCATCAATATAACTGCAGAAACACCCTCTGGAATATTCTGTGAGATGGTGGGGCAGGGAGAGAGGTTGGGTGAAGAGGAATTGGCATACAACTGCTTTTCTTGGTCACAAATCACTATCTATACAATGTTCAAATAGCCTTGAGCACTGATACATGCACCAGGTTGTCCCACAAGGTCCCAGACTTTCCACTGGCATCTCTAGTGTGCTACAAAGGCAAACTCATGCCTTCCTTTGCAGCCTCAGACACCTGCCTGACCATGAATTCCCAGGAGTGATCTGTATGCATCCCTATGTATGAAAATGCTGGCGTTTGTACTCTCTCTGTACCACTGATTTAGAGCTTCCTCTCCTGTATCCAGATTGTTTGTGTAGTAAAATGGGAGCGTACAAGCAGCCCTTGTTCCAAATGGGCTTCAAGTATTCTCAGGAATGCAGCTGTCTCTTTAATACTGTTACCAGTCTGGAACATAAGCATACTGAAAATAATGAAAATCAGGTAGCTGAATGTACTTTTGCTTCATTATTCAGAAGAAAATGATGCACTGATGTTGAGCCATGCAACATGTGATTATGCATTTGGCTCCATAGGCACAAAACCCCATCACTAAATTTAAAAATGTCTAAAAAATTATAATATAAATTATTTTTTAATGAAAAAAGAGACAATTAATGTGTCTTACTTTATATACAAGACATCCAGTGTTTTAATTCTACATTTTAGACTAACACCCAACCACTGCACAGCTTCTTACTTTAAAATATTTAGGTCCTTTGAGGTCACGGCTTCTTTTTGCAGTACTTAGTTACAAAAAGCTGTTAGAGTCTGACAATTCTACGGTGCAAAATTTATAGCAACAGGTCAAAAGACAGTTCCTAGAGGAATTCAGCAGCCCTTTGTAGTAAATCAGCATGATAAATGTCTCCTGAGTCCAGCAGTAACTGTTCCTCAGTGCTGAAAGATAAAACAGTGGACTCATACGAGATGTAGTTTAGTGAAAGTCACACAGCAACAAGGTACTGGTAAATAACTCCTGAGGAAGTTAAGGTTAATCCAGCTCTTGTGAACACTGAACTTAACAGCTCTGGAAAACAAGATGGAAGCCTACCTGGGCACGTGAATTCAGGTGTGCTGCTCAGCTGTAAAATGTGCTCAGTTAATTAACGTCAGAGGATAATAAGGCAATTGCTCTAACCCAAATGATGGATATAAAACTGTTTCAGTCAGGTGGATAAAGCCATTTCCAGTCGTTCCTGTTTTGATGGTGGTACAAACTTCTGCATTCAGCCTGTTACTTGATAACTCTGTTAAGACACAGACCCTACAAGCAAAGATCAGGAGTTCCTCCAGGCTCCATTTTAATGCTCCAGGGGTCAGTCCTGTAGCTGCAACTGATACAAGCAACCTCTGCTTATAGAACCACCATTCACACAAAGCTCCTTTTTGCCTTTCATGGACAGATCTGCTCTACTAATCAGCTGCACTCAAGCCAGCAAGAATATTTTTCACAGTTGTAAGCATGTCCATGAAGAGATGGCGCGTACTAAAGAGGCACAGAAGGGCCAGTGGCTGTCCTGGAAGGACAGGGGTGAGGTCTCTGGGTCAGTTTTCACCCAGCAGAAGCAGTGCTCCCCTGGGAGGTGTCATAGCAGCCCTGCATTTCAACACCACGAGAGGGTAGGCAGCATCGGAAGCCACTGCAGCCTGTTTGCAGCCTGTCAGTGCCTCATCATTTTAACTTCAGAGCTGATTAAGTCACACACTTCCACACGTAGTCAGGGTTCTGGTACCCTCAGCCCTTGGCCAATGTAAGGTTTTGAATGACCAGAGTACTTTGTCACTACAGTGGTTCATGAGTTTCTACCACTAGAATACTATAGTGGAGGATGCTGGTGGCTGCAGCAGAAGGAAAATGAATAGGCCATATAATTTTTCTGGCTGAGATTTATGGGCCCATCTCATCAAGACTAAATTGGTGGTGTAGACTCAAATGAAAACTAGGTGTGAGGAGCAGCTTAATTTGACAGCATGAAAATTTGTCCCCTGCTGGCAAACACATCTCTACTTCTTCTATTAAAAACATTTAGTCTAGTTAAAAACCTGGATTAATTCCCATCCAAGCCATCAGAAAAGTCAGTCCAGTTAAAAACTGGATTAACTCCCATCCAAGCCATCAGATCATCATCCAGGTACTGGAACCATGCTAGGAAAAATATTATTTCGTATTCTTTTCTTCCCAACTCAGTATCTGGCTTCTTTCCACCAGGAGAGGGAAGGCCTCCCTCTGAGAGGAATAGCACCAAGCTCTCAGTAACTTTTTTTGCACTGTTTTGAGGATTGCTTACTATAATTCCTTTCCTGGTGGCATTTCATGTATATCATCTCAGGAGCAAATGCCCATTTAGACTAGTTCATTAAGGATTTTCTGAAAATGCCCTGGGATTTTTGGTAATAGCATTCTGTACCTACTAATGAGGGAGATGTGCCTTTACAATAAGAAACAGAGCACATGACTATTTCTAAAACTAGTCCATTAAATATGCCCTTATAACTGAACCAAAATTACTTACATACAAGCACTAGATTCTGGATAAAAGTGACTGTATTCAGGGCTAGGCATTTACATGCGGAAGTTCCTCCAGAATAATAAATTATACCAGAAGAGATATAGAGGAATCATTATTTCTGTAGCAACAACATTTAAAAGTTCCCTCTGTGGATTCACAGCTAATACACACGATATAGGAGGAAGCTATTTCGTGGTCTGGAGAAGGAGAAGTTTTAAAACACGATAAAGTGCAGGACTAATGAACCACTGAGATCTGCAGTGTCTCTTACCTCTTTATATCTACCATATATTACTAAATACAATACAACTTCATGCAGGGAGGCCAATGAAAAAAGACATAAAATGCATCATTAAGGCATACTCTAGGGCCATTTTAAAGTTCTTTTTGCTGGTATAAAATAATATAGGCTACATAGGACTACAATTAGACTGTGTGGATAAACATAATACAGATGAATCTAAGGTTTATAGGGAAGAGATCTCATGATCTCTACTTTGCTGATGCTTATGAGAAGGAGGAGACTTGATTGTTAGCATAATTCTGGATTCCTGCTTTGGTGAGGCTGCTCTCAAGTCTGCCGTTCTAGTGCATTCTAGACTATTAAAATGTTATCTTTTCCCCAAAATTCCTGTAAAAACCTAGGAGCGCTGGTTCTTTTTAGACGCCAGAAGAAATGCTGAAGCCCAGCATTTCCCCTCCCTCCATTCTCTACTCCATTTCCAGGGACACGCACTGCCTGCACCATCCTGTTTTGCCTCAAGGGCCTCCAGCACACTCAGCCACCAATGCTCAGTGCTGTGGAGGAAACAGACTGGGTTCCTTAAAAAAATCCTTGCCTATTAGCTGAGTGAAGTTGCCTTGAGTATAGTAGGCCTTATTATCCTCTTTACACATGTGCACTTGGATATTGGACAATTTAACCCCAAATCAGAAAGATGAAATGCAATAAAAATTTATTTCAACATCTACAAAGTATAAACTAGTCAGAACTCAGATCTCCTGGTTTACAGTGCCACCACACTATCTCATAGCAATACAGCCTGCTTACATGAAAATTCACTGCAGTTTAGTGTTATTAAATATTCTCTGTCAAGCAAATATTTCTACTTGCCAGGCTCCTAACACACCCCCATACTACTACCTATGTTTCCATCAAAACCAAACATGCTTTTAAAAAACCTAACCTAAACCATCAGCAAGTACATCTTTATGCATGCCCTAGTAAGACAGCTGGCCTTTTCTGCTTAACCCAGCTGACAAAAGCTGGATGAGACTGTTCCCAATCAAAGATGCTTGGCTGGTGATATATTTCCAGAGAGCAAATTAATCCAGACTTTGAGCACCTTTAGAACCTTTGTGGTTAGTATTTTATCAGGAAGAAAAAAAATGAAAAAGATACCACAGAACAAATATGCACAAGGTACACCACTATATAAAGAGGAAACTAAGAAGTTTCACAAACACTTTTATGAACCTTACTATGCCTACCTGATTAACCTCTGCAGTACTCTGACATTATTGTGCTTGGGGATGCTGAAAAAAGAAACTCTCGTGTATATTAGGTGTGTAGTTTACCATCTTTGGGGAGGGGATGAATGGTAAAATATATGTCACAGCAGGTTCTGACCATGTGCATGCCCATAACATTTTCTTTATGCCTGTGGCCAGGTATGTAGATAGGCACATACCCAAACTCTTCTACAGTATGGAAGTATCCAAAAACCTGGCCATGTTTTAACTTTTATATTAGAAAATTAAAGCATTTGGTAGATGAATTTCAACCATCTGAGTCATGAAACCCACAGGGAGGCAGCTCTAAAAAGCAAACTGAAAGGGAGTTCCTTTCCCCACCTCCTTCCCTGCAGCGCTCCCTGAGCTGGCTGGAGCAGCACAAAGCTCGCCTCTGGTCTGGGCTATGGCTTATGTAAACACATTTCTAACTTTCATAAAGCTGATCTCAGACAGCGTGAAAAAAGAGATGTACAAATGAGGGATATAAGGTTAATGGGTGCTTGAAATGCACCGTTTCAGAAGATTGTTTCAGGTGCTCCTATTCCTCCCTTCTTGCCCCTCACTCCCTCCTCTTCCAATTTCCGTGGCTTTCCAACCACATTTGTCTCCCTTTTAACATACCTTTCTCTCCCCTGCTGCTGTGCGAAAGACTCCCACAAACCACAAGATAAACTAATTTAAGGCCAGGTTTTCTGGAGTGCTGAGTTCCCATTTAGGTCCCCAGATATCTGCCAGGTTTTGTTGTTGGGTACTGAACATTTTGCAAAATCTAATACTTCTTTGCATGTTTAACTGGGATATGAGGTCTTTCAAGATTCTGGTTGTAGTCTGGGGTCCTGTGATCCCTTGACTTAAACTGATGACACACAAGGATTAGGAAAAGCAAATACATGCAAATTGATAACAAAGCAGTAGCCTAACTTGTGCAGACAAAAATGTTTTTTTTCTCTTCTGGAGTCTGTTACATTCATAGCCTACTTTTATATTATTTACAACAGAAATAGGCCAGAACAAACTACAGAAATAAGTCAGAGTGGACCAGGCAGAGAAGTGATTATTCACTCTACTTTGGTAGCAGCTCTGTTTTTGAATGAACTGCTCTTTGGTATGATGGTTTTGCTGCAATAGTTCATCTGTGCTACTTTCTAAGTGTCTCACTAGAATATTTTCTTCATGCAGAATGCTAAGCAGAGAGGATATATATTCTGTAGCATTGCCTTTTGAACTGATGTATGTTGTGACAGCCTTCCCAATTCTCATGCTTAGAAACATCTCAGGTCTCCCAAAATTGGGATATTTTAAAAGCACTTAGTCACCATTGACTTCTTGCTATTTGTCTCCTGCCTTTGAAATCCGTGTGAGGTCACATTATCAAGTAGTTGTCCACTTGTAAGTCTGGAAATGCAGCCTTACAAAAAAGAAATGTGGAATTCCCAGATAATCATTTGAGTACAGGAACTAAGGATGTGTTTGTGAGACTCACAATAAAATCCCAAGAGCTGGCAACATTAACAGTGTGATTGTTACTGCAATTAACAAGAGTTTCAGGAACACTCGCAGGAGATAATAGTTCCTCTGTGTGCAAAATATTTTTTACCATAAAACTGCTATAGATCTTAGCCCGTATATAGCTGCCAACATGAATTAGTCAAGAACAATTTGTGTCAAATGATCCTTATTTCCCACCCTAGTAAGGCAAGAGATTTTGTGGGCAGAAGAGCAGCATAAGATGCTATATCTCAACTTCAGAAAGTTTTTTTTATATTGTCTCAGGTGAGATTACCATAAGCAAAATAGGGAAAAAAAAAATAATAATTGATCCAAGACAGATGCTATATTCAAAACTATTGTATAGAATTTTCTGAAAAAACATACTTAAAAAAAAATCAGCAATGGGTCATTGTCAGACTACAAGGCTGCATAATGTGGCATTTCCTAGGCATCCCTACTGGATCAGTTTAATATTTTCATTAATGAAATTGATTCTTATATTTCCAAGCAACGGGAAAGCTTAGAGGGGCTGCAGGCACATTGAAGAAGACTAGGCTTCAGAATGACAGAGGAAGTGGTCAAATGATCTGAAAACAGTGGGGTGGAAAAAAAAAAAAAAGTACAAGGATGCAATTTAATATGCAGAATGACAGGGCTTTAAACAGTCAGGAATAACTATTTGCACATATTCAGAACAGGTAATAATCACTTCTGCAGAAAAGGTTTTGGGGATAATAGCAGTTTACAAACTAGATATGATACCGTGCAGTTGCACAATTTTTTTTTTTTAAAAGGAGGGGGAAGGAAGGAAAACATCATATTGCATTATATAAACAGTTGTTGGAATCAAGTAGCAATCCTTCTGCTCTGACTAGTGCTGCCAAAACTGTAAGTGAAGTTCTGTTCCAAGTTTTAGGCACTGGATTTCAAGGAAGAGGTAAACCCGTAGAAAAACAGAATTGAAGAGAAATTATAATAATCTTCAAATATATATATATGAGGTAGCACAAGAAAGAACAGTCTTACAGTGATGAGGACAGAAAAAAATAATGAATCTAAGTAACAACAGTGTAGATTTAAGTTAATCTTTAGCTTTAGGACAATATCCAATAAAGATAGGCAACTTTTATATGCTCAATAATTAGATAAACTAATGAAAGAAATTACATAATTAAATAAAAATAAAATAATCTCATTTTGTAATGTACCATTCCTGCTGAATGTCAGTCAAATGAATAAGTTTGTGTCGTATCACATGCTAACTACACCAGGGTGCTACCTGAGTGCAGTTAAACAAAGTTTGCAATTAAAAAGTGATGCAAAGGTACAAGTTAGGGAGTAGATGTATTTTAGTATTTGTTAATATTGTGCCAAAAAATCTAAGAGTACCTTGATTGTTCTGTTTCCAACTAGTTGTTTTCAGTTATTGTTTCAGGTTTTCACTATTACGCACTGATTGAAATTAGCTGAGTTGTTGTTTGTGGAACGGGAATCAGAGACATAAATAACTAAACTAGTGTAGAACAGTCCATAGGGAAAGTTTAATTTTAGTTACACTATTAGATAATTTTATGATGTTTTTTTAAATATCTTTTCAATATCAATGCCTCAAAAGTCACCTATGTGAAATTTTAGCCTATCAGCTAGAGGATCTAAAAAATTGAAAAGAAATTTAATTGAGACTAAAGGAGTTTTCCAGAAAAACACTCACAGATCAAGCTGGATATTATTCACACTTTTTTAGATAACCAACAAAAAAACAAATGTTGAAAAAATTAAGAAATCAGGTCTTTTACAGAAGTAAAAGGTGCACAGTCCCCATTTCACATATCACCTCTAGGTGTATGGTGGCTACTGTTTCAACTAAACACATTGAGGATCTGATCAGGTTTCAAAAAGATGGGAATCTCACTGAACTTGTTATTATCATGCCCTGTTTTTAATAAATCTAAAAATTGGACAAGGAAATCAAGAAGTTAATTGAACCTACTTATTATAACTGTAGCCAAAGACAAAGAAGATACACTGATGTTGGATAATAACGTTTCATTTCTTTCCTATCCTGAAAGGTGATATGTGTTAGAACTAATGCCCCTTGGCACAAGATTTTGCTGGAATGTACTGGTTGAGTATGGATCAGTGATCTTAAAGCTTTCCAAAGTGGGTGCAAATGTCAGTCCACTGAGTAAGGAGCACCAGGGAGGATTGTTCCCTACAGGATCTGTCTAAATAAATACGAAACTACTAGCTGTCACCCTGAAAACAGGGTCAAAGGCTATTTTTTCTCATCTGATTCCTTGTTTGTCAAGCATACAAAACAATGCATAAAAAACACGGAAATGAGGAAATAGCAACCAGCATATGGCAGAGCTTTATGAGGCTGATCAGTGTGTAGAACTGTTCTGAAGAGTCATGTGAAAGTCATGAAAATTACTTTCTTTCATTCTTTCCCAGAAAGAAGACATTTTGTAACTGCATTGTTGATATGCATTTGCACCAGTATTTGGACTAAGACTGTTTTCAAATAAATATTTTGGGAGTATTTGAGAAGTGAGGTCTGTGGAACTGAATGACTGCTCATTTCTCATGAATAGCAGATTACTCTATGACAAAGTGTTTTTTTTTTAATCTTGTGATCTGCAGAGCTGTAGAAGTCCAGGCATTACTTCTACTCTGTGAACCTGTGGGAGGTAACAAAGAAAGCAAGAAGAAATTGTACACAGGCTTAAATGTAGAATGCCATGCCTTCACTAGATGAATGCTAGAGGACCAGAAGCTGAAAACGTTTGAAAACCACTGGATTAAACAGTAATCAGATAGTTTGCAGAAAACATAGAGGTTGACATATACTCACCAAGAAGCCAATCCATCTCCTACTACCTTCAATAAGAGCTTGGATGGCTCCCTGATTTAAAGCCCATTGGAGTCAATGTGAGTCATTTAGAGACTTCAATGGACCTGGCTGTACTTGAATAACAAAGTCATTTTATAAAATATAAATTTGTTCGCAAGTAATTCATGTATAGAACAGGAACAAAATTAAGCGAATAAATACCCTGCTGTAAATAATTTGCCCTAAACCTGGTGCTTACCTAATTTTCCTCAAAACTTCTGTATAATATCTGCAAACCTGCACTGTAAACTAAATGGAGTAAAACTGAATTCCAGCATTCCATGGAGTTCTTTTTGAAGGTTTTATATGCTACATATACACTATATTCATATTTAAAACAGCTGTTTAACATATGAGGATTTTACTACTTAGTTTACTTCTACCATTTTTCCATTAATAAATTCACCATATATGTAGGCTTACGAACAGACTAAAACAGACCTGAATGTTCTAAATGCACAGTCAGTTCATTAATAAATGATAATAAAGGGAAAAGTACAGTTTTTCTATTTATACTAGCTGAAAAGATACAAGAGAAACAGACTGATATCATCCAATCTCACAGACCACAGGAATAAAAACATGTAAACCTTCACCTAGCAAAAAAAAAAAAAAAAAATCACATATTTTAAAAAAGCTTAAAGACAATTCCAGAAGAAAATAATTAGAGACACATCTTTTTCTAATTCTGGTCTTGCTCTATTCTCAGTGTCAGGTAATGCAGGTGTATTTCCTAAAACAAAAGCACACCCTAAGATTTTCAAATGTACCTAGGGATCACCTCGGCTCTAAAGAAACCAGCTGCATGATGTCTCCGTTCAAACACATAAAACCGAAGGCAACAAAAGCTACTACTCTTTTAAGAAACTCTGGGTCATAAAAAAGGCTGCTTTCAGATTCATTGTGAATATTGAGCCTAACAACCTAACTTTATACAGTTCAGAGAGTCTGCGAGCCTTCGCTGCCAGCACAGACACACTCACCCTTTCTACTTAGACTCAATGGCAAGCTGTGCTGCAGGTCTGCTCTGGGTGGAGATGACAAACAGATGAGTTCCCACACTTGTATGCACTTGGGTTCTTTTGGGCAATTTTAGATGAATTCAGAGGTCACTGGAACGTGAACCCTGACAGGACGGAATGCTTAAATTACAAGGAAAAAAGCAAACAAACTTGACCCCTACTCTTCATGATGGCTCTGACAATTGTGAAATTAAAAAAAAATAAAAATAATTAAAAAAAGAGGAAGTTACTGAAGGTTTGATAGGAAAAAGCGTCTCACTGTGCAATATAGTATTATATGTCTCTGTGAAACAAGATTAAAATCCACCATATCTTTCAGTTTTCCTAATTCTCTTCTCCCCTAAAAATTCATGGACTCCAGACAAGTGGGACAGGCGTGCTGCACTCTAAGCATTCCAATTGCTTTTGAAAGGAGCGTTTTGCTAGTGGAAAATGTGCTGTCTCTTTGATTGCAAATGTAGTTGATTGTAAGGAGAATGAAAGGATGACCTATGACATGACCTGCTAGTGCAATAAGGTCATTTTTTTTTCCCCCTCCTCACACAAAAGATAAGAGGTTGACTGCTTACAAAGTGTTCTGGCAAATGGACAAATTAGGACTGCCTGGACTCCCACTCCGGTCAGGCAAGTTATTCTAAGTGAAGATAAGTGAAAGTTTGAAACGTTTTGAGGAGGAGGCAGACTGAGCTTTCATTCCTTCCCCAAATGGATGGATTGTGAGGGAAGAGAGCTGTGCAAAAATGGCTGGCCTAGGAATTTCAGGTTTCAGACTTGAAGTTTCTGAAGCTGAGTGGCTGAGAGGGGGAGGACAGGATGGCTACGCGGGGGCAGTGTCGAGCGGCACCAGCTCAGGGCAGCAAGCCTCAGTTTGACTCCCAGCTTGACCATTTGTTTTCTGTGAGGCACCACACAAGAAAAGCGAGGCAGACAAAATCTGCCTTTGAGATGCCGAGGCACAAGCCAGATCTTGGGTAGAATTCATATGGCTACATTACCGTAGCAGTGTATTTGAATAACACCCGCCCATTTAGGACAACTCTGGCATCATGAAAATTCAACTTTATGGTTTTCAAATCCAAACATGCATTGACTGGCCAGGTCAGTGCATGGGCAAGTTTCGGTCCATGTGTGACCACATGTATAAACATGACTCTCGATCTACTCTCAGACCAACATTTCAAGCTCTGCATGAGTTAAGGAAAATATTTTCATACATTGGTGGTGTGTTATGAGATAAGATTATCTGTGAATGAAAAGTGTTCAGATAGGACTGTGCTGTTCATTTATACACCTAGCTAGAAAACTGAGATGCTTTTTAGCAAAACTGGGGTCAGGTTTCATTTGAGCCCTCAGTGAGGCTATGGTTTGGGTGAAAGTTCCCTGGTTCCAACAAACAAACAGCCTAAAACTCAATCATTTTAACACAGAATTGCTTTGAGATTTGGGGTTTGGACCCTAACCCTCAGTGCAGAATTCCTGAGTATGAACTCATTCAAACCAAAGCCAAAACAAAGGTTTTCATGAAACCCAGGAAGCCTAAAACACCAGCTTTCTTAGTAGTGCTATGAAACAAACTCCAGAAAACCGCAGAAAAGCCCAAACACCACAAAAAAAAAAAAAAAAAAAAAAAATAAACAGATGGAAAATGTCATTTTCTGGAAATGCTTATTTCTACCTACAAAACTGGCAGGTTCTCTAATTTCTGTTTGATCTGCTTCAGAAATATACAGTATCAGTAAAGTTCCACCTAAAGTTTATCCAGTGCACACCTGGTACCAGCTGCAAATCAAGGAACTATCCCATTGAAAGCAGAATCTTAATCACCCACCACAGGGTGACAGGCCAGATATATGTTTTCAACACATTCATAGAAAACTATCAAATGTGGTGTTGTGTGATTTCACTTCACAAATACTTTTTTGATAGAAATGGGATATTACTGGGAAGTTCTGGAAAACTTGCAAAATAAGACATGTGTCCCAGCATCGCCCTGACAAACCGAATTTGCACCATCTGACAGAAATGTCGCCATCAATTTGTTTGGGCTCTGGTCCAGAAGAATCTTCAAGCAAATATTCCACTCAAAGCATGGCAGCAATCTTGTCCAAGGATTCATATGTTTTAAATGAAGAACTTTCTTTAGCACTTCACAGAGGCTGGAGCTACATTAAGTGATAAGTGAGAGGTAAACCTGAAGCTCACTCTTGCATGAAGTATAAGCACAGACCTCTCCTTTTTAGTACTTTTCTCAGTAATCAAAATGAGCATATAAATGAACTTCTTAGCCCTGTCAAAGTCAAATATGTGACATAGAATAAGCAACAAGAGTGATTCTGCCACCCCCACTCCTCCCCCCAACACCCCCCGCCCCCACACTGCACACAGTTCCTATTCTCTTTTGGTGGAACTTGTGGAAAAACTCAGTCCTGTGTATATGTCAAGCAAAGTCTTCATCTGTGACCACAACAATGAAGATAGAGAATCTGGAGGTCATTTCCCTCAACACTGTCTTGGACATGTTGATATTATCATGATGCTGTAGAGCATCCATACCTCCTATGTCATGATTCTATCACTGAAATATGTGGGCATATCTGCACAGTGATTCACCATTAGGTTAAAATGAGTAAAGTCAAATAGAAACTTTTATTGCCCCTTGTTTTAGAATACAACAGAAAGTATTTGACATCTGGTCTCTTTTAATGGCATCTGGAGTTGTGTCTAAATAGATACTGCAAATTCAGTTTCTTCAATTGCATTTGAATTTTAGTATGAGTTATTTTAGCAGAGACACGAGCTCTTCATTTTAGAGCTAGTTAAACTTACAAAGCAAGAAGAAAGACACTCTTTAAAGCTCCTTTTGTTAAAATCAGTGTCTGTACATTGTACACCCTTTGATCTCTGGACAACAAAGGGCAACCTCAACTTAGAGGCAGGATGAGAAGAAGAAGCTGAGGAAATAAAACATTGAGTGAAAGGGACTATCAGCTGTCATTCAATCCCAGAGTGGGACACTTCCTGCAACCTTTTCAGATTGCTTTTTGATTTCTAGCTTGCTTTTGTATTTCTTTCAGGGAGAAAAAGACTTACAGGCAGCTTCTGACATGTTTCAGATGAGCCGTTCCACTATCCTACAGCCTCCACTCAGCATTACCTTCTAACCTTCAGAAATTATTTGGAAAGCCTTCTACTGCTGGTGTGGAATTTCTCCTGATGGACACAGAACTACACGTGTTAGGGTTCACTGGCAAAGAGGCTGTAAAGGTTCAGCAGATCTCATGGCTAGTTCATGGACATGGACTCGTATTCTCAAATGTTTCTGCTGTCTTCAGTGTAACTGGTTACATGAACCATCTGAATAAAAATTCACAGAATCTGACTCCATGAGGAATACACAAGGGGTTTTGGTAGTTAATTCTAGCTCTGCAGGGACTGAGTCATCACTCAGCAATCAGCAATTAGCTCGCATACAGTATCAAATTCATAAATCTATTATGTTTTGATCACTAGAAGGGACGGACAACTGTGTAGTTACCACCTATCAGCTGCAGTACAGAATCAGTGCTCTCAAACTGATGGAGTTAGAGGCAGAAAGACCAAGATTAAAACTCACTGGCTTTTAATCTACGTTGTATCACTTTGCAACAGGGACAGACTTAAGACAGATACGGCCAGTCACCAACAGTTACTGCAGTTCTGCTGCCAGGCAGTAACTTATTAGATTAGAGTTATAACTCAGCTGTCAGACTGAATCCTAGCACATTCAGTTAATGAACACTCGTTAATTTTTTTTAACCAAGCTGAGATTTCTATTAGAAGTATGCGATTTGAGTGTTTGAATATGGCTGCTATTTCACTTTTTCTCATGCATAGAGAAAAATGGGGGTTTTAGAGTTTCTTCTTGTTTTCCTGAGTACTATCAAATGACTCCCACACTCACTTCCAACAGGCATTTATCCTCAGTTCATTGCAGATACTGTTACTATTTAGCAAGGAAAACAACTAGTTCCAGGAGCACCTTGACTCTGTTCTAGCTGCCCAAATATTGCTAACCTACCAAATGCAAAATAAGGGTTTTAGAACATTTAACATGTGGTGACAGAACTGAATATTTGCAAGTATATTGATGCACTGTAAGAACATCAACAGCAATAGGATAAGTTGTACCTCTACTCCTTGGGCCAAATTCTGCTGCCTGTTTTCAATGCTGTTACCCCAGCAAAATCAGCTCAGTGACTCCAGATTTATATTCGTGTAATGGAAAGCAGAATATGACTCACCATATGGAATCCATTTGGAAAGAACTCTAGTTGTGAGTTTTATCTACAGCTTATTGAATTGTTCATTTTTCTTATTTCTTTTTGTCTTGTTTTCGTTGCAGGTTGATAAGCAATCTGAATGCCTGCTGAGGACTAAAGTTATTATTAAACATCTGAAAGGAAAAGTACCTAGAGAACTAGATGGGCTATCCTATTTCCAAAACACCATCCAAGTTTCTTTTTGTTGTTACCACACAGAACTCTGACCCAAATCATCACCAGCCTGAAGGGAAAGCGCGAGAGTATAAATAAGCTATAAAAGAGTATTTACCTCTTGAATAACCTACCCGGGACCTGCTGTATGTTTATACAATCACCGTTGTTGCAGAATGGGAAGAATTCTGCTCCTCGGGCTGAATGCTCCACGGCCCTCAAACAATGGGCTCCACGGCTCCCGAGCGCTGCAGCCCCCGCTCCTGGGGGGTTTCCATACGTCTGGATTTCTTCCACAGCCGCAGCGCTGGGTTCACCACAGACCCCATGTATTGTAACCACACAGGTTACAATAGCCATGACAGGCTGACAAACCAGCGTGGCTCCCATTTTACCGAGGATGCTTTCAAGCATCCAGAGAAAAATCTTGTGACACTCACTGTCAGCTGGATCACCACATCAGGAATGTCTTTACTGGGGTTCTCTGTTTTCACAGATTTGGGAACAAGGAACAAAACAAAGACCTATGAAATTCTGGCCAAATCAATGGGCACAAGATTTCTGCTCCTTATTCCAGTGGAAGGCCTGGGATGGAGCTCAAGGCTGCATTTGAACCCTAACTGTAATTTTTTCCAGAGAAAAAGAGAGTATGCATGTCTGCAAAATATTTTTTAACCCATACACTTAAGATACAATTAAACATTTCATTAATTCCTTCTTAAAAAAACACAGATGTGATATTTTAATTCAAAAGGTGGAATCGATCCTAAAACATAATGGGTTTTCTGAGGTATAACCTTCAGTTATGTGGGGATTTTGTATGAAATAAAGGAACACATAAAGTCAGTAATACAAACTATTATCCCATAACTAAGTGCCCAATAATCTTATATTTGGAGAGTGTTGTCTTAGAGTTTCATACATCCATCATCATTCAATGAAAGCAAAATAATCATCTCTACACAAGTAAACGAGGAGCATGATAAATAGCAGTTACAACAGTTGAATATTTTTTAGCAGTGCAACCTCCTACAAGATTAAAAAGAGAAAAGACAAGTGAATTCTCTTCAGCACAACTCTAGATTTTCATGAAATTGTGAAACTTTCCAGAAATTACTCAGTGATGGACAAAGCCAGTCCTATGCCAATATTTAAATGTGGTGAATGAGACATGGTAGAAATAGATCTGAATAATTGGCAGTGTACTTTACAGATTAAGAAGCAAAGGAAAAATATTTAATTAGTGTCAACTAGTTAAAGGAAAAGCCTAAGTCTAACATCCTTGTCTAAACATAGAGGCAAGAAGCAAGAGGTTTGGCTGATAAAAGTAGTATCAGTGTAACACAGCAAGATTTATGAAAGCCATTTTATGTTAATACCCAGTGACATTTTAAATAAAAAATGAGCACTCTGCTAAGTTTATACAGCCTTATGAAATAGCCCAAAACTGGACAACTGAATATGTCTCCAAAGAAAGGAGAAAAGGAAAATCAATTCTCAGTGCTACAGAGCTGAAATAAGCTTGTGCAGTTGTATCCCTGACTTCTTATTTCATGAGAAAGTTGAAGATGACTCAGAAAGCAAAAACTTAGGAAACCAGGTCACAGATGCAGAGTCACCTGGACTGCTGTGTGAAAAAGGCATGGCTATAAATCTGAGTTCCAGTACAGCCAAGTGCAGGACACCCAGATATGCAAAGTGAACACTGCCAAGACAGCAGACTACATCTGGCAAGTTGTATCTCTGGAAATACTTGGGGTCTGGAAGTGTCCCTAATGCTGTGCTACAGCTGAAAGAGTTAATTTATCTGAGGATTAGATGAAGAAATATGATACTAATAAACAAGACAAGGAAAGTCAGCATACATTTACTTTTGGAACTGGTGGCCAACTCTGTACTCAGTACTGAGGAACCATGAAGAGTGCAGAAAAGACTTGGAAAAATGAAACAGACGATTGAAATTTTTGCCTTATACTGAAATACTCAGGAGCTCAACAGATTCCTGTGTCAAGGAGAATATAAAAGGGTGACTTGCTTGGCAACACAAATTTGTAATTCTTCAGAGTTGCAAAAGATCAAGTTATAAGAAGCTTAACTGTCTGAGCACCGGGAGCTAGACAAATTCTGTACAGTGACTGGTTAGCCACTAGGACAGCTTAATAAGGTTATAGTGAATTCCCATCATAGATCATTTTAAATCAGGACTAGAATGTTTTCTAAATCAGATGCTTTTTGGAATGAGAAAGGGCTTATGAAAGTTCTATATCTAAGTTATGCTGGAGGTCATACTAAATGATTATACTCCCTCCATCCAGTTTCATAGTCTCCAAGTCGAAGTCCCAGAATAAGCTTCCAAAGGGAAGGAGATGGCTTCCTAATGTGTCTAGCTAGCATTTATTTGATAATACATCTTAATAACCAGTCTTTATTAGTTTTGATTGTCTTCAGCAGGAATACTTCTCTTGTTAGGAAGAAGCTGTCCTCTGAGCAGCTGGTACATTAAACAAATTCCCTTATAAAAGAAGTTTAGGACTGAGAGGAAGAGACTTTGTGCAAGATTAGATTAACATAACTATTTACTTCCAAAAGGAAAGACCTAAAGGACAATGCCATAACATGTATCAAGTCACTTGTCTCAGTTCCAGAACTAATTACTTTTACAAATATTATATTAACTCTGTGCATCCTGTCAGCAATCCAACAAGATGTCGCTTACTAAATTTTCTGTTGAATCACTCCCAGCCTCATATCTGTATGAGGCTGTTCTACTGATGTTCATACAGACCTCAGGCCAGAGCAAGTGATTAGCTCCGGCTGCCTTCCCTGCTTTAGCAGCACAGGATGTCTATAGATGGACCCAATGGCTACATTTACTGAGTTTATTGTTTGTCTCATCAGTGAATTTGCTGTAGGTGAAGATCTACAGAGGCCTTTATTTTATAATTATTTTTGCAGTTCTCAGTTTTCAAATTTACCTTTTCTTAGTACAAATGAACAGGGAGAATAGTGAATAATGGAGTAAAGTTTTTCCTCCTAGCAAGTTGTTTCGTCAGTGCAAGTCCTTGCTAAAAAGTTTAGCAAAGGAAAATGAACTGTATTACAAGATAATACTATTAGGAGACAAAACTCCTCTTCCTCACATTTCATGACGTAGGTTCCTCTGAAGAAATCAGAAATTTTCTTTCTTCGGGGGAAAAATTGGGGAATTCTCTCTTTTATTCTCATTTGGTACCAGTATCAAGACACTTTATAGCCTCTATTAGTATCTTACAATTCCCCATCTTCTGGACAACAGTGGATGAAAATAAAATTGTATGACATAAATATACAGACTAAAAATGCAGTCTAAGGAATACAAAATCTAGATCAGCTTTGGCAACATCTCAGCCAAAACCAAACCAAACCAAACCAAACCCAAAACCAACCAAACAAAAAAAACCCAAAAATTCATAAAAGTCAAAACGCTTAATCAGAACATTTCTAAACTCGCATGCTTTGGCTTTTCTTCTTAAAAAAAATTTTTTTTTTCAGTTAAACATACATAAATTTTACAAGTGGAGTTAAAAAAGGGAGTTCAGTAACACCTCAGACAGGGTTTCTACATGTTAAAATTGTTGGATCTCTTAAAATTTTCTCCATTCCTTTTTTCACTAATTCTTTTTTTTTTTTTTTTTTTTTTTTTTTCATAATGCAGCTGTGGAATAGTGAAATCCATTATTCATATGCAAGACTAGATTTCCTCCACTAAACCAGTGATATTATTTTTTCTAGAATAATTTAAATACAGATTTGAATTTCACACAATTCGATGGAGAAGATTCATGCCTTCAGTTAGGTACACATTCGTAAAACTGTCAGTGATAATTATATTGAAATGTAGGGTTTACTACATAGTAAAAAAGCATCAGACACAGTTCCTTCTGAAAGACTGAGCTTGTCAATTTAACTTTGAGTAAATAATTTGTCAGTGTCTAACCCTTGTACATCTATTTGCCCTGGTACAGATTAGTTACCATTAAAAATGCTGAGGGTTAAAAAATAGCACATCAGCATGGAGCATACCTAATATTGCATCTGAAGCACTGCTTTTCCTTACTCAATAAAGAGTGCATATTAGACTATGTAAACCTGTCTGCTTTCAAAGGCATAAATCTCCATGCTATGCTAACTCAGAAATGCTTTGAAATGTTAGCCTTCTCTAGAAGTGAACTGTGTAAGTATACTTTAGACACAAATGCTTGATGTTGCCTAAGTTCACTTTGTGGAAAGTAAAAGCAAACTCTAATTTTGGCTTCATTTATTTTACTTCTTACTTTTTTGTGGGAAGAGTCTTCTCTTTTCTTTCCATACATAGTATAGGATCTTCTTAATTAATATTTTTTAATAAGAGAATTTTTAATATCAAACAAATAGAATACTGATTATTTTAGCTATAGGAACTCATTAACTGGGCTTACATGGGTATGTATATTTTGGGTTGACTTCATGCTCTGTGGAAAAAATACTTCTACTTTTTTTGGAAATCTGCTACTAACTAGATTTTTGAAACCTCATTTAAACAAAAATAAAAATGTCCGTGCAAGATGCTTGTTTATTAGTTTTCTTGAAGGACCCTACAGGAAGATGAGTCCAGTGCTATCTTCCCAGTGGGAAAATAAGACGAGAAGGGAAGAAGAAATTTTGTCCTAGATACCAAAGCTGGTGATGAACATGCTGGGTGTTCGTGCAACACTTGCTTTGGAAGTGAATTCAGCAGAGAAGAAATATAAGGATCTGCAGCACAGTCAGAGACACTGTTGAGAAGCTAGTGTGTAGTATTCCTCTGAATTACTCTTTTCCAATCAGTCGTGTATCTATTGGGAGCAGAACACCATTCTGCATTGTGCCTGAGATCCAGCAATAAGACTGAATGGTATGCCAGTAAAAGCCAATACATTTTATTTGTATTGGCAGTATAGAATTTGAACTTGACTCATCTTTTAATCAAATTAGTAGGAGAGCAGACAGTAGACAATTTATCATGTAGACCATCTTACATCTGACACCTAAAATTCACATTGTCCAAATTCAGCACTTTATTTTGGCAAGCAGTTATGCATTCAGATTTTAGGTTTTTACTTCTTGGACGATTCAGAGTACAGTAATTCAGGAAGTAATATTTTAAATCATCCAGTACAAGAAATGAGGCCACTTTCTCATATGCTATTGCAACCATCCAAAGCTACTCCTTTCATGGTCTAAAAGAAAGGGGAAGGGATAGAAAACTGTTTGGAGGGAACTGCCAGCAAATGCTATACATTCTGTATTTCATTTTTCAGTCTTTTTTAGTGTTCAACTGTCCCAAGGTCTGAATCATTTCATTTAATAAGATGTTATTAATTTTGGAAACAACACCAGATCCAATCTTCTTGCCAAGTAGACAGGCCTGTTTTGATATCTTAGTAATGAATAGCACCTTCAGCCTTCACTATTACTAACTCTTGTAACACTAAGTTGGCATCATTATAATGTTCATAGGTCTTTTCTTTCCAGAGCAAAAGAATGAAAGATCTTATCAAGGCATGAAGTACATTCCAGCAGTATGGACAATTTCTTTATTGTTGAAAGTGTAGCTTTAAAAATCTATAGATCCTACTTATGAACAAAAAATTCCTTATACAGCTGTATTGTGTTGTTTCCACATTTGTTTAAACACAGGAGTCTGGCTAAGGAATATACAAACGATTCATAAAAACATGTCTATGTTACACATGTGTGAACCACATGGAGAGTAACATGTGGATTTCAGACTCAGAGCATGAGTTTCCCTTTTTATAACTATCTGAAGTAAGAATATCCTAAGTAGGGACATTTTTTCAATAACATTTTTGAAACCTTAACCTCAGAGGGTATCAAAAATGTCTCTCATGAGATATGGGGACACACATATTGTAGACAGCTGTTTGGAAAAGATAACACCCGGTTGAAAAAGCAAAAGGGATGAAGTCTCCATAGCTCATTCCTTTCAGTAAGTGAGAACCATACCTGGAAACCTGAGCAGAGGTATCCTCCACTTAACCTCCATATCTATTAACTGCACTTTAAATTTCTGATACAAATGTAAAAATTAGCTTATTCTGTTGACAGTATATAATATGAAGTCAACCAGGAGATAGAAGTCGTAGTTCACATAGACACTGGCAGCAGTGAGGATTCCCATTTTCATATATGGCAACATTGGGTTTGAGCCTCAGTTCAGTGAAATCACTGCAGGACTTCCATTGCCTTTGGAAAGCATTGAGTCAACGTGTCCACCAAGATTCTTGCATCAATGTTACATGTTTGAAAAATACAACCTTTCAGACTACTGGTAACTGCTTATATCAAAAAAGGTGTTTGTTATTGCCCAAAGAGGTTACATACAATTGCTGACTAATATTACTCTCGTAAGCTAGGATGTAAGCTTGCTCTGTTTATCAGTCACACAAGCATGCAAGGACATTAGCTTAAATCTGGCTATGCTCGATGCTCAACCAATAGAGAGGTCAGATGAAGCTCTATCCTGCTTCACATGCAGTCTCTATCAAAGTTTTCCTTAAGCAACTTGACTTTTAGACTAACATAAACTGTAAATTATCCCAATTTCTTAATTTTTATGTATGTGTGAACTAAATTACTCAGGGTAGTGCTGTATCTGTGTTTGTGTATTCCACAGTGCAATAACGACAGGAATCTGGATATTAGCTGTGGCCCAGATAGGAGTTCTGCATCCACTCTTAGGACCTGACAAGAAGGTCTTTCACAAACGGGCATCCAGTGAACACTGGAGGGCTGTTCCTTGTGCTGCAAAATTTCTCCAGTGTTTTGTTATAGAGCATTACATCTCAGAGAGAAGAATCATTAATTTAATGTCAATCCAGGCCATCTTATAAAACGCTTATTGGCTTTGCACTCTGCTTTTGCTCTTATGAAAATGTTTTACCACAGTACAATACCAAGAAAGCTCCTTCTGGAGTAGGTGAAAACACAGGTTCAGAGAGCATTAACAGTAAATTTGTTTCAGTTATTTTGAAGGCAGCAAAAGCAAGCTTCAGAGGTTCAGATACTGTGTTAATGAGCACAGCAAAGAGTCTGTAGTGAAAAAAAAAAAAAAAAAAAAAAAGATAGGATAAGAAAGAAGGCAGCAAAGATAAAAAGAGAAAAAGCAAGAATAGATTTTGATAGACAAAGAAATAGAAAAGCTCCACTGTTTTCAGATAGTGTAAATGAAATGAGAGTCCTTCCCAATGATCTCAGTGTTTTTGTTATAAACAAAGAAAATTAGGTAAGATTATTTTAAGGTATAAGCAATGTAGGCTCCAGTCCTAAGTCTATCTTTACACATTGTTGATGGAAGGGCAGGGAGAGGAATATGAATGGACATAATGTGGGTGTCATCACATAAAAATGAGAACTAAAATAATATCTAATATTTCCTTGTGAGAAACCCACAGCATGGTTCACATAAAATAAAGCAGTACTCTAGCAGTCAGAACAGTGACAAATGGTAACCCTGCAGGTTTCTGCTACAGCTCCTGATTAGGGACTGAGAACTGTGATAACTATTGACAAAACCTGAGATTTATCTAGAAACCATTAGGTACAGCTGTGGAAAACAACCACCCTAAAAGAGAGCCTTAAATCACCTAGCATTCTGGAGCCAGGATAGCTGAAGTGGTGGCTGATTCTATGTTCTGCCTTGCATCAGTGGACTGAGTGTGCTCCGGTGGGGACATTGAAAGTGCAAGCCACATATGTAAGTGTTATCATGGAAAGTATATATTCCCTTTGGTTCCACTGACTGATACTCTGAAGCCATGGAAAATGCACAAGAGATAAGCCATATACCTCTTTGTTCGTTCCACTTGTTTAAATTGTTGTCTGCTATGGAAGGTCTTTATCAGAGCTATTTGTACAAAAGGTATCAGTTAGCTTCTAATAAGTATTGCTGATATCATTACTGCTGAAGTATTGCTAGGGGCATTTATTTCTGAACAATGGGCCATCAACAGCATGTAAGTAGTGATTTATCCACTTATCTATTAAGATACTCAGTTAAATTTTGGGCTCCTGCTGCCTGTTTGTATTTGAATCACAACTATGTGGTCATAAAAATACAAGAGCACGGAGTGACGGAGTACTTGATCCTACTGCCTCAAACACAGGAGGTCTTGGGACTCAGCAGAGCTTAGCAAGCTGGGAAAACTCTGGTTTACCCTTTCAGGCTTGGCACCATTTGCAGGGGAGGGCCAAGTAGCAGAGGGAATCCTGGGGTCATTATTAATTTTAACAGTATTAAATTTTTATAGCACAAAATGTTGAATCAGATCAACATCAGTGCATACCTGATCACAGAAATACTGTCTTGACTTGAATGCTAGCAGAGAAAACATAAATTTCCTTGGCCTTGGAGAGGAGGGAAGAAGAGGAAGTAGATCAAATCCTGTGTTTGTTGAAGGAGAATTAAAGAGAAGGAATCTCTGCCAGGCTCTTAGTGATGAACAAGTATATTATCTCAAATAGACCAAAGTCACAGGCACACTGCGAGATTCATGAAAGTCAGGTTATCTGTTATCCATCAGAATGTTACTGAAAACTGTTGTTGAAATGTTATACAAGAAAAAAATATTTTTTGTTTATTTTTTACTAGCTGGTATAATTTTGGAGAAAATAAAATTTTACTGGAAATTCCCATTAAGCCAACTCTAATTTTTAAGATGATATGCAACTTGGTTTCATAGAGTTACATTAGAAACATCTGGCAGAAAAGGTTACTTCTTGATCTGTATTTTTAAAAATTTCCTCCTCAACCCTCTTCGTTAATCTTCAGAGACATTAGTGTTAGCAGCAGTTCATTTAATGTATTTCAAAAACAAAAGTTGAAGAAGGATTGGTGGGAGATTATTTTGTTGATAATTACACAGTGTCAATAATAGCTCTGTAGCTAAAGCTGTTGTAATAAACCTTGGTTTTAGCTCTTCTTAATTATCCAGGGTAACACAGTTCACTAAGCATGTCACTTGGCACAACTCCTCGCGAAGCAGAATTTTCCTGAAAAGTTTGTTTTTAAAAGAGGTAGAGAAGAAGAGGGGGACTGAAAGTGAAAGACCCAGAGCTGGCAAGCACAATTGCCCATTGACACTCAGGCCCTAATCTTATGCTGAACAGTTGAGAGGGAGGTATCCCTAGATGAAGCCATCCAGTTGAAAGCCAGGAGACTGCCTGGCTTAATGGTAAAACACAGTGCTTTCCCACAGCACGTGGCTCTGAGCTGGGGAGCTGTAAGCGATAAGTGCAACTTGAAAACTCTGTATTTTGCAAAGGTCTTGAGGGTGCTCAAGATGATTTCCTTGTAAGCAGACTGAACTTTAATGCCAGACAATAGAAAAATGCCCAATCTATCCTGAATGCACTGTGGATATTTTTGTTGAGTTCACTGAGTTTTGAATATGATCCATTAACTATGATGAAAATAAACCTGTTACTACCTGTGACAGCCAGGTTTAGAAAACCTCACAACTTTTATTTCTCTGTTATTTGGCACTGCTATGTTTACTAGCTAAGATATGTTTGCTGCATGAACAGGTGTAAGAGAAAAAAAAAACTTTAAACTTTGCCTTTGTTATCAAGAGACCATCTAGCACTGCCCGCACCCAGAGATGTTTAATTAAAAATAAATGTGTCACTGTTTAACAGAGCACTCCAATCTTGTTATCCACATAGCTAGCTTCGTGGGACATAAGATTCATTGAAATACATTCTCCCTCTGAAAGATTTTTCTTTTTTTTTTTCTGATGTTAAATATTTCCTTGACTGCAAGTACATAATGCAACAGAGGTTTATATGTGTCATCAGTTAGTCTGAATAGTAAAAAAAATCAATTCAAACAACTTCACCCACTCTACCCAGGTGGATTTTGAATGTGAAAATTTATTGTTGTAAAATTTTAAAAATTTAATGAGTTTGAGTTTACTATTTAATTGTTATTTATAAGCATTAAATGAGTCCTAGTGACAGGCAAATTAACTGAAATTAAAGAGTTTCTACCCAGAAACAAAGATGTGCATCTGATTTCTAGGCTTTTGAAATCTAAGCAGTTTGAAGTAATGTGGAGTTAGCAATGAAACTGCAGCTATTTCTAATTATTACTGTATCTGACAGGATGCATATGTTTATGGAATAATCTATGCATAACATGAAAAAGCTCTTTTTACTGTTTTTTGAAACAGTGTTTACATCAAAGTAAAACATATGTGTGATAAAAGAACAAAGCAAAAATCCCTAGTTGCTAGTCTTAGTTGAGAACTATATATAGGATATTTACAACAGTTTTTTGGTGTGATAAAATTCTGTGTGTCAGTATGATTAATTAACAGACATGAAAAGTTAAAGGACTGTGAAGGGCTGAGGAAGATAGAGTGTCTCTTAAACTATCAGGATAGGTAGAAAGGAAAGCTAAGATTTGTCAGGGACTTGCTGCAAAGTTTTATTATTACTCAAAAGGCACCTGGGCCCAAAGCATTAAGTGGAAGCAATTTTACAAATCAAAGGAGATAAACTATGTGAAAAAACTTTGGGTAACTAGTTTACTCAAAGGACTTGTAACAGGATCTGGAGCTTTCATCCTAGCCCAATTAACAGTGACCAAGACTAGGTCTCATCAGGAATAAATTGGGCAGATGTTCCCATCACAAAATCACCACTACACCTGACACCAATTGACTTTCTTATTGGTCATGTCAACAAAGAGCCAATGATTACATGACTGTGAAATATTGTCCTTCCAGAAATGCTATAGGATGGCTGAAGAATGATGTCTAGACTATGTCTAAACTGGGAACAGACATTGCTTAGGTTCCTGTTTGAAGAATTGTAATTGGCCTGATTCTTTTATTGGACACAGATATTGTAAAGCAGGATTGCTGATTTACAGTAGCTTCACTGATATCCATGGAAATGATTCAACATAAAATTTGTGGATGGAAATACTGGATTGGGGCTTTTCATTTTTCTCACACAGTAAGTTGCATGCAGTGTCACCTGAGGAAGGAGAGGCTTCCCTGCTGTGCATCTCTCCTATTAAAAGCTCAGCTGGTAAAGCTGTTGAGTAACGAGAGTCTGACCAAAACATTTTGTTGGCAAATGGGAAATGCTTTGTTAAGGAGCCTTCTGGTTCCTTGATGTGGAAAAACACACAATGATGACTATTGCTCCCTCTTACTCTCTAATGACTGTTTTTTAGCCATTCAGATATAAAAAGATATATTTTGAATTATCCTAATTTTCTCTCATGGTTTCCATACTTTCCATTAGTTCTGGACTCAGAATAATATTTAGTTAGCTAAAATGACATGGTTTAAGTGTGACTACTGTGTCTGGAGATAATGTGAGCAAATGTCGGCATAAAATTTATAGGTACAGAAACATAAATAATTCTTTAATGAGTCCTTTCAATCTTAACATAATCAATGGGAAACTAAACCAGTTGGTGTGTTTCCCCCCTGCTTCCCCTCCTAACCATGGAAATATAAACTCACAGCTGGATTGGTTGATCGCTGAAAAACTTAATTTTGGATAAAAGCCATTTTTAAGCAAAGAGCTGTTTACTTAGCCAGGGAAGTTTGGCTGTAGTGGGTAGACATCAGAATTGTTTATTATTGGAACCCAGAAGCACATTAATTATGTGACTTGAGTGACTGGGTAGCATCAGCCCTGCAGGTTTTGCATGTCAGATGCCCTCATCTTGCATGGCGTAAACTGACCCCTGAAGTGCGTGTCTGTGCACTAGAGGTTAAAGGAAGACTCTCCTCCATCCCCACCCAGGCTTTGCCAGGGTGGATGTGCTGCAAATTTATGTTTTGGGGAGATCAGAGCGCTTTGATATACTGTACGGGCAGCAGCGTAGCTTCAATTTCACTTACGTGTTGTGATTTCCTATGAAAGATCATCTGTCATTGGGAGTTCTTGTAACACATTTGCAAATAAGGTCAAACAATTTGTTCAGAGGTGGACACGGTAAGTATAAACACATTGTAAATATTTGAGTATGAGTTTAATGGTGTTTGAGAGGCTCGCACAAAAAACCTTACAAATAAAATCGCTATATTTAAAAACAAATTAGAAACTCGCACATTATTTTAGCCTTTAGTGGACATTCATCATCATTACAGACACTTCTGTTTATTTGGGTTTGCGTTGGGGAAAAGGGAACATTTAGAAGGGCCCAGGGAGGGCAGACAGCACAGTATGGTGGTGCTGGCTGGGCCCCAGGGCTCCTGCCAGGCCCTGCAATTAGCAGCTGCCACCACAGGCCTGCACCCGGAGGACCGACTGTGCCCTCCCACACAAAAACCCATTAGGCTTGCCAAAAAAATATTTTTGGAGAGTGTTTATGGTGTACAAGAGCACAAGCTTTGGTTTAGTAACACTCTCGGATGGGAACAGCCCAGCAACAGGCAGGCTCTGCGGGTAGCACAGGCCTCGTGGCACTCCTTGGCGCTCTGTGTGGAGAACAAATGGTGTTTCTGTATGAAAAAGGGTGCATGATTGTTTGTGCTGGCGCTTCATTCTTTGGGGAAGATAACGTGAAGGTGACCCTCCCCAAAACTACCTTAGTATCACTATTCTGAGGTCTAATGAACCCCCTGATTTACCTCAGGCATATCAATCAAAGCACTGGGAATGTTTTGTAAATCCCGCTTTGATGTGCCATCCCCAGTCCTGCCACAACCACTGTAGAGGAGGTTCCCTACAGAAACACTTATGGTCATATTCCAGCATACTCTTGCTGAGGAAATTTCTTTCACAAGGGCTTTCAGTTCCTCTTCATGCCACTACATTTTGATATGGCTTTTGGAGAGAAGAATTAAGATATTTCCAGGGTATTTCCCCCAAATTTACATCCCTGAGTAGTCTCCAAGCAAAGCTAGATTTGAGAAGTATTAAATCTATTGATTTCTGATTCCAAAACGGTAGAAAAAATGGCCTTGAAGTAAGTCTGAGAGTCACAATTTTCAGGTCTGCAATATCCATCCTCCAGTTGTTTGTACAGGCCCAACCCTGCAAACACTTCTGCATGTAAAGTGAGGAAAACCACACCTGAATGTAGACATTTCCAAGTTGATGTCTCCAGCCATTAAACCCTTTGAAGCAGAGAACTATGTGTATGTGGAATAGCGTCCAAAGCATCTGGCACATTTGGGGGGCACTATAATAAATCATAATATTAATTGTGTATAAATATGAAAATTGCATTATACAAAAAATATAAAAAAGAGTGGATTAAAATATAAATATATAGCATCAAAAGCGACCTCTCTGTCCAGTGAAATACTATAAATGGTATAGGTAAAGAATTCCACTTCATTAATCTTACTTTTGATCTTCGTGACTGAAATTCACCCCAGGGTTTCATTTGGTCTCTCCTGAAGCCATACTATAAATCACATGCTTGATGCACACAAAGATAATCATTTTGCTAAGGTTTAGGCTAAGTATTCCACTGTCATGTTGCCACTTTTCAGATTTTTTTTTTTTTCTACTGTGTCATTATAAATTGTAGTGCTCGGATATACTTCACAACTGTTACAGCGTACTGTTAAAAAAAAATGGCTTCTAGGTGCCAAAATAGCAGGGAGCAGTGGCCGCTGCTTTGGGACCTCTGCATTAGTGAGCCTGCATGTCGATAGCCTGTTTCCTTCGTGGCTTCAGCTGGAGCAGCAAGGGCTGCACAGCCTTTCACAGCTCCTTGGGGAAGGGAGAGCTATTGGATAGGGACTGACCTTCCTGTCAGCCTGTGAGACACCATAAACCAAAACTGGTGGAGGACTGGACTTAAAGCGTTTCTTCTCAGCCAAGATCACACCCTTCTGGAGATTGTTTTGTCCCAGCACAGAAGTGTGAGCTGCTGCAGTAATTCTGCCATGAATGAGAGCCTTTCTTTTGAGTCATATACTTTTGTTTCCAGTCTACGGTGTCTTGGCTTACTACTGTGCTGGGGGATTATCCCTGCAAAAAGCCAGAGCCTGGAAAATGAGCCATTTTCAGCAGCTATGAAACTAGGTTTTTAAAAAGTGTTTCCCTCTTTATATATATATAAAAATATATATTAAAAATTGGTTTCACTGCAGTGAAACTAAGTAAATTATTATAGTAATAAAAATAATATAATAACATTTTAATAATATAATGTAATAGGAAAATGTAGTACCAATAATATTATCATTAATATCAGCATTAGTAGTAATAGCATACTATTCTTATAGTTAAAGCTTCATTTTTCTGGGTGCCGGTCAAACATAATGAATTAGACTGTCTTTTTTCCAAGCAGAAAAGCCCCCAACCTAACAGGAAACTCCATGCAGACAAATCCCAGATGAGCTAAGAGGGGTCATCAACATCTCGGGGAAATGACCCAGCAATGGCTGTAGCAGGACTGGGATACAAGTAAGGGCCAGAGGAGAACTGATGGGGAAGAAAAGGTGAGAACCATTACACATGTATAAGGAGACATTTATATCAACAGTTTGGATTCAATTTTCTCCCCTCCTACCCTCAAAATCCTACCAAAACCACTGCAGGCAACAGGTACAATTTATGGCAGAATTTGGCACAGATGGTGTTTCTCCATTCCACTGGGCTGGGGTCCCTCAAAAGTCTGATCAGCTAATTCATAAATGCCTTGTGTAGTTATATTGTCCTGTATTAATACAAGTGAGATAATATACTGTTATTACTTCATAAGATCTAATACAAAGTTAATGAAAAAAAAAATCCTTGGCACAGTAGAAGCTGTGAAACCATACACACTTAGAAGAAAATACTGTAACACAGAGCAGCTCTGAACTGCTTAACGTTTTTTAAAAATTCCTCCAGTCCTGGAACATCTCTGGAATTTCTTTCGTACTAGAGCACTACATGTCACACACCAGAAAATAGGCTGAAATCATGTTCTTTGCTCATCCTTTTAATGCCTTACTTTTGAGTCTCTCATGTTTGGACTTTTTTCATCAGACCCCCTAAAAGAGGATTGTCAATGGCACAAACAGATCTACCTCTGACTACATCACATGTTACGTTTCAGCCTTTCTTCATCAGAACCAGACACTATGTTAAAGTTTGAAATGCTGTGCCCTGGCTTGCAGATATTAGCCCTCCCTCCTCCCCAGATGCCTTCTAAGTAGCATCCTGAAGTGCGTGTGAGGCCTGGGGCTCTCTTAATACTCATTCAACTCGCTACTGGCTACAGAAATCCTTACAAAGCCCCCTTCTGCAAGAGTATGAAGTTTATACAGATGTATCAGACTGAGTGGGGCAACAGGGTTGAAGTGTGCCAGCAGAGACAGCAGAGTTCATGTCTGTGAAGAACTTGTTTTGCTTCCTTTCCCAGATTTGTTTCAAGGATATGCATACCTGGAGTGGTGACCCAGAAGAGATGAGTCAGTAGGGTATGCAATTTAAAAAAGGGAAAGAAGGGAAATCTTTATGGAAAAGCCAAATGGAAATAAAAAAGGAAAGATGAACAGAGAGACCACAGGGCAGGGACAGTGAGGCTACAGGAAAGCCGTGAGGAAAACCTGAAGTTGGAAAGAGTATGGAAGCAGGAGAATGGCCATGCTGCAGTAGGCACATGACAGACAAACTCAACTTCTGGAGCTATTACTGCCCCAACTGTTTCCCCTGAAATGAGAGCCAGCTTAAACAATCCGGCCTGAAAAACTGCAGCATTTCAGCAGCTGAGTCAAAAACTGGTCTTTCTTGCTTCAGGATAATGATCCATGACACAAAGGTGGAGTCACTGGTATATCTTCATCCATCCAAATCCAATCTGATGCTGTAAATCTGCCCAAAATCTAGTCTAAGGGCTGCACTGAGGGAGGATAAAAAAGATTTTGCCTTTTTCAGGATGTAAATTTAGCAGAATTAGCTATCTCATGTGAAAAAAAAACCCTGCTTGCCAAAGTCACATTATTTAAAGCTTTTGATTGACCTGAGAGACTGCCTAAACTTTCTTTCCTCTGCCTCCCACTCCCCACACTATAAGAGTCTATTTTATTTTTAGATGTATCATGATAATAAATTTAAAACTCCTGGATCTCTCAGCTCACTCTTCCTAGTTGGCGCCTCTTTTGAGTAATGAGTCATGAAGTTGACATTCCTCCAGTGATGTATTGCTTGCAAGAGTGGCACTGACCAGGAAACGCAGGTCAAATAGTTTTTTAATTTAATCTTTTACAGCTAGAGATGAGAACACTATAAAAAATGCAAAAGAGGATATCCATGTGATACTCTCGTTGGGGAGAGAGAGAGACAACATCAGGAGCCATGGAGAGCTATATCTCAGGAAACGTGGCTTATTTTGGTGGCGAGCCAAAGACAAAATAACAAGTGAGAGGGAAATGATGGAGAGGTTCTGGGGAATTTTTCACTAGCTGATTACCTTCTGTTTAAAGGTTTGGCCCCAACTTCTTTTTAGGTGGCTTCATCCAGAATACCATTCATAGCAGAGGAAAACTGTTACTTCTGGGAAGTTATAGCTGAGTACATTAAACTTGGATTTCTGTCTGTGATTTTGATTAATAGTGTTTCTTAAAATATGTGTTCTGTTAGGCCATTACTCCTGATGCCACAGTCCTAAAGTTTCTTAGATTGCTGCAATTTATTACACTGTTTCTTAAACTTTAGTGTGTCCTCTTAACTTCATGAGGAACTGGAGTCCACACAAACAAGAATACAAAAAAAAAATAGTAGTGAAATGTTTAGCAAGCCACTACCAATTTGCATAGGATTATGGGGCTATGTTAACCATTTAAACAACCAAATTCAGGGTGACATGATTTGTTTTATCAGTTTCCACTCCACTTGATGGAGTAAATTTTGTCTGATGCAATTCATTTTTTTTATACAATTTGAGTAGTCATTCCTCAAAACCAAAGAACAGAAAGTGCTCCTTTTCAAAGTTCTGAATCCCTTTTCCCATCATTGCTTTGCCATTTGATTATTCCTTAGGCTATATACAAGATATGTCCTTGTTCTTTAGCTCCTCACAACATTTCAGTTTTTTTGTCTCTCTTTCACTGAAGCAAAAATATTTGTAAAATCATCATCAGGAAACCCACACACCAGTGCCAGTCTTGAATGAGCGGAGACACATGTGCTTGTTCTCGCTAAGGGTATTGCTATAGTTTCAGCAATCTGATTCCAGAAAGGAGATTAATAGTTCTGACAACTGTCATAGATGAAGGACCATATTTCTACTCAATCCATAATAGTACTTTTTGTTGTTGTTTCACCCCACATTTTGTTTATGCTGATCCATCTCTTCATGCAGAAAACCACGTCTATATTTCATCTTTGCTGAAGTCACCCCATAGCATTTTAAAGTTGAGGAAGAAATTCTGACACTACTTTTCATTTATCACTGACACTGGAAAATTATGAGATATTATGAGAATGTATCAAGAAAGAAAAATGTTTATATTTGACTTCTCATTTCTTGACCCTCTGAGGTTATTTGCTGCATACTTCTAACTTTTCTCCACAGGCTGGAAGGCTAGCAAGTCACTCTATTTAATGGAAACTTAGATTCTCATTAACTGCCTTTATTCTAACAAAAACAAGTATCACAAGACTTTGTGATAAAACTGAAAACTTGGCAGTGCTTTTGCTTCTTGCTGATTAGCTCTTTACTCCATGAGTAATCTGATATAAACCAGTGGAGTAAGCCACCAGTAGATAGTATTCACTGTGAGTAAAGCTGGCAGAAATATGCCCTGTTTGAAATAAAACATGCTGAAGAAAGTTCCCAGCCTAATAGTTTTGGTTATAGGATATACACCGTATAAAATGTATGCACATATATACACACACATATATCTATATACACACATACCTACACAGTTAAGAAGACTGCACCAGGTTCTGAGCTAAATAGAACTACTTGGTTTATAGTTCCAGTATGACAACACCTTATTAAATTAAACACCAGGTGATTATTTCTCTGTTACTCTTAAATCAAGTGAACAGTATCTGTATGAAAAGAAAGAAATTTGTTTATGGCTTGACTCTTAAATGCCAAGCTGCCACAGAAAGAGCACAACTGTGGAATCACAAGATGATACACATGTACCAGGATGGCTAGAAGAAGCATTGCTTGCATCCTATAATTACAAACCCCTCGGTTTTGGAGCATTTAGATTTCTTGGTTGTATAGATTCCTTGATGTATAATAAATACCGGTGGCAGCTCCCCTTCAGACAGAACACTTGAAAAACCTCTTTCTCGCTCTTCTACTCGGTCACTGATTTTAACGCTATTTGTAAGAACTTAATTGCTTTTTAAACTTCAGCTGTCTCTGTCAGATTTACTTCAAATCAGCTAGTTGTAAAAAAGATTACTGTGGGGACACACTGTGATTGCAAAATAAGAAAAAAAAGGCATGTATTCAGCTAATAGAAGTAATTCTGGCTTATTTCTGTACTCTATCACAAATCCCCATGAGAAGCACTGGCTGGCATTTGTAAATGGCAGCTGCTGCCTATGAGCTAGTGCAATTAATCTTCATGCTACTGCAGCTACCCACGTAAGCATATTCAGTGACTGTGAGTCAACAGGCTGAAGCATGTACCATTTATTCCTATCCACATAGAAGTATGAAAATAACAGCTTACCAAGGCTGGAAAGAAGGCAGTAGCTTCTTATTTTCATGTCATATCTAATCTGAATACAGTAGTTTAATACAGGGCATTTACAAAGTCTTACCTTACACATTCATCTCACTTTATTGCTTTGATATATACAGAGACGACTGAAACCAACCCAAAAGACAATATTGCATTAATGTCTTAGTCATTCTGAACTCTGATAGCAACTGCACTCTGGAAAAATGGTGATTTATAAAGTGGTATTTGGTTCCAAATATATGATCCTATTTAAAAGGATCAGATTATGAAGACCAGAGTATGAATTCCCCAGAGCATTTATACTACTGACTATAGGACAGAGTTCTGCTAAATGATTTGGAGTTGCCTTCACTGCTAACATACTTAAGGATAAGATTTTTACATGTATATAGATTTAGAGAAGATACCTTTCTATTGTGGATAAAAAAACAACAACAAAAAAAAAAGGAAAATAATTAAATGGAAGAATCCTCACCAATCACAAGAGAATAGCAATTTTTAAGGAAAAATTGAGGAATTGCCCTAAAACTGAGAAGTTCCTATGTATATTTGAAAAGTTCAATCAATCCAAACCTTTTTCTACTCAAGTATCGCAGAGGACCCATATTTAATTTTGAATGTTATGTCCATGTTCTGGCAGTTACATGTGCCAATTAATCACAAATTTACTGCTATTAATACTAGATAAAGTAGTACTACCTTTAATTTAAATGTCCTGAATGTATTGCATCTGAGTTCAGTCAGATGCTTTTTTATGTTTACACAGTGGGGCAGAGAAGAAAGAAATGGGTGCCTACTTTTCGCATTGATTCATTATTTTTTGTTTGAAATCACGTTTCAGTCTCAAGCCAGTCATTTTTGGATCTGGACAAAGGGATTCATGGACTACTTTTTACAAAGTCTGCAGAAGGTAACTGCAAAAAACAATGTCAACAGCTCTCATGAAAATGGGTTCCCATCTCTCATGCTGAAAAGGACTGATCACGCAGCTGGTAAGCATATGCTTATTTTAAGCACATAAGAAACCCACAACTTTGAATGTGAACACTCTGAAGCTTGAATTTAAGAAATCATATTTTGCTTGAGATTTTGTTAACCTTGTCTTTTATATGCCAAATGCCCATAGTTAAAGTAATCATTCATGTGAATCTTCACATAACTTTGACTGGTTTTGTCATTCTTCTCTAGATGCTTTCTGTGCATTCATGTCAATTTATATTGAGGCATCCAGAACTGAACTGTGGTGCAACTGGAAATGTATCATTCACAGCTTTCTATTAAATCATTATTGCAGTGAGATATTACTTCTGTAAAGCATTTCTGTAATCCTTCTCTTTGTTAGTTTATTTTGGAAAGGCATATTTGTTAAGCTGTAATACTCACAATAATTCATATCTGTTTCCTCAGGGAACCATGTTAGATCAAAATCCGTTACAATAATTAGAAGTTTATTATAATTTCTAACACATACCACTTTTCATTAGAGCTGCCAGAATGCTGATAGATGGATGGAAGAATGAATGCTTTGGGCAAATACAAATATTTCTAGGAGTGTCTAATGGTCCTCTTTAGTTGTTACCGCTCCAGAATAATTTGTTAACAAATTGCATTAAATCTCTTTTACCAAAATAATTCAAATAATAAACAGCAGCCCAACATGTTTTATTATTGCTCTTTAATTTAAAATTGGCTATTTACTATGTATAAGTGTTCTATAGGTTGGCAACACAACTTGCTATTTATTTTGTTTCAAAACCTCTCACAAAGGGTGCTGTCAGAAGCCTTTTGAAATTCCACATAAATTATGTTCGAAAGATACATTTCATCTCTTACTTCATGCACTTTTTCAAGGAATTCTTGAAAGATAGAGCAGTACAACTTGCCCTTACAGAAGCTGTGTCAGTTGGTCCTTATCGTATTATGCTTATCTTAATGTGTAATCTAGTCTTGAAGTAGATTCCATTTGAGGTCTTATCTTTCCCAACTAGAGCAGATTAAAGAGGAAAGTCTTTGTTCATTGAAGTGCTGTGACTTACTTGCTCTCAAATCCTTGGAATTCAGAGACAGAGGCCCGAAAGACCGATGTCTAGCAAAAGGCTTTACGCACTTGCTTAACCCTGAGCACAGTCTCACTGCGGCCAGCAGCTTGCTCTCTCTTGCTTAAAATTACACATGTGATCAAATACCTTCCAAGCTGTACTGAGCAAGTAAAAAACCTGAATCTTGGGTGAAGAAAAACAGCAGAATGCAACTATCTCAGGCAATTAGCAGTTTTTTGCCCCTTTCAATATAGTTTTCATAAATCATATAAAAAGCTCAGACTATTCAGAAGCTTTCTCTTTTAAATAACTATTTCATTAGTTCTAACTTCCTTAAACACAGTTTCTGTCATACCTGAGGAACAGTCAAATGTTTCCAAAAGAATCACATGATGAGAACATTTCTTGGTGAGAAAAATGAAAAGAAAACATGTGCCTGACTTTTCCAAAGCCTGTTAGGAGTTCTGTCTAAATTTCTGTTTTCCTCACATGTACAGCTTTGAAAAGAACCCTACGCCTAACACCAAACTGGCAGAATTAGCCTTTTTGACATTTTTCCAGTGACTAGTGGAAAATATGCCCCCTCTACCTCACCTTCTGCTATATGTCTTACTGTGAGGTTGTTTAGTTTCGGTGTGTTAGCATCCAATGCAAGTCATTTTTGCTGTGTGTAACTGGGTCTTTTAACTGTTGTAAACCCTTTGAAGTTTCCTCTTTCTGCAAAGAGGTCAACGCGGTCTTTCTTTTGCCCTTTCAAAAGGACCTTTCATTCATTCCTGTGTTTGGTCAAGTTGTTGTGGATTCTGCTCTGGCCTGGCACCATGAGTCCCCCCCTACACAAGCAATTGCTGCTTTCGTTGCTACTGCTGTTTGTACTCCTTATTGCTTCTTTCATTTATCTTCTCTGACACACCAAAAGAAAAAGGGGGCTGAAAGGGGAGAATTTGGCTGTAAGCTAAATTGATTGCATGTTATATTTCATGGAAGCCTGGCAGGAAGAGTTGAGTGATCTCAAGAGTTTCAGGAATATTTTCGTTCCTATTGTGCAAATCAATCAAAGCGCGGCTGAGCCTGGGCTGCCTGCCCCCCGGCAGCCCATAGCAGGGCTTGCTGCATTGTCAACAAAGGTTTGAATAGAACAAAAGTCTCCCAAGTGGACACTGCATTCACTTGATGGGGTCACATATTACCCAACATTTAATAAAACTCACATGAATTTGAAAAGGATTCCCAGATAGATCAAGGACTGGAAAAGCAGTAAATTTAGCCAGTAGAAGGGATGTCCTAAAATCAAGGTGATGCTGTTACATGTGGCAGTTACTCTTCTGTTTAGATACTAAATTTCATCGGTGTCTTGGGACTATTAGAATGAATTCTTGCTAAATAAACATATCTACCACTTTCCTGTGATGCTTCCATCCCACATGGATCTCTCATGGAGGAATTCATTTAGAGTGGGTTGCTTTTTCCCAACCCTTCATCCACAGCACCAGCTGACCCGGTTGGTTTGGATCCTCCGCAGCTTTACATGCTTCTCTGTGGCACCAGCATAACCCGGCAGAGCTAGCAGCTTCAGAGATGGTGAGGCTGAACCAACACCTAAGCAAGTGCCTGCCTAAGTGCTTGGGCAGAGACGTCCCCAGCAGATCACTCTCTCTCCTTTCGCACCAGAGCACTGTCCTAACCTTTTCTGAAAAACAAAACAACTGCTGCCCTGCTCCTCTCATCCTGCCTTTTCCTTTTAAGCCCAGGAGATCCCCAGCCTCTCCCAAAAGATATAGCCATTCTGCTAAACTAGTCTTCCACCAGGCCCTGATAAAATGCTGATCTTGGTAATCCTGATTACTGCTAAAGTAACGAACTCTTAAATTCTGACACATGAGATTTTAATTTCATGCCTGAAAACAGAGAGTGAGAAATAATGACTCTGCATTCTTTCTTAGCAAATGCACAGCCTTAGGCTATCTAAAGAACATAAGGCCATATGATGTGTCACTGTTCAAAAATTCAAAAGGAATCCACAGGAGCACTTTGTGCTTGTTCCTCCCACCTTATCTGGTTCACCACTAGCTTTGGCGATCACTGTCACAAGTGAGAGCTGAGGGAACACTGAGTCTGGAGTCATCACTCAGCTAACAAGTTAGTGCTTCTGCAAAATACATGGCAACTTGCTGACTGCCAGCACCTTATTTTGGACACAAGTCAGACTAGAAAGAGAGAACGGATACAAGAGCTTGCAAAAACCCATGGCTCTTGGCAGGCCTCCATTCTTCAAAAATCTTCATGCACCCAGTTTGGGTTTTGAAGGGCAAAGCTTGTAATCCTATTTGCCTGAACCTCGTGCATTTGGGAGTCATATTAATCACCCCTCTCTGCAGCATGCCACAAAATATACCATTCATTTGGTATGTTTGCTTTTTAGGAACTCATTTTCTCAGTACAAATATATGTCCAATCAACATATTTATGAGAGGATGAATATGCAGATAGAATTTTAAATCAATATAAATATGGAATACAGGAAACAAAAAAATCAGAAGAAAATCCCTGAAAAGGAACATATAGGGACATACTTTGAATATAAGGATTATTTTCATACTATTTTCTTTTTTGTCTTTAAAGAGCAATCATTTATTTTTAGTAAAATATTCAGGATTAAGTTTTCTAGCTGGCTGTCAAAATTATTTTCATCAATGCCATGTTTCTGAAGCCAGAAGAGCAATAGTGCACAAAATGTGCATAGGCTTGCCTTTTACCTGTTATGAGAATGGTTCAGAAACCCATATTTTTAATTTATTGGAAAGGCTGAGATTTTCGGAAGAGTTTAGGGAGCGAATCCTGCTAAATATAGGTGATAGTTATTGGTTGTCTGCAATAATCACTTTAAAAATCTCAGCCAAAAAAGCTCATGTGACAGCTATCAGTTCAAGGATCTAGCAGAAGAATTGTATTCTTGCTGGGACTTTGCAGAGGCAGTCAGAAAACCACAGTTAAGAAACATTTAAAAAAAGAACAAAACTTTACGGTCTTGGAAAGTAAGTGCTCTGTCGCCCAGCCAGTGTATTTCACAAACACTGAACAAAAACAAGATCTCTGAGTAGCGTGCACTTTTCCAATATAAAGCCCGCACAGCACCACAGAGCAGCCCCTGTTTGAAGCCACCCGAACCATCGCAGCGTGAGCATTAACGCTGTGAAAGAAAACACTCTTACCTGGCACACTTCTGCATTCCAGCAAGGATGCCAACTGCTGAATCCAGGGATGCTAAGCTAAATGTTGTTACTAACCAAAAGTAAATAATCTGCTTAAAGAGCAAAGCTGTTTTCAAGCTCTTGGATCTAGAGATAGAAGGATAGGTACATGTGCTGTACTTTTACTTTTAACCTCAAAGTTAATTGTTTGGTTCTCTATCTGCACCATCAGTTATCAAACCAACTTTGTTGACTAGTACTGAATAAGCTGTTATGTACCTGAGTTCAAAACAGCGATATATTAATAAGAAAAAATATGTGCCCAAAACTCATCTGCTGTTGAAAAACTTAAGAATATAAGGTAAATACTTCTTTCACTGTATCTTAAAAGAAATTGATGAAAGAAATAAACAAATAAATAATGAACAAATGATTGTGGAAAAAAAAAATTGATACTGCCATCAATGCATTTTAAAATATTGAAACCTCTTTCTGATTATCTTACGTGCTTTCCATTTGGTATTTAATGCTTCTGATTATCTTACATGCTTTGCATTTAGCATGCAACAAACCCTCTTGAGTCTGATTAAACGTAAGCTAAAATTAAATACTTTCTCTTTCCAGGAGATACTATTCTGATTTGCGCTGTTTTGGTCCTTGGTTAGTTTGGTGAAGGAAGTTGGTAGATAGTTTGAAATCTGTTCTCACCAGGAGCTGGCACACCCCACCATGGGCAGGAGCAGGGCAAGGGAGCACAGGAAGCGGGGGACAGAGACGGAGGCAGGCGTGGGATGCACACCACAACTCAGAGTGCAAAACCCCGCAGCAAAAATTACCTTCAGCCTCAGTCAGGGCTGAGGCAAACCCATAAGACTTTATTTGATGAAATTTGCCTCTTTTCTCAATACATGCAAGTTGATCACAACTCAGTCCACTCAATCAGATGTGCTTTTAATTTTTGTCTTGAGTTACTGATAAGCGCGTTTAGGCTGTGCTGCTTAGAGGAGATTGGTCAGAAGGCTTTGGATCGATTTGGCTCTGTTTCTGCACTGACTGTGTGAATGAATACATCCGGAAGGAAGCATTTCATATTTATGTTGAAATGTGTTTCTTCGAGTTTTCCAGTAATCCACTTTCTGCAAATATTTGAGCTGGTTAAGTCTGATCACACAGACATTATGGAAAGCAAACACCAAACAGCTGCAAACCAAATAAGTTAATTTAAAATCTGGGGAGAACATTTGCAGAATTAAATCAGTAACACTATCTATAGCTCCTGAGAAAAAGAGATCTCAATTCTGCTTGCTGAATGTATGCTGTTTGGTGTAACTAAGAAGTTGCTGGATCAAGGATTTGAGCCACGAGTCTGGGATATATTGTAAGGGGTGAGTAGTGAGGAATATTTCTGTTTACTCAAGCTCAGGCTTAGCCTGCAGTGCAACTGTAGTCTCACAGGGCTCTTGTGTGTAGGGGCTGTGCTGAATCTAGAACTGTGCAGTTATGAAATATCATTATACGATCATTTAAATGTGGGTAATTTAAACTAGGCCTCCTGCATCTGGTGGTTCCTACACTTTCCCCTTTCTTTTTTTTAACAGTTTATTTATTTTCTATTCAAATTCTGGAATATAATTAGCTGGAAAACCAGACATGAAGAAAACAGCGTTGTGGGGCTTCCAGCCAGGTCCAGCACTGCCCCAGGAAACCCGGGGGCACCTTGACTTTGCCTGGTATCAGGAGGCACTCAGCACCTAGCATGACTGGCCAGTGTAAGTGAATGCTGGCAGGAGACTGATACACTGGGATTAAAGGTGATGTATAATTAGTCCATATGACTTCTGTTGATAATAATTGCAGGTAACTGGCTGCATTCTGTGAATCCAAATAACTGTCACTGTGCGCTGAGGGCATATGTTATCTGCAAAGGTTTCATATTTCATTTCAAACAAGAAGTTATCCATTACTAAACCAGAAAGCGATTATATTAATGTGCTCCCTGCCAAGACTGCCCAGCAAAACACGTGCAGACCTTTTTTGCCAGTGCTTCCCCACCGAGCAGCACTGCCTCTGTGCCCGCCCACTGCAGCACAGCCAGGCATGGGAGGGCTCCCAGGGAATGATAGAAACGCCAGAGTAATTCACTGCTGGGAAATGCAACAAGTAAATACTTGAACTGTGTTGTCCAGTGAAAAGGAAACAAGACCATCTTGCAGTGGGAGAAGGGGCATGAAAAGATGTTAATCGCATGAGCAGTAATCGCTTTGGCTGTTCACTGTGCCACACTTGGGCTTTGTTTGCCTTGACTTATCTGGCATACTTATCCCAGTCTGTGTGATCATGGAGGTGGTGGAGGGCCTCTTTAAGTGTGCACGAGATCAGCTACTGGAGAAGGGCAATGAAACGTTAAGGAGGAAAGGTGGTATCATAAAAAAAAAGCAAGCTTCAAGGCCACCTATCTAGACAAAAGGGCTCAGACAGGCAATAAAAGCAGAAAATCATTGAGACAGCAATGAATTATGAAGGCTATTAAAACCCACAACTGAATTTACAGAATCAACTTCCCCTGATGTATTATAAAAATGCTTTTCCCCAGGAACTGGAGATACCAAAATTTGTATTGCAGGTTAATTACAGCTTTATTTAGCAGAACCGGGGAGGGGGAGTTCAGCTCAGTCAAAATAGTGTTGATATTAATAGTGTTAAACTTTCTGAATCTCAAAAACTGCCAGGAAATCATTAACATTACATTTAACAATTTCAGGTACTTCTGGGTTTGAACTCCAATTTTATTATTTATGGAATCTTGATTGCAGAAAAAACATACCCAGCACTTGTATTTAGATTCTGTTTACAAAGGAGCTCTGTGTTCTCCCTGGAACTTGCATAAGAACAGAAAAGTAGATTATGTGGTTTCTTAATAGTTCTTCACAAAGAGTCTTCTGTTTCTGACAAATGGTTTATGCAAATGTATTCTCTGCACTGCTTCAAGTAGTACTCATGGAAAAATGACATTTTGCAATAGGGAACAATGAATATTCAATGCGCCATTTCTTAGGTGAGCTAATGGACGGCTTGTATTCCACGGCCGCTGCCATTCTCTTGTTTTGAAATTTTGACAGAGGGCAGGGAAGTATTGACTGGCAGTGGGAACTGAAAAGCACTGGCTTCCAGCCCTTCCAACAGTATTCCAAGAAAGGCAATTTGGGACTTTAAATTGCAGACTAGAAGAAAATTTTCAGTTTCTGCAATCTCAACTAAAGGGCTGTTTTACAAAGGGCAGTATGGATAAAAAAAAAAGTCTAGCTGCATCCTTGAAGTCATAGCTACTGCTGGACTGTGGAAGGGCAAGAGGGTGAAGGCTTCACAAAAGCCTCCCACAGATATTAATCCCTGGCGTGAATGGCACAAAAAAAGAGGCAATTTGGAATGTACAGGCTGTATCTTACAAGCCTTATTCATACAAGCAGGCACGCTGAAGTCAATGGCTTTGTTTGTATTGGGCTGGGACTCGCCTGAGAGCAGAGGCTGCATGAGGAGCCCTCATTTTGCAGTCCATTTCAGAAAAGATGGGTTGGCAGTGGGAATTTGACCTTTTCACAACAAAGCTGACTTAAGCCATCCGTTCACATACAACTGCCGTATATAAAAGATAGTGTTAATTTGATAGAGAGCAAGAAACCAAAAGGAGTAAGAAAGGCAAGTTAAAGTAGCTATAACGTAAATGTTTTAAGCCTCCTCTGCCTCTCATGCATCTCACGTGACAGCAGTAAGCTTTTTGAGTTGAGTCCCATGAGTGAACATAACAGTTTAGGGAAAATAGGCAAGCTTCACTATCTACCTCTCTCTCTTCTGCACTCCTGCAGTTGTTCACAAACATTTTTCTGGTTTGGATATAGGACAGGAGTTGTTCTTACAAAATGTTGTTCTCAAGAGTAAGGAAATCTCAGCTTGTCCAATTCCTTAGCCATTTGTATTTTGTTCTTAGTAGTCTTCTACAGTTACCAGAAAGCTGGATAACTATATCTTTGAAACTCAGACATTTGGAGATAAAGAATCGTTCATAAAATCTTCATGCAGATTGAAAAGAGGATCAGATCTCTTATGTTCATTTACAGCAAAGGTATTCAGTGTATACAGCAGAGTAATTAATACCTTTGATCGCTGGGCTTTTCAAGTTTATCACATTAGGTGCAATTGGAGATTGGAAAACAATTTCATGCATATAAATGTCTTCTAATAAGTACATTTGATTAACAGGTGACCTCAAAAGAGAGATTTTGGACATGCTTTAAAACTTGCATTCCAAACAGGGAATTAACAGCAATGTTGTAAAAAAATAGACACATTAGATATTTCATTTCCACACAGTCATCTGAAGTTAATAGACCAAATGCAGTGTTCAGTTACCTCAACATAATTTCTGAATTAGTTCAACCTATAATCCATTCATTCAACAAGATTGAATTGTGGACCAGGACTCAGCAACTGAGACTGGAGATCCTGCACTACAGGATCAGATAGCACTGAACCTGCCTCAGCTGTTTTTACAAACTATGTCCAGAAAAATCAGAAACTCATTGCTTAGTCCAGATCTATGTAATAGTAATATATGTCACAAAGATTGCATTATTGCACTTTTTTTGTTCCATCAGCAGAGGTGCTTTAAGAAACTTTCCTAACTAACTGTTCAGGAGGTGAGTAATAAAAAAATTCCAGAAGGGAGTAATAAAAAATTCCAATCTACATGTAGCAATATCATCAATTGGTAGAGGTTTAAATTAATCTTCAAGGACGGTGAAAAGCCCTACCTTCTTTGTGGAGGCTGAGGTTTTGCTAAGTATATGTTTTTAATGGACTTATGTGGACTGTATGTGCTAATATCAAGATTCTAAGCGGAGCATTGTTTCCAACTTCCCTTGGACCACATTTCTGGCTGACGAACAAACAAATATTGAAAGTAATTCACAGAGGAAAAAAATTACTGAAAACACCAAAGACGTGTTCCATTTGTAGATTTAATTAAGATATCATGTCAATAGAAAAGCGCTCAGTCACAGAGTAACGATTTCCTGCTGCTGTATATGCACCAAGCCAAAGCTGAGGAGTTTATTTTCAAAGTAGAAGATACTAGTCCTGCCACAGCTGCCAAGACAAGTGATATGACACTCTTGCAGATAATGACTGGAGTTGGTTTAATAATTTAACCTCGTGGAAATCCTGAACTGCTGTTTGACAGAGAGGAGGAGAGTATCAGAAGAAAGGTCAGGTCTGTACTTACTCTTTTCCTCAGGGTCAGTTGCTGGCCACTGTCAGACATTGCAGACAGGGTGACTGGCTTTTTGGTCAGACCCATCAGGGTCATTCTGGCGCAGATGAAAGTTGCCTGGGTGACAGACTCTCAGTGTCACCACAGCTTTGGATATCCAACTTCATGTGATAGCTTGAAAGCCAACAGGACCTTCTGAAATCTAATTGCTGCTTAGTGTGGGGGAAGGCACTGGAGTTTGTGTCATCTGCCCAGTTTGCTCACCTGGCACCATTCAGCAGAAGTGCAACTTACCTCTAAATGTAATTTGCACGGTGAACCTGCGGTGTTCTCACAGTGTAAAACCGTTGCCAACAAACTCCACTGCTCACTGTGGGTCACAGATGGGAAAGAGAAGGAAATTAGAGAGGACAGAGTAGGTGGAGCACTCCAACAGCTCCCCAGGGTGACCACGGTCCTCTGAGACCTGTACAGAGCCTAAAGAGATAAGAAAAGCCTTTTGTAACAGGTATCTAGGGCCAGAGTGAAAGAGAGATTTAGGATGCCAAATCTGGTCCCGATCACTGTTTCCCTCACTGGTGCATTCATCTCAGGCTACGCACAGCAGAGCCTTTCCACCAGGTAACACATTTTAAGCAAGTAAAACTCCAGTTAGATTATTTTCAACAAATAAAAATAAGTTGCTGTTCTGATTTGCAATTTCCAGGAACTACTCCCTTCTGACAAATAAAAAAATTGGTATGCATACATCTTAAAAGGTAAATGAAAGTCCTCAGTTTGCCCAAATTATTGCATGTCAATTTGCAGCTTAAAAGACACTATACTCATCTCTCCATCAGGCTACTTCATTCATCATAAATAAAACCTTCATGCAGACAAAGCTAGAGAACACTATGTCCCAATAACTTTCCCCAGACAGGCACAAATAGGTGCTAGTATGTTTGCAAATCACATTTCTGACACTGAGCCTAACGTGAAGAGAAAATGGCTTAAAACTTGACCAGAATCAATACCGAGACTATAACAGAAATTGGAGTGTATACTCAGGCTCCTATTATTGTAACCTCAAAGTTACTCTCAAATTCCTTCTTGGAAGTCATGCTTGCCCTACTTAGAAAGATACTAAAATACTTCTTATATCACTGCTCAGGAAAAGCTGTACATGGGGAATAAACTACTGAGCTGGCATTAATTTCATTTTACTCCAGTGTTCTGCAATATTTTACATCAGCTCCACTGCGTAAGGGTCTTCTATCTATCAACTTAAAGAGAAAAGTTTGACATTAAATTTATTTCTTGGATAATATACTAGATGCTTCTGAAGTCTACACTGAAGCATGAAGTGATAGTGTCTGTTGAAGCCATCAGTTCTTATTGACAAGTCTGGTTAAATTATCAGGTTGTATGTAATTTTATTTGAGTGTAGGAAAATGAAGGTTATAGCCAAGAGCTTGGTGGGGTTTTCTTTCCTGAGATGATGATTTATTCATTTTGGCTTCAATAGCTACGGTGTCAGGCGTATTTTATATTTTTCCAACTTTGACACTTCAAACATTTGATTTCCCTTTGCAACTTCCAACCTAAAACATGTTTCCCATTATAGATATTCAAGTGACTGCCTTGCACACACTGACTCATGAGGCTGGTTTTTATTTTCACAAAATATATAACCCTATTTGAATAAAATACAGATGGTGTCCAATACATTAAACACAGCAAATTTGCCATTCCCTCCTTCATCCCCTCTGTGTTCCGTTCCCCAGGTTTTCTGTGGCTATATGAAATCTTATCAGCCTCAACAACTCTGAGAGGACACGGCAACAGAAATTTGATGCTGCTCATATATGGTTTGCTACAATAAATTATGTGCAGTTTTTTAATTATTAATATTTTTCTGTAGGATTCTGCATTTAGAGCTCTGTTTGAAAGTGAGCTGCATGCCCCTTGGAAGGCATTGAACAGCCAGCCTCACATGATCTTGTAGTAGAGTTTGAATTAAGAGCAATCAACATGGAATATAGCACCAAATAACTTCCCTTCCCAGGTGACAGCTGGAGCAGATTCAGCAGCCTCTTACATCACCAAACAATTCGGAAGAAAAAAAAAAAAAGCAAATTAACTGAGTAAATTAGTAAAAACTGCTTAAATTAGTTGAAGAAAAATTGTTCTGGGCTTGCTATGAAAGCATAAGTAAAAATCATAGTACACACACATGTAGTTTACTTGGAATGCACAAGATGTAGGTTTTTTGCATAAGATTCTATCAGCATCACTAGATGGCATTGGAGGGTGCCTTATCTCATCATAGGAAAAAAATAGCTTTTATCAGCAGTCGATAGTAATTATTATTAGGAACACTAGTAGTTAAGGAATTTATTCCAAGCAAGCTGAAGTCATGTTCTATGCAACTCTGGTGAGGGAATTGCAACACGAAGCAAGAACCAAGGCTAGCTGAGCAGTCACCGCATTGCTGCAGTTTCCTTGTCACACACAGAGTCCACCATCCCTGAGCTAGAACTGGAAGACTGAAATTCAGACAGAAATAAATTGCAAAGGGTACCAAAGAAACTGAGAACTAATATTACATGGGCTGATGACTTCAGAGAGGTAAGAGTTAATCTGTTCCTGAGAATTAGAGTGGAATTTTTGGTACTGTGTATTTGGTTTTCCACCACAGCAAATTATACAAATATTATTATATAAATGGTATCTCTGGTTTTCTTACACCTTTTTTACTATATAGTTCTCACATCCCTTTCCTGTTACTTTTAGGATGAGACACGTTTGCCATCCTGTGATATTTTTGTTTAGTATCAACATCCACTTTGGAATTACTGCTAATTTCTGTCACCTACTCTTGTCCATTGATTGTTACTGCAAAGAAGCCATGCAGGATCAGTTGCACTATAGCTACAGTGAATTTCTGAATTGCAAGATTATTATTACACTTACAGAGGTTTCTTTTATTCATACTCTTTAGTAGTTGGTAAAAAGAAGCAAAGAGGAGTTTGTTTCCCTATGAACACATGATTCTAGGAGCCTGGTGTTTAAGAAATTGACTGTATATCGGAATAATTATAGGTCACGGAACATATGTTGCAATATAAGGCAACAAAATGGTCATTTTTTTTCACATCTGACACCTCGACCCACAATCTAAGTCATTAAACATTTCAATTCTCCAGGTAGACTGTGTAGTGTCTGTTTGCAAATTCATTGCCTATATGACAAAATGAGCATTATTTTTTGCCTCTGTAATGTTCTCTGTGCTTAAGAGCTGTATTTTATCAAAATGCTATAATGAAAGAGAAATTAGAGCCATATACAGATAAAACCTGACATTTATCTGACGTGTCTCCATTCTTCAAACAGGCTTTAAGTTTGTTACTCTTGCGGAATAAACGATAGGAGAGTAAAACACGTAGAAATAGTAGCGTTTGTGCTGATTGACAGCTTGTGTCCAAGAATGAGTTAATACCTGCTAATAAGTCATATAAGGTTTTTAATAGGTCATGAACTCATGCAAAGCCAAGGTCTTGTATAAAACATAAAGTGCACTCACTTCCAAAAGCGCCGCTGCTGCCCCTGGTCATCTATTTGTCTGACTGGCTGCTCTGCATTCCTTCTAGTGTATTTATAGAAAGCTGCAGTTCATAAATACCAATTTGTACCATTATCTTCATACATGCCAGGTACTTGTAATATTGAAAACTGGAAATTGTTCTTAGGGCATACTTGAGGTCGGCAGGAGGATGATAAAAAAGAATGGCATTATACCTGTTAAACAGGGAGTGCAAATATGTAGAACTCTCATTCCTTTCCTCTGATTATTTATTAAACACTATGTCTTTAATTTGCTGTCTTGATAATGTTTCCACCTTAAAGTAAGGTAACTCTTCATGTTGTCATTGTTTAACTCTCACAGGAACCTACACACACGCTCACACACACATACATGTGTGTGTATATATGGGAAAATCAGTCTATTTTTCCTCACTTATATGGTCCAAACATAAAAATCCAAGAGTCGGGTTTTATTAAGTTCCTACTCCACAGATGCTTTAAAATCTAACAGTCTGATTCTGTTTTGTGTGAACATAAATCAAGGATTAACTGAATTACACTGGTAAAATCAAGCTAAGTAAGATCAGATTCTGGCTTTATCATTTCAAGTAGCCAAGTTTAGTCTTCCTCCTCAGCTTCACGGTCATTTGCTGAAAAACTGTGGTTAGCAAGGATTTTTTGTTTAAAAGCCACAATTTCTAATAAATGTGTTGTTTGCCCTCTGGCTTGACATCAAAGACAGTTTCATAACAAGGGTGGCTCCTACTGAATTATATTTCCCCTCAGTTTGCATGGGGAAGTGGGGCACCTATTACACAAAGGCAATTGTTGACTGCATGCAACTACAAAGGGAAGAGATACAATGTTTTGTTTCCTTCACATTTTTAAAATTCAGCTCTTAAAAGCATCCACATCAACTTGAAAAAAAACCCACTTGTACTTATTGCAAGCAACTTACTTGTCAGAATTAAGATGCCAAGGTCCATGTCTGTGCTGAAGGAAGGAAACACTCTACATGCCCTGGGAGCTCTCAGAAGCAGTCAGCCTGAGTCAGCCTGTTACGTCTTGCTCCTGCCTAAAACTCAGAGAGAGGAAAAAAATGTTTTCTTAAAAAAAAAAAAGGATCAAATGATCACATCTCAAAAAACATTAAGCAGAATACGATTGTGAAGCCTTTATATACTGCCTGCTTTTCACAAATCTTCTTCTCTGAGTCCCATTTTCTTCTTTCTGCAATTGATTGATGAAAACTTCAGTTGAGTCTTCTCAACCCAAATCTGTCTGACTTCTTTCAACAGTGTTTCACATTTTGACCAAAAGGTTAGGGATATGTTTTCCTGGAAAAACTTGTGAACAGTCTTGCCACTCCATTTTTCCATTTTTTTTTTTTTTTTTTTTCCCTGGTTTTAGCTAGTCCTCAAAAAATTTAGTGCTAAAGGATACAAGATAATGCTCTCCCTACTAAAGTTTCAATGTCTCTGTATTCATCTATTTCTTCCTGACAGGCAACATAACATGATCTCTGGATGTTCACTATCACCTTCCATATGCTTTGAATTACAAGTCCTCTAAATCCTTTTCTTAATCTAAATCATTATCAACAAGAGTGTCTTTTTTGCTATAAATAGCAACAGTGCATGAAGGCGTGGGGCCTTATAAACATTAGTAGGGTCAGCACCAGTAGAAGTGGAATAACATTATATATTTTGCCTCTCTCCAATTCTTGTAATGCATGCCTCCTGCATGTCCCAGGTGTCTGTTACAGCAGGCTGTGGGACCGCAGCCGTGCAGGGCAGTCCCGCGGGGAGCTGTGGGGCTCTGCTCTCCATAACCATCACAGAGGGCCCACATGGTGAGCTGTGTTTTTCAGGATGCTTCTCTGTGACTGACTGATTAGTCCTTGAGCTCACCTGGTAGGAACACAAGGCTGCATTGACTTATCCTGAGCTGTGGTACAAGTTGATGAGGCGAATTTCAGCGGCAGGGACAAGGTCTTCACTGTGCATTCACCATGGTCAGGTCCTGCTCCTGGACAGTGGCCCCCAGCTATTGCCCCACAATAGGAAGACCTGCCTTCACTCTGAGCTGCTGTCCTCCCCGCACCCTGCTCTGCCATCCTTCTCACAGATCTTACAGGAAATTTGGTGGTCATGGCTGGCAGAAGTACCAAGCAAAATGCCTCAGAGAAGCAGGGAGGGGCAGGGCAAAGCACATCAGGAATAGTTGTACTTACACTTTCTTCACTGGCATCTCACTGCCCATCCAACACCCTTCATTCTCTATACAAACTTACTCGAGCTCCTCAGCTGACAACAGGGCCCCCTTGTTCTGTTTTCGGGCTTTCTCTCGGGGTGCTGAACACTCATGGTGGCATCACTGATTTCACCACAGATTTCTCTTAGATGTGATGTGAGTTGTAACAATCTCTGGAGCTGAGTACATGAGACCTCAGCTTTCCACTTAAAAAGACACACTGAAGCTGGGAGGAAAGCTTTGAAAAACGACCAGAGAGAAAAGAGTAGATTCAGACAAGATACAGGAAAATAAAAGAACACACATTTATTTTGGTCTAAGCGAAGACCAAAGATCTCGTCGTGTCTCCACTAGGATGCCTCCTCAGGATGTCAGGCCAGAGGCGATGCCGAGCAGCGCCCATGCCGTTGCCTGGCGTCTGTTCCCAGCGGTGGGGCTGGTGTCACCCCTTCGCCCAGCCGCCACGGAGGCAGCGGGCGGCTCTTGGAGGTGCTCTGAGCCGCGGCAACGCGGCGCTGGACCGGACCGCACGCTCAGCGCAGCCCCTTGCAGAGCTGCAGCACCCACTGCTTCACGCAGCTCTCACTTCTCCAGATGAACTCAGCATCCTGTTTAGCACTTCATTTTGTGCACAGCCAATTGGTTTTTCATGGAGGAAATAAGCTCTCCCTGTTCAGCGTGACACGGACATAAATACATATACACATACACACACGTGCATGTGTGCAGGCAGACATCAGTCCTTTAAAGCCCTGTGGGTGTCTTCTTTCATATTTCTACCTTGTGGCTTGAGGAAGCCAGGAAATGTAAAAAGCAGTCAAAATGTTGGGGGAAAAAACAGAGAGAAATGCCTTTTCCACAGAACACAAGGAGCAGCTCCCAGGCTGACCAGTCCATACCTGCCAGCTCGCCTTGTGCCTTGCTTCCTCCTCCTCGGTGGCTTCTCAAGGGTTTCCATGCCACAAGCGCCAGCCAGGCACTTTGCTGAATCAGAAGTGCTGCTGCCAAAGACACTTTCTGCTCATAAATTCAGACTTTTACCAGTGCTTATTACAGCTATTAAATCCACTTATTGTAGTATCACGCCTCTCTTATTAAGATTTTAATCAGCATTTCCACTGGAAAGCCTTACTCTCAAAGACTTATAAAACTGCCTGTATAAAGTTGATTACCACTGAAATTCAGAATCCAGATTCTTGGCTCACAGCTCCATTTCTTTCTTGCTTACTTGATCTCTGTTTGCAAAAGCTGATGTAAATTGGTTTGGCAAGTTTGTTTAATTCCAGGGATAAACAATTCCTGACTTAAGTGGCATTTTTTTCTGGTGCGCAGAAGGTGATGGAATTAAATTATACTAAGTTACCTGACTGCAACATTAAAAAATTACCCTGGGTATCTTTTTTTTTCTTTTTTTTTTTTTTTTTTTAATTCAAATGTTGGTATTTTTTACCTAGGAATGCAACTAAAGAATTTAACCATTCACATTGTTTTTAAACACTATTTTTGGAATGGTGTACAGTGCTTAATGGGAAGGCAATCACAGGAGGTTAAAGACTTTAAAAATACATACCAGCACCTCAGTGCCAACAACCCATATCACTTCAATGAACTGTGCAGTATGTGTTGGCATGATTTATGTAGCAATTTTAAAAGAATCTGTAGTGTTTGTTTATTACCACAGCATGATTGATGGATTCCTAAGTGCACAGGGACACAATCAGCTGAGCTATTACGGCTGGGAGTTTGATAATTTGTGAGTTACAGCTGTTACAGCAAGTCATTTCAGTCAATTGCCAGAAGTCGTTAGGCTATCAGTGACCTCAGAGAAACCGCACTGAGACGAGACCCGCAGCCGACAGTGTCACTGTCGGACCCTCTCTCCTGCATGGTCGCACTGCTGCCCGGCCTCCCTGGCTCTCCCGCTCTCCCTCCCTGACCCTCCTTGGCAAAGAAAATACACCGCTTAGCCCGATGAGCAATTCCTTCAGGTTGTGCTCTCCCCCTCATCCCTTCCAAATGTTAAGAGACTGGTACCAGCGTGACTCAAACCACAGAGTAGGAAAGGCTGCTCAGGCGTTCTCTACGAGTCACTCGCTTCGTGACAGGCAACCGCGTAGACAAAGCCACCACGTACCCCAGAAACACACCCTTCGCTGGGAGCCGCTGGAACAACCTCAGTTCCTGGAAAAAATACCCCAGGCTTAAGTTTACATAGAATACATTATGTCCAAGTCTTCACTGGATTTAGGCATTTATTTGCAACACAAAAAAACAGAGTATGAAAAAAATTGTCTTTATATTTTATTGTTTTTTTACAAAAATAAACAATTTGAGAAACAAAAGCACATTTTTTTTCCTGACTGTACAAACTACAAAACAGTATGACATTGGTCACTTTAGCATTTACTTTATTGCTTTCACTGAAAGCAAATTCTCTAGACACACCATGCCTGTAAAACGCATTTTGTATAGAATTAAGGCTAGCATTCATTTGACATTATTAAGGTCATTTACTTCATTCATTCTAAGAATTAGCAAGCAGTGCCTTAGAAAACCAAGGATTTGATGATAAAAAATACGAATAACTGCAAGATAGTCATTAAACTAGTACTGTTCCACCAGCTGGATTGCTTTGCCAGTCTGTCAAAAATGTGGCTTCCTGAACAATTCAAACTCAATTCAACAAAAGTCTTAAGCATAGGCTTAATTGTAAGCATATGCTTAGGCCTATCCCTATTCAGCAAAGCACTCGGCACTTGGGTAAGTCCCTACCCTTTCAGTGGGACTATTCATATGCTTATGTGATTTGCTAGACCTACAAAATAGCTCTTTTAAATTAAAAATGAAACTCTATGATAACATTGGAAGCAAAAATGAAAATTAGCTACAGTCTTGCAATTCTAAACATAACCAATTCCTTCCTTTTGACAAATACACCGGCATTGCGTATTCGATAGCTTTAAAACAAATGCTGATTGTCTTCAGTAACATTTGCTATTCAGCTTACAAACTGATATGCTTCAGTTACTCTGTTGTGATTGTACATGCCCAAATAAATATCAGCGCAGAGCATACAGACTTCCCGTAGAAATGATCAACTTTCATCCCTGTACGCACATGTACAGCTCAGAAACATTATGCTAACCTCAGTTAGAAAAGCCAGAGCTGCCAGCTGATTTATAACCAAAATTATACCCTAACAGTGTATCATATCTCGTATTTTGCTTTGTTTTTTTTAAAAAAATATCACATTTTCAAAATGTTGTTTTATTGCACATTCATCCTGGTCATGCAGGTTATTTCTTTAAAGTTTTGTTTGGCACTCTATAGATTAGAATGAGTAATAGTGCAATTATCTCTCCGGCCACAGCCGCCTTCTACCTAACAGCTGCCTATATTTATACACAAACAGCTCTTGTCACTCACGTGTCAGACTGAGCCACTTTAGGTGTCAGTCTGTCACCTTCACATATGTTATCTTGTCGGGATCAGGCATGATACGATTTGAGGCCATCTTGAAGAAGACAAGTTGCCGACCTGCACCAAAGAGGAAAAGGGGTGGGGTGGTTGAGAGGAAAAAAAATAATTAGAAGTGAGAGCAAGAAGGTTGTTTACCTTAAAATATTGACATTTCATATTCTTCTTCAACCTATGCATTCTTCAGGCAATTCGAGACTGAACTCCCTCTTGCCTTCAATTGGTATAATTCCAAAATACTTTAATCTAAAATGACACCAAATCTGCCCTCGTTTCAGTACACTTACTTGTACCTAATTATGGCCAAGATATGGCTGTGCACAGCTAACACAGTAAATGAAGGAAATGTCTGAAAATTTTAACACAAATTTCACATTAACTTGAAAAAAAGTAAAGACTCTCTCACTGATAAAAACAGGCTCAATTTCAGGGCTTAAATGAAGGACATTCATTTGGCTGTACAGGAGCAGAATCATCTTTGCATGCTTGAATCTTGGCAAAACTCATCAGTGCAATGTATCTTAAACATGACTTTCTCTGAAATAGCTCCTGCCAACCACTTCACGGCTCTGAGTTTTAAACAAACTGGAACAAGGTTTCTACTCCTCATACAAAAAACACCAGCATGCGCTAGCAGCCTGGGTAGCATAAGGCACCTGTTGTATACACATCCGAGGCCAGTGGGGGCTGAATTTGGCAAGGTTTCACTCAGCGGTGTCCATGGGAGCAGCAGCACAGCTCTTGCATCTCCCCATGCTTACTGACCTGGCATCTTATTCACATTCCTGCCCCTCGCCGAGTACCTGCTGTCCCATGGACCCGCACTGTCCTTGCCGCTCCGTGCAGCAGAGGCCACAGAGATCTTTCCCACATCTGTTCAACCTCTGCCTTCCCTCTCCCCAAACTTCAGAAAATCAAATGCTATTTACTCCCAGCCTACCTCTCTAGAGGGCTCCTATAACACTATTTTCTTAAAAAGTATCACATGGCAAACGGGATGCCTCAACTACTGAGCAAATTTCTATGCTGTGGCTTTCAGGGACTCAAGTGCTTATGCATCAGAAACTCCATGGTAAAGGGAATCACAAATAAGACTAGAAATATTGCTACTATGTCTCATTTGCATTTAATATGGTAATCTGAGACAGGAGCTGCTCCAAACTTCCTCTGAATTTCCCTGTGCCATAATAATTACTTTTTTAGTATAGTAATTAACTTCAATAGCCTGACTACAGACAGTCTGACATGATGACCTAGGAGTCACAGGTTAGCCACAGGCAAGGTTAATACTAATTAGTTATTTCTAGGTTCCATGAAAGTCTCTGTTCACACCTCCCAGAAGCACAAGAAATGCAGAAAGCCATAGCAGTACATTCCCTAAAACACTGTGAAACATATGAACTGCCTAAAGTTTCTACTTATTTGTGATGCTTTCAGAGCTGGGGACTTGCTAGGCATGTATATAAGCCTGGCTGTGGTGTGTATGTATGTTGTTCAACTAAAGCACCCAACTGCACGCAAAGCAGATTCTGACTTCTAAGACACATTGTGATTGCAGATGTACAGACAGAAAGCTGAGCCTCTGAGCCTAAATAACTTGACACACTAAAGTCTGTGCCAGACCAAGGACTTGAATCAGTCTTCCCAAGGTGTGGCCAGCATCAGCCACCTTTCCCCTTAAAGACAGGAGCAGGGGACCTGACCCAGCCCTCACAGAAAATGGCAATCGCAGGCCGGGAAAACCAGCCTTTTGCACGTGGAGATGACACATGGCAGCCACGGGATGGGCAAGGAAGGCCACATGTCCACAACCAGCCACCACAGAAGGTAAAACTCATCCTAACTTCAGTGGGGGTTTTTCTCGGGGGGGAAGATTACAAAAGAACACGGATTTGGTCTGCTGCACCTTACAGGTGCAAACATGCCTTTTTTTTTTTTTTTCCCACCTCCACGGGATGCAGTGTGCTCGGGGGAACCCCGCCGGGGCAGGCTGCCCTCCTGGGCGCGGGGCTGCGAGCCAGCTGCGGCACTCAGCTGTTTGAACCCCCCCGCCACTCCGGAGATGCAGCTACTGGAGATTTTTAGCAGAGACTTGTAACATTTTTGTTTATCAGATTGCTCTGGAGTTGCTTGAAATAATAGGCCCAAGTCTGGTGCAGAAGCGGCGAGCCAGGGCCAATTCTCTGCTTGATGTCAATCGGCACTGACTGCCGGCCTTCAAGAGAACCACACTGGGACTGCCAGGCCCACAGACCTTTTGGAAAATGTATTTCTCTTTTCAACAAGTGCATTCTGTTAGACAAGAAAATGAGTTGTGGTAGAAACGACGTTTTCCTCTGGAACTTCTACTTCTACCTGGTTTTAAACCCTCCCTTCTCCTGTCCTTTAGCCAAAACCATACTACTAAAAGCACGGTGTTCCCACCAGCAACAGGGCATCCCTGACACCAGCCGGGAAGTCCCAGCTAGATGCACAGGAGAACCTGTTTGGTTTTGTGTTAAACTGCAACAACCATATGGACAGAAAAGGTTTATTTAAATCCAGATGTTGGACCATGTCCTGCACATTTAACCGCAGAAACAAGTCATGGGCTTTTGTTGTTTCTGCTGCTGTGTTTTAAAATAAAGTTTCAGACCCTGCAGCTTGGAGACCTCCATGTGCTGTAGCCCTCTGGTGCCAGATCCTCTGAGTCTATCCATAGGTTCCTGCTCCCTTGACAGCTGGTAAAGAGAAGCTCCACCAAAACCGAAACTGCTTCAGCTGGAGCTTCAGAAACTATCCCACTTCTAGCTGCTGCTGGTGGCTCACACAGCCCAGCCCAGCACGCTCCCCAAACTGTATTAAAACACTTAAAGCAGCCAGAATACGTGACTCTACTGCTGCTTCTGCTCTGCAGCATCCACGACCTACCTGTCCAAGTCGTCTGGTTAGTTAGGACAAAAGCTTTGCACTGGGAGTAGCTGTCGCAGATCTCAATGGCTTCGTTGACATCAAATACGGAGAGGAGGCAGCCCTTATGATGGTAAGATGGCCAGCATCTGTAGTTCTCATCAGGAATAAAAGCTTCAGGCACCCTTCTGTACTCTGCAAATAACCAGAGCAAAGCAATGGCTTTGAAAGCTTCAGCAAACTGCTTGTTTTTAGCAGACGAGGTTTATTATAACAACTTAGGAGCAGGATATGTGACGGAAAAGGTGACGGCCTAGACTGTACCAGCCCTGGTTTACTCCCAAACGTGTTTATAGCTCTGCACCTTACTTTCCTTTTCCTTTCCGCCTTTTTTCTTCTCACCTTTTTTTCCAGAAAGTGCCTGTAAATAAACAGTCTGTGCACAAAACCCTTTCCCCTTCCCCACTGTGTAGGCGAGGCTTTGGTTTTATTAGGAGTTTTACAGGAAGAATGTCCCATTGAATAAACAGCATCCACTTGAATGAACTGACTCACTGTCCTACTTCTTAACAGTGAGCAGGATTGTCGGGGTGAGACCCGACCAGGCGTTCCCAGCCCACCCTCCCCCTCAGAAGAGCATGCTATTTTCCTCCGGCTCCTTTAGAGAAGGAAGAAAAGACAGGCTTTTAATTAAGCAAACTTTTTTGCTTGCTCAGATTAGCACAAAAGGGGAGTCACTTGATGGGCCTCCAAAGAGAAGAAAAAAAAAAAAAGTAGCGGGAGCATGTCAGCGCGGTCCTCGCCCAGCGCCTCCGCGCTGCCCGGCCGATTACTCCTCTCCCTTGGCTGCCGTTCAGTCTCACTTGCCTTTATGAGCTGCCTCTTGTTCTCTGTTCGCAGCTCCTCTCACTTTCCCAGCCGCTGACAGGGGGTTCTCTAATGAATGCATCAGCAAATTCAACTAATCATTTATAAACATTTCTATTTAGCGTCCAGACGCACAAATTGATGGTTCCCCCCTGTCTCTCCCCGCCACATCCTATTCAAAAAAAAATAAATAACGTTCTATATTTCTTCTAATTGTATCTATTATGGAAACCAGAGCTGCCGGCCCTGACTCACAGCCTATTCTTAAGTCACTTTGGTTCAGGCATTTTCTGCCTGACATTGCAGATTCAGCCTGCTAATATTTCAGGCAGCATATTGTACGAACACCACTGAGTCAGAGGCGAGTGGGTCTGCTACTCTAAACTGCAAGTATTTCAACTGGGAAAAGAAGTACACACCCACAAGTGCTCATTGACACCACGCAGTCTGAAATAGTGGGAAATGAATGCAGTAAATGCCTTTTTCTTTAAGCCTGGCTCATTAAAAACATCTTAAGAAACATTCACAAACAAGAAGTAAAATCAGAGCTGTCCATGTCCCATTTAAATCAGAAGCAAAGAAGTCTTCATTAATTCAGAAAATGCACTCACACAGACAAAGAAAAACAACCCAAACCAAAAAGGCAGTTTTACATTACAAATGGTCATGTCTCCATCAAAAATACATATGTATTTCTTCTGTAGAAAAGTCACAGCATAAATCAAACTGCTACTGGCTAGATTTTTTTTTAATTTCTGTCTCAGCTGTACGGTGTAACAATAACTGAATGTAACTGAACAATATTCTCTTATCTCTGTATGGTAACTGATGAGTATTGATTTGTACCTCACAGCCAAGGTCAGTAAAATGATATGTGCAAATGAAATGCAAAAAAATCAATTCACCATTATCGGGACCATATACAACTACCTGTATCAGTCTGCATGCCATGTTGACTGGATATAAAATGTGACTATTCGCAACTTTCCTTCGCACGGCTACAGAAGTGCCACCTAACGCTGTACTGTGCCAAAGCCCACGCCACAGAGGACATTCACAGAATGCTGGCACTTGCTGCAGCAGCAGCAGCAGATGAAGCATCTGCCTGATTCTCTGCATCAGCAGGGAGCGTGCCCCAGCCCTTCCCCAGGGCGCTCTCGGAGCTTGCCGGGCTCCAGGCTGGGGCTGGGAGGGCGCTGCAGCATCCCTCAGCACGCCATCAGGGCACGAAGCAGAGCAGCCCCACGTCATGTCATGTATTTTCCTCCAAGGCAGAAGCCCATACAGAAGACCCTTATTTTGAATTATTGTTCAATTTTTAATCTCTTTTATGACAGATATGCCTCAATACACCTACAGCACTTTCTTTCTTCTCAGCACTGTTCCCTGTACAGCTGCCAGGGGTTAGGCTCTCGGCTGACATAAAAAGATTTCAGAGGAGCAGCAGTGATTTATGTGACCTGAGGTGCTGTCAGAGGTAGGAGATAAAGTTCTCCCTTTCCATTGACTTTTTCAAGGTGACTGAGCCTGGTAAATCATTTGGGCTGCTTGGACACATTTATTGACTGAGTTGGGCCAACAGTAACTGCCACGGTGATGGCGAGGTCCTGGCTGGCGGGTGCAAAAGAGGATGGAAACCTCCACGCCAGTACTTAGGATGGTCTCACCATGCAGCAAAGCCCTGTGGCTGTCCCTTACTCTCCTTGCTGCTCCTTGACAGTTCCTACATGAAGGAAGCCACCACCATCTGCAACAACTCATGAGAACAGGGTAGCATAACAAGTACACAGCAGCATGACCTACATGCAAAGACCATTCTCCTTGGCTGAGAGACCACTGAGCACCAGACAGGTGAAAATACAGCCACTGGAGTCTAAGTGAAGGCACAAAGTCACACAGGCCCCACAAAAGCAGCTTCTGGCAGCTCCCCTGAATTGGCACAAACCGTTCAATGCCTGCAGTCTGGGGATCTGCCCACACTGCCTGCAAGGAGGGGAGTGGGATGCAGTGAGGGGCAAAGGCAGGAAGGCAGCCCCCCTCCCCGCCTGCACGGCAGGCAGTAGGGCCGGCTGCCTGGCAGCGCCTTCCCCCAGGAGCATCCCAGTGGGAAGGCAGCCACAAGGAGCCGAGAGCGGGACACGCGATGGCCCCGCACCCTGGCTCATGCTCCCGCACCAGCCAGGTGCTCCCGCTGCCCCGGGAAGCCAACACGGGATCTCCCTTTGAACTGTTACAGTCAGAACTGATCAGAAACTCACTGCAACACCAACCAACTGCTGGGCTGAGGAAACCACACTTCTCTCCATAACTCACTTGGTCTCAAGCAGAGTGAGGTAGCTGCCTGACTCATTTGCATGGCGAAGGCAAATATCCCTGGAATCTCTTGTTTACACAGCGACAAATTAGGGAGCTGACCCCTTAGCCCTTATTTCTACAAGTTGTGCACTCCTCTCACGTGAACTAGAAGGATGCTCCTGGAAGATGCCCCTCCATCGAGATGGGCCCCAGCAGTGACATTAGCCCCAGCCCACAGGAGAGCTGTGCTTCCCCTACACCTTTAAATTATCATCTCGGTCATTACAGTGCAGTTACTTGCTCCATTAAGCAATATTCCACTGGTTTAAAGACAGCTCCAGCTCAGGTTTTTGTCCTGCCAAGGCCTGAAACTTGCTTAAATGGAGTCCATGGAATTTGAAGGCTCACAGCAGTAAATCACATCATAAAAAGGTCAAAGTTCTGGTCGATTTCCAGACTAATGGTGTTTAAAACCAATAAATACTTGCCTAATACTATAAATGCAGCCATAAATTTACACTTTTGCATACATACACGTAGCTTGACACAGAGTACATAAAGTCTATCAAGGTAATGGCAAGTAATAGATCAGAGAAATGCAAGACGCTCCTACTGGTATCACAACGGAAAAAGAATAATTTTCTCCATCACTGGTTTTGAGAAGATCGAAGCAAATAAATGCAATGCAGTAAGCCTGATCTTGATGTCACTTACGACAGATTTACTCCAGTTTAACATATGGGAGATGATCCCCTGCTCACAGCTATACAAATAAATCCTACTAGGAAGCATTTTCCTGCCCTGTAAACATTCTGAAGCTTCAAAATATCTTGCTATGCTGAATCTGGGCAACACTCAACAGTTTTGTTTTGCGATATTTTTAATAGTTTTACAAATATTTTTACAAGTTTGCTCTGGTCAGTCAAAACACACTGTTTCCATCAGGCTAAAGTCTTCTCAGAAGTTTCTTACACTGCTAGCCAGCCCCCACAATGGCCACAGTGATATTCAAACCACACTCCTTCTCATAACAGGTAAGAGAGGCATCTTTAAAAGCAGTCTACAGCATCACTGACCAGTACAACAGCTATAAAAGAAAGCCAATGCTTTAAAATCTTATTCTAAATTGTTTCCATCAAAAATCACCTGTGTTGTCCCAATGCCGACTACAATCTATAAACATACTCATTTACACCATGCTAGACTGAATCATATAAATAACTCCACAAGTATATAATAAACTATGTGAAACCACCTGTGGTTTCCCCCTTTTAGCTTGTTTGAGTCACTCTGAATCTGACTTTAATCAGTCCTAATGACCATTTATTTCAGCCACAGCAGCCAGATTGCATTTTTACTACCAACTACAGCTACTCCTTGGAAATTTGCCCAGTTCCCTTTTCTAGTTATCACCTGCCAATACACCATTCGTCAACGACACAGACACAGTAACGTTCATCCTTGAGAGAGAAATCATGTTGCTCCTTTTCCTCCCTCCTCTTTGCCTCCACTTTCGAGAGGAACACTGGCAGTTGCCTCTGGATTTGCTTTTAATTGCTTTGCTTACAAGTAAGCAGAAAGAGCCTGATCTTGCCAATCTCAGCAAAAAGTGGTATTGAGCAGTGTTTTGCTCTACAAACAGTCTCCACCAATTCCCAAGGAGCCTACAGAGAACATAATCAGATCCTAAATAGACAATAATACACTTAAGTTTTAAGCATGATTCATTTTATGCTGATATTTTCCTCATGCTTCAGTACCTCACATTTAAACACGCTTCTGACAATGAGCCTCACAAAGCCGTATGCGCAGTTGTGCTACGGAAACCTAATTTTTGGTATGTCTGGGAAAATGACATGCTAGGCGTATCCTGCGTGTCTCTGCTTTCAATCATTTCTGACGAATCCCAACTGTTTGGAAGGACAGACGGGCCCTGGCAGGACACCGGTTTGCCGTCAGACCAGGAGATAGCCCTGCTTCTCTAGGGAGTATTTCCGTCCTTTGGCTGTTTCCCGCGTGCAGGCTGGAAGCAAAGTAAGGCTCGCCGCTTTTTATATGCTTCTATTGTGCTTACAGTAGAGCCATATTTAAATCGGTATGCAGGCTGTCACCGAAACACAAATAAATAAGGAGAAGAACAACATGTTCCCTCACATTTCATTCCCGTTAACATGACACAGCTGGAGTGTTTTTCCCTGCCTCGTGCCCCAGACCCCAGGGCCGCTCACCGGGCTGTGGAGCTGCTCCGTACCCACAGCCACCTCTGCGGTGCTCACCGATTTACTGAAGGCCACTAGCCCAAACTAGTGCCACATGCCTGTAAACTGCATCTGGCCCACTCGCTCATCAAAACAATGATGTTGATGATGGATGAGCCAAAAGGTGTCTAGGGACACACACACACAGGGTATTTAAGCTTAAAGGAAGATGCCTACAGGATTTGCAAACGACAGACAGTGACTTCTTTAGTGTTCTTCAGAGGAGCTGAGGACCACACCCACCAGCAAAAAGCATCTTGCTGTACACTGCCAAGTCAGACCTGGAGAAGCTTAGCGACAGCAGAACATGTTGCTCAGTGAATAGGGCACACGGTTTGCATGACGGTGGAGATAGGTGTGAGCAACCACCAGCCAGTCACCACACAGCTATACAGCCCCACCGTATTTCCAGTGCCGTACGGGTGCAACGCAACTTGCTCCTGTGTGCTAGGGTTGCTGATGAGAAAGCCCTCTGTGCAAGGCAGGGCTTAGAAGGAGCCTTTTTTGTGCCTGTGCTCGCAGCCCTGGGCACCTTTCCCCTCAGCTTGATGCCCCTGGGAAAGAAACACCAAATGCATGAGTGCCAGAAAAAGCAGGAATCTGGGCTGCAGTATGTTCCCAGCTGAGCCTGCTATTGCCTCCAGCAGCATACTTTTAGCCTCTGCATTGTGGCCTGCTGCAGGATATACAAACTGCCTCTAACAATATTCCAGCAACCTTGCAAAATTTCTCTCGTATACACGTATGTGCACAAACACCGCCCGCCACCATCTCCCCCGATTTCATTAATTCTTGGGTGGATTTACAATTTCCTAAGCAGGTTGCTATAGTGACCCTGCAGATTATTTTTTTCAAAACACTGTTGTACTGTAAATGTTTACATATAGCATAATCCTGCCAAATTGTCTTAAGACAAAGGAAAACACAAAGTGTCTTTGCTTCATGTCCAGCCCTCCAGCTTTTTTAGCACTGAGAATGTACTTTCAACTAACAACAGCTGCTAATTATGCCTTTCTGTGGGCTTGCACACCCTCAGGCCTAATAATGGGTCATCTATTAGCTTTAATGAACAACAAAGCTATCCAATTTACTAGTGTTAGCTGATTTCACGCGTTTCTGAGTAAATTCTGAGTTAACTGAAGGGCTGCGGCTTAGCTCAAGGGCCAGACACCCAGTTGGTACAAATCAGTGTCACTTGATTGAAGTAATAAAAATGCTGATACTGGGGCAGGACTTTACTGATGAACATCAGTAAATTTTTTTTATAGTCTTCTTAATCTGGATAATTAATAGAACAATTTAATAATTTTTAGATAATACATGTCAGAAAAAATACATGGTTCCTGGTTTATTTCACATTCTTCTGGATTCCAGCAAGAGACACCAACAGTCAATGGAATATAAAAGTATTTGTTCATGGAGTTGTTTTAAACACTGTAATGTTTCTATATCAACATTAACAGTAGTGTGATTTATGATTACAGAACACATACATGGCTATCAAATGTCTCCCGTGCCTCTACTCCGTTTCTAAGATACTAAAGCAAAGTCCAGAGCATAATATAATTTACAGCACTATAAAATCTTTTACAACTGAAGCACAGGGAAAGCTTAATATCCAAGACCTTCTGTAATATGACTATGTCATCTTGTTAAACTTTATTTATGGGAACACTAGGGTTGACAAGAACTTTCTTCATGTCACTTCCCTACTGATTATCAGTATCACCTTTCCGCACACTTCACGGTGCTCATAGGAGGAGGTCTTCCTTTCAAAAACATAGGTTCACATAGATAACAGACTGTTTACTCAAAGTTTATGCTTTAGTTACGGCCTTAGATCACTTGCCCAAGATCATGATCTCTTCTTTCCTAGTACAAATTTACAATGCTCTCTCCAAGACAATGGGTAATTCAAAGCATTTCAACTTAAGACATATTCTGAAGACCGTTACCTGAACCTTCTGTGGTTTCCTTTCCCCAAAAAAGAAAACAAAATCTTGCAGTTCTTGAATCTGAATTCTCCTCTAGTTCTGCTTTTAGGATTTCAAAGTAGATCACACACCAGACAGGCCTTATTTTGTCACAACCTTTTCCATGTCAGAGGAGACTGGCATAGTTAATTCCTGTCATTTCTACTGTTTGAGAGAGCAAAAATCCTGGGAACCAGGCCACCTTGTGAGATTTCCATCATCTGGAGCAAAATTGATGCAAACTTGTGCCTGCTCGATCTTGGCACACCAGCATATGAATGCAAAGCTCTGATTAACTCTGATCTAGCATGAGAACCAAACCACCATTTCTAGTTTTATCTTAACTTAGCACTCTCCTTGAACTTTCATTATGCTGCAGAGCAAGGCAGAAAGGGTTTCAAAAAAACCCACAATCTTAAAAATATTTTTTTCTTTGCCTTCAGAGAGTAGTAACACAGTGTCCTCCTAGACCCCAAAGGGGGCCAAAGCAGCATCTCAGCTGACATCTTGGGAAAGTATCAAGTTGTGCTTTTTCCTCCCTGTCTCCCCCTCTACTACCCACCAAGAGTTACACAAAATACTCATCCACTCAGCTGTTCAACCCTGGTTTCGGTGGTCAGGATGCCAGCTCAGCTGGGAATGTCCTGGCAGCATAAGAGGTTGCTCACATGGACACCAGTCCCTTCCAGCCCCACTATCACCCTCTCCTGCAACTTCACTGTACCACAGAGGAATTTCCCATTCCATAATCTCTGGATAATTTCTAATTCCATAATCTCTCGTCTGAAAATATTAAGAATTAATTCTAGCATGGTATTACCAGTCAAATACTAGTTGAGGAAGGACTATGTTTAAAATAAAAGGAATATGAATGGGTAGGTAGGCGTATTTTCACCCTCATGATATGATTTCTTCATACTTTTCTGGCAAGGAAAAGGAGCCTTAAAATAGAAATAAATTACAAGCCCTTTTCTGTTTGGTTAAAATAGCCTTAGAACAAGCAAGAAACAGGCCTGCACATCTTAAAGGCATAGCAGCTAAGTCTGAAAACACATCTCATCTAAGTGCAATTTCCACTAAGATATCTGATTCCTCAGGCTTGCCATTGGGTGAGAACATTTTCCTATCAAGGAATTCAATATTACACTCACGGTCTTTAATGCAGACTGGCCAAACTGGTTACACAAAGCATCTACAGATTTCCAACATCTTTGCTCATGCTGTAGAGTGCCTAAGTCCATGAGCAGTGTCCTACAAATCAAAAGGGCTCCTTGCACATAGGGCATTACTAACCATGAACACAGGTAGCAGATTCTGCATTATATGTTATATTATCCAGAACTTTATGGAATTAAACTAACACGAAAATGTATAATTATTACAGTAGCCAAATATACATGAAGCCCTGCTCTGTATTAGTAGGAAACTGCACTGTTACGTTTACCACCGCTGTCCTAAGCTTCTCTCCCTGAAGATTCTTTATAAACATGACAGCCCTCTAAAATTCAAAACTTCATCTTGTCCTGATACGGCAGTTAAATCTGGAATCAACCAGAATCACAAAAAAACTTCAGTCCTCCTGGCACTTCTTCAACAAAGGACGTGTTTGTACTATTGATTGTACTGCTGAAAATAATTTTGCTGTGTTGACAGGCATCACTCAGCACAGATTGTGACGAAAAGCTGAAAATTAGAAAGTTAAATGAACACCTGCAACAATTTTCCTGCCAATTTTACAACAAAATAAATATTGAATTATTCTGATAAGTGGGTCAAATTCATCCCTGGTGTCATGGCCCTTTGAGGTTAACAGCGTTACGACAGGAATGAATTTGGCTCCTGTGTCTCTTTCACAGAGCAAATGCTTCACTGAATTTTCAAACCCCCTGTGCCAACATTCATCTTCATTTAGAACCCATCTTTCCCTCTTTACTGAGCTTTAGCAGCGAAGCCATAATTTTCCTATCAACTTGCAGTCAATTATGTTGACAGTTTGACATGAATACTGTACATACACAAAAATAATTTGCAAAACAGCTTTTTCAATTGTTAGATTTAACAGTCATTTCCATCATACATAATCTTCTTCGACGTGTATAATTCCACCAGCTATCCTTCCAGGAAGAACATGCATCCCTCTGTATCACAGCTGCTTAAATAACATCTACATACCTGTGGTGCTGCAGAGATTTTATGGAAAGTAAACTATCATGCAGCATCGTTTCCATCCCATCTTTTTTTTTTTCTGTTGCTAGCAGACAGCTCAGGGACACCTTATTTTTCTTTTGCAAAGCAAGCAAAAGCTTTATTCTTTCAATCTAGAAGTGTTTAGGCAGCAAGAAATTCCTATAAGTCCCAGGAAATTCAGAGAGGGCTACGGCATCTTGATAAGATTGACCACAACTCATGTTTGGGGAGAGTCTGATACTCCAACAGCAAAGGAGTGTGTGGATCTGATGAAAAACATTTTCTGCAAATCTGCTATGGAGAGTAATGCTCTGCTGGATTTCCTTATCCCTATTACAGCCTGCTCACACCTATGGATGTGCAGATACCTCATTTAGCGAGAAAGGCTTTAGAAGGCTCCCAGGAAGGAAAAAGCAGACAACATATTATCATGTGCATGATTTCAAGGGCCACTGAGCCCCGTTATCTGTATGTTTGTCCCTTCAAAATAAAGACTAAGTGTCTGATTTTAAGTTGTGAAAAAGACTGCTTTACCAGCTTTCGGCATCCGGGTTGTGTTCTGTAGGTACTCTCCACTCTTATACAGATTCAAAACTCTCTCTAGCTGAGCAGCTGTCTCATCTATCCCCCAGTGAAGTTCTCCTTTAAAAGCACAGAAAAAGAATGAGTTAGATGAGGCGCAACCTGGACAGGACAGAACAAGGTTACATTTGAATAAAGCCCTGAGGACCAGAGCCCAGTGGTGTCTTGCTCTACAACAGCGTGATGTGGACACAAAGTCCACGAGTTACTACAAACTGGGTTTCACAGCCACCGCGAGCCAGGCATGTCAAAGGCTGGCCTGTCCAGCTGGAAAGCCCAAGGCTGCGGGCAGAAAACTCTGCAGTGAGCTCCCCATGAGGGAAGAACTTTGGCCAATATAGGGAACTCCAAAGGCTTTGGTTGTTAATTAGCCCAGCATCGTTAACTTCCTTGTTGCATACACGCAGTACAAGGTACAAAACCCTGTAGAACAATTCATGGAAAACCCTCAAATTGGATTTGCAGGCACATGTAACTACTCTTGTCCCAAAGGCACTACCTTGGTAAGTAGTAAAGATCTACGATAACGTCAAAGCACCACTGGTACCATTGGCAATGGAGAACAATTATCCTGGTTTTATCATCAGAACTCCCCTTGCCATAGGCAGGGGTTCCTCCAAACCTTGCAAGGAACTGCATTCTGATGCCATTCACCACAGTGCTGAGGTGTCAGGAGGAAGTAAATACCTCTGTGAAGCCTAGATAAAAATCTCAAAATGGGATTTGTCTGGTATATGGGGCCATCCATGCCTTCTCTCTATGGGGAAAACTTTATTCTGGATAGAAACACAATCTGGTTCTACTGCAGTGAACATAAAAGCAGCATCCTCCCCATTCCAAACATGACAGTCACACTTAAAAAGGAAATACTTGGCATTACCATGTTTATGGCTATTACCTGTTGCATTGACTATCTTATCCAGTAATGGCCTCAGTGAGGATGGAGCACTGTGTGGAAGAAGATACGTAAAAAAAAACCTGCAATGGAAAAGTAACCCTTATTGAAAAATTTTTAAAAAGAGTTTATAAATGTCTGGTAACTACTGAACAACATAAGGAATAAAATTCCTATTGCTTATAAGCCACTGACCTATTCAGGAAATATAATGATATTCTATAGTCAAATAAATATATAGCTGAGACTATTCACACAGCTGTCTGGCATACCTAAACCACGCTGTTATACACAAGGCTGCCTTGTAACTATGTGTAAATGTTCTATTAATACAGAAATTTTCTGTGAAGCCCCATGGATTGTGACTATTTGCAAAGCTGTCTGTATTTTAACAAACTAAAAGGATGCCATCAAGTCTTGGGGGTTTTTTTCAAACCTTGAAAGTGCATAAATCCAATTTCTGTTCATTTCAAATAATTGACTATTATTTCCTTTTCTACAGTTTTCTTAGACTTTCAAACGAATTGCCAGGAGAAAGCCACCTTCTATTGTTTTAAACCCACTGCAATTCATAGTGTCTTCTTTGTTCTCATCATTTTATCTAAATTCAAGATGCATTCGCGTAGATATTAACTGATGGATTTATATTCACTAATTTAACATTTTTCATTACAAAAGAAAAAACAATATGCCTTTACCATCCCTTTAAGTACACCTAATTTTCACACTGTTCCTTTAAATTTATATTACTCTGCCTATGTTACTAACTATTGCAAACTCAGTGTCATAGCAACCTAAGATGGAGATGGACAGTTCAGGATCTGACAATACAAATAGAGCTATCAGACATAAATGTTAGGTAATGAGCAGAACAGGAACACAATTGGGAAATTGCCCTGCTTTACATCTAACCTGCAAAGCAAAATATATGTTTTTTCATATACAGAGATCACACTGTCAAACATAAGCCTCCAGGGATTCATGCTTAGGAGGGAGACTAGCAGACGTCTTACATAAGCACAAATTAAAAAATTAAGTTATAGCAAAAATTGATCACAGATACATATATTATTGGGCTGACATATTCTACTTACACAATGACTATTTCCTTGAGATTGTAACTCCCTTTTTCATCCCTTACAAAAATAGTATTTATGATTTTCCTATGCAGGATTATCCACAGGTATGTTTTCTTAGCCATGAGTATGAAACAGCCAATATAAATACACACGGAAGTCTAAAGAACAGCATAACATTTGTAATGAATAATTTTTCTGGTAAATTTTACCTCACTTTTTTTGCTTAGAGATTATCTATAAAGTAGAGTCCAATTGATTGTGAATAGCTCTTTGCAAAAAATCAGTAGCTGTCATTTACATTGCTAAACTCTGGAGGGATGGGAGTCACGGAGGTTACTGGTTTTGTGTGGCTACAGAAACAGACAACTTGTTCTAATGCAAACACCCACATGTGAAATTCTGACATGTAGAGACACTGGCATCTGCACAACTTAATTGCAGGAACATTTGTTATTGATCGATTCCAAGGCCAGTGGCATCCCTTGTGATCTGCATTAACGCAGATTGTCAGATCCTTTTACATTTGTTCCTGCAGCCTTTTTTTCCCCTTTTTTTCTTTTTTAAAACTGTCTGATCTTAATTTAAGATTTGTCAGTGGTAGAGAATTCATTTCAGCCATTGGTTAGTAGTTCAAAATATTAATCATCCTTACTTTTAAAACTGTCTGGTGCTTTGAAAATTGTTCCTCCAAACATTTGGAGAATAACCCAGAGACACATTTGTGACAGAAGGCAGGCACCTGAATGTCAAGATGGGCCAGTTCTTGCATACTAGAGTTTATCCCAAAATGTTTTCTCTCTTTTAATTATTTACCTCATAAAGAAACCAGATAGATAGGCTAATTACACTTTCAAGGTTAGGGCCTGCTATATTTTAAAATTACAAGGGGTTTAGGCATTGTTTGACATATTGCTGCTTTTGATGTCTACCTAACAGCACCAGCAACCCTGTACTGAGGGGAATCTCTAACCCTATAGCAACAGAGCACATCCACGAAAATATGAAATTTAGTAGCCTACCCCTAATGAAGTGAGGATTTAGCCTTCCCAGACAAGTGCATAGGGTTTGCTGCGAAAGCCTTAGCATGGGTGGTCGCAGCCTACTACAGCATGAACCTGCTGTTGAACAAAAACTCACTGTCTCTATCAAATTAAACAAGAGCAGGGACTGAAAGCACTGGGGTGATGCGTGCATGCTACACGTTTGTACATGGTTCAAAGGCAGCATTAAGAACTGTAATAGAAAAAGATTGCTTCCTTCAGCGAGACCAGCAACCTGCCGCAGGCCCACCACGCCACAGACATATCCCCACTTATGACTGAGATGGATGGGTGCCTATTAAAGGTTTCTTAGCCAGACCAGTAAATGGCCTTAACCAAAAGCTAGCAAGCTAAGCAAGATCTTTAACCCAAGCAAATGGAAACGGAAAATTTTGCAGGACACACTAAAAGCTGTGCTGCACAACTGCAGATGGCTGTCATGTGGTGCAGCCCATTTCAGTGTGGTCAGCTAATGGAACACACATGCCCGTGAGCGCCCTGGGACCAAAGCAGAAGACTCTCTTTGGAGCAGCCTCTCCTCGCTGTGGTCTGGCAGGCAGTGAATGGCACGATACTTGCAAAGGAAGTCTAAGAAATAAGCACACCATTATGGCATTGCTTTGAGATCCTCCCTCCTCCTATCTGGATCGGGCACAGCAGCTGCCTGCCCCAGCAGTGCCCATCAGCCGGAGCAGCGATGGCAGGAGGGGCACGGCACTGAGCATTGGCCACCGGCTCCCGGGAAAGCAGCGACTGGCTCCCCCAGCACCCCCAACAGCCCTCGCTGGGGAGCAATGACCGACGAGGGAGAGCTGATGCCACAAACACAAAGCTATCGCCCAGAAGGACTCCACTGTAAATTCAGAGAAATTTTAAAATCAAACTTGGAAGACGGGACGCGTTGGCTGAAGACTTTCTTCACCATGGCTGGCTGGCCCGGTGTGACACATCACGCACGTGTCCCCCATCATGGGCACGGCGCTGCCGCGGGGTGGGAGCAGCACTGGGGGCAAGACCCCCAGTGCCTGCCCATGCAGAGACAGGGGCTGCGAGCAGAGGGGACGGGGGCAAAAGGGAGCACCCCTTGCTTTCAACGGTCTGGGATTATGCCCCAGATAGTCAGCAACGGAGGGTCTCGGTGGCCCCACGGCTGCACCGGGGCCTGTTGTAACCCCACCATAGCAGGCTCTGCTGAGGCTGGGAACATCGAGCTGGAGCTCAGGACGAGAGCTGAGCTCTGACCCTGTGTCTGCAGCCAGCCCTCTGCTCAGCCAGCGGTGAAAAGCGTGTGATGACCCCTCTTATCTCACAGCAAAGAAGAGCCGCCTGAATCGTCTCACCACAGAGCTAACGGGCCCCCACCTCCACTGGCACCTCTGTTTCACTCCTGTCAAAATCTCTACTTGTGTGAAGAATTCAGTGGGATTAAGCCAATGTAAAATTAGACTGAGTGGTGAATCACACTCAAAGCATGCAAAACATTTCCAAAGTTATAAATGCTACGTATTTGCACAAATGAAACAATTATTCATGGCTTCACTTACTCTTGGGTAACGGTTCTGAGACAATATGTACTCGTTCATGTGAATAACTATAAAGAATACTGGAGACTTTTTGCCCACTTTCAATTCTCTTTTACTTTATCCGATCATGTACCTGTAGGCATTGTACAGATTCCTCTTTTCGTTCATACTCTGACACCGTCCCTCAACCGAGCAGGGCAGGGTGAAGTTCCTTGCGGGGAATTCCATGAAGCAGTCGCTGTTACTAGTGCAAGAGCTCTCCTCAATGCTGGCATCGTCCAGATCCGTCACCTTCAGTTCCCCATCCACAATCACAAACTGCCGAGGGCGAAAATCCAGTAATGTCACGGAGCCAAGTGGAGAGTGAGCTAAATAATGCAGAAGCCGAACTAAGCTGAGACATATCTGAAATGCGAAGATATAGGTACCTTGCGTTACTGTCTCAGCACAAAGTATATAAATGAAAACCCTCTAGCTGAAGATATATTCATAAATCTATGACTTAATGTAAGCGTTACAACTTATTCTTAAAACTGAACTTTGCAACTAAGATATTTTTCATAGGATTAACATAGTTGATTGTAAAACCCTCAGAGACTTGAAACAAAAATAAGCTTCTCTACCAGTGCTTTCCCACACTATTCTTGAAGCAGAGCTCATTGCTGCTATTCTTACTTTTAATAGAAATAAAAGCATTAAGTTTTAATAACACATCACGCACAGGCCTTGACCACGCAGCCTGATTCTGCTCTTTTACAAACTCCAGGTCTGTAAGTTTTGGCCCGACTGCTCTGCACCCACGCCTGGAGCTCCAACTGCAGACGGTGTCTGTATTGCCTCTGTACTGATCCCACCTTTTGACTGCATCTATAATTTTTTTTTCCACTGGTTCCTCTTGTGTTCGTCTTTTTTCAGGGGAGAAGGAATCAAATTCCCAGAAAGAGGAGCTCTACAGTTCCTCCATAACTCTTTGTTGTGCCTCAGGGTAAGTGTATGTGTCCGTCTACCTTGGTGGACCTTCATGTGCCACTTGGGAGGCTGGGGTGGGAGCTCTGTGCTGATGCTGCACTTTATCATTGCAGGTTAGAAACTTAAGTAAGTATTACTAGACATCAAACTCAATGAATGTTGAGCTCAGCCCCCTCACCAAAGTACTGTTTTCAATTCATGCATTCCTTTAGAGTCCACTATGTAACATATTAATGTAAGTGTAGCATTAATATGAACACAGTTGAATAATGGAATTTTTATTCTAGGTATTAAATTAATAACAGGTCTTATTCAGTCTAGCAAGCTTTTTATTGTTCACACATAATCTTTGTTTTCTGTTAAAACACACTGTTAAGGCCACGTGCATTGAAGTAGTCAAATCCAAATTCAGTCTTGAGACATAAATGGTGTACTCAGGGGAGAACCTACATGCGTCTTTCATAGGAAAGTGGAACATGTCTGAAGTTATCCCTTACAGACCCTTCGCCTGTGGGACACTAGGACTACCCTGCACTTCTACAGTAATTTCCCTGCTTGACCAGAATAGAACATTTTTATCCTCCTTACAGGATACCACAGTTCACAAGGAAGTGCCTTTAGGTGCAGATGAACACAGGCCTGGTTACGGGACACCAGACTTGACCATCCTTTCTTTCCTCTGGAAGGACACAGGATTCATGTATGTGCCATCCCACTGTATATAAAAGGCACATCCAGCCCAAACTAACCTATAATACACATATCTTCAATTGCCAGTGAACCCGGAATTTTGCTTGAATAAAAACACAGGTTGTCATCTGAAATTATTGCCTTTTTTCAAATGCCAACAAGCCCCACTCCTGCACTGGGCATCTCTGTGACAACCCCGACAGGCTGCTTGCTGCCCCCTGTACCTGCTCTCAGGCTGGGACTGCAAATGGCCCTGCACAACAGGCTTTAAGCACACAGATGAAGGCTTTGCTCAGTATCACACACCTCTGCAGAGCGCAGAGGTGCTGAACTGGGGAGCAAGCTTACTGCCAAGTCCTTCAACACAAGGAAATTATTATTTGTAGGAATAAGGCCAACTATTTATGCAGCTGTTTTCAGGACTGGACCACAAACAAGTTTCACGTATCAAGAAGACATGATTTTACTTCCTCCTTCTCAGCCTTAGTTCTGTCCTAGACAAGCTAATGAGCATGATGTTATCTAAGACTTCATTACAGCGGTCACAGGAATGTTTCACCTGTAATTCCACCTCTGTGAATCAGCTCAGCACCTTCATCTAATTCTTCTTCATCTCCCTTTGCAATTGCTCGCTCAGAAATATCCATGCTGGAAGGAAACTGCCCTGTTTATTACCCATAACCTAACATATCTCTTGGTCATTTATTTTGTACATAGTTGCCATCACAGTCCATTATTTGCATTCCCTGGATGAGGTGAGGTGAGCTGAAGATAGGTCCTGTATGTTGGGAGCTGTAATGAGTACCTCTACCACTTACTAAGACCGTGCTTCTTTCAGGAACAGGGAGCTGAAGCTGAAGCTTGGCACAGGGAACACACTTGCTCCGTCTATATTAGTCAAACTCTGCCAGGGAACATTCCTGGGCACAGAAACTTAATCCCACATGCACATTTGCTAGCAGGGTCTCCGGCCCGGGTCTGACCGGGAGCAAGGCTGTTCTCTCACATGGTCCCCCGACACGATCCAGAAGGCAGCACGGCCCAGGGCCCGTTCCCGACAGGCATCCTGTGCGCAGCCCCCCGCCTTCAGAGTGCACAAGGATTCAATAGTATGGACGTGGGCTGCACCTTGCTGGTTTGTCTCTGAGATCAGTCATTTCATTTTCCGGTACAGATGTAGCCATGCAATCCAAAGTGGTTTAGATGAAGACTGCTGCTGCCTTGCAACATCTTGGGGAGTTAACCTCAGCTGATGACACATCCCAATATACACTAAGAGAGACAGCACTGTCTTGATCAAAGCATTGCTGCAGTCTGGCTTCATTTTGGGCAAATTAAGTGTGACCTTTTGTGCTCCTGGTAAATTGCCAACATGGTGGTCAACACAGGTTTGAGATTGGTGTTTGAGATTAGTAAAAGACAAACAGAGCAGGAAGCAGTAGAAAACAATTCTAAAACCAACCTACGATAAGGATCAGGAAAGAAACATAACATCCTTCTATTGTTTAAATCGCAGTTGCAGAGCACAACGCTCAACGCCAAAAATCCTGGGCCTTGAGCTTCAACAAGTAAGAAATGTTTTAAGATATGTAGAAAGCATATAACCGGCTACAACTAGATAACAAGAGATAAAATAGCACGGTATCTTAAACGCTGCAGAAAGGGAGTGCTAAATGTTGTTTCTAAACCAAGATGTAATCATATGCAAAGCAAACATTTATTAAATGTGAATTGCACTGCATAGTACCTAACCCCTGCTTCATGCTTGATGTTACTTTCTATTCATTGCTCTCTTAAAAGTCCTTTTAAAACAGTTGTTACTCACTCGAAACCTGTCTTCCCAGGAAGTCTGTAAAAGCTGAATCATCTCTAAAGGCGAGCCCAGTTCAGTGATGGTCGTCAGTGTGTCTGGGATGTCATTGCTATCTTGGTAGCAATAGCCATAGAGCTGAAAAAAAACACAGAGAGGCAATATCAGTGTGACGTCTGTCGGCATGCTTTTACAGTTTCTCTGTGGATGAGGTGCAAAGTAAGCATTGCTTACAAGGCTCAGAGCTCTATACATTGTATTGCTGTGAAGTCACCCCCAATAGCTTTTGTGTCCTCTCATTTGAGGAACCCTCCCTTGAAACCCCCCAGTTAGCCAGCAGAGTCTCCCGTAGGCATCATACAGCACAAGGCCAGTGGAATGGCCCCTGCATACCCCTCTGTACAGGATCTTATCTAGTTAATGTTGTATTGGGCTTGCATAACAAGGTTTTGGTAGCAGGGATGGGTCTACAGGGGTAGCTTTTCTGAGAAGCTGCTGGAAGCTTCCTCCACGTCGAACAGAGCCAGTGCCAGCCAGCTGCAAGATGGACCCACCACTGGCCAAGGCCGAGCCCATTGGTGACGGTGGTAGCACCTCTGGGAAAATGTATTTAAGGAAGGAGGTAAAAAACAAACAACTGAGAAACTGCAGCCAGAGGAAGAGCAAGAATATGTGAGAGAAACAGCCATGTGGACACCAAGGTCAGTGAAAGAGGAGGGGGAAGAGGTGCTCCATGCTGCAGGACCCCACGCCACAGCAGGTGGGTGCCCAAAGGAGGCTGTGACCCTGTGACAAGCCCACGATGGAGCAAGTTTGCTGGCAAGATTTGTAATCCCATGGGGGACCCACGCCGGACCAGTCTGCTCCTGAGGGACTGCACCCCATGGAAGGGACCCACACTGGAACAGGGGAAGAGTGTGGAGTCCTCCCTCTGAGAAGGAAGGAGCGGCAGACGTGTGCTGAATTGACCACGACCCCCATTCCCCATCCCCCTGCACCATCGGGGGGGAGAAGGCAGAGAAATCAGGAGTAAAGTTAAGCCCAGGAAGAAGGGAGGGGTGTGGGGAAGGTGCTTTTAAGATTTAGTTTTATTTCTCATTATCCTACACTGATTTAATTGGTAATAAATTAAACTGATTTCCACAAGTCAAGTCGGCTTTGCCAATGACAGTAATTGCTGAGTGATCTCTCCCTGTCCTCATCTTGACCCACAAGCCTTTTGTTATATTTTCTCTCTCCCCTGTCCAGCTGAGGAGGGGAGCAATAGAGCGGCTTTGGTGGGTACCCAATGTCCAGCCAGGGTCAACCCACCACAAATGTTTAAGAAAAAAAATAATTTAAAACATCCATGAATGTAGAAACAGAATTCCATGTGAGAAAAATTAGTTTACCCAATGCAATACCTGGCTAAAGAAGCCTGATTTTCTGTTTACAAGACATCACAAAATAGATTTAATAACACTTCCCTTAGGACTATGTTTGTGCATTGAGTGGCAATGTGTATTTCAATGACATGGTAGCTTGAAAAGCAATTGAAATGCCAAAACTCATCTTTTCCCAGCCATAAATTTCTTCTCACGATACTTGATGGACTTCTGTGTGCAGTATCGTTAAAGAAGGGCAAATACTCCAAAATATTATCTGCCAGTAGCTTCTTCAATTCGAAAGCATTTAAATGGCAATTTCAGCCATGCTCCAGCTCCTTCTTTGCTTTTGCTTTCAAAGGACATTTGAATGATTGATTTTCACTTGTACAAATAATTGCACAAGAATAATATTTAAAGAGTATGGAGAAGAGATGTCTTGCTTTATATGGAGTGGGACAATGTCTGACAGTGCTGGGGGACAGGCTTTCTCAAACTCCCTGCCAAGCCCTGGCAGAGAGGCAGTTAAATGAGCCTGATAAGGATCTGATTGCAACTTTCCAGCCAGAACAGCATGCACATGAAATAAAATTAAATGTAATCTCTGCCTCCAGTCAAATAAACCATACAGTAAAAGGGCCTGTGTGAAAACACAGCATTAAAAAACGCCCTGCTGCTACTCCTCTAGTGCTTTGCCCCGAGTCATCTGATTTTCCAAACCTCTTTTAGTTTTAAAAAGCTCAGGGAAGATGACGGGGTTCTCCCCTGAGCTGAGGGGACTTGGGTAAGGCCCTGTAGAAGCTGCCAGGCTGATGGAGATCAGAGCAGGGACCGACCCTCATTCACCAGGAGAGCAGAGAGCCAGGCCAGAGAGTGCCATCGCTGGAGGGAGCGGGGTGAGGCTGAACCCAGCCGCTGCGAGCAGATTCGAGTATCAAGCACATTCTTACAGCCTGTGACCCTCCCCGACAGAAAAGCAACGACCAGGCTAAAGTCAGCAAACATGGGATTTGTTACGAACAGTTCTGCTAGCTCTGACTGTAGCTGTCTACATTTAAAGGAAAAAAGGGTGCCAAAAAATGTAAAAGAAGTAAACAATTTTTCTTTTTGGTGTAAAAATGGCACTGTATTTCAAAACAGCTGCTTAATCACAGACATTAACCTAAACAACAAAAAAAAAGAGCCGGGAGATTTTATTTTAAAACATGTCAGAAAGATTTTGGCATCCATGCTCAACAGAGAATTTGTGATAGATACCAATATGAACATTTGAAATAGGAAAAGGGACCTTTCTCTTTACTGCCACTAGCATGGCAAAGATTGCATCAGCAATCATTTCTTAATCTGGAGACATTCAGACTGGATTTGGGTTTGCTCCTTATCATCTGTGACACCATTTTTGTGCAGCTTATTGACAGAAGTCAAATCTTTGTGTGCTGCAAACTATCTTAGAGGATCACACCAGTACAGTTCTAGTTAGGCCTTCTGAACTAACAACAAAAAAAAAAAATTAAAGGATATAATATAACATATATCTTTTCTCAGAGATAAGCTAGATCCCTCAGTTATTACTAGGTATTTCATGACTCTCTTTTGTGGGGGCAGACTAAGAAGGCAGGATGAAGCTCAATAGGTTTGAAAACCGTCACTTCTGAATGTCAAAATCTAACATCTGTTTCTGTATCATCTGCAGAGTTCAGCTCTTGTCTTTAGCACTGTAATACTATCCATTGGGGGAAAAGCCATAAGGGAAATTAGCAAGCAATCCAGACTGGGAAATGACAATATTGCAGTAACTGTTGGTTCAAGGTAACCCTGAATAGAGAAAAGCTATCAGTCTTCATTAGACACATTCTCAACATTTGTGAAACCATTCCAGGAATAAAAATACAGAAGATGAACAAGAATTGTACATTCATTTGATTATAAAAATGTAATACCTACATATCTGTACATATAAAATGCTGAGGAATTAGTCTTATTATCTATTTATGTGCATATGAACACATAAGTAGAAATTAATTATGGTATCTATATGTGTCTATATTTTTCTCAATCCACGAATGCCAATAGTTACAATAATGATTTAGATTTGTTCTCAGAGAGCTGGAACTTTGCTCGTAAGTAATTCTTTCATTTTAGTATCCAATTTGTACCTTGGCAAAAGCCTTCACTGCCTGAGTATCTGAGTATTCAGTGTATATTTTACTATATTAATACCCATTTAATCATTTCAGTCATTGTGGAAGCTTAAATGACCTGATCCAGTTTTGGTTTCATATTAAATTGTTCTTTATTCTCACAAGAAAATTTTCCTGCATGAGTACTGCTGAACTTAATCAATCTTACAAGCTGAAAAACACAGTACTGAGCAAGTTACTGTAGGTCTAACTCACAAAATATATAATCTAACCTGAGCTTTTTATTGCTTTTACTTAAGTGAAACCTCTCCAGATGCAGTGTTATTACATAATTATATAGAGTTATAAAAGCACAGAAGTCTGAGATATAAAGGATTTATTGGGCCGCATTTATACGTTTCTAAACAAACTCCTGAAACTAAATGCAAAAATGCACATGTAATTACACGGCCATATTTGTATGTGCAATTACCACGATTACAAACTGGGCGAGTCCCAACAGCCAGTTAAGCACCTAAAATGGTTATATTCATCCCCTCCTGATGAACCACCACCCAGCATACAGATGTTACAAAATACAGAATATATATAGATGCAAAATATTGCAAGACTGTAATTCTTAGGCCTTTCGTTTAGGAAGCTGACTTATTAAGATACAGAAACAAGTACAGGGGTACAACCCAAAATACTTTGTTCCCCCCTTGCTTTTGTTTTTGTCCAATCCATTTTGAGGTCTGAAATGAGACAAAATGGTTTGTATTCCCAGACGGTGAAGTAAGAAACAGATAGATGGATGCATACAATAATAAGAAAAATAACCGCATGGGGAAACTGAATATAGCTGGAAGCAAAAGATGAGCCAAAATATCTCCTCTATCTGAAATTCTATTAGGTTGGACATCATTCTCAGCATCGCAAAGCTACACTTTAGATATATTCAAGAATGATGGTTTTCATACGCCTTTTCAGCATGGTTCCAATTAAATGAATGGAAAGAAATACAATCCCACATCTTTTTGGTATCTCGAGTCACTGCATTTAAATGCCACCCCAATATATTTTTGTGCAGATTCTAATATCAAACAGTCACAACATTGGGATGCCTTTCTGTCTGTTTAGAAAAACGTGTGCCAGATATGAAATGTTGACTTGTTCTCACATCTTGTGCCATAATTCATTTCGAGTAGCCCTGTTCACTGAATCCTTCCCTCACTGTTGGGATTTTCTCAGTCATAACGGCTGGGTCCTGCATTAGTCTTCATGAACCCAAAACTCCCCCTGATTTCAATAGTTTTTAGGCATGCTGGGGTCAGCCCCTGCAAAAGTTATATGGCTTTGTGGGAGCCCGTGTCCCTACAGCCAGTCAGTTCACCTCCCTTTACAACTCCCTTTTACTACAAATTATGGGGACAGAGGTGCCCCTTTCAGAGGAGCTGGGGCTGGGGGGTGGGGGGGGAGGGCGAAAGCAGAGGTCAGCCCCTACACAAAAGCCGACAAGCTTACTGAATAAAAACACAAAATAAAGAAGCTTATTAAGCTGTCATCAGCAGGGTAAGTCTGTGCAAACATCAAGCCCTCCTGCATTAGCGTAGGCACCCTAGCTGGACTTTCAGAAAAATAAATGTCAAGCCAGAGCCTCCACCAAAGTGTTACATTTCATTTATAGAGGCTGCTCAGTCGGGAACAGTAGAACCGGCCACTGTCCCCAACGGGGGCTCCAGTCCCCATCCCCAGCCACGGCTCTGCCAGCTCGGCTCTGCCCTGCTGCCCGGCTGCGGCAGGATTGCTGCCCTGGCTACCGGGGGGCAAAACTCCCCTGTACTGATCATGCGATTTCCCTAAAAATTACAACACATGATAAAATGCTCTATGACCACAGAAGCCGGAAATTTCCCCTTTTTTTCTTTAATGAACATGAGATTTCCATTACTCCAGGAACAGGAACTTTGAGAACACTTTTACCAGGTGTAACGTAAATGACAGGCTCAACTGCATTACACTAGAAGTAATTTCTACAAACCTAATTCTCTTCCCTTTTAATCTGGACTTGCCCAAACTTACTACAGGAAGGCCTAACTGCTGCCTACAACAGAAAAGCGCAATTAGAAAAATCATCTCACTTTTATGAAGAGCAACAGTAGTCAACACTTGCCACAGCCTTTCTTTTCAAAAACACAAGGACACAGGGTTACTTAATCAAAACTGGTTGTGTCAAGATTGTATCTGAGTGACTTGGTGTCCAGGGCAAATAAAAAGCTCTCGCTGACATTGGTAGCCATTGGATGAGCCATTTGTGTGAGCTCCTACATGACCAAACCAGAACAGCACATTTTCGAAGTTCTGGATACTTTATTGCTATCAAAGTGAATATAATATTATTTATGCAAACAACCCTTGGATTCACCTTTCGTTCCTGGAGCACTGAAACAGTCCCTGCAAAAGCAGGAACTCCCAGCACTGCCGGATACAGCTATGATTTACTAAAACATGATCTGAGACGTTTGTCAGGCTGAGAACTATTCATCCCTTGGGTTTTAAATATTTCTCTTCATTGCTGATGGTATATACATATATAAATACACACCCATATACACACAAGCACATAGGTATGTATATATTTGTGTATATATGACATATATATGTATATCTGTGTTTCTATATATAATATACATACACACATATTTGTATCTATATTTTAATATGTTTTTAATATATATTTAAAATATATTAAAATTTTTTTTATATATTGCCACACCTACTCAGCCCAAACCTGGTACCTGCATCCCTCTGGAAAAAAGATGAGTTCCCTGAAAGGCCTAAACTTAATAAAGACCGATCCAGTGTCAACCTTCCTGCTACAGGATATACAGAGATGGTGCATGAGAAGTGAACTGATTTTCCGCACTGAAATCCAGTAATCAAGCCCTGCCAAGTGCTGCGCTTCATAGGAAAAAGACTTTCGTACAGGGCATCCCCAGCACCATGCAGAACCTTTGAAGAATGGGACCAAAACTGTATGCAAACAGCTGTGAGGCAGGATTTCCTCTACTGCTGGATACTGAAACTGAGAGCAAGCAGTGGGCAATTCAAATGTTAAACTCTAAATTCACAGCTCTGCCTAGCCTTTTATTCATAAATGTATTACTACAATTAGCACTCCAGAAGAGCTAGAAGGTACAAAAATCTCATACCTGACATCATGTTACTAAACATGGATGTTCATTAACAGAAAAATTGGAATGTATTATTTAGAAACACACAAGTGTATCTAACCATGTCTGTCAGTATATCCACAGAGATCTCAGTGTATTTTATATGTATGTGTGTGTATACACATCCATATATACCTGCAATTCTGACACATGTTGGCTATAATCTTATGATTTAGTAACATTACCTCCCTTTACTCTCCCTGCTTTCCTTACACCCTGAAGTGGAAAATTCTGCTGCTAAAAACATTTACAGCACTTTGAATTTGCATTGCACTGCACAAGCTCAAGGCCCAACCCTGCAAATATTTAGTCACGCAAGAAGCCTACTCTTGTAAAGCCTTCCAGTGAAGACAAATAGATCACTCATACAGCCATGATTGCAAGGGAAACAGGCTGATATCACTGGAGGCAAGTTCATTATCTTGTAAATAGCCAGACCAGAAGCTCCCCTGACCTCCATCCACAGCCACAGCATTCAGTTCCACTGCACCGCAAGTTTAACCCTTTGTTATGATGTGATTTTGCATTGCAAAACTATCAAATCACCTCTGTGCATCACATGTTCGGAAAAGCTTCACTTGGAATCATTAGACCTGTCTGCATAACTCTTCTTTCTTAGGTATCTGAATCATACCACTTTGTATTTTATCATGGTGAGCTTTAAAATAAGCTTGGAGTCTACCTGCAGCTACATAGTCCAAGAACAAAGCAACCCTTTCCAACCTACACTGCTTCAAATTAGGCCTAAACCAATACAAAGTGTCTACTACCTAAACTGAGTGGTTCAGTTGAGTGTGACAAAAAATAACAACTCCTTTAAACTTAAATTTTAGAGTCAATATTAGTATTAGCATAGTGCCTGTGGGAACTAGCTCTTGTCAAGACCTTCATGGCCATCACCGAAATGAAAAATTGCAATGGGAGTTAGATGCCACAAGGCACCTATCTGAACCACCAGATGACTGTGTTGGCACAAAAATCCATGAAAAGGACCTTTAAAAAACCCAGCTTGCATATCTGACAAATACACCTCATAAACCAGGGCTGCAACACTTCCAAGCACGGCCTCAGCTCACACCTGAGTTCACCAATGCTCTCTGTGTCCATGCAGCGAGCAGAGTCTGGCGTGCCCTTCCAGGGGTCATCTCCTGCATCCTTGGCCAGCCACCACAGCCCTACCTGCCCTTCCCAAACTACATCTGCAACCAAGAGACATAGCATATGCAAAAGGGCCACAGGGATCTGTTGCAAGGATAGGATAGAAAAATTTCAGTTGGAAGGGACCTACAATGACCATCTAGTCCAACTTCCCAGTCACTTCAGGGCTGACCAAAAATTAAAGCACGTTATTAATGTCATTGTACAAACGCCTCTTAAACACTGATGGGCTTAGGGTATTGACCACCTCTCTAGGAAGCCTGTGCCAGTGTTTGACCACTCCCTTGGTAAAGAAATGCTTCCTAATGTCAAGTCTGAACCTCCCCTGGCACAGCTTTGAACCATTCCCACATGTCCTATCACTGGACATCAGGGAGAAGAGGTTTACCTAACTAACCCGCATTTGAGGGGGTGAGGAGTGAAAAGAGTAGCTCTAAAACCCACATGATTTCCCCTGCAATTCTGCCCTGGTCAGAATTTATTTCCAGGCCAGGACATTCACAGGGAGGAGCGGTTTTGTTCACTCATTGTCACTCCTCTGAAAAAGACAAGCAGCAAGGGAAAACTTGATCATACCCACAGCATCCCATGGTGACCACTGATCTCCCGGAGCTGCTGTGCAGGAGGAGCAGCACTGGGCTCCCCTGAAGGAAACTGGATGAGGTTGCAAGTCATCAGCTCCCATAAAGGAGGCAGAAATTCAAACCAGAGTCTTCTGGAATGATTTACATTGCACATAAAACTGAGAAGCAATCATAGAAATCATTCAACAAATGATTGGGATTAGTTTTATGAATGCTGCTTTCAGAAGGACGGACGATGTAGCCCTTTTAACTTACATGATGGCACGTGCCTTACGGGAAACTGCTCCTGCCAACAGCTTTGCAAGTTGAACACCCTCTGCCATCCCATGCAATTCAATAGGAAAAAACGTTATTTGGCGACTTCAGCGTCAAGATGTACAGTTTGCCTTCCAGTGACACAAACGGTTAGAGTTGGTTTGCAATTGTATCAGCTCCGTGCTTCCAGCAGCTCTGGAGTTCTTGTTAACAGATCCTTTCTTCACTCTTAAAAGTGCAGTATAACATCTGGGCCTTTTGGGAAGCAGTCTCGCAATAAAGAAGCACTTTGTGTAATTCTTCTTTCCTCGCCAAACCGCATCTGTCTGCTCTCTCTGCCCTTCTCCACTCCACCCCAAGCTCCTTGGGGCTGTGGGGACATCTGTTAGCAGCAGCGAGCTGTCTCCACCGAGCCATCAGTAGGTGGCACTGCCTGCTTTTTTCTCTCCACCCACATAAACGTCCAGTGCTGACACCCTGTATCGACCAACAACAATTCTGAAGGATGCCCAAGTGGCCTAGACACCTCACCTCCTGCAAGGGGCATCTACGGGAATGTCAAGCAGTGGAGTGAGCAGGACAAAGACACAGCTCCATCTCTGATCGCCGGGCAGTGGCAACTTTTCCAGAGGAAGGAGGTGGCGAGCAAGTGGTGCGAACCTCTCCTGTCGCCTCAACAGGATTTGGCAGGATCCTCTGCCTGGGACCTGAAGCCTCTCTGATCCTAATGCCAGTTAAACAGATGGTGTCAGCCTGGTCTTGTACTATGTGTGGTGGCCTCATGCATCCCTAGCCAATCTGTTCCAAGAACAGCTCAAACGAGCTCCTTTAGAAAAGCATTAGAAAAAATCTCCAGTCTAAAAGGACCCTTCTACTTGCAGCAATCCCCTAGCAATGACTGTGTGTGGAATGCATGGTCAGACTCCAGCCAGCCCCAGCCTGGAAGGCTAATTCTCAGTAGTCGCTTGGTTTTGAAAGGTTTGCTGCCAAGAGCTGTGAATCTCTGCTGCCCCACCCAAAATTCAGAATGACAATTCTCCATGTAGTCACCCACCAGCTGGTATCAGCAATTGCAGCGCTCTTCTCAGGCCAGCAGTTCCCAAAGTTGTCATGGTCAAACTCCAGTCAACTGCAGACCCGGGCTTGTTGATGGGAATCCTGCACCATTGCCACCACAAAAGGGATTCAATGCCCACCCACTGGCAACAGGGAAGAGATCCCTGAGTAGCTGTTTCCACCATGGCTTGACCTCCCCTTCCCCCCATCCTTTCTGTGAAAACAACAGTGGATTCATGCAAGAAGGATGGGGAAGGAACAGACCCTCAAGAGTCCATACACTCCCTATGCAAATGTATTTGCACTGAAAACTAATTGTATATTGACTTTCTTCAGACTTGGAAAGACTGTCTACTTCCACTTCGAATAAGCAAACTGTATACAAAGCTTTACTATTTTAATTCTCACATTAAAACTAAAACTGCCCTATCCTGCTGGCTATGCATATGTATAGGGCAACCATCAGGGTAAAATGTCTGTTAATTATCACATGTAAAGAAAAGAAAATCTTATTTAAAAATAGGTATTTAAAAATATCATGACCGGCTATCACATCTTAAGTCTACTGAAGTTCTCAACAGCAAGTGATGTGTTATTTTCAGTACCACTTTATTCAATTAATTTTTAAGTGATAAATATTCTCACTGTAATCATGACCATTTAAAACAAATCAGTAAAAACCCCCACTGGTACTAACTGAATCAATTCATGTAGAAACTGCTTGGATGGTGACTTTTTTAGCGTTGGTGCCACCCCCGAATTTCATCTGTGTGTTTTAACTTCACACTAAAGCTAAATAAGCCAAATGAAACGGCCTTGTCTGAGCAGTCAGCAAACCACTGGTTCTGTTAGCAGCTGGTGTCTTCCTTCCACTGGCTTCAGACAAAGCCAACCCTTTTCCTTCAGCTTTTGTGTTTGTTTTTAAGAAAGCGGTAGCTCCTTCTTAAATGAATCACTGTGAGGGCACACTAGAAGTGCTGGTAAATAGCTGTCACAGAAATAAGCTTGCACTTTTCCAAACGTCTGCAGTTTCAAGCCTTCCCTCCCTCCTCTTCAGCTTCAGCAGTGGAAAAGGAAGAAAGAATGCCTCCAAAGAACCGCTTATGCCCATGAATGGCAACACCCTTCATTCTGATACTCCAGGGCTATAATTACAGTATTACAGTAAATCAAACATTGCCTTTGTGTCTTTACAATCGCGCTCATTGTTTGAAATTAACTGCAAATGGTTTGATTTTCTTTTCTTCCTCAAATTCGGGCAGGGAGGAATTAAAGCACACTAAATCATCCCCGCCACTAAAATGCACGGAAAGCCTGGATTCAAACAGCAGCATTTGAACTTTGTGAGAAAAGAAACCGCAGCACAGAGGGAAAGGAAGAGATCAGGCACCGCATTTGACAGAGAGCGCCTGCAAAGCAATTAGCGGGACGCTAAATCCTCTGTTACAATAAATCAGTGACCCAGTTCCCCCTCTTCCCCGGTGCCCTTCATTATAAAAATCAACTTTAATGAACTAGCCCTCTCTTCCCCACTCCAAAGCAAAGACATTTCCACTGCAGCCTGCACCTGCCCTTCCCAGCGGCTGCTGCGCCAGGGAGCCTCGGGCAGGCCCGGCGGGCTGGGGGCTGCCCCAGATTGCAGGGGGCAAGGGGGGATGGCCCAGCGCTGGCACTCCAGCGGGCAGAGCGCGGGAATAAAAACAGGGAATAAAAACAGGAAGGCAAGCTGCCTTCGCCCCAGTGTGGGCTACTGCAAAACCATTCTCCCTCTTGCCGCTTTTCGACGTTTCTTTCGACAGACTTGATTCGCCACATCTGCTGGAGCTGACACATCTGGCTCTATCCCCAGGCGGAGGGCACGGTGGGTATGTCAATATGTTGTCTGAAAGCAGTGGTACTTTCTGGAAAGAGCTCTTTTCCCCTCTATCATATATTGTACAATAATCAAGTCTTTTAAGAGGATAGCTAAAAAAAAAAAAAAAAAAAAAAAAAAAAAAGCTGATTTTGACAAGAGACAGGCCAGAATGGGAACTGCTGAGACAGTAAAGAACAAGCCTGTTATCTTACAAACTACACTTCAGGCTGTCAGCTGCCAAAGATTTACAGGAAAACCCCCTTTCCTAGGGCTGAACCTACCCGAAACTGTATTTCCAGCAAAAGTAACTCATGAACGCGCTCACCCCGAATAGCCCCTGACTGGGGGCAGGGGATGCTCCACGGCGGCCGGGCGCGGGAGGAGCAGGCAGCCCAGGGGAGGGCGGCTGCCGCCGCGCCCCTGCCCACAGCAGCATGCGTGGACGGCTCCCCGGGCCCCGCGCCGTGGGGAGGCTGAGGAAGACCTCCCGCCCGCCTCAAGCAGCCCCGGACTGCCTCCGGGCAGGGGGCTGCGGGGTTCCGCCGGCCCCAGCCGGGGGGGGGGGGGGGGGGGGGGGGGGGGGTGGGCAGCCGAATGGGGAGGGAAAAGCATCCCCTGTCTCCGCGCCCAAACCCGTCCCGGCCCCCGCTTCGTGCCCCGATCCGGGGGCTGCTGCGGGCTGCCCGCCAGCCCTGCCCTCCCTCAGCACCCTGCAGGGTGCCAGGGGGGGTGCCATGCCCTCCCAGCTATTTATAGCAGCCGGGTCCTATTTGGGTATGCCGGGAGCCGCTGGTGGAGCAGGGAAGGAGAGGGGAGAGGAACAAAAAAGAGGCAAGGAGCACAGGCAGAGAAGCTGCCCGCCTTTGCTGGCCCCGCAGATGTTGGGCCGTGCCTTGGGCATCTGTAGGCAGTACACTGGTCCGACCGCTCCAAGGAAAGCCTGAAGCGCCCGTCAAAAGCCAAGAGAGGGGAGGAGATGCCGGCTTCTGAATCTCCTCTGCCTTGGCAGCAAACCCTGGACAGGGATTTCTAAGCCCTGGGCCGGCTTCTGCTGAAAACAAGCTAAAAATCAGCCTTGAGGTCGGTAGATCCTGTCCCCTTTGAGATTTTAACAGAGACATAATCCATACATTTCACGTTGCTTGCTGGTGCCCATTTTCTGCACCAGTTTCACGATTCTGGTGTGACACCAGAGACCTATTCCTGGCTCATACAGCTGCCCTAGCTGTGCCCAGATAAAGCCTGTCAGGTCGATTTTTACAGTCTCCTTCCGAGGTAATGTCTTATCAAACGTTTAACCCTCACTCACACCGCTGCAACCTCACCCCGTGCATCTCTAGAATGAAATAAGTTAAAGAAAATAGGTGGGTGATGTACGGGGTCGCAGGTCTCTTCTGATCTCAGCCAGGCAGCTCTGCCCGCGGCTGATGGAGCCGGAGGGCAGACAAAAGAAAACGCGATGACAAAATCGGAACGAAACTGAAAACGTGTTTCTGATTTAAGTGTAATCTATTTTTAAATTGGGTGGCATGTAAATATGAAGCCCTAATTAACACGCGGGATTTTTGCCCATGAGAGCGTTCTCTGGGCGTGTTTCTTCCCCTCCCGGCGCTTGTGGAAGCTCCTGCTCATTCCCCCCGCCCCGCCAAGGGACCCCACATCGCCGCCGCGTCCCCCTCCAGAGTCCACCGAACACCACGAAAGGGGGGAGTGAACATGTGTGTGTGTGTGTGTGTGTGTGTGTGTGTGTGTGTCCCGCCCCTCCGCCCGCACATGCGGAAACACCGCGGCGGCTGCTCGGGACCCCTCACAGGCAACGCAGCCCCCCTTCCGTTTTGTGAGGAGGGTTAATCCGTATGAATGCCAAATGAAATCTTTCCAGAGCAGAAAAACACACACGAGTGACACGGAGGAGAAACACCAGTGCCTACCAAAATGACCCGCAACTTCAAAAACACATGCTTCGAGCTCAACCTGGTCAACTCACTTCCACTGAGCAAGGAAACCAATCTTGGTGGAAAGGAGTAATAAATAAATAAATAAATAGATAGATAAAAATCCCCTCAGCGTTTACAACTGTAGAGTGTATCTCCTGCTGTCAACTCAATCAGTAACGATGGCTACACCCAAGCACGAGTTTCCCAAAGAGAACTGATCGCAGCAACAGAGGCACAGCCAACAACCTTACTAGGAACACAGCTTTCCATAGTTTGCTAGATGTTGTCCTCCTCACTTATTCAAGTTAGACCTGGCACGACAGAGGAAAGAATATGGAAGTAGGAAGGAAGCAAGGAGGGTTGGTTAATATCTATTTTCTTGTCGTGGATAAATCATGACTACCCTTTCTTTGAACAGTATATGAAACTCGAGAGCTTTGATCGTTGGGATCTGAAGTTCTCATGGGGGAGCTGGTACTCCTGCTGCTGATGATGAAGAAGAAACACAAACCTCCTTTACTTGATTCAGTTCAAAAAGCACCTACTGTGAGACCGTCTGGTCTAACGTTCATTTTTTATTCTACTGCAACGCTCATGCTATGCGAAACGCAATAGGAATTTCCATACCAGCATTTGCATCCAAATGGACCCGTTGAGATTCATGCTGATGTGTAACAGCCCTACTACGCGGCCCTTCTGGCAAGTGCCCCGCTGCCGGCGCGCTGACTAACGAGACCCAACACCCGGCCCGCCGCTGCCGGTTACCCCGTGGGCCGCTCCGTGGGCCAGGGCTGCGTGGATCCAGCACGGCGCCGCCCCAGAGGCTGCGCCCGCCGGGAACCGCCACAGACGCTGCCAGGGGTGTCCCCTCCGCCTCCTTCTCCCGGAGCAAGCGGCCCTCGCCTTCAAGACGGCCTTTATTTCCCCCACTCGGGGAGTGCTTTTTAATTTCCGAGTCCTTCCTCTGCCCTCTCCCTCGCCCCCCTTCCTCACCTCCGTATTAATTCTGTTTACGAGCAAGCCGCACGGCCGGCCGGGGTGGGGAGATGCCGGGGAGGGGGAGATGCGCCGCATCCCGCGCCCTTCGGGTCCGGGGCGAATCCCTTGTCAGCGGGGGGGGGGGGGGGGGGGGGGGCGGGGAAGAGCCGCTGATGGTGCGCGGCTGCCCGGCGGAAAGCGCCCACCGACGCGCCCCCGGCCTTCCCCACGGACACGCCGTTCCCTCAGGGACATCCGTCTCACCAACCTCCGGCCCCTCCCGACAGGGCTGCGGCGGGGGTGGCAAAGCCTCGGGGGCGCCGCGGCCCGCTCCCCCACCCGCAGGGGACCCCCCCCCCCCACCCCACCCCGGCCCGCTCCCCTCTCGGGCCGGCGGCAGCACCGACAGGTTGACCGAGGAAGCGGCGGGGCAGAGCTGCGCCCCGCGGCCGCCCCACGCAGGACCCGCGTACCTGCAGGACGTTGGCGTGGCGCAGCCGCTGCAGCAGGATCATCTCCTTGACGATCTTGTAGGCGGCCAGGCGGTAGCAGTCCTCCAGGGCGGAGAACTGCCGCACGCAGCGGGCGATGTCGTGCCCGCCGAAATCCACCGCCTTCAGCGCCACGGCCAGCGTGCGGTTGAGCACCGCCTTGTAGACCGCCTTGGTGTACCCGGAGCCCAAGTACTGCACGCTGGTGACATTGCGGATGTCGCGACAGCCCAGAAGCGGCGGCTCCAGCGAGAGCTCGGCCGAGGCGCCGGCCCGCGGCGGCCCCACCGCCCGGCTCCGCGGCCGCGGCCGCTCCGCCGAGGTGCGCGGCGGCGCCAGGTCCATCAGCCGCCGCTCCCGCGGCCGCAGCGGCCGCCGCCCCGCCGCCGCCCGGTGCTGCCGGTAGCGCAGCACCTCCTCGTAGCGTTCGCGGATCTGCCGCGCCAGGGCGGCCCGGCCGCCGCCGCCCTCCTCCCCCGGCGGGCAGAGGGGGGCGCCGGGCGGGGACGGGGGCGGCGGGCGCTCGGAGCCGGGGATGAAGAGGACGTTGAGCAGGGTGCCCAGGAGGAAGGCGAGGCAGCAGCCGGCCGCCACCGCCGTCTTCCTGCGCCTCATCGCCACTTCGCTGCCGGCTTCTCCAGCCTTTCGAGCTTCTCTCCTCTCGACCCTTCCTCGGGAACCAGCGCCGAGGCTTTTTTTTTTTTTTTTTTTTCCCCCCCCCCTCCTTCTCTTCTCCCCCCCTCTTTTTTTTTTTTTTTTTTTTCCTCTCTTTCCCCTCCGGGCTGTGCCGGCGGCAGAGCGGACCCGGGCGCTCAGCCGGAGCTCAGCCCCTTACGGCGCGCCCGCATGACACTTGCCTCCCTGCTTTTAAGCCTCTGAAGCACTTATTATTAGCGGGACGCCGGAGGGGGGGGGGGGGGATCCCCAGCTCGCTACCCCCGCCGACGCGCCCTGATTGACAGCCCGGCCCTTCCCGCGGCCCGGCCGAGCAGCAGGGGGGCCTGGGAAACGTAGTCCCCCGCGGAAGCCCCGCCGGCCGCCGGCGAGCCCGGGAGCCGGGACTACATCTCCCAGGTTCGGCCGAGCCCCCCGGCGGGGAAGGCGCGGGGCGGGGCGGGCGGGCTGACACCCCCCCCAAACCCCACACCCCCTCCCCGATGGGCTCCGCGGCCCCGGCGCCGGGGGCGGCCACGCAGGGCGGGTCCCGGGCGCTGCTGGCCGAGCGAGGCGGGAGCTGCGCGGCTGCGGTCCTTCCCACGCGTGTCCGCGCCGCGCGGGGGAAGTCGCACCGGCAGTGGCTTGTCCTTGTCCCTGGTGGCGGCGAGGGGACACGAGGGGGGCACAAGCGTCCTCGTACCCACAGAGCCACACAGAGTGGGGGGGGGGGGACGGGGGGGTGTCGGATACCTCTTCCCCCACCTCTTTTCTCGCCCGCAGAATAACGCGAAACCAGGCGGCTGCAGCCAAGAGCTGCGGGTTCGCGATCCGGGGTGAAAACTGCATTGTCGGGGTCTGGGTCGTGCTCCCCGCTCCCCCCTCCCCCTCCCCACACACACACACTCAGCCACGGCACAACGCGGGCGCGGAGGAGAGCGGGGCCGAGGAGCGGAGAGAGGGGCTGGGGTGCGTGTCACCCACACGAGACTCCAGCCACAAATCACGGTCTCGGCATGGGGTAGCCCCTGCCCTGTTGGAGATGTGAATTGCAGGGGTGAGTGCTAATGACATGGTTATCCATCAAGCCCACATTACGATGCTGTTAGCAACTAATTAACAAATACAATCAGCCCGCGAAACTCCCACAAAGGAAAGACCATCAACAGGAGAAAAGCCGTAAAGAGTCAGGCGAGGCAAAGTTCACCACAATGGAAGCGGGAAATGATTTCCAATAAGGGAAAGGGACTAGCCATTTAGGTAATACACATCGGACATACCTTAACCTAAAAAAAAAAAACAAAAAAAAAACAAAAAAAAAAAACGGCTGTGATCGCCAGCGTTGCCTCCAGCGCCGACAGAAAGCGGAGTTCGGGGGAGCTCAGCCCCGGCCCCGGGGCAGCGCCGTGGGAGTGGCGGCGGTGGGGAGCCCGGGAGGAGGCGGGGGCAGCCGCCGGCGGGGACGTGGGAGACCGAGGGTCCCTGGAGCAGCCTCGGATTTTTGTCGCTGCCTCCCGGGAGCCCTCCGCAGGCACCTCTGGCGCGGAGCCGGGACGGGCGCCCTTGCTCAGCGGGACCCCCGCAGCCCGGCACTAACCACCACACCAAAATAACGGGGGAGGGCGCGTAATCACCAAGTAAAATAAAAATAACACGTGAAGGGGGGGCTGTCCCCGGTGGGGCAGCAGGCTCCCGGACCCGCCGTGCCGCCCGGGGCCCCGCACCCCGCTGCGCGCAGCTCCGCGGCCGCTGCGCACCGCCCCGCGGAACTCGCTCCGCCCGCCGGGGCGGTACCACCTGCCCTTTCCGCGGCTGCGGGGGCACGACGCAGCGGGTGTTAAAGCACCGCGCCTTTCTGCTTGCGGCATCCCATAGGGGGTTTGCTTTGGCAGGGGGTGTTGGGGTGTTTGTTTGTTGTGGGTTTGGGGTTTTTTTGTTTGTTTGGTTTGGTTTGGTTTTATCCATAATCGTTTCTATTCGTATCTAGCGGGAGCCGCTGGTTTTTACCTTTCAGCCATGCTAGGGCAGCTTCGTTGCAGATCTCCCGAGCCAGCTGCGGTCAGGGGGATTTCACGGGTGGAGAGGAGGCCGAATTGCAGGCCGGAATAATTTTTTTTTTTTTTTTTTTTTTTTTTTTTTTTGCAAAGCAAGTGGGTTCATAACCATATGCGGTGCGTTTCCAAAGCTGTTGGGACACCTGCAGCCTTCGTCTGTTTTGAGTGGGACCCCCACACACTCCCGCAGGCGGTGGGGGGCTCGGATTCCCTTTCCGCGGTAGGTTTGGGAGATCTGAATGTACCAGACCTCCCCCCGTGCGGAGCCTGCCCTTCCCCGGCAGGGCAGAGGGCTCCCGAGGAGTCACCGTGCAATATTATCCATCCGGTCATCTTAAATCACGCTGCAACAGGTCAAATCACGGCGGAGGGGCTCGCCGCTGCGCGCTTCCCGAGCCGAGCGCAGCCGGCGCGCAGCCGGCGCGCAGCCGGCGCGCAGCCGGCGCGCAGCCGGCGCGCAGCCGGCGCGCAGCCGGCGCGCAGCCGGCGCGCAGCCCGCCGTCCTGCGGGGAAATCACGGCGATTTGCCCGTGAGCCCTGGAAACGTGCACGCTCGGCTGGATTTACGGCTTGGTTGATGCCGGCCAACGCTGTTACTACGCAGAGTCAGAATAAAGTCGGGGCGGTTGTGCAAGCCCAGGGAGGAGGCCGCGCTGGAAACGTTACCCGCAAGCGGTGTGATCTCAGCGGAATATTCCTGACAGGCCAAACCGGGGGCGATCCGAGGCCAACAACCTCCCGGAGCGGGGGGAAGCCGGCTACTCCGAGGGGCCGTGACCGCCGGGAAAGCGGAGGGTGCCCCGGGGGGTGCAGGCAGCCCTGGTGGCAGGGCCAGGGCGGAGAGAGGGCGAAGCTTGCTTTGCCAGGCACCTCGCAACGGCACCTGCACCCCCGGATGCTTTGGGGAGCGGGTGTGTTTGTGGGGGTGTACATCTCCCCGAGGTGGAGGCAGTGCCCGCTCTCCTTGAAGGACGGGAAGGAAATGGGATGGGGGGGGGGGGGGGGGGGGGGGAGGTGCCGGTCTTTGCTGGTCACCATGAGGAGGCAGTGATTGAGCCCGAAGGGCCGGGGGGGTGTGGGGAGGCAGAGCCGCTCTTCTGCCTTCCCCTTTGGTCTTCCCCCAGACACGCACCGGGCCGGGCCGGGCAGCGCCTGGCGCCGCGGAGGCTGCGCGCCCGCGGAAGTTGCGCGCCCGCCGCCGGCCCGCCTCGTTCGCGCAGTTTACGGGAACACAACCGGACTGCAAAACAGATGCTCCACAACTCATTAAAGCGGGTCACCTGTTTTTCACATCATGCCCCATCTCAAAGCCGGTTTTCTTCATTATATCTCTCCCGACAGATACCATGAAATACATCACTCATTTAGATACGGGAGCCGACCTCTGGAGGACAACTTGAGCGGAGCACTTTGATGTCGAGAAACAGATTTCTAAAGACAAGCAAGCCCCTTCCCATGTTTCTCATTACCCCGCGCCCGGGGTCTGCCACTGATTAGGGCGGCGGTGCCGGGGCGAGGCGGGCGGCCCGGGGGGCTGCCGGCCGCCCAAAACCGCGCTGCCAGCAACGCCGGCGCGGGGGCACACACACAGCTACCGGCTAAAGTCAACAGCGAGCTGGCAGCCAACAGCCCGTGGCGGCGGGAAAACGGGCAATAAGCCTTTTCTGCACACACACCCCCCACCCCACCCCCACCACCTCTCCCCCGGCGCCGGAGGAGCTGCAGGATCTTCTGCTCGCATGCGAGCCTTTCATCTCGGCAGCGCCGCTGGAAAAGCTGAATCGCCGCGGAGAGAGGGCGGACTGAAGGGTTGGGTTTTTGTTGTTGTTTTGGTTTGGGTTTGTTTTTTTTTTTTTTTTTTTTTTTTCCCACGTGCAACAGGCTGCTCTTTATTTGATCTTCACAGTCGCTATTTCTATCAATATTCCTCAAGCTGAGGATTCAAACACAGAAAAATGAAAACCATGCTACCACGCTAAATAAGATTAAGATCGTGTCAATATATTGACTGCTCCTTGGGGGGAATCATTTTGTTGCTGCAGGAGGCATGGCCGTCCTGGAGGCAAAGCTTGTGTTTCAGGAATGGGCGATGGGAAGGAGAGGTGTGGGAGTCTGCTCCCAAACCTGGCCAGGAGCAGTCGCCCCCAGCGGCCGTGCTCCTGCCCCACTCCCGGCCCCCAACCTGGCTGCGAGGGCATCACCGGTCTGTGGCGTCAAATTTGCCAAGCTAAGCTCAGCTGTCCCTGTTTCTACACCCACCAGCAGGCATCTTCAAGCAAGTCCCACTGTTGGTCTCAAGGGATTTTGACCCCAGGCCCCAGAAAGGAAGTCCCATATTTTCAAGCGTGGGTAGCCTCAAGATCTCACTTAAAAACCACAACTGGAAACATGTTTGTGGGAACTGGAATCCAGAGCTTCTGCTGGGCCAGTTTGGTCTTCCAGAAGTGTTCTGTACTCACACCACTCCCCTTTGACATTAAGGAGTTAATTTTTTTTTAAAGGACTTCATAACCTTTTGAATTCCTGGCCACCTGTTCTGGCTGCTTATATGGAAGGAGAGCTTTTTTTGGAAAGCCAAGCCTCAGCCGTGAGGCCAGAAGTCCCTTGAAAATGCAAGTCCATGTCCTGCATGCCATTTCGCTGAGGGCTCCTCCGTGTCCAACCTCTTCGTCATTCCCTGCTTTGCCAAGATCTTTTCAGCTCTCAGGGCAGGGAGGAAAGCCTCTGGTTCCTCAGGGATGTGGGGCCAGTGGTGGGCCCTTGCACGTGTATCTTTTGTAGCCTTTTGTAACTTTTCTTATGTGGCAAAATCTTCGTAGTGCTTTTTACTTTAAACGAGATCTCTTTTTTTTTGATGTTGTTTCTTCCTTTTCTCTCAGGAAACCCATTCCCTTGTATATTTGAAGCAAGCTGAGATACAGCCAATTGTATTAGTTCTGGCTGGAGCAAAAATGCATAATGAAACACTGGATGTGTGGTGTGAGTCCAAAATAAATGGTCACTAGCAGAGCCAGCAAAAACCTGCAAGCACAGACAGTCTGAAAAAAAAAAAAAAAAAAAAAAAAAAAAAAGGAAAAACTTGGACTCTACCTGCAGTGCTCTGCATTTTTCCAAAGGGAAAAATTAACTTTGGGGTTTAGAGAACTTGTGAAGAAATGCTGGGGCGCTGTGCCTTTTTGATTATATTTGTGAATTGTGATGATTCTTGCATTTGTTGTGAATATAGCATCTGTAAGTGGGAGAAGGTGTTTTATCTCCTAACTTGTATTCTCAAAGAACAGCAGTTTGGTTTTTATGTGCCAGATGTCAGTGTGCCCTGATTCTTCAGGCAGTTGGGATTAAAGCTTCCCTGTATCAGAGAGGTGTTACAAGGGTAACTCCATTAATGCATGTGGAAATCTGGTACTGCAGCGATAAAGACCCTGTAAATATTTACACAGACAGGCGAACTCATGGAAATTTTACATTAGCTTAACTTCATTACAAGGAAGTAGTTGAGAAAGTCAGCAGTATATTACATTCGCTTTTATTTTTAATTAAACATTGACAACGTATCTGGTGCTGCTTCAAGCCACAAGATTCAGAGGGTCACTGCTCTAAATATTTTACAGTCTGGAGGGAAATATCAAGTCTCAAGCAAAGGAAAAAAATAACATAGCTGCTATAAAAATAAATCTTGCCAGTCAGACCTTTTACACTTTTAAGAGTTAATAAAATAGTGGGTAAAGAACAACCAGAGGATATAATTTATTTGGACATTCAAAAGCCTTTTGATAAACACCCATACAAGAAACTGTTAAGGAAACTTGGTAACCACAAAGTGAGAGGTAAAAGTCCTGTCATGGATTAAAATCTGGTTATAAATGGGTATGGAATAAACGGCCAATTCTAGTAGGGAAGGAGATTAATAATGAGGTGCCCTAGAGAGCAGGACTCAGACCATTATTGTTTAATGCTTTATTAATAACCTGGGGGTGAATAGTGAAGTGGCAAAAATTTATGTGAATAGAATAGTACTTAGCTTAGGGCAGGAGCAACTTCAGCGGAATTTACTAAAATGGCAGGACCATGTGCAGAAGTATAAGGGCAGCTTGGAAAGTGTCTTCAAAACCTACAGCAGCACTCCCGCTCCTGCTGGCACGTCTCTACCAAGGTGAGGAAAGGCAGATGTTTCCAAGCATCTTAAGTACTCTTTCACTCCTCCCAGTTGCTGCCCAGCTCCCCTAGTTTGTTACACCAGGAGGAAACACTGAGCTCCCACACGGCAGGACCCTCTACCAGCCTGTGAATAATATCCCCGTGAGCTCCTCCAGTAATCATTTAAAAAAAGCTGATGTGAGTTCCCATGGCTGATCCTTCCCTAAGGACATGCCAAAAGCTCCAGGTCACCTCTCACAGGCATTTCAAAAATTACATGTTTGTTCCAATGAACGTGAACGGCAGCGAGCCTCAAGTCTGTGTAGTCTATGAACGTAAGCCCCTGGCTGCTGCCTGGCACCTGGAAGAACAAAACCTGCCAGCACAACTGGGGTGCAAATATCTGTATGACAATACTAGTCACATCATCTAGTGTGTAACGGGGTAAAAGCATGGGCAGCAGCCTGAACTTACTGCCATTGAGCTTCTGGGCGAGCTGTTCAGGTGAGTTGTTTACTCAGTGGCTTTTTCCTCCCACTGATTTCACTCCTGCGGCGTGGCTGTGTCTTGCTGGATGGACCATGGTGATGTGAACTGTAGCATCATGATCTGGTGCAGGCCTGAATTCACGTTGCAAGCTCTTTATCTGAGCCTGGTACACAGTCAAATGTACTTACCAGCAGTCTGGATGGCATTTGGTGGTATCTTTGTGTTAATCTGTCCTGGGTTTGAGTGAGTGCTGGGGTTTTTTGGTATCAGGGGAGGGGGCGATAGGGAAGCTCCCCCAGCTCCAAGTCAGCTCCACCTGTGCACCAAAACTGAGCCCATCAGCTGCGCCTCTGCGATAACATATTTAAGAAGGGACGTGGTAAGGAAGAGTCGGACTTGAGAGGAGGAGTTGTGGCAGCTGTGTGAACACCAGGGTCAGTGGAGGAATGGAGTAAGAAAGGAGGGGGGAGGTATGCCGGAGCAGAGACCCCCCCTGTATCCTGTGGTGAGACAGCAGGGTGGCCCACCCCTGCCACCCACGAAGATCTACGGTGGAGCAGACATTGATTTATGGCCTGTGATTTATGGCCTGTGGTTTTCGCTTGCATGATCAAGGTGCTGTGACTGAAGAAGGCCGGGGTCTTGTGGGAAAAGGTAGCCCCGCTGTTGTAGCTCAGTGCTGGGAGGATTGCAGCATGCGGGGGGGTGTCCCATGTCAGAGCAGCTGGAGAAGGGCTGCAGCCCATGGGAAGGACTCCAGTTGGAGAAAGTTGGTGTCCCACAACCGAGCAGTGTGGGGAAACGCTGCAGCCCGTGGGAAGGACTCACATCAGAGAAAGTTTGTGGAGGACTGTCTCCTGTGAGAGGGGGACCACGATGGAGGAGAAGTTCCAGAAGCTCCCGCCACTGAAGATGGAAGAAGTGGCCACATTGGCTGCACCTCTCATTCCCTGCCCCTGCGCTGCTGGAGGGAGGAGGTAGAGATATCGGGAGCAGAGCTGAGCCCGGGAAGAAGGGAGGGGTGGGGGGAAGATGTTCTCAAGATGTGGCAATGCTTCTCACTGTCCTACTCTGTTATGTGTTGTTAGTGTCTGTAATAAATGTATGTTCTTTTTTTCTTCCCCTAATAAGTCTGCCTTTTGCTTGTGACTATAATGGGTGATCTGCCCCTCCCAGTCCTATCTCCAATCCCAAACCTGGCTCATCTGTCCCTTCTCATTGCTGGAAGAGAAGGGAGGAGCGAGCAGCTGTGTGGTGTTGGGCTGCTGATCAGGCTCAAACCATGACATAATCTTATTGCTGCCAGTCCTCTGTTCCAACTGTTCTGTCTTCTCTGTGGTGCCACCCAAACACAGTGGAGGCTGTGATGGCTTTTGAAGGCAATGACATTAATGAAAATGAAGGAATGACATTTATGGCTATTTTTCACAGGGATTTATTATTGTTTTGTTTTTAACCAGTGGGTCATTTCCAAGGATACTATTCTGGAAGAGAAAGCAACTCATAAGGAAAGATTTTTAAAAATCCTCTTGGTATGGCTTGGAAAGTATTTTGAAGTACCAGGCACAAAATAAATTGTTTTTAAATACCCTCTTTCATCCGATGATTTATATTACATTAGAAATGTCCTCTGTCCTCAGTGTTGGGACCCCAGAATAGTTGGTGGGGTGTCAGTGCTGCTCACAGAGAGCTCTGCTCCCAAGGGAACTGGAGGGAGTCACACCCCAGGTGGGAAGTGACTCATCTCTGACTCTGCAACACCCAGGAGGCAACCCAGGGCTCCCACCTCTCAGTGAATCACACTGTCTTGCCTTGTCCCTGCATTTGTAGTTCAATCCAAGCTCTTCATGGCTTGTGGGTGCTCTTGGGATTCTTACTTCTCTTTTTTTTTTTTATATAATTTTAAATGAAAAACCATACATACATGCACATAATATCCATTCAGCCTAATAAACAACAACCTAATCCTTTGATGCAGGGAGATGGGTTCCAGGTGTGAATAGGCTTCATTTGTAGAGCTTTACAAATCAACATCAAATGAGGACCTGCTCACAAGTGAAGGAACAGCTTCAGCAGCTCTGGTCTAACCACCCAGCATGTGTAACCAGGGCTTCTGCCAAGGATCAGGTTAGAAAGGAGTGATTTTGCAGGCCAGGGCTTCATGCTCTATTTGCTGCTGAGCCTGGGGTGCAATTCTCTTTGGCCGTGGTTCATGGAGTTATTATTTACATTTACAGTAAGCGCGATACTACATGAGCATAGTGTGCTATCATGCAAATATGAAGGTCACTTCATGGCCTGGGATTGGTAGTTTAAAATAGGCACATTTTACCGTTAACACCATCACTTTTCTCTGTAACTACCATCCAAATAAAAGCTTTGGGAGTTTGTTCTGGAGAATCAGGATAGGCTGGAGTCTGGGGCAACCCTTGGCTGTTGGCAGCTGCAGCATTAAAGCAAGAAAGACTAACTCTCAAGTATTTGATCTTGATCTGCTGAGGCACTGCCCTGGCATTTCCCTGGAAGTGGCTGCCCTCTGCCTGCCTCGATGCCCCGGTGCGGTGAGAGCCACGGCTGCCTTCACTGTGGCTTAGTGCTCACCGCTCCAGGCTCTGCTTGTGGTCGTCTTGTCTTTCCCACCTTCACCACTGAGCCCACTTCTCCCAGCACACCCCCTTTTCCTTCCGTGCAGCAGGCCCTTCTGGTTGTCCCTTCTGCTTCTTCCTCTTGGCAGCACAAAAAATGGCAGTTTTTCAATGCCGGCATCCTCCTCCGGGCTTTTGAGGGCTGCAGCAGCTGAGCCACTTCCAGCAGGGCAATGCTGATTTCTTTCCTCCCAAATCCCAGAACAATTAGCAAAGGCTGACATTTTGTTAATCTGGGCATAATTAATCACCACCAGTGTTTTTATTTTAATTCCTCTGTTTCCATAGTCTTAAAGAGCTTTAGGACCTGTGAGCTTTTATACATGATTGTAGAAGATAGTGATGTGGATATTTTGCCAGACCGTAAAATCCTTTGCAGCAGTAGTAGTTTTTTTAGAGGGCTTAAACAATCTTGGATTAAAATCAGGACAGAAATACAAGGGCCAGACTGGAGAGATACAGAGGAGATTGTCGGAATCTTAGTTCTTCCAGTAGCATAGAGCAATGGAAAGGATCAGGAGCAGAGTATTGTGTACTCAGAAGATGATTTCTTGCTATCTACCAGTTCACAAAGACATGGTAAAGAGGAAGACCTGGATCTGTAATTTATTCCTGTGCCTTTTGTATCTACCTCCAAGAATGCTGGCAGGATAATTGCAGTAGTGGTTCTCAGAGATGGGAGTGCAGTACTTTCTATGAAAGAATCAAGACTGTGTCCAGGAAAGATGTCAGGTTGCTTTACAGCCTTCCATTTGACTAGACAAGATGTTTGAATTATTTCTCAGAGTCACTTAAAAAAAAAAAAAAGGCATGTGAAAATGTCAGAGAATTTCCTCTTTCCCTTTCCCACCCAAATACAAAATCAAATAAAAGCAAACACATGGGACACAAATATAAGAGCAGCCCCCTCTGCACATATTCTCTGTGATACACAGGCTGTTTCCAGATGTATGGATTAGACCTCATCCAACTACTGCTTAAAGCTCAGCCTTAGCATGTTGATTGAATACTCACCGAGTTGAAAACTTCTGGGAAAACTAGTACACTCTGTGTTTAGGCTCCCACCTTTGGCTGTGATACTGGTCACTGTGTCTATTCTATGACCCTGCTGACATCTCTTCATTCCAGCTAGACCATCTTCAAGCCTGCTAAAGTACAGATTTAAAGTCCTTGGAGTGCAATTAAAAATAAATTATGTGATTTTTTTTGTTTTAGTCTTTTGCTTGAATATTTTTAAATCAACTGTTGCTATAGTATAGGAAATACATAGCTCTGACAGTGTGAGCAGTGAAGTACGCTCACAGTGAAAAAGCACAGCATCAGCACTGCATCATGTATAAAAAAATAACTGGATAATGTAGAAAAAAAACCCCAGAAGTGTTTAAAAGAACTTCATGATCTCCATTAAACAGTTCAGGATTTTCAAACCTTGTGTGGATGAACATAACTACTTTTGCTAATTGAATATTTGTGTGTGTGGTTGGACCACCACATGAAAATTTTTCAGACATAAATACACCTGCAGTAATAGTACATAGGGCAATAGGGCATTGCTGTGCTTGTGCAGGGCTCATGCCCTAGGCTGCAGTTATTGCTACCTAATATGGTGCTTAGTACTTTTGGTCCTAATTCCATCATAACCTGCTTCAGCACTGATCTCTTATTTTTGAGTGATATTGGTATGAATAAGATTAGACCAAGATTCTTGGGGCTATAGAGGTACAAGAGTTGACTTTACAACAGCCAGCTCTACAGTGCTGTGCCACTCACTGGATTTTTATCTTCACATAATGCACCAGAGGAGCCTGGGTACCTCAAGAGCGAGAACTGACTGCAAATGAGAGTCAGGACAACCATCAGGCTGAGAAAAGAGCCACGTAAGCTCATCAGTGAGTAGGGAGTGCAATATAGAGTTAGGTGCTTGGCCTAAGGCTGAAAGGTGACGCCACTGCACTTGGGATTCAGACCCTGAAACACCCCTGGGCAGGCAGCCCCCATGAAAAAGTGGAGGCCAAGGCTCAGTACTGCTAGCTCATCATGTAGCCTGGCAGTTAAGATTGTCCTGTGGTCCGGGAGACCTACATGCCTGAATCCCTGTACTGCCTGACCGGAGTTCCTCACTTGTTCCTCACCTCTTACTGGAGTACTCTGTCAGGAGAGTACATGCTGGGATTCCCTCTATCATGATGGGCTGTATATTAAAAACTATTACAGAAATTATTCTGTACTCTGGTGTTTTTTATCAGCTACTGCGTAGAAGAACGGAGAGTCAGCCCCTGGTTAAACAGTGAACAGAAGAAACAGAGACACACAGCACACACTTTTACAGCAGTTGGGGTGTGCTTAAGAAGGCAAGAGGTGGATTTAAAAGCCAGTCTGCTGATGGTGGCTTTAGGAAAGTAAACCCACTGGCTCACAGAGCTGGGGGAGATGCCCAGCAGTGTTCTGTGAGGCCAGAATGTGCCCTATGGGAACAGGAGCACCCCACAGCCTTGGCTGGCAGAGACTGGCCTGCCAGCAGGCTTTGGGCACCCATGGGTTAAGGGTCAAAAGGGTTTCTGAGGATTTTTCAGGTTCTGAAGCTTTCAGGTGCTTAGAGAGGCAGTTAATGACTACATCCCTCTGGAGAGGTGTTTTCTCACAGCATTTTGCAGACAGATATATCCTCAGTCAAATGTGGTTATACTTTGCAGGGGGCTTTTTATTCCCACCTTTCACTAAAGCATAATAGATACCAGCCAGTAAAGTCAGCAGCATTGTTTTGCAACTAGAAACACTGTATATTTCTGCAAAAAAGTCATTTATTATTCATAAAATATTCCTTGATAATTTGGCTTTATTTACCTTGAATATGCTGTTATTCAGAAAAATCTTATCTTGAGATGTTATTCAGGTTATCTTGAATATGCTATTATTCAGGAAAAAAAAAAAACAAACCAACACAAACCAAAAAGAAACAAAACAAAATAAAACAACCCAAAACCCTTAAAAATTGTTTTAGTCCTCAAATGTCGGCCAAAGACTGGAGCCACCTTTGAATCTAGCAAAATCACGTTGATCTCAACTACTTTTCCAGAAATGCTGAGAATTTTATATTCTTTGAGCACCCCAGTGGGCTGAAAATATTCCTGAGAGATTAGTAGGCTCTCAGCTACTGCTCCAATTCATAGAAATTAAACCTTCCATCATCTGGTTTTTATATTTGGAAAATGTCAGCTATACTTCCTATCACGTATATTGTTGCTTCAATGCACTGAGCCTTCTGTGAATTTCAAAACACATAACTCAGCTCTCAAGCATTTCTTTTGTAAATATTGATAATGGTTTCAAGTTCTTTATTAAATAACTTTTTAATGAGTTTGAGGACAAAGAACTATTTTTTCACAGTCTCATGAAGATAAGAATCATAACATATCTTTCTGTACCATGGAACACATGGTTCTCAATACTTCATTGTGCAGCACAGGTTCTCCTCACTTTTTAAAAGTTTACTTAAACAAAAAAAGCCCCACAACTATAAGAAATAAAATCTAAACAAGCCATACTAAAATGTCCAAAATCGCATGCAAATGCTATGTGATAGCTTTACAGGTCAGTGCCTGCTGGCATTTGGAGCAACATTAAAGAGCTCCCTTTACCCCTTTAGTCCAACAGCAAGAACAACTACAAAATGCCACCATCACTCCTTAGTAAGTTTCAATGTATGGACCTCTCCTTGCTCAGCATTATTTATTGCCTGTGTTTTTACCAGAAAGGATCCCTGTGTATACACTCAGGATCGAAGACAATAAAATATTATGGCAAGGTTCACCAGGGGAAGTTTCCAGGGAGAGGTTTTTTATCAGTTTACAGGCATGGTCAAAGTCCTGCAGGGGAGCTCCTCTTTGGAGCAGGCTGTAAACAATTTACATGGAAGTCTTTAGGGTGCCTTGAAAAATATTAAGTTATAGAAGTTCTGACCTCTGTCTCCTAGACCTGGCACAGAGGACTGATGTTTACTAGCAAGCATGCGGCTCTCTAGGAAACTGCATACTGTCAGTGGAAGTAGGGTTATTTTTTTAATACATTTCAATTAAAAGTTGGACTGGGTAGCAGTATACTAAATCAAATATGCTGTACAACTAATTTTCTCTATAAAAAACCAAATGTTTACCTTTGAACTTAAAAATGTTGCCTTCAGGCATATAGTGTTCCAGCCAGCTGTAGTTTAAATGCATGGTGCAGGTTCTGTAGCTTGCTTCTTCATTCAACACTCAAAATCATTCATGTTTGCTAAGTGGAATTAAAAGCCGACTAGGAACAGATTACTGGTCCCCTGATATTAGCCTTTCTTCTCACACATTCCCTTGAAGACTTTCAGGTCTAATAATAACATTTTCCTGTGCTAGTCCTATTGACAGCTTGAAACCTTAATGACAATCCATTTGAAATGTAAATACTTGATCTTATTTGCATGTTTATTCAAGGGAATTTGTATTGAATCATTTAGCTGTGACTACAAACAGAGGTCAAGAGACAAACAAGGAAGTTTAGGTGACTTTAGATGATGTTTTAGGCCCAGCCCACAGCTGGACATGTTGCCGAGAAGGCTAAGAGAGACATCTCCGCCCCTCTAGTCTCCACGTGCACAATTTTTCTTGATAAAATTAAATACAAAGGCATGTATTGGCACTGCTGGTTGTTTTTGTTTTGTTTTGTTTTCCCCCTGCGGTCAGGATGGCAAAAAAGCCACACAACATCTCCATTACACACGTAACCAAAAGATAAGGGTTGGGAAAGGAGCTGTTGTTGATTACTGGCTAGCAGGTTCTTATTTGCATCTAATATTTTAATGATGCTGAGACTTGGCTGCAAGGTTTAGGATGTGTTAGGGCACCGAGAGCATTCCAAAGGTATCTTTTCAGCCGTTTCCAGTTAAGGAGTATATGTTACTGAGTTGTGAATTAGAAGAACCATTCAATCTTCCATCTTTGTCATTGTGCCAACACACGGGAAATGACCTCGTCCTAAAAGCTGAGCACCTGCAACTCTCATTAAGATCCGTCTAATGTCACCCATTGCTTTTCAGGCTCCTAAAAGGGCCTCTTACAATCTACCTGCTTCAAATTCCCTGAGGATTTATTGGCTCAGAACACAGATTACTTGTCTTGGTATCAGGGATTTCCTTTCTTTTGAACAGGAACATAAAACCACAAAGAAAGTCTAAACTCAAGTAATGTGAAAATATTGTGTTTGATTCCAACCCATACATTCAAAGTTACAGCTGAATGTCTGACTTTAACTTGAAATGCGATGCCTTGACTCTGCATATGATCTTACAGCATATAAAATGTTTGGAAGCCTTTGAAAAAATGGAAATATTCTTGGCTTTGGTTACGCTCTTATTATTATGCTTTCTTCAATGCATTTATAGCTGGCACAATAGATCTTTACATTGATCAAACTTGGGTAGCATGTTTCAAGACTTGTGAAATCTGTGTTGTTACTGATTGTAATGGTAGTACACTGTTCAGGTCTGTTGTGCACTTTACAGGTGGTGTGTCTTTAGGTGAGAAGATCCTCACATGTAGATGGTATAGTCCAAAAACTTCATCTAAATCTTCCTGAAACCTTTCCAGTTTATTTCAGTGATAGCCAGCACTAAAAGTTTGAAACGCTGAGCTCTTCTTTCTTAAGAGGTGAGCAGTAAAGTACAGGCACCTGCAACTTTACACTGGCCTGAAATTGCCGTACTTTCGCCCTTTTAAATTCAGACAAAGCAATAAAATTTAATGTATACGTGCACTTACTGCATTAAAATTAATGGTTTCATTTCCAGACTGATTACTGATCATGATCTTACATGAAATTAATTCTCCTAGAAGATGGCTAAGTACCCTTAGAAGTGAATACAGTTTTTTTTCAGACATAGTAAAAATGCAACATAGACAGCAGTGAAAATTTCATGCTCAACATGCTCAAATGCCTCAGCAATCTCAGGTTTTTTTGATAGGTCCTGACAGGAAATAATCTCTGAGCTCCATTCAACAGCTGACTCAAGTTTGAGTTAAGTGGAAAAAAATATCAGCTGTCTTGAAAGATTTAAATGTAATCCTTTATAATGAAGAATATTTTTTTTTTTCCATTGCTCTATGTTCACTTTTAATCCTATCAGAAGTCTTCTGTAAGAGCACCTAAGCAACTTTGTACATGACATGTTAAAGAAGAGATCATACATTCACTGAGCATGTTCAGCAATATTCTCCCAGGGGTGACTTTTGTATTAAGAGAGTAAAACTTTAAAGCATGTAATTAATTATCAGTCAGAGCTAGCTGCATGTGAATGGAAGTGAAGACCTTGCAATCAGACCAAATTAAGACAGTCACGTAATTTGCAGAGCCTGCAATCTTATGGTTCCATTCAGCCAGATGCTGGAAGGGAACAGTCCCTGTCCCACAAGTCTGTTATTGAAAAGAAACCCTTTGCCATTCTGTGAAGCAATCTTCAATGATTTTAAGCAATCCAAAAGCTCATATTGTTACCCATACAAGTACTGATCAGAGGTTCACTCTTCAATCGGTTGACTTGAAATGCATGAAATTCCTTCAAGGCTGTAGTATGAATCAAGCAGAATGAATGTGTTCTCAGGTAAGACTTTAGTTGATGGGAAAAGGTATCCGAACTAGGAGGTGACTGGAAAACCTAGTGTCAGATAACCTTGTACTTGTACCCCGTAAGCTCTGAAATCAAAGCTAGTTCCACTGAATGCTGTCTGTGCATGCAGTCCTATTCAGAAATTGGCAAAGCATTATCTCCACATCTAGTCATGATGAACAGTTGAAGTATGATGGCATTGTGTTTATGTGTGGGCTGTTTATTACACTTGCAGCACTTTCTCATATAGTAATCTTTCCTCAGTTTTGCATTCATTATATGTTCTCATAATAGATGAGTGAAGTTGCGAAATGTGAGTTGTGTATCACACTCTGCAGAAACAGCAAGAATATAGGGACTCTCCCTGTGCATCTTCTAACGTGTTGATAGACATACACGCAGTCTACATACTTAGCAATCAACATCTAGCAGCCTTTGCAACTTTAGCAGTCAACATCTGGAAAGTTGGCAGAACCAAACTCAGGATTTGGATTACAGCTTTTTTCACAAGGTGTACAATTGTCCTAGGCAAATAAAGTGCTTAAGCCCCATAAGGAGCTTTAGGGTATGCAATTACTTTAAAGGACAACCATTTAAAGGACACTGAAAGCCTCACAAAGTTTTACAGCCTTTGTGTGAGCCTTCTGGCTCTTAACTGCCAAACTCAAACCAATGATAACAGTTTGTCTCACGAGGGAAAACATACTATGGATGGATGTTCCTAATCCTACATATAGTTCAGTAGTTAGGGATCTCTAGATAGAAGAGTACAGGTATTTTTCTTTAGTTCCTTCTATTAGTTACCTGTCATGGAAAAAATAGTTGTGTAGGTAACCCAACATTCCCCTTCTTTTTTCCTTAAATATGAGCTTCGCAGTAGTGACAGAGAGCAGAAATGTCTTTATATTACATTGCAACAACAGACCAAAGGACATATACCTGAACCTAATCACTGTACGTAAAAAAGGCAGCATTGTAGATAGGACCAAGAGGGAAGAAGCCCTTCTGGACCCTGTTTTATTGTGGAAAAGATTCAAAAACAATGCTGCTGAGTGGCTAATACCGTATTTACTTTCCTGTTTTTGTTTTAACCCAGACCGTCTTATGTAAAAGGAGACTCCAACACACTCACCCAGTGCTTCTCACCTGAGGCAATGAACCTAGCAATTTCATCTATCAGTTACACCAAACCACAGCACACTTTTCTAAGCTTAGCTTGTTATTGTCTTTCAGGCTGCAGAATACTCAGGGCAATGGAACAGTTACTGGCACTATAAATGTTTTCAAACACTGAAGCTAGTAATATGCAACCTTATTTGAATTAAATTACCTCTTTAAGAGTGTCTGAAACCGGATGACTTCATATAATTCATTATGTTTAAGAAAGCGGTTTAGAGTGGCAAGTTAAAACCCATTAAATTGCTCTGTAGTTTTCTTGGCTGTGGTTGTTTTTCTTAAGTGAAAGTAATTAAACATAAATATTTACTAATATCCCAGGCTGTGAAACTCTATAGCCAGTAAGAGGAACAAGGAGAACCGACCCAGCATTGGCTTCCTACGTTAATACCCCATGCTGGCTGAAACGTGCTTGCTGACTTTTCCACAAGCAGGGCCAGCTGATGCGGAGCTCTGGTGGGGAATTCAGAAGCTGAGCAGTTGATTTTATTTAAACAAGGGGAGGAAACCACTACTCAGATGTGATCTTTTTTTTTAATACACAGAACTAATGCGATGGGCCGTAAGACACCACAAGTAAATTGGCTTTTTCCCCACTGATCCTGTTCAAAGACCTGCACCAAAAATCTGCTGGTGTCAATGGGAAAAGCCCCACTGAGTTGCATGGGTCCTGCATCAAGGCAGTACTTTCACAAGCACTGCAGATGAGCACAGGCAAGCCCAGCCAGAGGCAGCACTGCCTTCTCCTGCCCCGGCCACCCCACCTTACTGCTGCTAAACAGTCTCCCTCCGGCCAGCATGAGTGTTGCTGTGGCCACGTGGAGAATTGATACCGGCAAATACCGACCAGGGTTGGTGCTGCCAGCTTAGTTTAAGGTTTCGGTCGCTGTAAAGCAAAAGCTCCCCCTTGCCAGGCTACTGTAAAGCTGGTGAGCTGGTGGACACTGGTAGAGGCAGCAAACTGTGTTAGTCTAAATAATATAAACTCTCAATATGTATGTTTTTCAGGGGCCTGTCAGGACACCAACAAATGGGTCCAGACTGGCCCAGCATGCCCAGTGAACATCTCAGGGTTAATAATCCAGATGAGACCTCTTCAGATCTGATTTTTGGAGACAGGTATAGGGGACTTAGCCTTGAAATAGTACTCTCTCTCTGTATACTCCATCTGAAACAAAGGGGCCTCTTGTAACTCTTTAGGACTCCAAGATAAAAAAATTAAGCAATTAAATTATTGATACGGTGTGGTACTTCAGTAAGTTGATCTATGGACAGATTTTGCCCTTTCTACACAGGCCGGGTCTACTTCATACTTACAGTAAGACCTCTCTTCCCAGCGTCTAATAAAAGGACTCTCCTAAAAGACCAGAGTCCTCCTACGTTGTCAGAAAAATACAAATCTGCTTAGCTTGAAGAAGATATCAGTTGCTGGCCCAGGGGCACTACTCCCAAAGTGAGCTACCATGCACCATGAAAAAGAGCAACACAACCTTAAAGCAGATGGTGATTAGGGACGGGCATATGCCTGATCCTCCACTTTCTCTGTACCTGCTGCTTTCTGTCGCACGTGTGGCGGGATGCATGGGCAGTCGGTGCCTTGCAGCATCAGGCTGGGGCTGCACAGCCTTTTCAGACTAGGGGGTGTGGGAGGGTTTCCCAGCCCCGAGGGTGGGTGCCAAACCTTCTGCCCCCAACACAGCACTTCCGTCACCTGAGCTGCAGTGGGTCGCCCCAGGGCCACAGCTGGACCCCTCCATGGAAAGCCCAGTCAAGCAACATTATTAAAAATACCATGAAGTTCTATACCCAAGCAGGTCCGCTGAAACAGGTGTTAGGCAGGGGGAAAGGTTGAATTACACAGACAGGAGAGGTTTATTAGAAAACTCTTCAGTTGAGCTTTTACCCAGAGATCTTGTTGCTGCATGTTTAATACTACTGATGTGGCTGCACTTTTTTAAGGTGAATGAGGAACACAGAGTTGTTGCATTCACATTTACCATTCACACCCGCCCAGAAGAGACCATTGAAGGTTTGCCTGACATGGTGCTCAGCATGCAAGCAGAGAAGAGGATTAGAACAAAAATAATTAGTTTGTGAAGTGACTTGTCCTGTGAAGTTAACAGCCCCATAAACTATTTCCCCTGTCCAGCAAGATGTTGCATGAAGAGTGACACTGCACTCTTCCCCCGTCCCTGCTGACCCCTTGGCAGACACACTGCATGGGTTCAAGTCACCCCTGGACCCATGTTTCTTTTCCAAGCAGGGTGGCGGTTCATGCAAAGCATGCTGTTAAAACACATGATCTATTTCAGTCACCGTTAAGTCCAAAACCTTCTGCCAAGAATGAGCTTGTTAAAAGCTGCTTTAGTCAGAAAGATGAAATACTAAGCTGCTTGCCTTTATAAGACAATAGCTCATAGGAGCTGAAACTCAGACATTTTCCTTTGGAATAAGCTAGCTGGATCATTTCAGCCTTTTGGGGGTATAAAGCTCAAAGAAACTGCCAAAGCGATTAAAAAAATGAGCTATATACGTGGCTGTGAAGCAATCTGTGCGTTCTGCTGGAAGAGCTGACCCCACGCGTGCTGCCAGCGCTGCCATGCCAGCCGGGCGCCCGCAGCTCCAGGCCTTCCTCCTCACGGGGCTCCTCCCGGGCCTTTCCCCAACACGGCTGCGGGGGCAAAGCCTCGTTTAACGCAGGGCCCCTCTGGGCTAATTTTTCTGTCTATAAGGAGTGACAGTAAAAGGGGACACCTGACATTTGCTAAGGCTGTTGGGTAGATAGGGACAAAACCAGTCAAAACTGTATTTATTGAATGAACAAGCCCTTATCTGATTTATGAATCAGTCAGCCAGAGTGGCCTTCAGTCATATTACCCCAGGCTGAGCCTTTGCCAGATCTTTGTCACCGGTTCAGTAGGATTTGATTAAATTGATACCTGGAAGGCAAATTGCCAACAAAAATTCAGGTCTGAAAGTGATCATTCAGTAGATGGCATATTTCTATCCGAGGTACTACTGAGCAAACACAGGCTGATTACTTTTATTTGAAATCTGGAAGGCAGCTTTCCATAGTCTGAGAGCATAGTTATCTCCTTTCGGCCTTCGGCACACAGAGGAGTCCAAGATGCTTCATTTAGGAGTGTGCTCCGATTTTAACCCTTCCTATTCACACAGGAGATGGGTGCAAGTGGAGCAACCTCTGGCCAGTTCTCAGAGCCGGGGAGCGAGCCTGCGGTTGCCCCGAAGCTGTCGGCGAGCATGGGGACAGGGCAAGCCTGGCGTGGAGCCGGGGGGTGCTGGGCAAGGCCTGGCCTGCCGCAGGTGGCACCGAGGGCCGGGGCCCAGGCACAGCCCCTGTGAACAGCCACGGCACTGCTGGGCAGAACAGATAGAAAACCTCGGCTAAGCCTGAGAAAACATTCATGCGTTTTAGTCTCGGGAAAATTTGGTTCCTAGTGCTGCCCTAACAGAGAGTGAAGCCACTTTCTTTGCTCCTTTTCTCATCCAAATGCTCTAACAAACCCTTGCTAGATGCTGTAGCAAATCTGAGGCAAGAAAATTTGATAATTTCTTTACCTTCAGGGATTCTTCTACCAATTTATCCTTTTATTCTAATTGCTGTGAGTATTTCAGTGTGCAGTGTGATTCAACCAAGCAAATCAAGGAGAAAGATGAAAAGGGTAAGTTTCTTTCCATTGCATTTAATTGAGAGTTTCCCCACAACCTGTGTGGCAGTAATAGGCTTAGAGTCTTATTTGTACAGTAATGCTTGATTTACTTGTTTCTCCCCTTCTTCCTTTCTCTTCCCATGGTGGCACATTATTGTTTCAAACCGCTGATCTTTGCTGTGGTCTCTTGTTTCCCACAACTTGCATTGCTGGGATGTTTACTTCCTGGATTTAATTCTAATTTAGCTACTACACTAATCCTTAAATAAATCTTTTTCAGTTCAACTCTTTTCCTTAACCCTATACACCAATGTTTACACTAATTTAAATAGGCAGGATATTAGATTAAAGTTAATTGAGGGAGTCAACACACTAATCCAGTTTCTACAGGTTTACACCCCTGAAGAAAATATTAAGAGCAGCCATATAAATTCCCCTTTCTCTTAGTCAGAGTGAGGTGGAATACATTTGGAGAGTGGCCTACTATTAGGCTTTGGAAACCCAAGTCATTTGTATTGCAAGTTTCTCAAATTGTTGAACATAATGTAAGATAACACATGCAGCTAAGTTGAATTCTCTCTTTCTCATTTCAAGGCTGACAGCTCAGGAAAGCCATCTGAACATCGCTGGAGAAACTACAGGTTTCCATGAGACCAAATGACAACATATTATCAGAGTGTAACAATCTGTATAGTGTTTCCAAACAGTACAAAAAAAAAAAACAAAACAAAACAAACAAAATAAAACAACAACCAAACAAAAACTTAGCAACTTGAATTAAATGTTTTGAAAGTTATGGTTTTTTAAATAGACTGAATTTTTAAAACAGGTAATCTAGTAGTCCAGTTGCCATCTCACAAGTTATTTAGACCACTATCTGTTGGTGCAAATTTTCACCTATAATTATGCACAAGTATAATCTAAAGCATGTAAGCACTTAAAAGCCAATACAGTGATATCTAAATGATAAAAACATCAATCATCAGATTTAATACAGACCAAAAAACCCCAATAAAAACACCACCCAAACTTTAAAAAAATTCTGTTCCACAGCCTTTTTTTTTGTCTGAAGATAAGTATATCCGTCTTCTGGATGTGCTGTAAGTTCTAGCTATTTTTTTGCATTGTGAGGGAATGGAAGGCTATTATGGGAACATCTTTGCTGGTTGGTATTTTTTGTGATTTAACACTGGCACTGAGATAGCAACTTCAAGTAATAATTTCATTATGTTCTGTATTGCACGGGTATATAAGAAGATGGTTTATTAATATTACTGCAGCTGTGTATTTCATTTCTGTCTTTAAGGGATACAAAAATGCTTAGCAACGGAGAGGATGCAGAGCTACATATAAAATAAATACAGTTAATTCTACTCTACAAATCAACACGTATGAAATGTCTCCTTTTGAAAAATCAAAATCCACTTTTGACTACAACAGCCTGGAATTCAGGGAGCTGAAAGCCACAGACAGTCACATCCCTCTCCTTTTAAACTGCAAACATCTACCTTTCTTTCATGTCTCATTGTAATGAGGTAGATGCTGATTTACACCAATTAATAACGTGACCAAGGGTAAAAATCAGCAGCAAATGACAGCAAATCAAATTCTGAACTACTCCTATCAATCACTTGTCCATAGTGCATGCATGTGTTTATGTCATAAATTCACTCACTGTACTACGCTGAATCCTGTTAAACCCTGAATGCTCTGGGGCAGAAGTTGTAGCTTTTCCCTGCCAGGTAGGTGTTTACGAGCCTGGTAGCACCAGAAGCGTTTCTGGAGCCCACAAACATAATTTAGCTGCAGTAATGTGAAATTACTGAGCCTGTCTCGTGCCGACATGTGTTACACGCAATTGTAAAAAGGGAAAAAAGTTTAACAGCTTAGCCACAAAGGAATGTTTATATCTGATTACACTAACTGCTAATTTAATGGTAGTTAATCAGTGGCATGTAATACAAGCTGAGCAGCCCAATGGATTTATTGATGAATGGCGTTTAAAGTTGTTAGAAAAGCGGAGCAGTTGTTACGTTCAACAAGCAGGCACAGAGCCCTATCAAACAGTAGCATGTTTGCTAAGGGCAAATTTCTACTTCAGCTTACAGTGCTTCAAATCCCAAATTACTCCAAATTTACACTGAACCAATAGGCCAGGGTGTGAGCTGCAGGCCCAATCCTGCACAGTGCAGAAGAGATCCCCTGAGGTTGATACCTGTAACTACCACATTGCTGGGGCAGGCTCTGAATTTCAGAGAAAAGCAGGCACACTCCTGAAGCTTGTGTGCTGCTCCTACCTGCCTTCAGCCACTGGAACAAAAAATACCATAATCAAGAAGTCACCAGGGCTGCAACTTGAGGCTTAACTACTGGAGTGGGATTTTTATTCTTCCTTTTTAAGGTGTGCCTGTGCTGTTCACCAACAGCTACAGGTCTATAAGCTTCAAGGGCCACATTTCTTCCCCCCTGAAGCCAGCGGGGACTGAAGGGATGGATGCAGCCCTGATTTGAAGGCAGCACTGGCAGCTGCACAACAACATCACTTCCCAGCACGTAAGCCTGCCTATGCCTGGGCTGAGGGGGGGCTAATTTAGGGAAGAGGGAGAGAAAGGTACAGTCACCTTATCCCCTCTGGCAAGTATTGATTTGCCTGGGTGCACACTCCTCACATCCTCAAACCTGACCCATACATCTGCCGTGTACCATGCGGCTTGCTTTCCTTAGGATGAAATATGAGCAAAGGGAGTCTGTGAAACAGCCCTAGAAGCAGATTCCTGTGGAGTGTATCCATGCCCGAGATTAAAAAGCAGAGAAAAGTTTTCTAAAGAAGATCACACTGAACCTTTTTACTCACAGAGGCTTCTCTGAGTGGCCGTTGCTCCCTGCTTCCCCCTGGAGCGCTGCAGCATCCAGCTGTCCAGGCTCAGCCTCCTGGTCCTTCGGCCAGCTGAAATCATCAGGAGTTTTTATTCCTGACTTGTCTGGGATGAAGCCAGCTTCCAAGTGAGAGGCATCTGTAAAGGAGTAAAAAGTTGAAAATTGTGTCAGTTATTTATTAACGGGAGACAGTTTACTGAATGCTGCCAAAATTTAAGAGCTTCTGTTTCTTTGCGAGCTTCAGTTCCTTCTTGTGTAACTGTCAGGAATGTGTCCAGAACTGCTTTTTTCATGAACAATTTTCTTTTAGCATTTAGCTGGAAGATTTCAGAGACACAAGATTGTGAGTTTTTGGGCTGTTAGAAGTGGCCACAAGAACAGCAGGTAGAGAAGAACATATTGCACTTGAAGAGAGCTGCCAAATGAGGTGCCTTGTGACCTAGCATTGTAACGAGGGGGTGTTTGAGAAGGGTTCAACTTGAAACATAAAACCCAGTCAAAACCTTGATAGTGTATTAAATTCACTCCAATGGTACTATTGTGGGGAAAACAGAAAAACTAGCATGGCAGTAATTTCTTGTTCAGAATTAAGTGTAAGCCAACCCTTAGACGAGGCAGATCATTAAATCACTGCTCGGCTTGCGGGCATGTGCGGGGAGCCCCAATAGGCTTCCAGCTCCTGATGGAAATAGTAAGCTATGCTAAACCAGTCGCACCCTCCTGGAGCAATTTACTTATTAATAAAGTCTACCATTAACATTATAAGTCATGTTTGATCCTGTCTGACACAGATATAGAAATGCACGTCTGAAAGTAAAACAGAACAAGACACAGAAAAAGTGAACAAAAAACAAGTGAAAAAGACACAGGGGAATTATGTCTGTCAGGCACAGGAACATGGCTGGGGAGTTTCCAGATGACCTTCCTGTGATGGCAGCGTTTGGGTACATAAAGTAGTTGATAGGATTTATTAGTAAGAAAGACGCAAATTCTGCATGCATGCTCACAAAACTTGCTACTACCTTACTTGGTAGCCACTGTGAGGCTGGTGCACGCAGGCATATGGACGCTAGCAAAGGACTGGGAGAGGTAGGATGGAATTCCCCTGCTTTTGCCACTGAGAAGTCAGATATCTAATGCAAGCTACTCATTTAGACTTCTCTCCATAGATGGGGTGAGGTGAGGCACTGCTCAGATGCTTTTTGCCCATTTCTGTGTCTAGTTGGAAGACACACCCTTGAGAGATGCCTCTTCTCTTCAGCTGTTAAGAGTGCAGGGCTGACCAGCTTCAGCTCACTTAGCCGACTAGCAGTAGGTGAAATAATCCCCTCTTGGATGGGTATTGCTCAACCTTATGCCCTTTCTCATTGCACTTCTCCCTAGGGTCACAGCTGGGAAAGCACACAGGCAGCTGCGGGCACAGAATCGAAAGAAAGTCAAAATGCTTTTGGAGTTAAATGTCAAATGCAAACAAAACCACCGAGGTGTGCAAAAAAAATTTAAATATATATATAGGTCTGAAGGTTTAGGCATCAAGTTTGCATTTTCCAGAAACAACAAGATTCTGATCTCCCAGGATCCACGCTCACCCAGCACAGGGCTAAGGTCCCCAGCAGCATCAGGACACTCAGCACCTTTCTTAATAGGTTTGCTCAGACCAGGAAGATAAACAAGCTAAAGACAGGCTTTCCCCCTTGTGTTCCTTCCAGCTGGCAGCACCCTTCCTGGGAAAGTTCAGGAGCAGAGGAGGAACGCCATGGTGGTTGGTGGGGAGCTGGGGCCCAAGATATCCTTTGTTTTGGGATGAATCCCATAGGGATGGACCCTGGCAGCTCAGATCAGCAGGGGTGCTGTTGAGAGCAGCAGGACAGAAATCCACTTTCTCCCCCAGCCTTACAGGAACCCACCAATCTGTGGCCAAGAAACTTTTTAGTAGCATTGCAAATGCTTATCAATTTTGTGAAGGGTACAAATAGTATTGCTCATCCAGGATGGGAGACCCGAGCTCTGTACATAGCTCTGTCAGAGTAACCTATTAAGTCATTAAGAAGAGAAACACTGAAATTGAGTTAAATGTAGGAATCTTTGCTTTACTGTAGCTGGAGCCAGCTACACCCTGCGTGAAGTGCACGGCAAACCTGTGTTTGCAGCTGAGGTAGAGACCAAGTACTTACAAATGGGTCTTCTGCATCCCCTGTAGATGGAGACAAACATCAACCCCAACCCTTCACTTTCTTCTCAGATCTTCCTCATCATTTGCCATTCATACTGTGCCAGGCTAATTCCCTGTGCTGTGTATTTTTGAACAGACCATTAAAAAAAGTTATGGTGCTGGTCACTTCTCGGGCAAGAGGAAATATTCCATACATAGGAGGGTTTGTTGCTTGTTTATTTCCAGAGCCAAAGTTTTATTTCTTTCCAGCTCTGAACATATAAAAGAGCAGCAGTGGTAGACACAGACTGTGCTGTTGAATTTGTTGCTGGTCTGGTATAAACAGCCCATCCTGTGTATTGACCTAATGTAAACAGCCAGTAGCCTATATAAACAACCAGCAGTGGAGCTCTGGCTAAATGAAGCCTCGAAGTATGTTTGAGCAGCAAGAAATCAAATGTCAATACATATATTTCCAACTTGTAAACTGTTGTTTCCCTGCTTGCCAGAAAGAATTCTCTTTTTTACAAATTTCTTGGAAGTTTGGCATTGTGCAGTTTGCAGTTTCCCCAAAGAGCAGGGTTGCTGTCTCACAGCCCTTCCTGCACCCTTGGCTGAGCATCTCCCAAAATCTGCCTTCCAGAGGAAGGAACAGCACAACAGCAGAGACTGAAGAAGCCTCAGGGGACATGGTTCAGTCCCAACATCCCAAAAGGGACTCTGCAAGTTTCAAACTTCCCACTAGAAATAATGAAGTCGAACTGATTTGCTAGACCACATTTGCAGATATGATTATCCATATACTCATCTTTAAGAACTGGACCATCCTGAGAAGTTGCCTTTTTCTTGGAAAACTCCTCTTTATTTGGGGTAGAAGTCTATGAGAAAACAGCAGTCATTCAAAATGATACCTTTTTTTTTTTTTTTTCCTTTGAGATACAGCGCTTTCTGAAAATCCCAGCCATTCTTAAAGAAATATATGAAATATTCTTTAAAATTCAGTTCACAGATCAAAATGAATATTTACTGTTGATTTGACTACATGACTATTTCACTGTTTTGCTCTGAGACAAATACAGAGCTGAGCTGGAATTTAATGGAAATAGTGAAAGAGAAGGTAGGAGATGCAAAGGGCAAACAGATAGAAAAGAGGGACCCTCCTATAACTATACTTAGTAACGGCAGGGGAAAAAAAAAAAAAAAAAGACAGTTATTTAGGGTGGCTGAGAGAAACTACAGAAAGAAAACAAACCTTTTATCTTGAAATAATCCATCTAACTTCAGCCCACCTTGGCAGATAGCTGTTTGCTCTCTGAGGAGAAAGGAACCAGATGGTTCTCATATTTCTAATGGCTGCGTATCTACATTACAAACACCATCTCAGAGGTTAGCAGTAACTGCTGGAAGCGTCACTGGTGTGTGTGGGGGTGAACGATTAAGAGAACATGAACATTTTCTTGTCTTTTTTCTTTTTTTTTTTCTCCTCCCCTAAATCAGTCTGCGATGAGAAACACCCTCCTAGCGCATCAGACACCCAGGCTGCATCTGTACCTTCATGGGGTGGATGGAGGACTCTGGTTTGGTGTCTATCCAGCACTTTTCACTAACTGGATTCATTGTAAGTGTATGGAGACAGTCCAAAGATGAGATGTCTAGTATAACCATGCCTCTTGCAAGACTGCTGACTTTTTGCATCTATACCAAGAGTAAAAATCAGACAGAATTTAGCCTGAGGTGAACCCTGCTGAGGCATAATGCATTAGGTTTCCATACTGCTGAACCATATAATGAATCCCAGGGTTGGTGCTAATGCAAAACTAGTGGTGATGTGCTAAATGGTTTAACTGCTTATAAAATGGTGGCTAACCACCTGTCCAGTTTTTATCAGGCAGAGGAAGTTTAGCAGTAGTAATAAATCCATCCTATATTAAGTTACAGGGACTAGTTCTAAACAAAAGGAGAAAATAAAATTAAAAGCTAATTAAAATAGTTGTGTTACAAGTAAGGAGTCAGAGCGGAAAGCAGGCTGAAGTCTTCCCCTTACTGTCCTGAAGGAAACAGGTTCTCATTCAGAAGGCTTCATGGCAAAAATGACACTTTGTACTATTTTAAAGCTACCTTGAGCTCTGTTTAACTATTCACAGGAATTAATTGGAATGAATGTTAAGAATCCACTTATCCTGAAGCCTATCAGGATACCTGCCATTCAACCTTGTTTGGGGTAATAACTATATTTTCATTACAGAAACAAGATTTTGCCTCAAATTGCTGTGCTGGGTGAAATAAATACTCTATGTTGCTTTTAAGAATGGAAAACTGTGTCCAGCTTGCCTTAGTTACATTTTCAGAAAATGAAAGATTAAATGAATTGTTAAAATAAGCTTTCTTGAATATTAAATAATAACAGGAGCAAAAAAAAAAAAAAAAAGCCTTAGAAAACATGAAACCTCACAGACAAAATGGTTATTGCCTGAACAAAACTCAAAAATAATAAGCTAAATTTGAATCTTTAGGACTGACTGAAAAATTAACATAGAAACATTACTACTTTATATTGTGGACTATCCAGCACTTCCTCTATCAGCACCCAGTAAATGCATCCCCAAGTACTCAGAACAAGAAAGTGTGTATACTCATGAAATTTTGTTGTCCCCTGCATCAGCCTGTGTGTACAACCTTACCCTTATATTGTAAGAAATGTCATATACTGAACTGCAAGATCATCGGCTCCTAAGAGGACTTCACATAACTTCATTGCTTAATCTTTACCCTCCCCCACCCCATAGTTGTCAAACTGCAGGTGAGGACCACCATAGGTCCTCACAAAGGTTCATAATCACCTTACAGTTTATGTGAGGCTATACTTTTCTAAAACTACTAGTTATTATTAAGACCCTTCATTATTTTAAAATTTAAGAAGCAAAAAAATTAATTTATATAAAGTCTTTAAAGTCTTACTATCAACATCTCAGTTCCTCAAGATCAGAAAAGTGAGAAATCAGGTATTGTTGTAAATACTTACATTAACTAACCAGAGCATGACCATCTTTAACCACTAATTAAACCCAGCTCCTTAAGGTATCTGCAGTGGGTGTATAAATTCACATCTATTAATTACAGCTGCTTCCTATTTCCTCTACATCACTAAAGATAGCAAGCTACTAGCAGACAGTAATGATAAGGGTCACCTGAGAAGACGTGTGCTCCTAATAGGTCACACTTCCAAAAAAATTTAGAAAAACTCCTCAACAACATAACTCAGAAGAGAATCTGAAAACCTGCATGTTTTTTCCAATAATAATATTATCTGTTGTGTATATATGTATTAAAAAAAATATATATTCTTTCTCCTTACACAATTTGTTCACATTAAAAAAGATGACCTTTGATTACTTCTTTGCCCAAGACTGCAAATCTTGACTAAGACCTCCCAGACTTGGGAGGGAAGCAAGCAAGTGATATTTGACTGTTCTTTTTTTACAGGTCACTGCGGTGGTGGTGGCCACCATCACCTCCCTGCTGCGGTTGCTGTCCCTCCCAGGTGATATGCCACTCTGCAGCTACTGTAGGGATGGGCACTCCAGTGCCAGCCGAGCTGGGATACTGGGCACTAACATCCCTCACCAAACTGGCACTGCAAATAATTACTTTGCAAGCACAATGGAGCTGATTAAAGCTGCTTTTGTCATATTCTTGACTTCATGGCAAGGGATTTTTTAACACGGAATTTCCAAAGGGAGTCTTCAGCACCATCTTAAGTTCAAAACAAGTGGATACGGAAGTGATATAGTGATTTAAAAAGGGAATATCGGTGAACTAATTATCATTTGTTTAAATGATGAAAGTACCATTAAGGCACTTTTCTGTCACAGGAATACAGATTTCAGCCAAGCATAACAGCCTTAAAGGTTTTCCATGGATGAATTAAGTCCTTTAAAGGTCTCAGATGAGCAGAGCCACAGCTAATTTTATGTTGTATCAATATAAACTGTGCAACTAAAAAAATTTAAGTAGTCATCCTGGAATTATCTGCTTTTACTACTTGTGTTATAGAAAGCCAGCGTGACACTTCTTTCAAGTTTTAAACCATGGGTAGCCTCTGGGAACTATTTCAGGCTGCAGTGAAGCTCTCTGACACTTACAGATGTCTTCCCACACAGGAGCAGAGCATCAGGATGGCCGGGGAAGGGATGCCTTGCTCCTTGACCCGGGGCCCAGCTTGGCGAGGGCATGTGTGAGGGTGCCTGCTTTGCTTGGGGAAAGGGGCTAGGGACCAAGCTCAGCCCTGCTCCTGACTTGCCTGCACTTCTTCACGGCTGGCTTTCCTGGGGCTGTCTGGGGGGCTCCAGCTGGCGGTCATCCAGGCAGCCCTGCTGTGGAAAGGCAGCTCTGAGCCGTGGGGACCCGAGCTGGTGAGTGCCACGCTCCCGTGGGGCAAGAGTTGGACTCCAAACCTCTTAACAGCACAGGCATGGACAGCTGAGACCTCAACCAGGGCAACATGTTAGCACAAACAAGAAATTATCATGTGTAAAGATAATCTTGCCATTGGCTTCTTCTAGGCTGCTGGGGTTTTGTGTATGGGTTACTCAATCCCAGGGCTCACCTCAGGAAGGTCAGTGTTTTGGCATTACCAGAGAGAGACACTAAGTCTGTCCAAGCTGCACTGTGGGCGGGGGTGGTGGTAGGTCGCAAGTGTCCTCAGGATCTGATGACAAATACACCACTGTACTCATTAATACTCATTGTTTCAATACATTTGTAAATTAAAAATATTGCAATGATTAAGGAATGTATTCCATTAGAAACAGGGGTTTGAAGATTTTCCCCTCCATCTTTAGGAATCGGCTTTGTGTTCTTTTGAGCCCATGACTCCAACAGCTTTAGCATGATGGATGTGCAGTAGAATGTAATTTAAAAGGAGAGGCTAAGTAGTGTGAAATCAGGAATAACTGAAATTAAAGCTTGACTAGAAAAGCAAAACTTTCATAATTAAACTCGTTTCAGTATGATGGATGTTTTTGATTTGCATAGACAGCTCTGTGAGCACACATCTGGGTAATACCAAACTACTGTCCAGAAAACATGTCAAATGCTTTAGATTAGGGATTATATTTTTAGTCTTTCCCTAGTTCCCGTGTTATACATGTCATTTCAAGGCAGTTGATTTGCTAGTTGCCATAAAACCTCTTTAAATATTCTCCATGTCTAACAATATCACCAAAGGAAAGCTGAGTACTGAAAACCACCCTGGCCCAGTGTGACCTTTTTTCCTCTGGAGATCCTGTAAATGCTGCTCTCATGGCAGCAGCACCTGGCTCTGTAGTGGGATTTGCAGAACAGTTGTATTTCTAAAAGTTCAGATGGTTCAGATCTGGTCACGTATGTATTGTTTCAGAGGTTTCAATGACAGATCCAAACCTTGAAACTCTATATTGGACATCATGCTTATCACACTGCAAAGGAGTAGAGACTTGTTTATTATTAATAGCAGCCCATATAAACACAAGCCAAGTCCAGTCAGAGATGCTGCTCCCCATCCAGCATTGCTGTAGATTGCATTTGCCTGATGCTTTTTACATTACCATTATTCATAGTCCTTCATTTCGCTGGTTGTGAATGATGGACAGAAACAGACAATGCATGAGGGTTTAGAGTGTGGATTTAAAAACATGTGGGAAGAATAGAAATGATATATCTATAGATACTTCCTCAGAGCTCTCAGCTCTCACACCACTAAAGAGGGACTCCGAGCAGCGTGTCCTTTCTGGCAGGGAGGCTGAGGGAGGCAGAGATTAAAGCACCTGGTTTACACTCTTGGAGACTGGGCAGATTTTCACTTGGCAGACACTTGGGACATTAATACAAGTCTGGCCAATATTACCTGCCTGGCTGGGTCTCCTGCCTACAGTGCAAGGAAGTAAAGATATATTTTGATCTAAAGATATATATGCATATGTTTACACATATATTATACATATATGTATAAACATGTAAACTTATACATATATTTATAAATATATATTTATATTTATATAAAATATTTATTATATATTTGTATAAACATATAAATATATATGTATAAACATATATGCATAACATACACATATTATACATATATGTTTATACATATATACACACATGTTTATACATACACATGCACAATCCATGGTTTTCCTTGTAGATAAAATACTGGTTTTCAAGCCTAAGCTTGACCCTTTTCACTAGGCCCTCTACATCATCCTTGGAGGAGTCCATGGTCTCCTCTGAAACATTTTTCTTCAAAGGACATCATCTGAGTATGTTCATATACATGTCTGTCAATGTGTATATATATATATATATATTTATATGTGTCTCTCCCTCCATATATGTATTTAAATGGTCTTAAGTATTTATTGTCAGCTCTTTAGCTGATGTGAACCACCAGCAGAGGCAATAGAAATAAATTCATGATTTCTCATAAGGATCAGACTGTTATATATGTAGCTGCAAATTCATCTTACTGAATTTTATTTTTATAGGCCACCTATGACCTAATGATGATATATCTGAATAGATATAATGCTTTGAGATAATAAGGTTAAGCTACCATACTGAGGAATGCAGTATAAATCTAGATGGGTAGAAGAAATAGAATGGGATTAGTGATGTTTTACAGTTTGTGTAAAACAGGAAAATAAACATTAGTAACTTCTAAAAAAATTGTACAAAATTCCAGGTTCAAAAACTAGTATTCTTGCTCAATTGACTGTTTTCTTTCAGCCTTTCTATTTATAGATGTTATTGTTGTGTGTCTTTATTAGCCCCATTTGAGAATAATCTTTAAAAGGTTAGTGCATTCATATGACACTAATACAGCATGTTTAAAAACATTCAATATTCTGCTACCCGTAGGAATAGGTCATTCTGATGGGTAAATGTTTCAAGAAAAGCAGGTAAATTACATTTTGCTGGCCTGGCAAGATGCATCCAAAAATTGGATGTTTTGGGAGACAGGCTCAATAAAGATTTTGTACCTTAAAATTCCTTTTATTTATAGCCTGTGATTTGATTACACTGTTGGATACCAATTATTCCAGAAGTTAATGAGCTGTGTAATTTCCCATAAAACAATCTCATGCAAAATATATAATTTGGGGGGAAAGTTTTTTTTTTTTTCCTTTTTTTCCCATAACCTAAAGAAAAGGAAATGATAGCAAAGCACTTTTTTGAAATTATGTATGGTTAATAATTAACTATGCAAAACTGCTCAGAATGAGACAGATTCTCTAAGGAACGGTGGAGTGAGGAGGAAAAAATCCTCAGTTAATCAGAGAGTGAATTGCATCCAGGAAAAGCTGCAGCCCAGGCTCCGAGGACTCTCCCAGGAAGAGCAGGATGCTGTGTAAAAATGCTTTCCATCTTCTCCCATGACCTTTTAGGCATCAGGTCTCTAACAGCTGCAGCTCCTTCCTTTCTCTGAAAAGGAGCTACCATCTTCCCTACGTGACAGATCCAGACTGGAGTCCATCTGGCTGCCGTGAGGCATGCTGCTGCTGTGCCCAAGGTGAAATAAAGTGCATCTGGGAGTACATTTCCCCAGATTTCCTCCTGCCATGGGCGGCTCTGCACCTGCTGCCTGGCGCTGCAGAGTACGTGGCATGACCAGTGCCTGCACCCCAGCCCAGCAGCACTAGAAAGAGACCACTCAACATTTGTTCAGAATACCTTACTGTGTATCTGGACGCTTTTAAGGTAGTAAATTATACCTATCATTGCATAGAGAAAAATCACCAGCTTTCTTCTCCAGACAACTTGTAAGAAGGAGCTTGAGCTGAAGATGCTTGGATGAACAGAATGCCCAGAGTAGAGAAAAGATAATATTTCCCATTCAAATGGCACGAAATATTCTCTCAAACACCTCATTATTCCTATTAAGGTAACATTTTGATTTGAAACATCTGCAGGTTCTTGAGATCTGACTGAACCTGACATTCTCAACCTTTGGCAACTGTATTACGCCTGGCATGCATTTGTGCATACATGTGCCTTGAGGGAAAGGAAAGGAAGGGGTGAACGTGTTCTGGTAAAGTGGGATCCCTCTCCAAACTCCTTCTGGGTAGAGGGTACCAACAATATCCCTGTCCTTCTGCTTGTGGCCAGTCCTGATCTCCACACAGAGTAGGACCTGGTCCACAGCAAGTTTGAAGAACACACATTATACCTCCAGAATTATTTCCATAGAGATCAATTCTGTCATTTCATCCAAAATGGGCTACTGCCTTTCCTTTACTTCTGCTAGATGGCAGATCCAGGCTGAAGCCCATCTGGCTGCTGCAAAATCAGATTCCTGAATTTCCTTGCCAAACAAAACATGTATCTTATATATCAGTATCATCCTTCTTTTCCAAGATCATAAACCTTTTGACCACAAGCAGAAAAAAAAAAAAAAACAAAAACAACCAACCAACTAAAACAAACAAAACCCCTCCATGAATTAACATTGGAAAAAAAAAAAAAAGAGAGAAAAAACTTTCTAACATAATAGTTTAAAGCCCTACAAAATGAGGGGATTTCTGAATAACTAACTAGACTTGTGTCTGGTTAGCATAAAGGCATGCCTACTGCTAGATTTTTGTATAGAAAACCTTGAGAAGGAAAAGATATATTCTCAACAAAATAAAATGTTGTCAGCTCTTTAAGCCTTAGTGGGAACTGAAAATGTCAAGCTTATACCTTTTAGGCATCATTTAAATTGAAATATGGACCTTCTTCAGTCTTCAAAGTAATGCACTTCAGGTGATAATGATGGATTAACGTTGAGAGAAAATGACCTAGCAGCCTGTTAGTTACTTTTTTCAATTGAGTTGGAGCACACCAAATTTTTCATCGGATCTGCCAATTGGAGACAGCTGAGAAATGACGACTGTGCTTACTACAGGGTTCATACATAAATATTCACTGATGAGCACATTAAAATATGGGAAAGCAGAGGAACAGTTTTTTAAAATTCTGCTGCATTTAGACTCATGTTCAAACAGCTATATATTTCTAAACAGTGAGGGTTTACAAGTTCAAAGAGCTGCCCCATTCACAGTCAAGTTTCTTATAAGTTTCTTACAACATCACACGAATGCGTTTTACAAGGCAACTCCGTTACTCACAAGATTAATTCACTGCCCTTTAAACTGTGGGAGTCGTATTCAAATGTGGTTTAGATTAAAGTGATTTAGCATTATTCCAACATCCAACAACATGAATGTATGTTTTCAATGGATGAATCTGAAATCAGCTGTTCTGCATTGTTAAGCCTCTTACAACAAGCTGTTTGGATTGCTGGTTGCTCAGCACCCCAAAGGGACAGATTAATCTCTGAACTCTGTGGCTGACTCCTATTTAGAGTTCTCAAGCGTCTGCTGTTCATCTGGGCAACCCTCAGACAAATAAGACAATTTACAGGAATCGATAACAAGCAATTCCAGACAGTGGTGAATTGGAGATAACGCTCGCCCTAGACAGATGCAGAGACGATAGCTGCACCCTTTGCTTCGTAAAACCCACCCTTGAGGTTGTCGGGGTAATCCTCTCTGAGTAGGGAAGAGTCATCTGGGGTACTGAGGACACACAGTCTCACCAAAGCAGTGAGGATTTTGCCTGAAATGTGCAAAGCCCTATGTGATGCTTTGAAGAGCACGTTCTTTTGGGAGCATAGCAAACAGCTCGTGAACGCCCACTGTGGTACACCCCAGCAGCAGCAGGAAGAACAGATACAACGGCAAACCCTTTATAATGCTGTTAGTCATAAGTAATACGGCAGGAACAAAAGGGGGTTTCTTTCTGAAGGTAACAGTTAGCTTTTCCACTTCAGAGACCAGAGAGAGACTTTTGTTACCTGGAGCACTGAAATGTGCAGGAAATGGGGCTCCCTGAATCACTCAGGCATTAAGCCTGTGAACCTGAGATCTCTTCCAGAGAGACAGGTAAAAAGCACAAGAAAATAAATGTAATTCAGTAACTGTTCAGAAGAGAAAAGCTTTGCGTCTGTGTGTCAGAGAAACCTAAAGTAATAGCAGGTGCATGAAAAGCAAATCCACCATGCGCATAAATGTGAAGCAGGAACACCTTGCTGACATATTTGGGTTAAAATATGAGAGGGAGCCCATTAGATCATTAGTAAACAAATTCACCAATCTGTTGATAAATAATTAGTTTGAATTCAAGCTGATTGCTCTTTTGGGCAGTCCTATTATTGACTACATCAGCTACTGAGATGAATTCCTATTTACTAGTGCAAATGTGAACCACACAGTTTCTTACTGCAGTTCCTGCAGGTTGGCATGCACATCAGTTTGAGAATGGAGGATTTTCCCAGCAGGATCTTCCAGCACTGCATACATTGCCTTTTGAGGGGTCCTGCCAGCATTCGTGGTCCTCTGGGTGCCTCACCCAGATTTTTGAGAGCTCTGAAAAATGGAGGTAACAGATAAATCATGAGGTAAAAATTAGACAGGAGATCTGCAGTGGCTACAATAGTTCAGAGAACTACTGAGGTTACAGGCAAACAGGCAGTCTTTCTTTTACGAGTACATATTAGCACAGATGACATTGAAGATGACCAGTAAGAAACAGCTTTCCTGGACGTGTAAGGAGTGTTTGGTGGGTAAATCAGGGATTGCACTGCTCTTCTTCTGAACCCAGCCTTTCACCCGCCTGCTGGTGCTTCCCACAGATTTTCTCCCTGCAGACACGGGTGATGGGCACGAGGCTGATGCAGCCAAGCAAAGGCACTGGGGCTCCGATGGTGCAGCTCAGAGGCGAGGTGCCTGGTCCAGCAAAGCAGGTGGGGACATGCTACGTGATTCAACACAAGGATTATTTCTGTAGACCTAGTTTGGCCTTTTAAAGCTCTAGTTAATAATTAATTGCAACAAGTTTCTAGTGAATAATACAGTGAGTAGAAAATAAAGGCAAGCTGTAATGAAGCAATGAATGTGACGTCTTATCAGAGGGGGAAGTTTGGTACTCTGTCCTTTACTGCCATTTTTCGCAAATGTTTATTGTTGTTTTTGTTTTTTTTTTTTGTTTTTTTTTTTTTGTTTTGTTTTGTTTTGTTTTGTTTTTTCCTGTAGAATTAATGATTTCAAACCAAGCTAAGGGGAAAATACTCAAGCCACACACAGGGTCCCCAGGATCTTCCTGATTTCTCAAATTTCAAATTCTAATAATTCTCAGATTTCAAATTCTAATAACCCACTGTTTGTTGGAGAGGCAGGATGAGAAAGAGACAAGATTTTTTGCAGATTATGGAATTTTTTTGGGACAGTGAAAATCTTATCCCACAGCCCTGCATATTTGCATAGGATATCCTAATCATGAGTCCTTTAAGCTGTCTTGTACCCATGCTGAGATTTCTGCTACATCCAGCTATGGCAAGGAGACCCTAGGTGACAAGATGTGATGATGGCATTGCTTAACATGTGGATAACCCCATTGCCACTTTGGTATCAGAAGTCTGGCCAGGGACTCTCTGGGGAGGAACAACTCTTTCTTTGTATTCAGTGGCTAAAACCCGGTCCTTGCTGTCTACATAGCAGGTCCCAAATCCCCCAGCACGACCACGGTGACACCACACCAGAAGAGTCCCAGTGCGTTGGCTGGGCAAAGCCAGTGTCAAAAGCCCAGAAGAGATGAAAGCCTACAGGAGTGACATGTAAGTCAGGCAGGAGCACAAACGATGGGCCTCGTCAGAGACGTGTCATGGTGATGGAAAGATCAGTACCTGAGGTTTGAGAAGGGCTTTTTCTAGGAACTGCACAGGCTTAGAGAACACTCCCAGTGCTCTGCTCACACTGGTGGCTGCCTTGGCAGGGAAATGCACGTGGCTCCACCTCAGTCCCAGGGGAGGAGTGAGGTCACTGTGAAGCTTTTGGCTTCTTCCCTCCATGGCGTGCCTGGCTTGGAGGACTTTTCCCTTTGCCTTGTGATACTTATCCCAGCAGGAGACTAATGAGTCCCAGCTGTGATACCCAGAATGGCTCGTGCTGGTGCTGGTCTTGGCATCTGATCTTAGCAGAGGTCAGGTTGAATGCAGTTGTGAAAACTGTTGGCAGAGCCAAAGGCTGGGCCAGTTTTTCTTTAGCACAGGAGTTTATGTCCTCCATGCCCAAGGACACCACATCCTGATATTTCACGGTTTCAGAGAAGGGTTGGAGATGAGAGTACAAGGCCACCAAGTGGAATATGGGCTTTTACCAGCCAGAAGGAGGGGTCACTCTATCCCTTAGGGGTTCAGTCAGACGCAGGATGGATAGGAACAGACACTCAGTTTCAGTTTTCCCTTTGGCAGGATGTGCTCGGAGGGGGCTGTAAAGGCTGCTCAGCAATGAAATCTGGTCCAGGCACTTGTCACTTTGTGAAAGCAGGAGATCGTATTTGAAGATCCGTACATCTGAAGATGTACAAGAGGGACTTATGCTAAAAACAATTAACAGGTCAATTAGCTGGTGTCACCACCACAGCATACAGGAAGGGACTAAAGAGGAAGTCCCTTCAGTCTGGGAAGGACCCTGCTGCCTTCTCATCATTGTGCCTACTCATCCGTGAGGGCTCCAGAGGCTGAGAGCAGACACACAGCTCTCAGTGAGGCTGATAGCTACCCTGTTGTCCAACACATGCTGCCTGTGCCCGCCAGCCCTGGGGTCTCCGTTCAGGTGCCCAAGGAGGAGCCAACAGATTTCCTGAGTTTGCGCTGAAGAAGCACTGCAGACTGCTCCTTTCTGTGCACCCTGTTGGTGTGTCATTGCTCTCATGCTGGTTTTTGGGTATCTACCTGGGGAAGGGAGAACCAATCTCCCATCACAAACAGCAATTGGGAAATTGTCCAGAACTAAATCTCCATCTGTAACTCCACTCTCTTTCAGGGGTAATGGCAACACCTTAATCACTTCAAGGATCAAAAAGAAGACCACAATATTAAGTTAGTCCATTTTTCAAAAATTGCCACCTAACCTCTAACCTGTCCCAACGTTATTTATTAGTTAGCAGTTCAGCTCTTCACTCAGACCCCTCCCTGCCTTCCTCACAGAGGTGCCACAGAGCTGGTGGAAGGATGAGGAGAGGGAGAAGCAGCAACCCCAGGGCCACACTAACAACTGTGAGTGTTAACAAAAGGCAACAGCCTCGCTCAGTGCTCAAGACATCACGGATGATGCGGAGCAGGGCGGAGGGGCTGGCCGGGCACAGCAGAGGGGAGCAAGAACTGCAAGCGCAGACTGTCATTCTGCCCCCGCCGTGTCCATCCCCTTGGTTCATTAGGCTAAATTGCTCCACAGATGTAGCACACTTCTTTAGCACTTGCTTGTGACCCTCCCAAGGGCTGGGCAAAGAGAGGCGCCAAGCTCCAACTGTGACTGAAACATTAGTTTCTCTAAGAATAGCAATGGGAATCAAGAACACAGTTATTTTCTCCTATCAGAAACTTTCCTCAGTTTTGATACAACAAACTCTGCTCTCATACTTCCACTCCCACCACAGGCACCAGGCAAGACCTTTTGAGCCTGATCAGTGTTGAACTTTCACGGTAGATTTTGCCAGAATAGCGTAGGACAGTCATTTTGATATGCTGGAAAAGGTCACAGTCTTAAACGGTGATAAAATATGCCTCTGTGGCTGGGTCTGTGTTTGCATTTTTGTTCAGATTTCTTACCATGACTCTCCCTCACCCCCTGGGCCACTCCACTGGCAGTTGCAACAGTAGGAGCATTTTTGTAGACCACCGAACAGTTCACAGCTGGTGCCTTATCACATGGGTGCTTTTCCCAGTTTTCCCATTGCTATAATGAATGCAGCTTATGTATGGAATTGGATACCTTCAACATACTGGGCTCTAACAAGTTTTGTAGCTCCTATGTTTTTGAGTGCCTGGTTTCTTTATGAAATTACCACTTTTGAAAAACCTTTGATTTTAAAATAAATGTGAAATATGGCCAGCATAAATACTACTCTGAAACAATAAATAAAACCTGTGCAGTAATGACAGTCTTGTTCTTCCCAGCTGTGCGAATATTCCTGTGGGAGTCAGGCAGGCATAAGTTAGACCAGCCTTAAGGCAACTCTAATATGCACCTAGGAGCTGGATGGGTCCAACAGCTGGCACAGGAACAGAAGAGTTTCAGGATTTCCATAGTTACTGTTTACTCACCACCCCTGGCCCTACACAAAGCACAGATCATGTGGAACTGAGGGTGAAAGCCAGAAACTTTAATATAGAATTAAATTATGGCTAGCAAGGAACAAGCATCAGAAGTTTGGCAATTAGTTCAGCTTACATAACCTCCTCAAAGTCCAGCTGCTTAGCAGAATTATCCAAAGTAAACTACTGCTGGTATTCCTTCTTTATAGAAAAAAAAATAATTAAAAAAAAATATATTTTTAAAATAACCAAAAATAATCCCCATGTGCAGACTTTGTGCCTAATTGGATATACCTGTTTATTTTCACCCAAGCAAAACTTCTCAATTCAGTGAGAGGTTTGTCTTGGACTCAGTTATGAATCATGTTAATTTTTGTCATACATTTTAACTTACATCATTTTGCCACCCATTTAAAAAAATGGGCATTTGTCCTGTACCTAAGATGTGTCAAGCCCCTGGATGCAATAACACGATCAATATATTTTACTGGATAGAGGACACACAAATAGGAAGGAGAAAGATACTAAGTAAATAATTTTGTTTCTGAAGGCAAGTCCGGAAAAAAACAGTGAGAAAAGACTTTGAGTTATGTTATTTCCACATACTGCCCTAAATTGGCTTATGTTGGTATGTGTCTGAGTCCTGGGCTGACAAGAGGCTGGTGAACCTTGGAAGACCTGAGGCTTTTTTAGCTTTGAATTTCAATTTGGAAGTGAAATCTGACACTGAGAAAGTTTCACCTGGTTTCAGATTTCACTGGAAAAGGGGGGAAACGAATGAGGAAATGCAGGTACCTGTCAGAAGGCAAATACAGTGAAAGACGTGAGGCTGTGAGCAGCTGCGGTGCGGAGGAGCATGTTCGTATTACAAACAGAAAAGCATCATCAGGTGAGGAGCCTCCGTGTCCCTGGGTATATGATGCTGCTGCTTCTAATAGGGACATGTAGAAACTGGCCTCAGCAAAGTGGATTTGGTCGTCTTTAGCCAAATGTATGCCTGTATGTGACCTTTCTAAATTGCAGGGAGGCAAACCGCTTCATCCCATAGCGTATCAGAAAGCACAACCAGACTCCACAGATTTTCCCACAAATATTGTCTGCCCTGCAGCCCTGTTCCAAAAAAAAAGTTCTGAGATGATAAAGTATTTGCCCGATAGTAAGATAAATGCACAACAGCTGGAATGTGAGACCTGGCACCAGAGGGCTTTTGCCAGCAGGCCAAGGAAAAGTGTGCAAAGCAAGTAGGAATGAAATTACATGCCTTGTCTGTCCACGCTGCATAAGAGTGCGAGGCCAACTAACCCAGAGTGATAGATCAGTAATTCGTCATTGTAAGGGAAGCAGTTTACAAAGTGCACCAGAATCCTTGAAAGATGTGTTACACATTGATTGAATTCCCTGAGTAATATTTTACCAGTAAGAAATACCCAAGTGAGATTTAATTATATACCCCATTAAAAAAAATAAATCATTAAGCATTACAGCTGCTTCACTCCACCCTTCCCAATTACTGATTTTTATCAGCAGATTAAAATACTTCCAGCTGAAAGTCTAATTAACTGATTTCATGTTTTCTGCCTGTCCTGATCACAGGGCAAGTCTACAGTCCGAGGCAGGCACGGTTATAAGTGACTGGAAGGATTACTGCCTAGACTGTGTGATTTCTGAGGCAAGAGAATGTGTTGACCTTCAGTTCTCCATTCTGCTCCTGCATTCATGCACTCAAAAGCTGCACTGTCTGTACTGTAGCTGATAGTGCTCCTTTGTCACAAGCTCTCCCTCCTCCCCGTTAAGCGCTTTCTCTTCTCTCCATGCACAGATCTTATTCTTCAAAGAATTCAGTCATAAACATGGAAGAGGTTGGGGAAAAAATCTGCTTTTGCAGGTATAAATGCATGGCAGGTTATGCTGCAGCCTTTCAGAGAACAAAAGTGCTTGGTACTATAGCACCAGGTACTTTATTTTATGCTGCAAGCATAAAATCACATCCTGGAGTGTGTCTCTGCACTTGAAAATTTTCCTACCAGCTTTTATTAGGCTTTTACATTTTCCAAATTTGACCATGTGAAAATCTTTATCGCTGAATCAGTCTAAATGCAGAGAAGATAGAGGTAGATAATTTCCTATGCCCTTCAGTACCCCCAGGAAATCATCTACATATTTATTAAAAATATCTTAAAATGTCTAATAGTATAACAGTTCAGAATCTCACACATTAATAAAACTCTTTTCTGGTAGACATAGCACTATGCATGTTTTGGAATAGCATTTAGTTGTATGTGTGGTTTATACACACACACACATATACACACACCCCCCAGTCCAAAACATTCACAGCCTGCATAAGAATATCATCCTGGTTTTAATTTTGAGGAACATTTTGTTTAATTTTTACTCTGGTTTCCTTTTTTTTTTTTTATTATTTGTTTTTTATTTCTTTATTTTTTTTTGAGCAGTTACATTTACAGCACAGAACATACCTTTAATGAAAAATAGGAAAGCTCTACAAAGGAACACTCAGGACTGAGTCATATGAGCTTTTGACTTAACAAATTAAGGCCTGGTGCTGCATGTACTTTATTTCATGTTCCATGTGCAGCAATGGGTGTGCTAAACGTGTGAAGTCAAGCATATATTTTGGTTGTTCAATATTAAAAAAGCCAGATCCTTAATATATATTGCATAGCATTCATTGAAACAGGACCAAAATTGCACCAGTCTGGAATATGGTCCAAATCAATTATATATAACCTGTCTAAACATATATATACATACATATATATTTTACCCATAAATAATATAGAAGCTGGAATAATATTGATATAATTATTTGATACATCTGGTCATTTCTGACTTTTTCAAACTATACTGTTAAAGCAGAGCCCAAACTCAGCATTCAAACAACAAAACATACCCTGGATGGCTTTTAACAGATTTGTGACACATGTTCTGTACAAGTAAATAAATAACTTGACTGTGTGAAAAACTTTGCAATGTAGAAGTCTGGATTAGTTGAACTTTCCTTTACGTACTGGAATAAGCATAAATTTTACTTCCTCTAATATTTCAAAGTAAGAGAATGATACAATGGCATTTGGCAAGAGAGTTTTTGTCACCTGATAACGTCTGTTTGCTGGAGTAGGGTACCAATTTCCAGGCACTCTCAGGCTTCCATTATCTCAATTTTAGCTACCAACCAGCCAGGTAAACTCTCAGCATGGTACCTGGCCAGCTAACACATCAGTCCCAAAAATCCCCCCAAGTACTTCAGTGCTTGTCATGGGCCAGCAAGCATGCCATACGGCCGCCCTCCTTTAGGGATCAGATCATGGCTTACTTGAGTGTGTAGTGTAGAGGCAGGCAGACCCAGCGCTCCCAAGAGCCCCAGCCCAGACATCAGATGGGAGGACTGGGAGGGATGCACTGGGCTCCACAAAATCCTAATGTATCCCAGGCACAGCTGAGGCACGGCAGCCTCACCACCCTGCCACCAGAACTGTATGCACCAGGAAAGTGTTACTCCTGACATTGGTTCAACATCATCTAAAAAAAATCCTTAAAAAAAAGAAACAGCACAGCATTTAGAAACCACTAGGTCTATATTTTGCCCCCAAAATAAATGTTATTTGCACTCCACTACAAGATGTCATCATGACTGCAGCATGGTGTGTAATGACAGAGTAACGCCAGGCTGCCAACAGAGATGATCCAAAATAAGCAGCATGCTGTAAATCCACAAATAGAAAAATTAGGGCTTTCACTTCTTTTTTTTTCCTCTGGACACAGCCTAAAATTGGGCTGAAATTACCTTTATCAGCATGGCCCTGAAACCCTGATATAAACAAGTCCCTGGGGGTGAGGGGAAAGAGTAGACATCTCTTACTACACTTCACAGCCATTGATCTGGGAAGCCACCTATTTTCAGCATGTGAGTAAAAACCATGGAAAAGTTAAGACCTTGAAACACCATGTCTAGATCCTGATATTCCATGGCAGAGAGGCCATGCAAGAATTTCAAAGTGGAATTACAAGCCAGGTACTTACATGTTGCCAGCCTTGCACAGCATCTGGTTGAGGAGGGTTTCACAGAGGCACTGGCCTTCACATCTCTGCTGTCAGCCGTCCCTGACATCTCACAGGCACCAACCACATCCAAGCCACTTCCTGAAGTGGGATGGGAGAGTTTTTGAACACAAAATAACATTTTTTCACTTTTAGATTTATCTATGCCAAATGTTTCGGATAGAAATTCTATGCTGAAACGAGCATTTACAAGGATCTGAGGCTAAAATGTGAGGGGACAATTTTTACAACACTGTATGAGGCTGAATTCAGCACCAGTTCAAAATAAAATGTGTTCCCTACCCTTAGCTCCCACAAACTTCATGAGGAATAGAATAACACATGCTGGAAAAAGTGGCAGTCTTCTAATTAAATCCTAATGGGAGCTATTTTCTGGGAACTGCATTTAAATTCACAATAAATGAAGCTGTTGATAATGCAAAGTATTTTCTTTTGTACATAGTAAAAGAGAGAAAGGTTACAAATTTGGTTGCTTCCAGCTAAACAGCATTTTATACCTTTTCAGTTTTAAGACTCCAGGTCTGCAAAGACAAAGCATATGTTTGGCTTTATTTATTACGTTGACTCCAATGTGATTACTTACCATATCTAAACATTAATCAATTAAATAAGCCTCTGCCTGGTTGAGATTAATTCCCACATATGTGTTGTCTGGGACACACATTATAGTTTATTTTATGAGAAACAATTGCTATCTTAATTTGACGATTTAATTTTAAAAAATATTGACAGCTGTGCTATTCAGCAAATGCAGAAGTGAATCACAAGGAAGAATTTATTTTTGCACATTGGATTTTAGCCCTGCTAACATCAACCATGCCACTTGCATACCCTGGTGTAAGACAGGGAAGAATCGGATATAGGGTCATTTCATTCTCTTTAATTTAAATCTTGATTCAGTTTTATGGACACAAAGTGTCACTGCCTGCAGTCATGGAGAAATCAAGCATTAAAGATGAAGCTTTACTGTAAAGGTCTTTTCAACTACATTTTCTGCTGGATGCACTGTACTTTGGTTATTTTATTGTTGCTTGCAGTAAAAAAAAAAAAAGCAAAACAAAACAAAAAAAAACACCCAAAACCAAACCAAAAAGGTATTATTTTTCTTCCTGTGTATTTTTTCTTAAACTATTCAAAAAACACTTTAGTGACAAAGCTCTGCTTAAATGTTCGTGTTTCATTTTGATGCTGTTTGATTGTTCATTTTCATCATCTGCTTCACTGGACTATTTTACCCTCCGAAATCGTCAGTACATCGGCAGATTTTCCCCCTTGAAAAGCTGTTGGAAGCCTGGTTTAAAAATACCATGAGCAGAAAGCTTGACAACTCGGGGCGGGGGGGGAAGAAACAAAAGCAAAAAAAGATGCAAAGTGATGTCCCACTGACTTCCTCATCTGTCTGTCAACCATCAGCCCTGGCACTGGCATAGCCAGGCCACCCACCTCCCTGAGGAAAGCCGTGTTAAACGGGGCCACCTCCAACAGGGAGACTGTCACTGCCTCAGTGTGGCGTTGACCTACTGTCACAACAGGAGGAGGAGAAGCAATAAATCAGACATCAGAGGGAGGTGGGACTCAGTGGGGCCGTCGAGGGAGCTCCTGGAGGGTGCCGCAAGATAAGAAAGGGGTTGCGGTAAATCCTACAGGCTGTTTGGGTTCTTGCTCATGCACGAGGAGAGCCACTGGCAATTGCAGGTTTTGAAGGCTAGAGAGCAAAGCAGGCAACAGTTCTCCTCAGGAATAATAATAAGAAATATTTTATGGCCTATGACTACAGGAGGCTTGGTCAGAGGAGACTCCTCAAGCTCTGAAAGGCAGCTGAGAGCTAAGAGGATTCCAGAAGGACACACGATGGGGTTCCGGTGCCCTGCATCAGCTCCTGCCAGCCCTCCAAAGGTGTGAAACCCCCCGCCCAGGGCACAGGTTGTGCCACAATCCATCTCCAAACCAGGCTCACCGGGAGGTTCATAAACCCAAGGAATTTTGGGCTAGCAGCAATATGGCTTGGTCCCGATGTCTCAACATCTGATATTCAGAGGGAAGGGTTTTTTCTTAGCCAGAACTGCAGAATTAAACTCTTAACAGCCAAAGTGCCTAATTTTATAAATGTAGACTTTAAAAACACAATACAGGCAGGAATTCATAGGAATCATATATTCCCATTGAGACTTTTAATATTTGTAAACAATAACACAGGCTTATGAAGTGATCCTGAAAAAAAAAAATACTTGAGATGCTTCCTGAAGAGAGGAGGAGGTTAGAAGAGCTGACAGGCAGAGAGAAAACAGCTCCTGAAAACTTTCAGCTGAAATTAAATAAGTAAACAACAGTCTTTGATTTTTCTGGCGTTTTGTCAACAAGTGATTTATTTGGGTTTTTGTTTGGGGCAACAATAAAAAAAAAACAAAACAAAACAAACAAAAAAACCAACAACAACAGCAAAAAACAACCCCACAACAAACCCAAACAACTTCATAAGATTTTCAGTTTTGCTTTTTTATTCCATGAAAACATTCTAAAAAATTATATGCATGTGCATTTCTTACTCTCGTAAGAAAGAATTCAAGTGAAAATTTTGTCCATCTCTAGGGACCATCCAGGAGAAATTTCATGTCCTTATTGCATTTTGAAAGAGTGCCTAATGTAATAAGTAAGCCCTGATTTTTGCAGACAATTTTTCTTGCCAAGTTTCACACTGGAATAAACTGCAGATCTCCCATATATTTTCTTCTTCGGAATTTTTGCCAAATTAGAAGATACAGTTTTCTTTCAAGTACCACCTGCTGATTTTGTGAAAGACAGGCAAAACTCAAGTTTGCCATATGACCTCCGAAATTTTTTATTTCTACAAACAAACCAGAAAACACTTCTCCAGCATCATCACACCCCAAGCCAATTTAATTTGCAAAAAGTTAGAGCATTTTTTCTTTTAACTGAAAACACTCTTGGGCTGTTTCCACAGAAACCACATGCAAATGTTTGACAACTTTTGTCTTATACTTTGAGACAGAAGTCAAGAAAGAAGTAGTACTTCTTCTTTACTTATTTTAACATGATATATAAATTAACATTAAAAAAATCTTGTGCAATTCATATTTTTTTTTCTTTCTAAATACTTGTGCAACTAACCAATTGCAATAGTTCTACTTTTTAAAAATCAGTAGACTGTTCAGTTTTTTTTTCCTTCATTTAAATGTATTTTGTTCAAGTTTGGTTTAAATGCCTTCATTTGTAGCACTCTGAAGTGGCTGCCATAGCTTCACAGCTCCCTGTAAATTTTTCTGTGTATGGACACTGACATTTGAAAGAAGAGCTGCAGTGTTTCTGCCTAACATATTAATCGCCTCTGCTACTAGTAATTTATCTTTTCCGATGTCTACATAAAATAAATTACTTGTAATGGCAACAAAAATAGCTATCAAATATACGGCACTGTCCCACTCTGTATTATTAAAGCCTCATTTTAACAACATGAGTGCAGATCCTGTTGGTCTCACCTGCTCAGCTATTAGTTTCAATTTGTCTCCCAACACTTGCCAACACGCTGGGGTGTGTGAGCAGTCCCAGACGACCTCTTTGGAAAATCTCACTACATTCCCACACCTCTGACAATATTTCACTATACCTCAGGGTAATGCTAAACAATCTTTGCATTGTCCTATGCCATCTGTTCAACATTTTTAAGCATAACTGCTCCATATTGGCGTCTCATGCCTTGTAACCAGTTTCTGTTATAGCATACCATACCATTCGTTTTTGTCATACACTTTCCTTCCAGTTCATTTCTTTTTCATTGCTAGCCAGGACTGAGTATCACACAAATGCGCTGCATGATGCAGCCAGGAAGCTGAATTAGTGGAGGGAGCATCGCCTTGCTCTTTAGTACTGCCGGAGCAGTATGTTCTCAGCTCCCTACCTAGGGGGACCAGCCTGCATCACTTCCAGGAGAGCCAGTGGGTATAGTGTGACAAATCCCACACCTAATAACAGGTTAGCGTGCCCACACAAGAGGAACATTGCACAGGTGCTGAATCAAACACAGGTAAGGCACTGCTGTTGCAAACTCCGCGTGGACCATCACAGTCCAGTTGTGTCCCGGTGTCTCGCACCGCAGGGAAGGAGCACAGCCAGCTGGGTGGTACTTCCAGCCACCAGCCGCAAGGTTAAAGCCAATTGGGGCTTTAAAGCTGCTAGGGCCCCGGGGGCTCGGAGCTGGCCACAGGCACCCCCCCCACTGAGCGACCCACTGCCCCCCGGGCTTGGCACTGGCTGGGGCCATCGAGAGTCTTTAGCCCTGCGCTTAAGCATAAATAAATTACATCAGGCTTCCTCATTCATAAAATGAGGATGTGTATCCTTATTTGGGAAGTATTTTAGAGCCAGGAGTGAGGATATTCTATGAGTGCTAAAAACATTACTATTGCACTTTTGCTGCTTGACTTAGTCTAATGTTTTAAATAGAAGTATTTTTTTAAAGCCTGCTAGGTTTTAGACTCTTCAATAAACAACATCAGTGACTACTTTCCCTAATAATTCATGTCTTCAAGTGCTCGACTGGTATTCTAAGTGAGTGCACTTCCAGTATCTGAGGAACAACAAAAAGGTTTCATACTAAGTTGAGATCAAAACCCCCCTGGAAGAGATGGGAGTCTGCCTGTAGTCATACCTGAATTCAAGAAAGCTTTAATAATAAAAGAAACCTAAAGTAGTTCTGAATATTCATACATTGTTTATTCAGTCCTGGAATAAATCATAAGTGAATTGAAAGGCCTGCTGAATTCACATAATCAACATCCTGAACTGAGATTTTTGAAATTTGACCATGTCCCAAACAAGTAAGTTGTTTCAGTTTATTTTCTTTGTCTTCCCATAATACTGTTCACTAACCTAAAGCCTGACCATCACTGTTTTTCCAAATGAGCACGTGTGGTGACATCCATCTTCCATAACCATTGACCTCAGGAAGTTAAGAAAACAAACTGTTTCAAAACCACACTATGAAATATGGCTGCTAAGATGGCCAGCACATTCTTCTCATTTCTCATTATCCTCTCCTGTAGCTGTCACAGGACAAATCATCCAGCAGGAAACAGCAGCCGGGTCTCAATACGGCAAGGTCTGGTTAGGCTTAGATCTATGGATAGCCTTTTTCCATAAAACTTCATGGTAGGAATACAAGGTAACATCTCTTGGGCACATTCCTAGCATGTAGAGGAAAGAGTGGAATTGGGGTAAAGGCTCCTGAAGGGTGTATCATGGAGGCATCATCCCCCTGTGGTCCCAGAGCGAGCCAGGCACCCTTCACTGCTTGTGCCCCCCCAGAAGCCCAGGGAACCACCTGGGCAATGTCATCTGCAGCTCCTTACAACCCCGTGCTTGAGAACCCATAAGGGAAATTTGATTTTACTTTTTTTTTTTTTTCCTGCATTGGTGAAGCTCTCTTTTCTATATGACTATGCCTCTGCAGTTCAGTTTCACTGTGATTTTTCATCCAAGATAGTGAAATGGAAAAGTCCATTTGCTATCTCCCACTCCCTAGTTCTTCACGAGTATATGCATTACTTAGCATGAGGTGTTGAAGACCTTATCTTCCCCCACCCCCGCCACGCAGTACTGGGCTCTAAAATATACAAATTCTTTCACTGACTGTGATACTTTGAAACTCTCACTATCTGCATAGGCCAGTAAAGGTGGAAAGGATGCCAGCCCTCAGTTTGCAGAGGGAGAAGGGAGACATCACCATCCCTGGAGGTATTTAAAAGAGGCATAGACATGGTGTTTAGGGACACAATTTAGTGGTGGGTTAACAGTTGGACTCCATGATCTTAAGGGTCTTTTCCAGCCCGAATGATTCTATGATGCAGTGAGAGAGAGGGAGGGAGCAATTTACTGGCATTTTCCCCAGGAGTGTGTGCTGCAGCCAGCAAGGTGCCCCAGCAGCTCAAGCCCTGCCCCAGGGGCCCAGGCACAAAGCCAGGCACCACTGGGGACGGGTTTGGAGCCAGGCTAAATTATTCTGCAAGGAGATGAAACAGCACTCTGCTTGCCTTCAACAGGAGGGACTGGCAGTCCTGCACCAGTGGGGAAATACAAAGCAACCCCAATAGGTGTTAATGGTTTCAGCCAAGGGGATGCTTGATGGGACCTACTTAGCTTTGCTCCCAATAAACAAAGATAGCTCTGCTCTGGTGTGACTCTGTACTTGTTAACTGGAGGCTTAATTGTATCCTTAAGGCAGAAGCCTTGTGTTTGGGCTTTTTTGTGGGGAGGAACATCCATAGGGAATCTACTGAGGTTTGTTGTTTAAGGGTTTGGTTTTTTTTAATCTGAGCAAACAGTGGCATTGTTGTTTGGTGATTCCCAGAGGGAATATCAAAACAGCAAGGAAGGATGGATCAGAGCCAGCCACTGAAGAAAATCATGTACATCACACCTAACAAGTGGGAAGTTCACAGTCAGAAAGGTTCCTGAAGCTGTACTTTTAATAAAACCCATAGTCTTAGTGTAAGTGCTGAAAGGTAAGCAGGTGTTCAAATCCATTTGAGGTCATCGGCTTTTCCATAGTCAGAATTGCCTTATGCCTTGCACAGAGTAAGGGACTAATATTCCTCTAATTGCCTGTGCTAACAGAGGTGAGAGTCCTAGGTCTAGTAATGTCCGGTATTACAACTGCCATGCCAACTATACATATTCACAAGCAAAAGAACTAAAGACAACATCATCAGTATTTTAAAACATCTACCCTGAGTAATGTTGCTTCCACATCAGAAAGTCCCGTTTCCAGAAACTACTGCTAACTGTTGGTTTGAATTGAAGAATTAATTTGACTGACATTAGGCTGCTCAGGACAATCAGGTGTCTGCCACTATTATTCATATCCAGGCTTACGACATATGAAACGTATACATGTGAATAATTCTGTGCAAATCCCTTGGAAATAAAACACATGTATTAGCCAACAGCATGTTTTAATAATTAAGAGGACAGCAGCCAAGGAAAAGCATAGTGGTATTCAGAATGTATCACAACCACTTTTTCTTTCCTTTTTTTCCTAACTCTCTCTTCCTCTCTCATTTCTATTGCTGTCATCTTGCCTTTCAGGAAGGAAGGGAAGCATTTCTAGGCCTCTAACCTTTGGTGCCCAAGGAAGGCTCATCTCCGGCTTCCAAACTGTGCTTCACCCTCCCCAGGTGAGAATGAGGATTCTTATGAAATACAGCAAAATCAGGTCAGAGAGCACATGACAGGCCCAATTCTGCAGATTTGAGTGACTCTTTAAGAGACTTCTCAGAACCAGGCCAGAGCAAAACCAACGGGTTCAATAAACATTGAAGCAGTGTTAAAGTCAGGACATTGGCCTAAAAAAATCTGTGTCTCTGAAAAACAAAAGAAAAGAAAGCAACAACCCTTTCCAATTCTTTCATTTGCCTTCTGGTTTCTGAACAATTTGTATTCACACAGCATTTCTAGCTTTCCTAGTTAAGGTCTAAATGTAGTTAAGAATAATAACAACAAAAAGATAAACAATCCTAAGAGAGATTCTCATGCAATTACACATGTTCGGGAACTAAGACTTTTAAAAAACAGGAGAACACATGGACACCCTAATAAAATCACGAGCTGGCAGTAACCAGCTCACCTTTTGTTTGGTCACCTTTCAGCGTGGTTTTTGTTCATGTGACAAGCTGTGCCTTCTCCTGGCTTTGGCACTAAAATCCATATTCTCTGATATAACATTCAATGATATCTCAGAATTCAATACTCCTTCATCCATACATCCATTAACAGTGTTTATAGAGTGCCTCTTGGACCAGCACAATAATCTTAAAACTGGTTATTTTCACAGTCCACTAACTGCATCCTTTGCAGGGTGATAGTTATGATTCAGACCACCTCTTCTCTCAATGGTTTTAGCCCAAAACCCAGTTATCCCCTACATGCTCAGCTCTCCTCTGTTTCGTCTCACTGCCCCATGCTGCCTGCCCAGAGCTGTCAGACTCCAGAGTCCTTGCCGACAGTGCTTGTTCATCAGCCAGCTCCTTTGTCCACAGATTTGGTCCTACACCACCTATATCTAAGAGCTAGGATTTGACTCACAGGCCTTGATCACAGCCCCACTGAATCTTTGGGAATTTTGCTAAAGGTGTTGGGATTGTTGGACTGCAAATAGCATATAATTGTGTGAAAACAGAGCATCAGCATCATTTACTTTCTTTGTTGACTAATGGACAGCATATTGGCACGTCGACAGAAGAAATCAGAGTTGTTCTTTCCCTTCTGTTGCAAAGCCAGAAGAAAATCATATAATCTCTGCATGCCTCTACATGCCCTTCCAGGTTTTTTTATTTATCTTCTTGTATTGAAAGCTTCCTTAGGATATGGGCTACCTCACTACCTGCTTTTACTATGTTAACACAGCAGGAAACAATTTACAGTCAGATTTCTGTACATTGTTCCATATTGCAATACAAGTAATCAGAATAAAAAAAGGGGGAAAAAAAAGCACCCATCAACTACAAACACCTCTTTTCCTCAGATTTCTGGTTGGGAGAAGCTCAGTGATAAGGAGATCTGCACTGTGAACTGCAGAAAGTTCAAACAGCGAGAGCCTGATGCAAAGCCTTATTTACTGCAATTCTAATCTACTTCTAATCCACCTTGCTCTAAAGACCACTGCACAGCACAACACAGAGCCTTCAGATAACAAACATTTACAAAACCCCACTGATTTCTCTCAGCAACATAAGCTGCCAAAAATGCATTCAGCCTCTGTGGAAAAGACCTTCACCTCTGGATAGATCCCATCGGTGCACACCCTGTAAGCAGTTGCCAGCTCTTAGAAAATTACTTTCATCTGGCTGCAGAAAATGCGTATGTAAAAGCAAGCCTGGCAGCCCTTCTCAGAGCTATATTCACTGAAGCTTAAATGAGATAACCATCCGTCATTCCACCGTGCACGCCAGTCCTGTATCTTGATCACACACAGTATCTGCCATACAGGAGAGATGCTTTGGGTAGCCTATCCTTGTTACTATCTTTTTACTAACTTTCAGGCAAATAATCATGCCTGGCATTTATTTCTTCTACCCTGCAGGTAGAGATGGGAGAGAGGTTTCAGTTTCCCTTACTATTCCCATCGGTAACTAAGAGGTTTCGTTTTATTATTTCTTTTTTTCTTATAGGATGGTGCAGAGTGAACGAGTCCTCGAGGCATTCAGTTGTTGCTCACCTAGGCAGTGTTTTGACTCATAAAACCTCAAAGGACTGAAATTTCGTTCTTAATCAGCACACAGAAGTAAATATAATGAAAGTAGAGTAAAAGGAAAAAAAAGAAACTTTTATGACAGAACTACTGTCATGAATAGTTGCTTAACAGTATATGCCCTTCATGCATGCAGCATCTGGGTAGCCCCTTAAAAGAGGTGCCCACAGTGGGTGTCCCACCACCTGCCTCTTGTTCCTGAGATGCATCCAGCACACCCGCATCTCAGTGCCAGTTATAACTGGACATCAGTTTTCCTTAACCAAAAATTCGGCAGCTGTCTCCAGTGCTTCCTTCAGGCTCTGCCCAGCACCACCAGTGACAAAGAGTGCTCAGTGACGCTGCTGCAGAGCTGGCCCGACAAACCTCGAGCTGTTAGCTGTCTCTTGCTCACAGAGGCTGATATCTTTTAGGCAGTGTCAGACCTTGATCTTTGAAGCTAGGAAGCTCAGACTTTTCCAAGCAGCTTGAAAAGCACTTTCAGACCATGAACAGGCAGACCTTCACACTTGCTAAAATATCAGACTTTAAATTTATGTATAATGTTATCAGTGCTATACTGCCTTTGCTTAATGAGGCAACTCTTTTACATAAGTAAAAGCAATAAATGCTCAACTACTGTTTGTCATTTATTAATTTCCTAATTCACTTGGAATGGAGTGGTAAGATCAAATCACACAGAGGAAATGTTTGGGATAGCAGCAAGAAGTCTCTGTGAGTTCTGAGAAACTGTTCACATCAGTGTCATGAGTATAGCCAGAGAAATAACTGAAACTTGGCTGAGTTGCTTAAAACAGAACAGGCTCAATAAGCACACAAACAAACATACAAATTATCTCACAGTCATCAGGGCGTATGCTTTTCCTCACCAGCCTGATGCAGATGGAGAACTTACTAGCCCATGATGGTCACCAGAAGATACTTGCTCCACCTGAACCTTACCAGCAAGCGCAGCTATTTTGTGGGATGCCCTGGTACCTTTTGCTTTCCCCTTGGTACACTGTGTCAAGGGATTGTGCATGTTCCTGTATCCCAAATGTAAGGAGAGCCACCCTGAGAGAATGGAAAATATTTTCCGTTCGTCTTAATGTAGTTTACCAATAAATACTATTAAACAATTTATTCATAAACTCCAAATACAGCTACTTCTTCTTCAACACTTGCAGAAACAGGTGAACAGACATGAAGAGAATACTACGTGTGACAAAGGAGTATTTATATTTATATATAGGTTTCTCTTGCCCTGCCTTTGTAAATTGAAAAATTAACAGATGTTTCACATTTTGCTGTCTAGGGAACTAGCTTTTGAGCAATGGTTTGTTTCTAGGAAAGTAATCTGTCCTAAATAACCTTATATTCATGAATGGCTATTAAGACTTGGACATCCTTCATAACACTTGTTCTAGTCCTAGACAATATTAATATTCATGTCTTCCTCCACACCATCCCATCCAAAGATTTCTTCACCTGTACTCTGTCAGGAAAGTTTTGGCATTCCATGCACTATTTCACTGGATGCCATGTTCATGGGCTATAACTAAGTGCAATTTTCACCTGTCCAGAGAGTAAACAGGGTCAAAGAATGAGTATTTGACTAAGCCATTTGGCAGCTGAATCCACGGAGGAACAGCCTGTGGTGGATAATGGTCTAATCCTGGACTGAGATTTCTCTTCTTGTTATGGGCTTTACACTCCCTGCCATTTTATACCTCTTAATCATACTTTAATCTCATAATCAATCAGACACAATGATAACTAATCCCTCCAGAATGATAATAGATTTACTGCTCACTGTGAAAGATACTGTAATGGAAAGGAACTAGGGACTAATCTTCAACATCCCATCTTGCATTAACAAGAAGAATGGTAAACCATGGGCATGTGTGCATGTAGAGTCATTTCCAGTCTTTGTTCCTATTGCTCTCGCTGAGGAGTAACAACAATTGCTAGAGAGAAGATAGTTATCACTGAAGGTACATGACAATTAAGCCTGAAATGAACTGGGGCTGAAGGGTTGGGATCCAATTTGAAACTAATGCAGGTCTTCAAGGCACAGCTCTAGGTGGAAATTGTGCGGAATGGTATCAGTCCACTCTAATATTAACAGGCAGGATGAGCCAGGCTGTTGCTTGACAACATGTGGTTTTTGTATTACACAGTCTAATCCTGCACTGTGGGCCAGCATGGACTTGCTTCCTACCTTTAGAGTGTTACCATAGTCAGTAGACTAGAAAACGAAAAAGAAAAAAAGAAAACAAACCACCAAAAACATGAAACAAAAAAATCCCTAAACAAAACAAAAAAGGAGTTTTCCTAGCAATGATCAGACCCTTTTAAAAAAACAGCTTCCCAAATATATGTTTGGTCATATTTTTGTTTGCTTTATGTATTTTTGAAGGCGCTCTGATGTAACAAACCCCTATACTGCTGCTTGCATCCAGATACAGTTTTGCAATGAAAAGCTTTGTTCTCCTCCAATATTGGAAGATTTGTGATTGTTAATCTATTTTGTTATTCATCTCTGCATGAAGTTATCAGACCTTATTCTTTACTGGCTTCCACTCATGTACATCAGGAATCTTTCCAAAGATATGACACTGTAATATTGGGGTAAGCGAAGGGAGGTCCAGACCTTGCATGTTTCCTAGAAGATATGTCAAGATGAGAGGACTTTGTTCTTTATTTTGTTGTGATTGTCCTTCTGCAACAAATCTAAAAAAAAAAAAAAAAATTAAGTTTTTCAAGGCAATTTTATCTGGCATTCAGCCACTACTCTACAGGGAGCTGTGGAGTGGGTAGGCAAGGTATTGTGTCACTGCTGCAGATAAAACAGTAAGATCATAGTCATATTTTTTTTATATAGTTAGCTCCAAGATTCAACCAGTCTTAACTACCAGTGATTCAAAATGTCTTACATGCTGGCATTGCTCACAGTAATGCTAACTCATTCCTGTTGAACCATACAAAGCAGATGACTGGAAGCAATTAAAGTCTTCATCTGCCCTCCAGCCCCAGCAGTGTCATTCAGGCAAGAGGTTCTGAGCCCTTTCAAGCCCACCACACATTCCCCAAATTGGAGATTTTTGAGGAATAAACTCTCATTTTTAGCACAAAGCCACTGGATGCCAAGAACTGCCATTGTGCAAATGACATGCTCCAAGACTAGTTTTACTATTCAGATCCCAAATCCCCCATTTCCTGTTGACTCTCATTGCTTAAGCTAATATCATTCAGCCTACTCTTTCAACTGGGTAGAAGGGCTTAGTCAAACCTCACTGCAGTCAGAGCAACACAGTGCACATGTGTAACAGAGTAGAAATTGTTGGCTCAGAGCATATTCATTTGTTGTGTGTAACTCAGTAATAAAAAACAAATGCAGAGACTTCATTTTATATATAATAAAAATACTGCAATATTTTATGTGTCTCATTTTAGCAGTCTGTTTTTAAATAACAACCTTATTTTTTTCCAATTGCAAATCTCTGAACAGAAGAGCAAAACATTAAAGTATTTTTAGTTTATGGGCTAAACGTCCAGCCCAGCAGTTTGCTAGTAATATATGTATACTGATAATAACCACAACTAGCAGGGGATGCAATGCAGCCTCAGTTATTTCTCTCGGCTCTGCAATAACATACTCCTCCTGTTAAGAATTCAGATGTCAGCCAGGATTGCTAACTGCATTGGTTCACACTTCCCTGAAGAGTAGCAAAACGGTAGATTGTTCTTTGAAATACCACAAAACCTTTCTCAACACCACAGCTCAGCTGTTCAGGGAACTAACTGAACAGCATTGAAATTTTAATTTTCCTTCTTCAGATAGGGGGGTTTTTTGGTGTTTTTTTTTTTTGTTTTTTTTTTTTTTAATCACTAAGCAGGGTACTGTTGGAAACATGTCATTTTGAAATAGGTACAATTCTCTGAGCACGTAGGGTTGTTGGTGTTTCTCCAGGGTATGCCAGTGATATCGAGGGACCTCTTGGACTTAAAAAGATATTCAATAGAGTTTAAAGATACATAAGTAGAAATCATTTTGCGCATAAAGACATCCCGCCTTTCCAGAATATTTGCTTTTATCTCCTGAGAGTACACCTGTCTGTGCAGAGTGTGACGTGAGTCTGACCCACAGCAGGCTGATGTTGGGAGGCATCCCTCCCAGGCTGGTCCAGGCAGAGCCCGTACACAGGGCTCCTCCCAGCATGGGGAGGGACAGCCAGCACCACAGATGGGCAGGTAAAAGGTTCTCTTTTGCTTTAGTCAAAATGTTAAGTGTGCTGTGCAATGAATGCACCATGAGTGAAGTACCACCAGAGATGTCAGCCCAGAGCTGCAAAAAAATGCAGAAAATTTAGTATTAATTACAAGGTGTCACAGCAGCATTTTTATACTATCAAACTGAATTTGCCATTTCCACAGACTCTCCAAATCATCTTGGTATCATTCTGGTAAAATCTGTAGTGAAAGACAATAGCTTTCCTGGAAGCAGATGGACTTAACACCTTTAAAAGTGAATTCATCAGCAGGGCCAGACACCAGCTCTCCCTAGTTTGCTCCTGACTCACATAACCAGTATTGACATGACAATATTTTTTTTTCCTCCTCCAGTTGATGTATTTCAATTAAGATGTGTTTTAGGATACTGTATGCCTTAGAAAGGCATAATCATCATCCTCTAAAACACATACTGCAGTCCCAACAGAGGTTGAATTGGGAGAACTGAAATTGAGTGGCCCTTTTCTGTTTCCTCAGCCAGAGGGTTTGGAGTGAGCAGGGTGTATTGTTTCCCTCCAGTCTTTGGAGGTGAAGACAAATTAGCCTTTGCTTCTGACAAATTGGCTTCTTGTTTTCAATAACAAAGTCTCCTAATTGAAAACGTAAACCCTGATTTGAAAGTCCCTTGCGTTTTCACACTTTGCTTTTATCTTATTTGTACTTCTTCAGTTCATTATCTTTGAGAAGCTCCTACGAAAAGAGAGACAGTCCCAATATCTCATTTTAAAATAATGATAATTATCATTGATAGGTGTGACTTAACAGGTGGGGACATACAGCGATATTCAGAATCACAGACAAAAGCAATTTTTACCACCAGCCTGAGTTTTTCCCCTACTGTGTACTTTCAATAGCAATTAAGTTGCCCTGTTTACATAGAGGGGAGTGTCCTGGAATAAAATACTTCTTGAAGTGGGAAAACGTTGATGAATCTCTCACCAGGAAAGCACTATAGCACTATTATTTTCCCCCACTTAGGTGTCAATACCAACAGAGCCCCATGCTACAGCGGAACACAGCTGGAAAGCACTGCTGGACTCCGCAGTCCCAGGGCGCGTTCTGCCTCTTCCTTCTCCTCCTCGTGCAATGCCAGCAAGCCAGCTCCTGATTTCTGATTGTTGCTTCAAGAAAAGGCTCTGAGAGGGCTCTGCTGAAGTTTGCTATGTTAATAAGTGTCTGAGAAGTGCTCTGGAATCCAAGGTTTAAGGAACTATCTGGAAGCTAGTACTAAACCAATTCACTCCTCTTCCAAAATAGAGGAGCAACAGAAGGGTGTACTCTCCCCAGTGATTTGTTTGGTGTGGGGGGATAGGGTCTTCCTCAAGAGGGGAGCAATGTCACATCCTCCCTCCCTGTTTTTTGGGCCCTGGAAAGCCCTCACTAATTAGGCAGTTGTGCTGTCCCTGAGAAATAATGAACAAATGAGCCAATTAGCCCTAATTCATTGTTAAGCTCAAAGCCAACCCACAGCAGCACTTTTCAGAGGGAATTTCCTCACTGGTGACTTTATTTTGTTACCATTTTAACTGCCATCTAATTGAAGCCACTGATGGCTAATTGCTTCATTTATCATCAAGTTTACAGGCCACACACTGCAAAGCTAATTAGAGACCAGACATTGTGTTTCAGCCTCCATTTGAAATATTGCTGGCATTTACATGTAATTCCAATTGATTATGTTTCAAAGAAGCTGAGAGAGTGGGAATGAGAAGATTATTTCTGAAAAGCAACGCTGAGATTAGGCAGGCCCAGATTGTGCTATAAAGCAAGTATTTTAAGTTTATTGGGAAAGGGGGTGGAGAATTATCAGTTTCCCCCCCCAATTTCTGACACTGCTGAGCACAAACCCAAACCCCATGTAATGAATCTTGTATAAATGCTAGCAGTAAGCTCTGCTTCACACACACAGTTCTCAACTGTACCGATTTTCACAGGGAAGTGGTGAATTTTGCACTTGAGATGAGAAATACTGCCCTAAGGATTTAAATCTGACACGTGCCAAGGTCTTGTGAAGGTTCCTCTGTTTGACGTGGAAAGAGGGGAAGGCAGACCTCTGTGTTCACCACGCATTGATTCAACAATAAATCACCCAAAGCCTGCAGACATTTGGCAGGACTGCAAAGAATTGTTGTTATTTTAACTGAAATCTGATAGATTTTCTACTTTTAAGGCATTTTCAGATAAATGCCTCCAATTTGGAGCCAGCTTTGCTCTTGCCTTACACAGGTTTCCCGACTAACTGTGCTGGGGCTACACTTTGGACTGAGGTATGCAGGACCCGACTCTGAGCAAGAATAAAGCTTATTCTTTCCTCCTTGTTGTTTGATATTCTCCTGTTACAACTATTCTTCCTTTCCCTTTTTAGGTCCCCTACATCCCGATGGGCTCATTTCTCCCTAAATAAACATAAAGCGCAGAAGCAAAATGCATTTGTTGCCTGGGAAACATGCAATTCAGCATGCGAGGTGGCCATCCTAAGAAAGCAATAGACCTCCAAGGAAGTTTTTATATCAATAATTGTAACCAACCAGAAGTACCAGGTTAGTAAAACATTCCCTGCTACTTGCTTGTTACTTTTCAAAATGTTTGACAAGTTCTTCATTACAGCCCATGATTTATTTTGGTTTTATGTAGTCTTGGTCTTCATTTCAGAAATGTTTTATTCCAATAGTGACAGAATTTCAGAAAGGAACAGAAATCACTGCCTGAGGATTACTGGTGAACTCTTCATGGTATCATCACTCTGTCTCATTAGCTCCCCTTTATAACTTTGATTCAATCACTGCTTTCTGTAACACACTACTCCTTTGAACCAGTCATATCTCCTCAGACTTTCTAAATGCCACTAAATATATTGCAATAACATAATGATGTCCTGCTTCCGGCACTGATAGTACACTACTGACAACAAACCCCCTCTTTCTCTCTCAGGAAAATATTCACACCACTATTTCTCTCCAAGAACTACCTGGAGGGTTGTCCTCCCTGAGGAGACTGAGTGTGCTCCAAGAAAAATACTGCCATCCACACTGTGGGGTTATTTTCCAGTTAAGTTGTGATGGTTCCTAAAGATCCCAGCAATGATAATTATGTTTCTTACCAGATAAGGAAACTATTATTAGCAGGGCAATAATATTATGTGTTATCTCAGATATGAATCTAGTGACACACACTAAGTTCAGTCATGAATCAACCCACTGTAATGCAAACTCTGGGAGTATCTCATACATCATATCATGGAAGCAAACTGTGTATCAGTACATGATTGTTATATTTATCAAGGATTTCTTCCAGCTGGTTCACAGTGTTTGCTAATGAAAGCAAAACCAGAAAGGGACCATATCCACCACTAAAAGCCAACCACCACCTCTCAGACAACAGCACCAGAAGAATAAATGCAGATAGCCTTGTGCTTGTAGTTGTGAATCTTGCAATAATCAAAGTAAGAAGCCAGGGTAATTGTACCACAAGCCTAGTCCCAAAGTAAAGGTTACAATGGGTTTAAAAGCTGATCTTGGTCTACAATTAAAGAATCACATGTAAGGACTCATCCTGGTTGAATGCAGAACTTTTTAAACTGGGAACAGGTGATCAAATTGTTTACAGTGCTGCCTCCAGCTTTCTTTATCAGTGAACACCCTTTCCTCTGTCTTTTCTTCCAGTAAGTCAACTCTAATGCTTTTTGGGTATTTTGTGTGTTAGTGTTATTGCCACAAGGCCTCAAGACAGTGTCTATCTCAGCTAAAAGCAAGGCTGAGCTGGCATCTACATATAAATTTCAGCACAGTTTAAAAAAGAAATAATCTTAACTGCTCTGTAGCCCTCGCAAATATGCTGGCCATCACAGGCAGCGATGACTTTAAAACCCTCAGTATTAAGAAACACCTTATGATAGAAAAGCAGTTTTCCCAAACTACCTTAATTTTGGGGACAGTTTCCCAAATTACCTTTTCACCTAGATTTATAAGCAAGTTTAAAAGAAAAAAACTGATGGGCTTTATCAACAAAGCAGAGACCTAACCTACCCTGCTTCCTACAGCCTGAACCAGTTTACTGCTTTAACATTCTTCCCCAAGCTCCTTGCAGTAATTTGATCCCTCCAGTGACAATAAGAAAGCAGTCTATGTTGCTGCATAAGAAAAATAAACCAGCAATTAACAAGTTCCTATATGTTTCCTGTTTACATAATAGAGCTCTTTCGCAGGGCAAAAGCCCGGAAGAAATTGATAGGCCTGGAAAAGATTTTCAATAAAGGCTATTCGGAATACCCATCAGTGCAACTAAACCTGTTATTTCCTCTGTGGAGAGTGTAGAAGAGTGGATTTAAATATGGATTTAAATACTGTCACAACTGTCTAGATGTGGTGATCTCTCCATAGGTGAGATCTGTGGGAAAGCTATACCGCACCACTAGTAGTAAGGACATTTCCCATCACAACTATTTTATTTTTAAAAAAAAAACCTATGTACAAAGTGTATACACTTCACAAATACATTAGAAATTATAATTTTAAAAACAGGAAAATAGTAAAGGGGGATGTTGACTGGCTGCTGCTTATCTTTTCATAGATAAAGATAACATACTCTATCAGTCTTCTCACATCTCCAAGATAAAAAAGCTGTACTTGCTCTTTAGTGTACGCTACTACACACATTGCTATTTGGCTTCTCTGCTTGAGTACCTAATCAAACTAAACAGTGCTTGCTGTTATGCAGGACATTATGTTCTAAAACCTTCAATGAAACCCATTATGGTTTACAGGTCTCAGACGTTTGTTTTTTTCCTGTTATTTACGGAGTCTTACACACACTGCTAGCCATTTGAAACACTCTTTGTATTAGATACTTTCCCCTCACTCCAGTCACGTTTGACATTTTCAGTTTTCTCTCTGAGCAGAATTTTACATTGAGAAAGTGCTTTCTCTTGAAATGAAAGCTCATGAACCGCAAGAGCTTAGACAGCTCCCTTCTCCTTTAGGTAGGGCCATAGGACAGGCCATATAGGAGCAGACTGTACTCAACTGTCTCTGACAATGAGCAGCAGCAACGTGGCACTGGTGTAACAGCTAAATCACCACACAAAGCATCAGCTCTAGTCCCATTCCTGCCGTTAGTTTGCTGGATAACTTTTCCACCACACTGTACCGTGTTTTATCATTTAACAGGAGCTTAGCATTGCCAGTCCTTTTTGTAAAACACTTCAGAGGAAAAGTCCCATGGAAGATGCAGGTATGATCTTTTTGCTACAATTGTATTAGCAGAAGATATTTTAAAACCCTACTGCTGGAAATGTAATTAACGCTATTATTCCTGGCTTGTCTCAGTTTGAGTTCAAAGAGTTTCACTGATGAACAGTTTGTCATTATTCCAGAAAATTTAACTACGTATCAGAATAGCTGCAATATTGTTTTGTGTTTTCCTTTTTTTTTTTTTTAAAGCTATTAACTCAAGAAACAGAAAGCCATATAAACCCACCCAAAGTTCAAGATATCTACAAAGTTTCATTCTGATCCTCACTTTAAGATCAACTGAGCCATGCAAAAAGGTTTGGGCTAGTCAGCTTATTTTTGAAAGCCAAACTGCTGGGATAAAATTTGATGCCCACATGTCATGCAGGAGTACAGCACAAGTTCTGGTCAAAAAAGACCAAAACCAATGCATGAAAAACGTGCTCCAAAACTTCCCCAAACATAGCCTGAGAGAAATTTAATCTAAATTGACAGGCCATTCCCACTGATTTCAATGGGAGATTAGTCAGAGGCTGTGTGTACTACAGGCTCCAGCTTCCCATACAGTTATGGGGTCCCACAGAGTTAGGGTAGACCTCAGGGGTGTCTGCTCCAGAACCGTAACTTCATGCATCCACATTACATTCCCCTTTTCATCCATTTAATCTTTAAGCTTCATTTTTTTCATCAAATTCTTAAACTTTAGTTTCCAGATACTCATCTGTGGACTGCCAGATCTAGACAAAGAACCTGCAAGCCCAAGGACAGTTACTGTGTTCAACATTCAAACTTTTCTGAAGTGATAACTTCATGTGGTTGCACAATAGTAAACACTGTGACTTCAGCATTGTTTTTTATCTTTCCAAAGATCTTTTATTCCACTAGTTGTTTGTTATATTTAATATATAATAAGCCAGCAGTTTCTCCTCTTGCAGTTTGCTTGGGACTATTATTAACAAAGGTTTAACATATACAAAATTATTCCTCAGATGTACATGCCAAGTTTGCAGACTGTGTATTAAGAGGTTTTCGAGTAAACTGCTGGCAAGAAAGGACTGGATAAATTAAAAAATGAGAACATTAACTTCCTTATTCTAGTTCAAAAAATGGTGGAATAGACTTCATTCACATTTCCCAGGACACTACTGAAGAGAATGGTTTCAAATCAAAATGATTGCTTAACCTTAACTGTAGAGTTATGACATGAAAAAGCTATAATCATCAAATTAAAGGGGTAAAATTTAGGAGAAGTGTGGGTTGAACCATCCTAGGATATATGGTCAGTCCCATGATGTGAAGTGGGAAATGGAAAAGGAATAACATAATAATAATATACATTTTTAGTATCTTTCATCCACAAGAATTTCAAAATGCTTCCCAGACTAAACATGAAAGTTCACATTCTGATTTCTGCTCCCCTGGTGTAAATCCAAAGCAATTTGACTGAAGTTAGAGTCAACTCTTCATTTACAAAATTGAAATTGAGATCAGAGGTTTGGCCCTACTGTAGGCATAGAGTAATGGGTTTCATTTGTGCACTGGTCTCATTCAAACAGCTATAATTTGAAGCAAATTCATTTTCCAGCATTGAGAGAACTAGAACTGATAAATCTGGCACTCAAATATATACAGCAAAAAAAGACAAAAAAAAAGCAGTAATGCAGCTTTTTAACATTCATTCAGAGACGTAAAGCAGGCAAGTATCCCTGTGAGTATAAAATATTATCGCTTTAATTCAGTTCAGTAAAAAAACTTCTCCAAGAAAACACTGAATTAAGAGAGTGAGAGGAGGCAGAAAGAAGCAATACATTAAAGCACATTAATTTAAACTACAATGATGCTCTCTGTCCAGTCCATTTAAGAACTCTTTTTTGACAATAAGCTTTTTTTTTGTGCAGCACCCCTCATTCCCAGCCACACCCGGATCATTTCTGAAATATATGAAGGTCTAGTTTTCTTAGATCTACAATCACTGCCTCTATAATTTTATTGTGTTATGAGAATTAGAAACAAGAGATCCTTCATGACTATCAACATTTTCCAAGTTGGCTTGGGAAGACATTGCAGCCAATCTGCAAATTTTGGGTTGTTTTTTGTTTGTTTGATTTGCTTTTTGTTGTTGTTGGGCTTTTGGGGTTCTTTGTTTGGGGTTGTTGTGGGGTTTTTTTTGTTTGTGTTTTTGCTTGTTTGTTTGTTTTTGTTTTGTTTTAAAGCCTAAGCTTTGCAGTTTCGCTTCCCTGATGTGATCTGGCTCCTGCTGAGTTCACTACAGTTTCTCTGGTAATTCCAGTGAGGCTTAGACTGGGGTCTTCTATGACCATGGAGCTGAAGTAGATTATTTTAGCCTTCTTCATGAGAAGCAAGATGCTAGACCTTTTTTTACACACCCTGCAAAAACGCTCCCTCAACGTTTTTTCCAGGGCAAAGACCAAGGGTCAAAGATCTTTCATGGAGAGGAACATCTCTACTTTTGCACAAAATTGTACCCTTCCTAATCCAACTGTGTGTCATCAAATAACTTAAAACTTCCCAGGAGAGTATTTATCTGATCTCAGGTCAGTAAGAGTGGCTTTAAAACTTAAACTGCTGGTATGTAAAGAGCAACAAACCCTGCAGTTTATTTGAGCAGTAGGGTCAGAAAGCAAGCATGAACCTAGAGGAAAATGTTATAAAAAGTTCCCTTTGAATGATGAACAGTAAGCTATCTGCTGTTATTTAAACAAGCAGGATTTGCACACATCATTGATCAAGATTGAGAAAGTCCTCTTGTATTTCTGGGCTTCTGATTTCAGACAACCAAGGGTCACCACCAACTCAAGTCACCATCTAGTAGGTGAGTTTGCCAGTTTTGCCAGTTCTTGGCCTTCTGCAATTCTTTTTTTTTTAAGAAAAAACAGATACTTCAGATTAATGACACTATCAGTCCAAAGTTCAATAGCCCAAGATTTAAATTAGTCACAGTCAAAAAGGAAACAGTGGTAATTGACACAAGTCCTTTAGAAGTTTTTGACATCTGACACAAAAATCCTCATCTAATTAATATCCAGGGAGCAATTCTCCATCTTCATTACTATAAAACTAAGCTCTGAAACAAAGACTGTGAATTTAAGAATAATACAGTGATTTATATACAGACTGTCATGGAGACTGCTAAAATTGACTAAAATTTGTCCTTCATGGTGAATTTGTAATGACTAATGTTAATTAAGATACAATTTCCTTATACTGACTTAGGGAAGACCCTTGTAGCCTGTTCATTAAATACATGCTTGTCAACTGAAAACACACAGAAATACAAAGGAATGAGATTTTTAAGCAAGCCTTTCCCTGTTTGGCCCCTGTGCTTATTCCAGTCTAAATCAAACACACAGTCCAAAGGTATATTTTATTTGAAGAAATAAAATTGTTTAATAGTCAGCTCGGCAGTAACCTCTCTTCATCACTCAGTATGGCAATATTTGCTCCAGTGGGAATCAGTGCCTGAGCATATCTGCTCCTCCAAGGAGAGGAGAGGGGACTGATTTTAGCTTCTACCACTCTCTTATCAGGATTTTACCTACCTTGCCTCAGTTGCTAGTCTCTACCAGCCCCAGGACACAAAGGAGCATGCAGCAGCCCTAGGGAAGGAGCAGGAGAGGCACGACCAGGATGTGGCTCTGCTAACCAGCCACAACCCACTGCCCACTGGCTCACTGCTTGGCTTCCAATCCTTCAACAATGAATGAGGCTAAAAGCAAGTGCCTTCTTGAGTAAGGTACCTTGCAGAAGCAGGCTTTAATTTCTGAGCAAAAAATGCCTGCCTGCTCCTATTTGCTGTGTGCAGAAACACAGGACTTCCCATATACTCTCCAGAAAAATGCAGGAAGGAATGTTTGAATTATACAGTTGTAGGTTTGGGGTTTTTTTTTTGTTTTGTTTTGTTTGTTTTTTTTTTTTTTTTTTTTTTTTTTTGTTTTTGGTTTTTTTTGTTTGTTTGTTTTTGTTTTTTCCCATTTTAATGAAACAATTCTGACAAGGCTTAAATATTTCTCAAATCAAAAAGAGATAACACTAGAGACTGGTAGGTTCTGATTTGTAAGGTAAAGCATCTGGAGTTCCCACTGACTTTAATTAAAGCTTCAGTTGCCTACTCCTCCCTCAAGCCAGACCTTCCCCTTGATGCAGAGCTTGGAACTGTTCTGAGTAGTTCAGAGAATTTTCAGAATGTATAAAAAAAGGCACTGCTCTCCTATTAATTTCCGCAACAAATATAACAAACTGGATTTTTAGTTACAACTATTTTTAAAAAGAGCAAAGGGGCTAAGACCTGACTGCAAATGGCAATGCTACAGTCTGACAGAAGAGGATCCATCTCCTCTCCTGAACCTAAGAAGTGCACACTTTCAGTGCCTAAAAAGGGAAACACATACCCCATGCATTTGTTTCCCTCCCCAGCTCAGGCCATCATCACAAGTAACAAAAGTGAACAACAGATTCTAGCACCTCCCTAATGGTCTCCACCTGCCTTTGCTACACACAGTATGGAAAAAGGAAAATATTCCCCAGCATTCCTGTGGGTAACAGTGTCAAAATATATCAACACACTCTCATTACCAAAATCCTTCTATCCCACAGTACCCGGGCTGCTTGTACAAAATGAACAAAAATTTAGTTTTTATGTCCACTGGGTATGGAAGTAATCTAAGGATAAAAGATGTGTTTGGTGCAAGCCCTTATCACTTAGAAGCAGAATCTTTAAGTTAAAGATGGAAAAATCTATTGCAGGTGAATCCAAGAGTGATTTATAATTCCATTTTAATGCAAATAATTTCTTCACTCTACTCCTCAGCACACTCCTCCCAAAAAGCATTCTGAAATGCAGACACATCTATTACCCCAGTTAAGAATTGTTCTTTGGGAGGGATCTTCTACCAGGTTACAAGTACACATTTATTTCAGCAGAACTACTTATTTGAAGTACCAGGCAGCATAGCTGCTACTGCTAAGTCCTAAATGAATACACAATAAAATTGCCTTCTGGATTATTAACAGATAAAACCTTCCAGAGGACACCAGTTACTCCTTCTGATACTACCAACAGTGGCTTTCCTCTGCATTTACCCTGAGTTTCTATAAAAAACTCAGATGGGTCTGACTTACCTTTCAGAACTCCTCACCCCTGGATGCAGAAAGCTGGTCTAAGTCTTAGGAAGGAGAGAAGCATGGAAAAGCAAAAAGGACATGTGGGGAGCTATATAGCTTATAAAAGCCCAGTGAAAATTAATTAATTGATTGATTGATTGATTGAGCACTCAGGCCCTGAAGGGCTGCCTCTGAAGTGGCCCAGAGAACTCCCACGTCCTTGAATAATCTGGAACTTTGTCTCCTCCTGCAATCAGTTGATATTTGTTATTATTTTCCCTTTCTGATGTCTGTGGACTCTCAACACTGTAACACAAATAAGATTTTCAACACAGGTTGTTTGCAGATTACTATGGAAATGAGGGGCTATGTAGTCTTCTGACCAGAGCAGAGGATCTGGAGTACCAGTTTTTGCATTTATAGCCTCATGTTGGGAGGTCCTCAGGGAAATCGGTGAAGCTGCCTGTGTCTAATTTACCCTTCATAACAGTACCACCTGCCTGTTGCAAGTCCTACTTCACATTTGAAGAGAGTCTGAGACAGCCAAGTAAAGGAAGTACTAGACCTACAAAAATAACTTAGTCGATAGGGTATCAAACCAAACTCTGAGTACTCTTCGGCATAAGAACCAGTGATATATTTTCCATGTGATATACTAAAGAGCTGAAGTTAAATCTAGTACATCAAGGTAGGAAAATGGTCTTAAAGTAGGATGTTAGCTGTACTGAGCAGATGTTTTTACAACTGACTGTATGGAAAAGCTGCAATGTACCCTATCAGTACGGAGATTTGCATTGTCCATTTGTAAATATATTCCCTTACTCATTCTACAGTCTCATGTAAATGGGAATCTCCATTGTTTTTACAGTGCATGGGCCATATTAATTTCCTTGACCGGGTAGGTTTTTTGTGTCTGGTGAGTCGATGTTCAGTAACCAAACACAATTTTTGTAAGGAGAGAAAAAGGAATGTATTTCTGTGGTAAGTTACTATAGAACTGGTCAGGTTAACACCACCGTTATGCCCGTTTTGCTGCTCTCAGCCAGGGTTTGGTATATTTACTCCAGCAGCCTTGGAGTGCTTACTCCAGCACCACAGACTACATCCTGCACAATGAATAGGAGGAGGTGGCACAGAAGCCCAGCAGTGAGACAGTGGAAGTTTCTGGAAGACATCCTGGTGAGGTGTTCTTGTTCAGCACTGTACTACCTCAGAAGGGACTGCAATGCTTCTTATCCATACACAAATATTGCACATTTTCCCACATGCTAAATGGTGTTGGATTTTCCCAGAGCAACAGTTAAGGAGGCCTAAATATTTGGCCAGAGCTTTGTCACAGCCTTTCCTCTCATGCCGAACTTGCTATTAACATCTTCTTCATTTTGGGAATGACTCGGCAAAAGGAGGGAAGGGTGTCACTCTGTACCTCAGGCCCACAAGTAACTAAAACATTTCTTCTATTATTGGCAAAGGACTCATCAGTGTTTTCTTCAACATAAATCTCGCACAGTGAAAGCCTACTGCTTCCCTTCACCTTCTCTGTCCTCTGGTTTTCTCCTGACAAAACCAGTGACACGACAGTTCTTAAATAAATCAGCCCCCGGTTGTGTTTTATGATGTCACGGTGAGCGCAGGCCTGACCCTTAGTAATCAGCATCTCGGCACACCGGGAAGCTTCCTGCTTTAACCGCTCTAGCAGCCAAGCAAACTTGCCTACACTGCAGAAATGATGTGAATTACCTCACCTCTGTGTATCGTAATAACCCTTACCACACATTATGCCAAATGTTCAGCACTGAGCTGCAAGGAGCCAAAATGCAGACAAAAACCCAATAATGTCTAAAACAGAGTTCAAGTGAAGCTGGGTCCGTGCCAGGCTGCGGAGATCGTTCTTCATGTCTGCCTCAGATCTGACTCTTGTGCATATGAACTAATGAAAGGGGCAGGGACTGAAACAGCATTTGAGTTATTCTCACAGAGCAGGTACTTAATAATATCCATATTTCCAGCATTTGAACGTTACGCTTTTATTAAGCAAAAAACGACTCCCACCAAATATCCCTCAGTTGCAGTAAAGGCTGTGAGCATGATTTTATTTCAGCCTGTGAACAAAGCCATATGGATTTCATCTGAGGGATTTGGGGGTTTTGATTCTTATAAAAGTCATGATGTCAAACAAAACTTCAGATCGGTCCCAAAACATATGCAGTGTGACAGTCGACAATGGAAACTACACAATGACATTCTTCGGCCCAGCATCATCTTCAGGCTCAGCAAGGAATCAAGCACAAATGTGGACAGGCTTCAGCTTTCCAAATCTGAACGAAAGGCGGCGTCTGACACTTGAATTATGCCATCCCACAGCTGGGGATGCATTTTGACAAACATGTTTCTCACGGCCACAAGCCATTTTCAAACTTATTGGAAGATTCAGTATTCTGAAGAAACTGCAGTCCCATGCCCCTCACCACACAGCCTTTCCTGCTTTTGAATATCCTTCCATTCGTCTCCTCAACTGTAACCAGCAATATGTACTTTATAATGCTCACAGTTTTTGCACGGTGCACCAGCCCAAAGTACAGTACTGTTAGCGGGGATGTTCCTCAGAGAGCTTGGGCTCATAATCAGTGAGCATCTCTAACACTTTCCAGTTACTTCCTTGACATCAATCCAGAAGGAAAATAGGCCGACTCTAAAAGCACATGTCAGATTTTTCAGAAACCAGGTCTCAAGGGTCTATGAGAAATATCTCTTAAGCTGTGGCTACAGCTGGTGGGAGGGTGACTGGTAAAGCAAAATACAACATCAAAAAAACTTTTAAACATAGCAAAATAACTACCTATTTTTGCATCTTGTTAGAAGTTGCTTGGAAACACAGCAACACATTTAGGGTTATTATGCATTCAAAACAAAATTCAGGATATGAAACAAGATCTAGGTTTATTGGCTATGTGTTTTCCTATTCAGCCCAGCCAAAAAGACAAAAAAATACCTATTTACTTTTAATGCTGAAAAAATTACTAAAACATTTATAACAGCTGGTCATACTACTGAACAAACCACTCAATCAGCTAACTACCGTATGTTTGAAAGAGACAATGCAAGTTTCCATTCCAAATAAAATGCAAAATATTGATTAGTTCCAGGACAACACATGAATAAATTACTAGTCTTCATAATTAGGCTTTGTAGAGTCCAGAAATTCTAGGTACTTTTCACACATCATTTATCAATATTCTTTCTTTCATTTCTCTTTGCTTTTACCCCAGGTTTTTGAGAATGGTGGCCAAAATAAACAGAATATTTCCTTATAGTTCCCTCTCTCACTTCCTGCTTATGAAAGAATTTTCACTCATGGCCTCTTGCACTTCTTGGAATCAAATTTCTTCCAGAAATCTGCAGCACTGTTTTCCCCAGCAGCTAGAATGCAGCACTTTAATTATGCATATTATTACAATCTCCCTTTCACTCCCCCATCCCACATTCCTCCTTCCCTGTCTTAATGGCTGGTCCCTCCCAAACCAGCTGTTAGAGGCAAACCTACAAATTTACTACTTGCTTCCTTAGTATTATGCCCTCTCAACACTGCTTTATGAGTGCTAGTCTCTCAAAACATAGAAAAAAAAAATTAAAAGACTCTGAAATTCTGTGACATACCTCTTCCATGTGGTCTATTTTTAGGCGCGCTTTATAGGTTGTGAAAAGCTTAATCTATCCCCATATGATGGGGTGCCACAGCTTGCAGCAGTGGGGTCCCTCAACACAGCTAACAAATACGAGGGCTCGGGGATCCCAGCGCTCGGTGCAGCCTTAGCCGGGCTGCAGCACCCCACGCTGCAGCCGCCAGCGAAGGCCGTGGGCGTGACATAATGCACGTGGGTCCTCTACACACAGGTTATGTCACTAATGGCTATAGGAAACAGGTAATTCTATAACTGGTTGCCAGAACTGCTTATGGTAGTTGAAAGAGATTTTATAGTCAAGCGTGAGTTTACAATGGTGAGAAAGTTCAAAGGATTGGGGAGAGGGAATTCCTTACGTGGACAACGGAGCTCTGCTTCCAGAGACATTGCAAACTGAGCTGCCAAAACCATCTGAGAACTGTCTTCAGATTGAACTTCTTGCCAAGGAAGGACTCAGATAACACTGTCTATATGAGAAAACATTCCAGGCAATATCCCATCACATTTTAAGTTAAAACCATAGATTTTATTTTTTGATAGTGCTGACAACAGATGTATGTTAGTTAGCAAAACCATCCAGGATGGAACTGAAAGAGACCACAGACATAATGTGTACTCTAATTTCTAGTAATGCATAGAAACAAATCTATCTCTTGTGATTATTTAATTGCCTGGACTTTCTTTCTGTAGTATGAGCATGTGTGTGAGCTGATACGTATATTTATGTACATATACATATAAAAATAAATATATATTTATATGTGCATTTGGAACAGACCATTCCAAAACAAATCTGAAAATGAAAATAACTCAGTACTCATCCTTATCTACACTCCATGAAAGGCTTGTAAGAGTTGAATACAGATTTTTTTTCATCTGGCACTTTGCAAGTAAGACACATAAAGTCAATTCCTTAGGAAGACTCCACAGAGCTGGAACTAACAAGCTGAATACATTCAGTCATGCAAAGGTTTTTCTTAACCTGCCACATCTTTTTTGGAGATATTTTCCTATTCATCATATTCTTTGCAAGAATGTCCCCATATCTTAAAAACTTGAGGTTAGATAAAGGAAGGGTGATAAAAATACTGGGTGCCTTGCACAGGAAATTTACATGAAACTTGCACCAAATACGAAAAAATAAAATGATTTCTGATAGCACAGAGACTAATATAAGTATATGCTTCTCAGAATAATGTCTTGACCAAACTCCTGCTGTGTCCTTTACTTTAGCAGTTAGAATGTGCCATTTCATGTGCATTTTAACAAAAATATTTTAACAAAATAATAATCCTAGCACCTAGTATTATTTTCAGAGTATTATAGTACTACATATAGTATGACAGACAAGACAGAGACAGAAGAAAGAAAAGTACATATATTTAATACTGTTTGAATTCAGGTGTTTGAATTTTCCAGTGTCTAAACACTGGGAGGGGAGGATGAGGTGGGGGGGGAAAGCATTAAAATGTCCTTTATCTTTGGGGGAATTCTAGTTGTGTTTCATCTTGTGTATGCTCACAAAGAAAATACTTTTCTGTTAAAACCTGTAGAACATGTATCTTGGGCTGTAGCAGAAGTAGGTTTAATAAATAAATTGAATTGAATGCATAGGAAGCAGAGAAGCAGAGATACTTTATAAACACATAAATCATTCAGCCAAACAAGCCAAATGGAGTTATGATCAATCACAAACCTTGGATAAGCGAATTCAGAGCAGCAAATACAGACTGTGTATGTGTGGTTCGCAGATCAAATACGTTTGAAAACCTCACAAACTTGAGAATTACAAATGTCAAAAGTAGGATTATAGAGAAACTGTTCAAGAGCCAAGAAAAAGGGCTCATTGAATAAACAGTTTGCAGTGATTATTATGACCAGCTTTAGCCCAGGACATGCTTTAGAATGGTGATTGTCCTTTCAAGAGAGAGCAAGGTTGCTAGAAGATTTTGTCAGATTACCTGATATTGTTGAAAAAATGGGCACATTTTTGAGCACAAAATTTCTTCTTGGAGTTTAAAAGAGAATGAAAAATTGTCAAGTTAAATATAATTTGGGAATAATTGTTTCAAGATTTACTTACTTATGTTGCTCACTTGAAGAAGGGTTTATACACTCAAAAACTTATCCTTTTTCCCATTTACACACAAGCTATTTCTCCCTATAAGGCTGGCCAGTCCTGTGTGCTCAGCCCATCATAGAGCTACAACAACAGGCTGCTACTGCTTTAAGGGCAGTGATGGCTGAGAAAGAAGCTCAGCATTTTAAAAGTCTGGAAAGGCGTTCCATGAGCAACTGTCCTTCAAGGTTTCAGTGTGAGTAATTTTTTTTCATGATGAAACAACTTCAGCCCAAAGAGTCAAAGCTCTATCCAGCCTGGCCAAGTAAATCCAGGTCACCTAAGAAAATCTTGAAGCAATCCTGAACAAAAAGCATACATCCCTAAGTACAATTGAAGAACAAATTATGAGATGAGATTAATATCTCTGATGGTGAAAATTAATGAATTTGTGCCTACCTAATTGCTATGTGATCAAACCCAGTCCTTGTATCCTCCTAACTGTACAACTGACTGATGGCTGAGTCTTAAAAAGAAGGCAGCCCACTCCTCCTCGCACTGCCTGCACAGCTCTCCAACACTGACTGTAAGGGTGACATGCATCATTTCCCTTTTGATTCACTATTTAAGAGAAATCCATTTTCAGATTCAAAAAACTACTTTTCATCTGAAACAAAGAAAAATCTGTATTGGATGTTTTGTAGCTGTGTCATGCAGAAGACCACAAAACCCTAGCTTGATTAGACTAGATTTTATTTTCTTCTGTAGTGATTTCTCCAACACTATTTTAGGAAGGCTGATAAAATCAGTAGCTACTTCTTCACCATATGTAGATACATTTCTGAATTAAAGAAGACATTTTTTTTTGTAAAGGTGGTGGCCCTAGATATCCTCATTATCTTCCGTAATTTTACATGACCATACATTTCCATCCCTCATCTTTTCATTTTGTTTTTTCCCAGTATTACAATCATCTATTGTACACTGCTTTCTCTTACTAGTGGCTGATCTTGCAAATGCTTTCTCATACAAGGAATTCCACTGACTTCAATGGGAGTCCTCTTATAACTAAGGTTTTTTAGTACTGGGCCCTAAGCTGTACATTTTTTGAAGCAGGAAAGCCTCTTTATCTGTGTTATAAAAGATGATAAATAATAGCCCCAAAGGAGACAACTCACAAGAAGTAGATGGCTTAACAAAACTTGCATCTGGCATACACATACAATTAGATTTTTTTAGACCACATTTTTTTCCAGGTTTTCCAAGGAAGGAAGGAAGAATGAAGCTTCAGGGGTGAGAAAGTTATAAATGACATTCCATGAAAAGTGCTCCTCAAAGTAGAGCTTTTCCCCTCTAGATTTCTTTCCCTCATCAGTAGGAGGCTGTTTTTCAGACATGTTTCTTTAACACTATGACCATACTGAACCATTCTCTCTTTATTTTTTTTTAAATGGTATAATGTACATAGCCTCAATGTAGAGATCCTGAGGACAGGCTCTACAAATTATTTCTTGACCTCCTCTAGGAGTCCCAGACAGCATGAGAGAGGTCTTCCTAAGGCACCTACTGCACCACCAGCACTGCCACCCCATGTGAGCCAAAAGCCCGAGGTCTCCTTACAACTGCCAATGCTGAAAATATGCAAACACATGGTTAATGATCTTAGCAGAGACTCAATTCTGGGGCCTTGTGTGTCAACTGTTTGCACATTTATCCTCTTCTTTGCAATGACAAGGGTTATAAACTTCAAGGGGGGAGGTTGTTATTTTCTTTTAATGAAAACAACTTTTTTTCTTTTGAGTAGCCCAACCACAGCTCTCGGCAAAGACAGTAAGGCTCAGATAGTTTAATGTGTCTCTAAATTACACTGAAGTGGTGTAACATAGTGCAGTTGGGATTCCTTACACCATACTAGAGTGCTTCACCGTGGTGAGGTACCTGTCACCCCAGTAGAGCTCTGCCATGAGCCCCAGAAGAAGAGGGACAGAATGAGGGGCAACCACATGAGCCCTCTCCCGGTGTTCTGGTGTGTGCAGCATAGCCAAACCAGGAACTGCTCCAACAGTGGGGTGATTTGTCTCGTTTTATTCAATTAAGCTTATTTGCATATCTGAGGTTAATCTTTTATTCTAGCAGCAAATGCACAATAAGAGGCATGCTGATACACTGAGTGGAAAATCATATGTTTGTGTATGCCCATCATTGAAGTCAATCACAATAAAAGATATGACAAATTATGTGACTCCTTCTCAAAATTGAATCCTGTGATGTTTATGAAGAGCATAAGGATACGTATGCCTTTAATGCAACAAGCCTGCTTTCTATTTACATAGATGAGTGAAACATTGCCCTGGCGTTACACAGAATAAAGTGTGCAAATTCTAAACCCTTCCATAGTCCCTGGACATAAGAGTGTATTCATATGTTTGTGTTTAACATGAACAAATTTATGATCTGATGTGGATTCCTCTGAGTACAGATGTATTCCAACTATTTGCTGAGTCTTAATTTTGAAGGAACAAAAGTGAGCGCTTGGGGGGGGGGGGGAAGAAGAAAAGTTATTTTTTATTTATTTTAAGGGAATTCAGTGCAGTTTAAGCTCTTTTTTTATGATGGGGTTGATTGAGGGTTACCTGTAACAGTTTAAATTATACAGGTAGTGAGAACCATCATATTAGTAGAAAGTCAAGACTGGGAAAGTAAGTCAAATGCCTCCGTACTTGTTTGTTATTTTTTGTAACTGAAGATAGTCCAGGTTTTATGAACACTGAGAATAGAAACATCCACTGAAAGGTCATCTTTTTCTGTTGACACTGTCAACAGTTGCATAAAGTAATCTGCATAAATCTGCAGCATTTCCCTCAAAATCGTTTCAGACAAAAATGGCAAGTTTTGTGATTAGGACTTCTGTAGAAGAGGGAGAAAGAAAAAGTGATCACATCTCTTGCATATAGCCATGCATCTTTCTGGTGAAGAGTTTCCCCGTACCTTGAGGAATTCCTCTGGATATTAATTCAGCTCTTGTTCTCAGTTGCATATAGATGCCCACTGCCCACTGCCCAAAGAGGATGTGAACCCATCAGATGCTCATTGTGCTCGTGGTCCCTTTTACCCAGGTTGTTGAATCCCAGGGAGACAAGGGGGACCCCGACTTTCCCAGTGCCTAGTTAAGTCAATCTGAAAGCCTGTCTGTGCTGATAGTGTGATTTAGAGAGCTCGCTGCAGATCCCAGAGCATGCATTTCGGCATGCTGGTTGTGGTTCAGGTTAGAGATAACTGCATTAGAATAGGATATATTTTAGGCTCAGGATCAAAGTTTACATTTGAGGCCAAATCAAGGGAACAGTCTGATGTTTCAGTAATCATGAGAAAGGTCCTAATCACACTGATATGCTCTCAGTTTCCACAGTGCTGGTAATCTCACAGATCAATCTGATTTTCCTGAAACTTTTGCCATCTTGGAAAGTGGGAAATGAAGAAGGGCAGCTATTTGTGTAGTTTTAAATCTGTTCTGGAACCAGACCCATTGGAGCAGAATTGAAAAAAAATCTGAATCCAAACACTTCTTTAAAGCTACTGGGGATTGTATTCCTGGTTTTTATTTTGTCCTATTTCTCACGCATACAAATACACATTTTTCAATAATCAGTCATCTGCATCAAACTTACATGTCCCAGTCTTGTTTTCTTTGATGTAGTTGGCCAATTTCTCATTGATTTCAGTTGGAGAAAGGTCAGAACTAATGTGCATTACCAAAAACATGCAAACCTGTATTCTGGCTGGCAGCTATTTAAAGAGCTATGGAGCTTTTAACAATTCAAGGCACATAACCTGTCTTTGATATGACTTAATTTCCTTGCATGTCAAAAAGAAAATGTACTTCATATCACATGTCTTCCTGAAATACCCTTTTGATGTAAATGTTCTGTTTGCTGATTAACAGTTGTGTCCTTTCCTTGGGAGACCCTTTATGTGCAAGCCAGCACCTTCTTCCTAAAGTCTCTTGTTGGAAGCAAACACCTCAACTGACTGAACCAGACCTAATGGAAGTTTCTGATGTCCCTGATTATTGTCCTTACTGAAACAGAGGATACACTGGTTTCAGAGATCCAGATTATGAACAGTAATCATGGATTTTATGACCTAGGATAGAAAGGTCAAATGCTGCTTTCAACAAAGTCAAGGTGGGGTTTTTTTTTGGCAGGTGGAACAATAAAGGGCTAAGAGCATCTGATGAAGCAGTGGAGTGCCCTAACCACCAGACCTTTGAAACACAGAAAACCTGCTGGACAATGCTTTAATGGTAACCAAAAGGAAGGATCACTAGGACACTGGTGTGGCCCTGAAAGGTGGCTGAGGCACTGATAACTAGCCTGTAGAGAATTTTAAATTAACTAGCAGTTAAAAGTGAGGTGAATGCATGCTAGGAAAGTCCAGAAAAGCAACTACCTGAAGGCAATGGTGAGTTTTGATGGAGGTTTTTAGGTTGTGTCCCTAATTCCCATGGAGTGTAATCAGAGATAGTAGCCAGAGTATATGTGTGCATTGATTTTTTAAGAAGAAAGGAGTTTGATCCCTGTTTAAAGGCCAAACTCACATCATCTGGAAGACAGGGCTCTTACTTTTAGAGGTAACATACTTTATGTTTTTGGCAGCGAATCCAAGGTAAGAATTTTTCAAGCTCTTTTGTGTTTCAACTTTTTAACTTCAATTCATATTGCTACTCTCAGAACACAGCATTTAAACATACCACAAAATCTCAAATTACCTACAGCTTTGATACATATGTTACCAGATAAATCACTGCAAATACATATACGTATTTGTGTATTATTCTTCCCTAAGGAAATGAGCCTGTGCAATCACATATTTTATCTCCTTCTAACTTTTGAAATCTTTCCCAAATGTCAACCACATTTGACAAAGGATTACATGTCACAGAGATAACTAAGTTCATAGAAATACGGTGATAATCAGTAGCTAGGTCAGTGCAATAGCTGAAACAGGAGCACAGGCTGAGTTTTGTAATTAAACCCTCTGTGTAGCAGTAGGCATCTGGCCAAAGAGCATGCATGAACTAACCGGACAGTCGGGTTATGAGTAGCTCCTAATAGTCATGACATGTATCTTCCTTACTGTCAGGAGTTTTTACAGCACAAGAAATTTAATTGATAGAAGGAAATAAATCTGAAAGCATCCGTGCCTCACTCGACCTGCTGCTTGCAAAGCAGCTTGCTCAGGAAATGTTAATTGCCTTTCACTGGAGCCTGTTAATGCATAGGAGAATTGAATTTAATTATACATCTTCCTTTGTCATAATTCTATCTGTGCCACATCACATGCCATAGAAAGTAATTTGATAAATGCAAGAAAGAAGTATAGTAAGCTACCAAATTTGCATTCAGTTTCATAAATGACAGACCTTTTCTTTGAAAGGTAAGCCATTTAATGCATAGTTTGTAGGAAGGACAAAATGCTAAGGTATCATATTGTCTGTAAAATATCCTGTCTGTAGTTTAATTTTTTTAAAAACTGAATTCAGAAAAATAATTAAAATAGATTATCATGTTTCCTGATCCTTCAGGTTTATGTCAAAGGTCAACAGTGTGAACCTGTAATGGATTTGACCCTAACTAATTAGCCAAGGTAGAACACTTGCATACCAGCATAAATTATATACATACTTAAAGAAGACCAATAGTAAATCCTCATGAAGTCACCTTATCCTTGATTTCCCATGGAAAGACACCTAAACACCCCTTTCCAGTTAACACAACAAAATGATAGCTCTAGACCTTGTCCTGAATTTTACAGCAGCAGCATTTATTAACCAGATATTTTTTTCTAACTGCTAGTGAAAGATGAAATAGAAGAAATTTTTCATTCATTACTTTTTTTCAAGATGTAAGAAGGTGGATTTAAGAACCTGTCTACATTTTATTGCACTACAAACTATGCAGCCATGACAAACAACACAGAGGGATTATTACTGGGTCCTCAGGTTTCCCTAAAGGATTGGGAAAAGTAATTGCAACAAAATTTGTGTATTTGTCCACAGAATAATATTACATGAACTTTTCAGTGAGAATGTGGAAAAGAAAAGGAGCATTTCTAAGGTCAGGCTTAACATTAAGGAAGCAAGACATTCTGCTGGGAAATGTGTGGAAAGCTCCATCTTAACTTCACCTGGAGCCAGTTTAGGCTAAAAGAAAATTTATAAGGCACCATTAAAATTCCCCCTTTCAAGCTTCCAACATGTTCCCTTCCTAGAAAAACAAGTTTTCCAAAGTAAAATGCATACATGTAGTAATGAATAAACCTAATTATACTAATAAATGCCTAACTGATCTTCCACAACACACATCTGTATAAATTATAGAGTTTCCCGCAAGAATTTGCAGACTTATGAACCTTTCTTCAAGTTGTCCTTGATAATTTGTTTGTACCAGAAATCATTAGCCTGAATTCATCCTACAGCTTTTGACCTTTGAGGTGCTGTCCGCCTTTCCAGTCTACATTATGGTCACAGAGTGGGTTCTGCAAGCAGAAGACATTTCCTGGTCATTTCAACTGGATTATGGTGTTTTAACTGTTAGGTAATCAGTTAAAAGAAATGCTTTGTACATTTGTAGGAAGAAATGCAAATCATTTTGCACAGTGAAATTCAAAACTGAGTGAGAATGTGCAAATAGTATCATCCCTATGTTTTTCTGAATTGGGACTTCAGTTTTTAATGCAAAGAAAGTAAATTAATTTTAAAACTCTCTGAAGAGTAATCCCAAACTCATTATAGTTAGCATTATTCCTTTCGGTGACTCTGCTGGGCTTGGACCTGTCTTTTTTCCTTGTTATGATTATAAACCAGAATGTCTGCATTACTTTCAGTTTCTTGAGGAGTGAAAGGAAGATGATTTATGATGCATAAATAGCCTAATATTATTGTAACATGTATTGGTTGCTCAAGATTGTTCTGTAGTTGCGCAGATTGTATAGTGTAATAAGTGAAAGAAGAAAAGTGTATCCTATTTTGAAAGGGAACATCTGTAGTTTTTGTTGGACGAAACCAACTTTCACATATCTCATATAGAGGAATATGCTAAACCTATTTGATCCAGTGCATTATGCAAATACACTCAACTTTTGAAGATTTCAGGCACTTCACCCAGTTTTTCCTAACCTTCCTCTATGAGGATACAGCATCCTTGGTCTCTGAAACCACTTCTACAAGGCACCGTGTATTAAATTTTTTAAAGATTATTTGTGGAAAAATGGTTTCTTTGTCATTCAAGATGTGTTTTTAGGCCTATAATTTCCTTCAAGTGAGCACAATTCTGCTAACAGCAGTATATTATTTTGACAGTAAGTCAGTTGGCATAAGACTTCATTGTGTATGCCTTTTGTTTATATAATCCTTCCTAACAGTAACAAGGTGTTTACTGTTCAGCAAACACATTTTATTTTAACTGCCAACAGTAAAACTGTCTGATAAAGTTTGATTTAGCTAAAGAAAGCAAGTTCTCATTTAGCCCAAATAAATCCATGGTGCTATAGACAGCTGTTTGGAGTACATAATCCCCCAAGCTCTTATAGTGAGGCAACTCTTTCTATTGAATGAGCGAGAGAGAGCAGGCTCAGCTGTTCAGGATGTGCTCCATTACAACTGTAATCTATAGCATCGTACTGCCATATTGTGAAAGCATTACTCACATTCAGCGGCAGTGAAGCAAATACTTCTCTGACAGATGCTCTGCAGACTGACAGCTGACACCCTAAACTGAGCTCTATAGATTTTTCACTAAACACGTCCTCCAGCCCGGATCGATGTGGCTTGGCGGTCTGCTTTTCCCCGCTCATCTGCAAAGAGATCAACATCTAATACTGTTCCTGCGAGATTCTCAGGGAGTTAACTGTCTCCAAGTGGAAAAAGTTCAGATTTCAGAGAAACAATGAACACAGACACTTCTCAAAATAACAGCATTTTGCTGCTTGAGAGAAAGAAGAATTCGTAAGCCTAAAGGCATTTTTCTTCCATTTTATGGCTGACTTTATCCTGGAAAAATTTGCCAAAGAAATGTAATTTTTAAGGCTGATATTATAAAAACTTTTGAGAGCAGCAGGGGAGAAATAGCTGATCTGTCACATAGAGTCCAAAAAAGTTGTCTGCAGCAAAAGGACTCCAATATTTGCTTCCTGCCAAGATCAGAATATACAGCGAGAGTATGTACACAGGCAGAGGTCACAATGTGCATAATAAGCCAATGCTGCACTTCCATTTTAAAGAAGAAGCTGTAGAATGAATCACATTTTACAGTAACGATTATAGAAATCTTCTAACCTTAACCTCAAAGCACTGGTAAAGTAGTTTACCTCTTTTTTTTTTCCCTTTTTTTCTTTTGTAGGACTACTTCATTAACATTGCTCCTGCTCCCATTGAAGTCACTAGCAGAACTCCTGTAATTCACTGGGAACAGAAGCTGGCTTATAAAGCGGTTGTGGTTTGGAAAATGCTTTCAGGAATGATAATTAGTTCAAAGCTGAAAAGCAGTCACTTACCTACAGTGAACATAAGGAACGAGCACAGAAGAGAACACAAGCTGGTTTTGAAGTGTATCAAGGGAGGTTTAACTGGAATTTAGGGATATTTAGGTTGGGTTTTGTTCTCTGGTATTATTTGTGCCATCTTCAAACAGTCTAGATGTCAAGATTATAATCTTACATTAAATCTGGGAGTCCCTGGAAGGGCAACTAGCTCTGCTTCTGATTTTCATCCTGCCACAGTGCACATTACATGGAAAGACAAACAGATGCGTAAGCCTTCTTGCAGAAGGATTACCAGAGTAGGGTTAATTGCAAAGAACTGAAATTCCTCCTTCTGACTGAGCAGATTCACATTTTGAAAGCACATCTTGTGGCCAGTTTTCAACTTTCAGTGTTTTGATACATTCCTTGTTTGGTTGGACTTTACCTTTAAAATCACATTGCAATAGTTTTGTAAATGTATATGTAAAAGGTAAACAATTATGTGATTATGTGATAATTGAATGAAGGCTACTCATTAAAGTGTGGTGGGTTGACCTTGGCTGGATGCCAGGTGCCCACCAAGCTGTTCTATCACTTCCCTCCTCAGCAGGACAGGCGGGAGGAGAAAATGAGATGGAAAAAATCTTGTGGGTCAGGATAAAGTCAATTTAAGAAGACAAAAGCAAAGGCTGTGCACAGAAGCAATGGAAAACAAAAGATTTGTTCTCTACTTCCCATCAGCAGGTGATGTCCAGACACTTCCAGGGAAGTAGGGCTTCAGTATACACGGAGGTTTCTCCGAAAAACAGATGCCGTAATAAAGAATGCCCCCTTCCCCTCCTCCTTTCTCTTAGCTTTTTTTATTGCTGAGCAGACATCACATGGTGTGGAATATCTTTTTGGTCAGTTGGGGTCAGCTGTCCTAGCTATGTCTCCTCCTAAGATCTTGCCCACCCCCATCCTACTGGTGAAGGGGGAATGCTGGAGAGACAGCCCTGATGCTGTGCGAGCACCACTCAACAGTACCCAAAACACTGTGGTGTTATCAACACCTTTCTAGCCACCAAAACAAAGCACAGCACTATGAGGGCTGCTATGGAGAAATTAACTCCATCTCAGCCACCAGACCCAAAACATAAATACACAGAGAACAGAGTAACTGTCAATGGTGTTGCAAGAGAGGGAGGCAAATGGGCATGTGTGTTTATAATTTGAGTGGGAAACTAAGTAATGCCACTGAAAATATTTAGGATCATCTGTTAAATTTATTTTCTCTCTAGTTTCCACAAACTGCTGTTGTGTTCTAACTCTTGAGCACACCATGATGTGTAGGAGAGCAGATACTCTGCATCTTTGCATAGTCATACCAGAAATTACAGTTAGCTCTACAATACCAGTCCTGATAACAATGAAAATGCCACTGAAAAGCACTCACCCTCAAAAATATTTGCTAAAAAATTTAAACAGGTTTTCTTCTCTTAAAGCAGCTTTGTTGAGGTACTTGAATTTTTATTAAACATCTCAATGCACAGTGTTACATACCTGTTTGGACACTTGTACCAGAACTGGGCAGTGATTTCCTCAGTGCATGTCAACTTAATTGATGCTATAGTTGAATACATGGTGCATCTAATTTATAAACGAGGAAGATCTTGTACAGGAACACACTGTTGTTACACAAGGGTATACCATTATTTGATCCATAAAACCATACATTAAACACTGCACAATCAGAAAATAAAGGATTTAAAGATAATTAGCAAATCACTGCACTCATTAAAAATCAGTAAACATTAATACAATGTACTCAATGGATTAGAGAGATCTTTGTCAGAAAACCATGCCTTTACTTCACATAAACTAATATAGCTCTAGTTATGCAAAACCATTAAATTGAGCTGCTTTGTACAAGAAGCTATCAAAATCTCATCAGTGTACATAGCTGAAAACAAAAGATGGTTCAACCCCAAAGAAAAAACTAGCAAATTTGGCCTTCAGGAAGGTATGAGATGCAGATGGCCCATAATTAGATTGCCCAAGACATGTATCTCATCATAAAATCATCCCAACAATTTAGAGCAGGATACTCATTTTAACTCATCATTTTAGAATCAAAATAAGCAGTTTTTATAGGGTTCTGTTTCCTCTTTGAAGTCCTTAGTCATGGTTACTGGAGAGCAATTACATATTTGATAGTTCAAGTCTCTTTCCAACACCAATGTTAGCACACAAACAAAAAAATTCTGGATGCAAATGGTTTAATGGCTGCAATTTGGCTGATAACACAGCTTGTTCCAAATAGAAAAAATGGAACTGTCTGAAGTAAACCTAGTGAGCCTTTAAAATTATTTTATGCCATAAAAAACACTGTGCCCATGAGTCTGTCTAGATAGAGGCCCATGTAGGCTGCGTTCTAGGCATAAACACATATGAGGAGAAGTATGGGGTAAATTTTTTCTAGTTCCAACAGTAATTTAATAATAATAATGTTCCAATTTTTAAAGCAGTTTCTATATAAGAATTTTGAGATACTTCCAAATGACAATGCCATTTTACAAAGGGTGAAACAAGGATGGTAAGTAACTGATTAGAGTCATCTTTGTCCAGTCCTTGACCTTAACAGAACTGCAGTGAGAGTTCATGCTGCTTTTGGGAAGAAGGCTCTGTGCTCATATCTGCCAGGGCTCCATCAGCATGCAGGCATCTCAGGGGCTTAGTGCCAAGGCCACCCCTGGCTCCTGGCCTGCAGCCCCCAGGGCTCCCTGCTGAAGGAGAATAGCAGACTGTGTATGGCACGCTGCCCATCAGGGATTTCTGCATGGTCTTGGAGTGCTCCACTTTGCCTGGAAAAGCAAGTACAGAGCAGCACAGAGGAACAAGGAACTCATACTCTGTGCTGAGACTTAGCGTCTTCCTTCCAGGAAGCACTGGAGAGGAAGAGACACAAATTGTCAACAGATCACCAGTTCATTGCTGTGGTTTGAACCCAGAGGGCCACTGAACACCACTCAGTGTCTCCCTCACTCCATCCCCTCTCAGGAATGGGAAGGAGAAAATAAAAGTAAAGGCATAGGAATCAAGATAAGGACAGGGAGACATGACTCACTCATTATGGTAACGGTCAAAAGACAGATTCCTCAGGAGAAGAAAATGAATATCAATTGAATTCAACCACCACCACCTCTTAATTTAACAGTTGAAGAGAGTAGGACAGTGAGAAGTATAGTCATGTGTTTAAAACACCTTCCACCCACCCCTCCCTTCTTCCCAGGCTCAGCTTTGGTCCTGATTTCTCTCTCTCCTCCCCCTCCAGCAGTGCAAGGGTACAGGGAATGGGAGGGTGCAGTCAGTTCATCACACACTGTCTCTGCCACTCCTTCTTCTTCAGGGGGAGGACTCCTCACACTTTTCCCCTGTTCCAGCATGGAGTCCCTCTCATGGGAGACAGTCCTCCATGAACTTTCTCCAACATGAGTCCTTCCCACATGTTGCAGTTCTTCACAAACTGCTCCAGCGTGGGTCCCTCCCACAGGCTACAGTTCTTCATGAACTGTTCCAGTGTGGGTCCCTCCCACATGCTGCAGTCCTCACAGCAGTGAACTGCTCCAGCACGGGCCTCCCTCAGAGTCCCAGCCTTCTTCAGGTACATCCACTTGCTCCAGCTTGGGGTCCTCCACAGACTGCAGGTGGGCATCTGCTCCACCATGGACCTCCATGGGCTTCAGTGGGGGTGGCCCTGCCCTCTCATCACAGGCTGCAGGGGAGTCTCTGCACAGGCGCACCTTCCCTGCACCTCCTCCTTTCTTCCACTGACCTCGGTGTTTGCACAAGTGTCCTCCTCACAACTCCTCTTCCTCCTCTCAAGCTCCCCTTCTTAAATACTTTCTCGCAGAGGCACAGTCACCGTTGCTAATTGGCTCAGCCTTGGCTAGAGGTGGGTCCAACTTTGAGCCAAGGGAGCTTTGAGAAGCTTTTCACAGAGGCCACTGCTGTAGCCCCCTCTCCTGCTACCAAAAACCATGCCACACACACAAACCCAACACACCATATTCTCTCCTGATCCCTCCTCAGTCCCTCCATCAGAGCAGAGAGTTTGATGGAGGATGTCCCCAACATACTGCCTCTTTTTTCCCTACAGTGTAATTGGAAGCCAGAAAGAGAAACAGGAAAGGAAGAAACGACCAGCAGCACCAGCGGCACTGGGACCCGGTATCAACACACTAGTCATGAAAGAAAGCACTTTAGGATACAGCTGGGGAGCACATATGAACCAACAAACCCAAACACAAATGAACTTTTCAACAATATGAGGCTTGCAGACACTAAGAGCCACAAATAAGCCAGTAAAAGTCATCAGATTCCTCCTGGACACAAGGACTTAGATATTAATGGGGTTATTGCTCTAAGCATCCTGAATACTTGGGTCAGACTGACTTTGGCCAGACATGACGGCCTGCACAACAGGCGTTGTATATTCCTGTCTTTATGCAGATCTTGCAGAAAATGCTCACACATGCATGTGGCACATCTGCAGCAAAACCAAGAAAACCCTCAGATCACTGATGTTTTGAAGCATACAAAAGAAGTGAAGCTGAAATTAAACCTTATGTCTGAAGGGCTGGCACTGGTCTTTAGAAAAACTTAGATACTACTACAGTTCTACTTTGGGGTCTGAATTATTTTGAAGTTTTTGACTGATACTATGTAAGAGGGTGATTTTTATTCTGCTGTAGTGAAATACACAATCATTAGCACCTGAGAATAGAAAAATATGCCTTCGAATACCTAGTTTGAGGATTATTTTTCTCATAGACTTTGGTAATTACCAAGAAAGAGGGACTCCCCTCATGCTTAGAAATTTCTTAAAAGAATCTTTATAGACTTCTTTATTACCAATTACACTTCTATCACTATATTACAGCAGATTTTGTTAAAAGCTGTTAAGAAGAACTTACATAAACTAAATACAGCCTATAGAAATTGTGGGGAAAAAAAGTAACAGGAAAGATAGCATACATGACTATAAAATAATTTAACTCTTTTAGAGAGGAATCTGGCCGTCTCTGCTTTATGTGTGCACTGCAAACACTGTATTAACTGTGGCAGTAGAAGTACATCAAACAAGAACCAGATACATCACAGAATTCTTTACTGGTCAGATTTTATATTAAATCTTGCAATGGGCTTTCTGTTATTGTTGTTTCAAAATCTCAATGAGTTTTCTGGTCCTTGTCTTCAAGATTGCACACGTGATTAACAGCAGTGTATATTCAGGGAGCATGCAAATACAACAAAGTTTTGTAATACTTTCAGATCTGGCCTTCAGCTTACAGCTCCAGATAATATAACTTTAATACATACTTATTATCATTATTAGATGCAGCATCTATTGACTCTTTGAAAAAGGTTAGAAGTGAAAAAGACCCACCATGCCAAACACCGAGATGAGGTTAAGATGGACAATATTTCACAATCAAGTACCTTTAAACAATTTGACATCATGGGGTGGTTTCTTCAGTTCATTCAGGAAATTATTTTGTCAACCAGAAGAGCGAATCACAGGGGAATTTTCACCTGAAACTTCACCTAGGTTTTCATTGTCCAAATTGAGCTGTTTCACCTGTATGGAGTTGCCAGTCAATAGCTCCTCTTTCATGCACATTAAGACTGCAGCAGAGAGGGTTGGTAAAATGGCAGCCAAGGGTGTTCTGCTTATTCTGTTGCCAGTGCTTCAGCTGCGTAGCTTCCAGTGTGAACTTTACATGTACTCTCTCAGGGACCTGTAGATGGTACAAGAAAACAAATGTTATTTCACATCAAAAGCTACTGTACTTGTATTTTATATCTCTTATATATACATGCACATGTAGAGTCATAAACCCAATTAGACCAAGAAGGGCATATGCACATCCTTAGAGAGAGAAAGCTTAGTCCTGACAGTGTTATACATTTTGGCTACAACTGTGTATATGTTTATACAGGCATGTGCATGTGTGTTCTGTCATCATATGGTATCACTGCATTCAGGACAGCTGAAGCTATAAGCTTATCCTTTCTGCATATTTATGTGACAGAAATGTGGAAGCTCTCCTCTGATTAAACAGAAGTTTCACAATAGTCTTAATTTCTCTCCCACCCAGAGAGAAATGTTTTTTTGCATTTCATGATCAGGACTTCAACATCTACAATGGGATCATCTCTCCCTCTTTTTAGACTGGAATTTCTGAGCCCCTACTTGGAGCATAGTGCATGTATCTGTTTCTTCTGTATGTGGCCAGAAAGGTTGAGCTACAATCTTTCCTGAGCTTGTATGTACTCCCCTCAGAAGTTCTGTGTACCTGAGAACAGAAAGTCTTTGCAGTGTTCTAGGGCTTTTTTTTGCCCCCTTTTCCAGAAGCTGTTGGACCAAACCTGCTCTTCACTTACAGTCTGCACTGAAACAATAGCAGGGAGAACAGAGTCTGCTCTTGTGTCTTGTTTTGCATGATATTAATATCTGACTTGAAAAGATAAATGCTCAGGCACACAAGTCTACTTCTAGAATTAACTTTCAGATGGAATCACCTCAGAAACCAAGGGAATTCTTGCCACTTCTCTCCATGGGACCACTTTGTACATGATACAAAGTGCCCGTCTTCACACTGTCACAAAATAGAGAAGCTCAGTATGCCTTTTTTTTTTTTTTTTTAAGTAAAGGAAAACACCACTAAAATGGAATTGGGCCAAATTCTCTGCAGTGGAATAAAGGTCAACTGTGTAGATTTCAGGGTACAGTTTTGCATCTGTAACAGCAAAAAATGTGACTGAATGCTTTCCTGATCTCATTTTTGAAATGTGTTTATTTGATTTTATTTTGCCAGCAAATTTATGCAAGTATGATTTATATGTAATAATCCCCATATTTTTTTAATTACCTTGCCATAAAACCTGAATAACTCCCCCTACTTTGATCTCCAACACATTCTGTAGAATACTGCAGCAGGCATGCCTAAATCAGTTAAGCCATGCACAGAGCTGTTCCTGGAGGGAAGCTTTCCCACATCAGAAGATTGTGTAATAAAACTTAACACAGCTCATTAATTTTCTCTCTTAACCAATGCATCTGACAAGAAGTGACTTTGAAAACCTAAAGGAATGACACAACTCTTATGCTTTGCGTGAAACATCTGTTTCCAGCTCCTTTGCTATTAAATTGACATCTTTTTATTTGAAAAGTTCCTTTTATTTCCCAACTTCCTGCAATTGGTAATGTATATATCCCAAAGAGCTTAAATTCACAGCTTTTAAAACTTGATTAACTAAATGCTGGGTTATTCCTGTCCCAGAGGAAAAATGCCTCTTTCACACAGACAGATTAAGTGGTACAGCTATGCTTTTTAATCAATTATTAAGAATTTGTTTATTCAAGCAATGTCAGACTTCATAAAGCATCAAAACAGACTTCAAATCCCAAAATAATGTAAACACCAGTGTGATTTCATATGAAAAATATTAGCATTCTCAGATCTGGAAAATCGATAGAACGCAAGCATGTCGTACTCGCTCTCTCGTCCATGAAAGCCACAGACAATATCAAGTTTCCAACTATGAAAATCTACAAAGCTAGTCACAAAAGCAGAAGCCTTGCATAACGGGTTCAGGTGATTTTCAGCAGAAGCAAAACACCTTCATTACCATTATTTTTCCTTTAAACTTGAATCATTTACTCCCATATTCATATTATATTGCTCCCTTCAATTTGCAGTTCCTGGTATATTGAGGAAGAAAAGACAAAAAAAAACACAGCAAGATTTTTCCAGACCATCTCATGTTACATGCAGATATCAAGCACAGCTAAATTCTGGAAGCTGATTTAATTCTACTCTGAAGAACAAGATGAATGCATTTAATTGTATGTTGTGTTTGTACAGAAGTTATGTATTGTTTTGGTAACTTTGGTAAATCAGCTACACCTTACCAACTAATGCAGATTTAAGACCCTTGAAATTGTTCATACACCCCTGCACCTTCAAAAAACTTTAATCTTCAGTGTAGTTTAGCATTAAGGGAGACATCTCCAGGTGTGAGAGATTAGGATTCACAAGTAAGGCCACAAAATGGATAAGGCTGTATTTTTTAAAAAAAGTAAAATTTCTGTAATTTTTCTTTTTCACATAGTTAACAAGGAACATGGAAAATTTAAGAAATTGAAGATTCTCAGCATTTCTTAACATAACAAAACAGGTTGTTCCAATTATTTTATTGAGAAGTTGATCAAATGTACTATGCAATTTTTTTTTTCTCATAAAGGAAGGCTTAACAGTGGGAAACTAATAAATTGGGACTCTTGATCTTTAATTTTAGACAATTTGGGGAAAAACATGTCAATTTTTCATATTATGGCTTTCTCTTAATATCTTTATTGATTTGAGAAGATGCATTTTTTCTAAATGATCCAAAGATTGTCAGCAAAGACTCAGTCCTGGAAGTCATTTAATCTTCAGACATGATTTTAAATAAGATTAATTGGGCAGCACCCTGAAATCACACCTGCTTCGGTGGAACCATTTAAGTATATAAAATCCATGCAGGAGCTTTTGCTGGATGGAGATCTAAACCAGAAGTGACTGGGGAATAGCTTGATTATCAAGAGGGAGCTTTCTCTCTTCTTTTTTTTTTTTCCTAGGCTGTGTCATTGGCTTTGCATGGCGTGCGAATCCAAGCCCAACGTTCAGCTGCTTTCTGTGAGTCTGGAGGTTGCTCACTCTCTCAGTCCAGTTTCTAGGGGAAGAATGTGAAGTTTTGCCAGATCTATTCTTAACCTCTGTCAGTCCCAACTGTGGGCCTTTTTCTTACACACGTTATACAGATGAATCGTACTCAAAGGAGCGGGTTAACATGTCGTTTGAACTATCTTTACACTATGCTATAAGTCGTACCCACTATCAAATAAAGCACGAAGCATTGTACCAGACTGGAAATTAATGCTTTCATTTTAGAGTCACAGTTAAATAAAATGCTCAACTGAAAGACAAAAAGAAAGCGGGGGGGGCGGGGGGGGGGGGGGAATTATGTCTGTTCTAACATTGCCAAGCTATGCAATAAGTGGGAAAATAAGGCTGTATGAGTCCAAGACGAACACAGTTTGCGTAATTTATGGGATCAGGGGAACTGAACAAACAGAATGAGCCAGAGATTTTTGACATGTGTGGGGAGGAATGCACTCCTTAACCCATGCAGTTTGTTTATTTTGGGGAACAAGAAGATGGTTGAAAGGTTCATTATAGTATGAATCAACCTAATATTTGCACTTTGGTACCATCTTGGTCCATCCCTGGCACTTATTAAAGCATGTCTTAAACAAACAAGCATGAATAAACTTGCATCTGGCAGGGAGTGGACCACCTGCTCTCTCCCAGCCCTCTTTGCTGTGGTTCTGATAGTTCTCTCACCAGAGCTCAGCATATTTTCCTTTCCTTTTATTTTCAGATAACAGAGAGAGAGCCAACCTTGCTAATCCCAAATGTTTCATACCAAAATCTCGATAGGGTGGAACATGGGATGACTCACTTGTGAACCTGTTGAAGAGCCGGTCTGGGCTGCTGGCTGGTATCAGCATCAGCAGCTGTAGCCGCTTGCTCTGCCCCATAGAGGAGCTTCAGTTTGCCCAGCAGTCTCCATGCTAGCCAAACACATGACAGAGACCTGCTTTGGAAGTCCCATCTTAACTGCTTAAACGCTTCAAGCATGTTACAGATTAGCCACCCTTGCCCCATGAAGTAAGTGATTAACATCACCATATTATCAGTGCGGAAATAAAGAACTTACCCATGTTCACACAGGAAGACTATGGCCAAACTGGTAATAAGATCCAGATTTGCTGCCTCCCACTCTGCTGCACCACAGAAATGTGACATATTTCCACAAGCTGTGCCCTAGAAGACAGAGGAAAGAAACAGGGAGAAGTCATAAAGGAAAAAAATCACCAAGCAGTGTATGGCAATACAAATGTCTCTTCTGTGGTAGTGGTTTAGTGTTTGCAAGTATTAAGGAAAATAAAGGAACTGTCCAAACTTTCCAGGAACAATTTCCCTTTAGGGGGTCTGAGGAAAGACATTCATAAAGCAAAGAATGAAAGCTTTCATCTGGGTTATTTTTCCTACTGTATAAAAAAGAAGATAGAAATTACAATTCAGAGAACTAACAGAGGGGAGAGGAAAGTAAAGACAAGCTGAATCATGTTCAATATAAAGGTTTATAGTCATTCCTAGCAAGATCCTATCCAGCTGGCACATCACATTCCTACCCCAAGCTTCACTCAGTGAATTAGAGGGTGTGTTATTGCTCCAGCAATATCACCTACAGACCTATTTAAGCTCACTGTAGGGACAGCATTTTTTTCTAATAAATCTAGGCTACCAAAAAGTATTGTGTCGTGATTAAACTTAGTTTCACATGTCCTGCTCCTACCTAATATTCCAGTCTGAACTGTACCTGGCCTGGTCATTCATAATAGAAGAAAGCAGAATTATCAAAACAAACACCGGCTGACATCAGTGATACTGAGGACAGTAAAGAAGAGAGAACAGTGGTAAAACTGGCACCATGCAGAAAGCCAGCCTAAAATTTATGCACCACATCTTTTTTTTTTTTTCCATTATTATACCAAAAGTAGCTCACTGTAGAGTGTAGAACTGGTTGCCAGCCTTGTGCAGGGGGTTAAGAGAAAAGGAAGTGCTGCCCCAGTCTCTTTCATACCTCATCTTCACATTTCTCTCACCACTAGCTATTTTCTTTCTCTCCTGTTTCATCATTTTTCTCCTCTGCTAGAGCAGAAATTCAAAACATAAAATACAGTGTTCCTTTTAGTGTATTTTTAAACTCCCATAGTAGAAAACTTTCAGCATCGTTCATAATGCCTTACTTATTGAGCCTTTGGATTCTATTTGTGTCCAAGATATAAAAAAAAAGCACAGTCAATGGTTCCAACACAAAGAAACCATAGATGATAAAACACACAATTTACATGACTTATGAAAAACCATGTTGCTATACAATATGACTATACAGACTGAGTTCAATTGACATTTCAGGAATTATGATACAAGGTAAGCATATGCAAATTATGAGTCACTCTTCAGTGGATGTCAGGAAGCGTAATTAGTTCCAGCAAAAAGTTGTCCAACAGGTCTGAGCTTATTGGAGAAATAACTTTATTACAGGGCATCATGCGTGACTTAGGCAAGTAACTGCATTTACAAATGAAGCAAGACCAGCTTTGAGATCCACACGAATGGAAAGGTTTGAAAAATTGCCAATAATATGTGTAGATGATGCCAAGTTATTCTTGAATCTATATATATGCCAAATCAGTTGCATATACTGCATATCGGCCCGGTGATACAGGAAGAGAGGCAGTAAAGTTGTGCCTAAGATGTGGGTGCCATTGGAATTTTGCAGCTGTGCTTGAGCTATAATTGGAACCAGCACTGCCCTGAACCAGCTAGACCTGGAATTGAAAAGGGAGATGATTTCTGAGGTCGTCTGTGCCATCCTCTTACAGTTCTGGGTTGTTTTCCTAAGAGGGCCTTTGAACCTTCTGGTGTGCTGCAGTGCTTCCCCACATGTGGTGCTGCCTCTTTTTCAGGAGCAGAGGCACCTCTCCGGAGCCCGGGCTTCCATGCCAACTTTGAAAGGCACCGTGGAGTTGCGAGGTCCCTTAGGCTCAGGGTCTGAGGATGCACAGCACTGCAATATAAAATTCCAGTTTATGATCTGGAAGAAAAACTAACTGCATTCTACTCTGTCATAACTGCTTTATTTCCTACACGTTTAAGCAAATGCAAAGTTAACATCTTTTGGTATCATAGAACTGTTACAACTGTCAGATCCTATCTATCTAGGTTCATGTTACAAGTACAGCATGACCAATAACTAATAAAGATCTTAAGTTTCTCCAAACAGCTTTTGATTCTTTTACAGGACTAAATTATATAAATTAACAGGAAGATGCAAGAAGCAATGCTCATTAAATGTTTTTAATGTGTTTGCTTTTCACTAAAGCACAACAGCTTGTAAAACTGTTTTTACAATTTTTGTGGTAACACAAGCCAGGAAGCATTTTAGTGCAGCTAATTCTCTTAGATTGCTTAGAAAAGAACCATCATTTGAACTTTTTCAGTGACCCTTTCTGTTAAGAAAAGTAATAGTAGATCTATGCCCCTGTAGAAAAAGAATGCTTGATACAGCTATTAAAATATCCATGGTCAGCTAAATTTTATTTTCCATCTGATGTTTTCATTTGCACCTATGAAAAGTGAACACACAAAAAATGCTAACATGTTGATTAGGTGTTTTTCACAGCCACAAGACGTAGAAGTGTAGGATTCTGCTAGGCAATGAGGAGCTAAGATAACTCTACATACATTAGAGGTATAGTTTCTTGGAAGTGTTGTCACACTTGAGTTCTCTTCCACACTGTCTCTGAAATATCTCTGGCAAATCACATAATCGTCTCTGCACTTTGTTTCCCCATTTGTAAACTAGGGATAGTATTTTACAGCCCTGAATGCCATAAAATGATATTTTCTGGAAGAAAGTCCATCATTTGTTTCAGCTTTCAAATCTCTACTCAATGAAACAAACTCTACAGCCTATTAGAAGCATTTGTATGATTACCCCCTTCTGGCAGGAGGTCTGCACATTTGCTGACAAACACAGAACATTCCCACCAGCATAATAGTTACACTGGACTTAGTTTAGATGGGGCATCTTTTTTTTGTTGGGTTTTTTTTTTTTTTTTTTTGGTATAATATAGAATATTCACCTTAGTAGCAACAAAATCTTAGAAGAGCCATTTTGAAATCACTCTTTTCTACTGCCATTTACACCCATATTTCCAGCTGTAGGTATAGCTGAGTGTGAAGACCTGGGAAAGCCAAAAATGCATGGGACTTGAGGAAGTAATGAAGCCAGCAACAGGAAAAGAAGCTAAAGAAGTGAAGAGGACTAGCAACCACAGAGGACAAAATATTAAATTATAAAAATTATCTTTAATTAGACCTAAAGTTCAGTGTTCTGAAATCTGACAGGAGTGGAAGACTGCATTTATTCTTGTTCAGCAATGTCACTAGACCTCCTTGTCAGATATGGTCCATTTATGAAGCATTATCATTTACCCACAGAGACCTGCAGTTCAGGTTGGGTTAAAAATGCCCGAGGCATTTCGCACCTACTCTTGTTTCCTCAGTCTTCTAAAGTCCATGGTTGGAAAGGTCCCTCACTCGAAGCAGACAAAAAATCTTTTCCCATGAAGAACAAATGTGAAGAAGTTCCTACAGAATACAGATTTTAATAAAGATGTACACTAGTAGGAGCTACCGTGAATGCAAAAAAAGCCCTCTTTCAAACATGATCAGAGCTGACACAAATGGGCTAATGCCTTATGTCTACTAGGTTGTAGCACTGCTACTAGGATGACAGACATGGCTATTGTGGGGCTTCTTATGTCATTTTCAGAAACAGAAACCCTGGTCCATCCAAGAAGGGGTTGAACATATTCCTTCTTTCTACTGTATTATGCCAAGCAGGCCCTGCAGTTCTGGCCCTTGCACCCAAACTTTCCATGTTTGGACACCAGAAAATCCCACCCCACCCAAGAGTTTTCCATACCTGTGTCCTGAGATGTCACCCACCCAGACTCCTATTTGTCATCCTCATGTCCTCTCTCATTTTATTGTCACTAAGCAGCAACTTTCTGCTCTTGGTTTTCAGGGTTACCGAAGCTTTCCTCCTCAGTTTACTTCTCACTGTTTTAGGATCTGCTAGGAAACATGAAACAGGATGATGTTAACAATTGCAGACATTGCTTTGCTTCATCATTTTAACAGAAAACAGTGACAGCAGTAAATATGGTGTGACAGCTATAACAATGAGAATTACCATCCTGAAAGAGAGCTCTGTAAGGTTTATAAAGCACACAATTTTTAAAAGGAAAATTATTTTGTACTCTGGGGCATCTTAGGATCACAGGGTAAATTACAGCAAGTACTAAAAGAGCATGAGACAAGGTTTGCTGCATCTCTGAGCTTGAACTCTCTAGCTGACTTTTACTTAAAAGGGATGTTCAGAAACTGGGAACAGTTCAGAAAAGGGTTAGAGGAATGGGTCTGTGGCTGGAAAACCTGTCTTTTCTTGAAAGACTGTAGAGATTCAAACATATCCAAGGTAATTTGAATGCTTGACTTGATCATAGTTTATTATCTCATCCATGCCAAAAATATTTCCCATTTTATAAATCATTAGGTCTACTTTAAGCTTGTAGACAGGGATATGAAAACGTCCAACAGCTAGAGTAGACAAAATGAGACTAAAAATAATGTGCATTTTTACTAGGGAGGTAAATTAGCACTAAAATGGTCTACTTGAGGACATAATATATTCCCTGTCACTTGAAGGCTTAATAGCAAAACCAAATGTCTTTCTAAAAAAATATGCTTTGGTTGAATTCAGGTGCATAAGCTTGATGTGCGAATGGCTGGCAGAAAAGGCTAAGAGGTCCTCTAGAGATCTAGGAATCTACACAAGAGCTGCAGTCCTGCAAGTCCTGTATTCATGAAAGCATTGTCAAATTTAAACTGTCTGGATATAGAAGAAAACAAACATGATTGATCTCTGCAAGCATCCAAAAGCAATGGCAAATGGCTTGACCTCATTCACCACAGAATTATAACACAAATAAAGGTAACACAGTTCTGATCAATTAGTGACCAGAAGACCACTGAGTGATGTTTAACAATGATAAAGGTCATGCCCGGTATGAGGTTTCTACCAAAACCACCTGCTGAGTGCAGAGGCTCTGTGCATGACACTTGGGAACATGGTGCTGCACAAGGTCAGGGTGACTCCACATTTCCCACCGGATTACTGAGCTCAGATCCCCGACCCGCACCAGCACCTACTCTCCTGGCCTATGTGGACCTGCACTTCATAAGCCTAGTGTGGCTGCACTGATGACAGCTACTCACTGTGCTCTATGGAGAAAAACTGGCTCATTTTGAAGCAGCCACTCTTGCCCAGAGAAGCACCAGAGTCCAACTCACCCATCATTAGACCAGCAGTGTTTTGATGGGGAGAGCCTCTCAAAAATGCAATCATTGGTCCATTAATATGGATCCATGCCTTGAGAAAGTCCTGTGGAACACACCCGCTGCTGTGTACAGCCTATTTTAGTTTCATCTTGAGATTAAAAAAAGAAAGCACTGACTCTGGGTTGACCCTTTCCAACAAAACAATGCAAAATTATACTACAAATTGTTGTTAAATGCCAAAATCAAATAGAGAAGTTCCGTGTCACACAAGATTAAAAAATAGTACTTCACAATAATTTCTAACTGCAGACTCTTGTCTTTGCAAGTGCACAAGCCTGTCAGTAACTTTATACCTTGGTTCAGTTTGATTAAAGGGTTAAAATGTGGACATGTGGGGGATCTTTTCTAGTAAAGCAGACTTTTCTGCTCCTACCTTTACACCTCTTAACACTAATCAGCAAAAGAAGGTAGGAACTCAGTGCAAGACGCCAGTATAGAGTCCAGTAAAAATCAGGATTGTCCAACTCCTCAGAAAAAAAGACAACTGAACAACCCAGAATATCTCTCACTGACCACCCACAAATCACAGCATTCTAAAATCAAAGACTGTCAGAAAATTTCTGCTTGATAAGAAAACCAAAAGCCAAGTGATTGCTTTATGACATATGTTTTGCTCATATATTTTGGCAAGTACAGTTTACTTCTCATGCATAGTACTTCCTAAGGTATTGGGAAGTGCACTTGGAACATTTTGTAAAATAAAAATAATTACTTGAGAAGTCACTACTGGACTCTGCTCTAAAGCTTTTAAGACATTGAAAAGACTGGCATATTTGGGGGCAAATATTATGGTATCACACAAAATTCCCAAATATCTCACGTGCAAGTATTTCACTTGACTTTGGTCCAAATAAAATTTATGGACACATTGCTGTGTCAAGATTATGACTACTTGATGAATGACTGTTCCAGTGGGTGACTCTACCCCAGAAAGGCATACTTCTTTTTCTCCACTTCAGCCAATTCATTTAGTGGCTGAACTTTTTGGGGCACTTTGTAGTGACATTGTAGAGGTCCTTTGTTATGACTTTTATAAATAGTGATTTTAACACTGGAATGACATTTAAATGCATGTCTACATATACTGTATATACATTCAATAAAGACTATACAACTTGCTTCAAAAACATTGCTGTCTTGAAGATAATAGAATGTGATTAGAATTTATCCCCTTTGGGCTCTTTTCCCATTGAAGAATTACAGTTTCACCTGGTAACTCTAATCTTCAAAAACTTTTAAATATTGTTGTTTTGCAGAGTAGGGCAGGACTAAAATGACATTGTTGAGTAAATCAGCCAAAATATTAATAGCTTCTAGGCATAGTTCAATCCTTGGAGACTTCTAGGACCATCCAAGATGGGCAACATGCAGGTCATTGTTGATTTTAGACTATGATTTGAATATATGAAAATACATTAAATATTTCAGCTGTACCAATCTCTAGAGTAATTAAAATAGAAATGTTCTAAAAATGCACTATTAAAAATTTAACTAGACAATAAATCTAAGGATGGGGGGACTGTCAAAGGATTTTTATTGCTCTGTTCTTGGTTTTAACTTAAGGATTATTACAAATATACATATTTCATTAAAATTGTGGTTAGATCTAAAACCAAAACAACACTGGAGCTCTTGATCTGTAGCTAGCTGTTCATTTTTCTCCAAGACATTGCTTAGGAAAAAAGCCTCTTCTTTATTGAAGTTTCATATTTTACAAGCAAATCTGAGTCTTTTTTAAACAGTATTTACTACTTCCTAGGCACATACACTGTCCTAATGGGAAAATAAACTCTTGATATTGTAGTGAGTCAGAGTCTGCTACTTGTTTAATATCTCATTTTAAACTTGCCATAACTAGATAGAAAAGTTACGAGAAAAATGCAACTTTCATTAAACAAACTGCAAAATAGTCATCCCTGAGAACCCCCTGGGATACGTTTGTAATCAAATAACTCTCCACATTACTAATGCATACTTCTGGCTTTCTTATTTTTCTCAAAAGGAAACTGCTCACTACTAAAATATAGCTTTTAATTTGTGGAGGGTAAAAATTTAGTACTTAATAAGCATACTTACCAAAGACTTTTAAAAAATTAATAGAAACCAAATAAATCTTGGCTATTAAAAAAAAAAAATCTGACACACAGGTTGAGTTATACCAGCCAGCACAAGTACACAGTAAGATTCCAGATGTGCTATTTTCCTGTACACTGACAGCTATCAAACCCACCCCTGCAATAAAAAAGTCCTGAAATGGGTTTTTAATCAGGTCTAGATTTCCATTAGCCCATGAGGGCTGATGTCTGTGTGTTGTGGTTTTTATTCTTTACAGCACATGCCATTGCTCTTAATATGTGGGGAACACATATTAAGTCTAAACCTTTTTTCAGTAACCTCCTGAAATGGATTTTTTCATATCTAAATTGAAGCCAAATAAACGTTATTAACAGCTGTATTTTTACAAAGTATTTGAAGGAGGGGTTAAACTCAGGATTGTTCAATTAACATTTCCCAGGCACCACGTAAGACCAGCATGTTTGATGGATGGACAATGTAAAAAAAGCATCTGAAGTATGAAAAAACGCCAAGGAAATTCAAAGAACATGACAAGTTTCAATACAAATAAAATAAAACCCAATCTTTTCATTTGAAAAACATTCAGAGGCTGGGTTTGCATTAATTCACATCTTCCTGTAAACTGTTAGATAGCTATCAATTTCTTCTTACATATTTATTGTAAGCATTGGTACAAGATGTTCTGATTGTTTCCAGGAAAATCCTATTAGTTACAGTTGTGTAGAATCAATTTCACATAAAAAATCACACAGCACAGTTACAGAAAAAAAGAAATCTGTAGGCATTGAGTGTAATGAACAAACCACTGTGGTTTATATCCATTGCGAAACTTTAGTAGAACAACTGGCACCAGTAAAAATATTGCAAATTAAAGATATTAGAAGAAGCTGTTTAGGAAAAAACATTTAACCACACTTAAAAGGCTATCAGAAAAATTTAAATTATTACTATTGTTTGCGTTTTAAAAGGATGTAATTGACTTCAATCACATAAATAAAAGAATCATGCAGACCAATATTTGGACTCATTAAAAAGCTGACATGTTCCTTTACTTTGACTAGATGTCAAAAATTTGACATTTTATACCGTTGCAGTGCAAAGATCATTTTTCAGTTGCTGCCAAAATAATAGTCCACTGTATGAAAAAAATGGTCAATAATGTGAAGTTTATAAACCAGTCTGCCTTCCCCTTCCCCAGTCTAAATGTAAATAACTAATCCTCCAAAAAAGTAAAATCAAAATGTATGAGAAAAACCATACTTAAAATTTCAGTATAAAGGCACTGTATGAATCAATAGCAAAGTTTAAATTGCTCCTCAGATATCTCAATACAAGCTTTATTTTTGATGTGACTATGGAGAGATGTCTGCTCAGTAATGTGAAAGAGCAGGGTTTCTATTTTGCCATGTTAAATGAGTCTTTCTACTCTTTTTTAAATTCATCTTTATGGCTGACATTGGACTGAAGTAGCATTATAGTTTCATCTCCATTTTTTCATCTATATCAGTGCTTTGTTTTCACTGCAAGGACCAGCAACCACAGCTAGCAGATCCATGTACTAAGACAAACTGAGTTAAATTAGGGAAATACTGGTCCTGTTTACTTCAAGTTTTCCAAGCCTGTCTTTCTTCCTCCTGCCGAAGGCAATGAATATGCTGTGACACTGCACACACTGCCCTATTTTGCCCGTCACCTCACATTTTCCCACAGCTGAAGAAATGGTGCTGTGAGCAGGTAAATTCAGAGTATGGGACTGGAAGGGCAGAGAATGAGAGGCTCATCCTCCTCCTTTGTCCAGGTGCTGCATGTCTGGCACTGCCCTGTGCTATGAAATTTAAGCAGAATTCCAGTTGAGATTAATGAGGTGGTCTTCTGAAAAACAAAGCAGGCAAACCCTCACTTCGTGGAAATTATCCTTGGTCTGCCATAGAGTGGCAACAATTTACACTGGTTGAAAAGCCACCAGAGGAAGAGCTTCTTACTCCTCTTTTGACTTTCAGGTCCACTCAAGGGAAAAGCCCAAGTCCTGGAGGCATCAGGGTCATGCTTCTTATACACCAGCTCAGCTCTGAGAGATGAAGCTTTATGAGAAACAGAAGACTCGACAGCAGCAGCTCAGCCACATGACCAGCAACCCCATCCCCAGGTGTGAGACACCTTCACCACCGCTGAGCTGAGCGACCGTAAGCAGGCGGTGCCTGCCCGGTGTCGTCAGCGCACAGATCACCACTGCCCAGCACTTTGTACCGAGACAAGCAAAAGCACAGGACCAGCTACGCTGGCCTGGCCTTTGTATGCAGGAGGGTTTGCACCCTGGGAGTAGCACCCGTAGCCTCACTATGTCCCTGGGATGCTGCAGGGAGCCCTCTCTGAGGTGGGAGGAGGCAGGAATCAGTTTCTCATCTCCCTCATGGTCCTATTTGCCACAATCCATCCAAATTTCACATCAGAATACGCAGCGGCACTCATATGCATAACGTGAGATAGGATTCCTTCAAGTTTTTATCCACAGCAATGTTGTTGCTTTAGTTTTAGTCAGATCCACAATGGAGTGTTTCAGTTAAGCGATGGAATATCATGGAAATACTTATGACATCCATGCTAATACCAAATGAGTTCATGATGATCTATGTTTATTAGAGAAAAGAGTATCAAAAGGATTATTAATGGTGCTACCACAGAGCTTTGGAAATGGTGATAGCACAAGCTCAGAAATGGAGGAAGTGGATTTAGAGTATGCAGAGCAGAATATGAGGTTTTGCTTTTAAAGAGTGGCTGGTACAAACACTAAATCAAATAACCACTTCATTAATCTTTTTTGTGATTTTTCTTTTTTTTTTTTTTTAATTTTTAAGAGTTTTCTAAGGTTTTTCTACTAAAATTCATATAAGGTAACTTTGATATACTGGCATTAAAATCCATCAGTTTATATGTGTGTAGTTCTTTCAGGAACTGAGACAACTCCTTTCCGTTTTTTTAACATTCCTAGCTATTTTTTTTTGTTTCCTTTGCTTGTAAAACTAAACTGATTATTGTCTTATTTATCCTGGATTATAAATAATCTAGAAACTAACTAAAAAAGGAGAATTAGAGATAGATTAAAATTGAAAGCATTATCTGAAGGAATCTTTTGCTTCGGACAGTAGATTTTCTAAAACAAACAAAACCACAGAGAAATGTGAAAATATCAAACCATTGAAACACAGGCAAGCTGAAGTTCTCCTGGGCATTTTGTAGTGCTTGGCAAATATATGTTAACAGTAGAGATGACTTACAAGCTTGAACTGCATATGGCTATTTCTTAAGTCCAGCATACCACAATGAAAAAAAATATTTCCTTACTAAAGATAAAACTCCTCTCTCATGTCCACCAGAAGTGGTGAGAACCTTGCATAGTAGGTGCAAATTTTCTTGTGGAACTGAACCACCAGCCTCTTCACAACCTCTGCCAGACTGCACCCAGACCCGTGCAGAAGCCTGCATCCTTCAGAGACCTGCATTTGCAATGCCCTCATCTGGTGGGAAGGCTGTAGTTTTAGCCTGTACCATCTGCAGTGGGAATGGCAGAGCTGCCTATTTAGAGCACTCACAAAAGCTGCACCTCTGGATGTTATGGCTTCAATAGATATAGTGGTGGAAGTGTATGGGTGTGACCTAGCACATAGACTCCCAACCCTCCCATGGCCACCAAGAGGTGTCTGGAAAGCGTTACGCTCACATCTTTTTCACAAGGGAAACAATCCCTTACCTGAAGTTTGCTGCACACTTGCTGGACAAGCTGTCCGTGGAAAGAAGAGAAGCATTTCCAGAAACAATGCCTCAGCACATATGATACCCGAATCACGGCCCCACAGATGCTCTTTCTCTCTCTCCCTCCCTCTCCACTGAGAATCTGGGAAGGGGAGGATGAGCATAGCTCTCACTTAGGCATTACAGGTAAGCATCTAAAATAACTGTTGCCTCAAATACTGTAAGAGCCAAGAACTTAATGAAAAAACAGACTTGCTCCTGAGAAGGTAGCTGCACCAGCCTCATACTTCAGAGCCCACTGAACTGGATGTTAACTGAGCAAATACAACAGATTGAATAGCTTATGCCACAAGCAAAAACAGGCACAGAGGCGGCATTGAAATCAGTAACAGCAAGCATTTTTTGGAAGATCAGGAGTCAAAGGATACACATTAAACCTGAAAAAGAGACCTGTATGGCATTTAGTCCCTGAGAGTCAACCACACTGACATCACCTTTAAAGTAGGACAGAGTAAATCTGTTTAGACTACCACCTCCTCAGGCATTGCATGATAAAAATCTCTCTAGCTGCATTTCTTGCCTTCAGCCAGTTGTCTTTTGGTCAATGTAGTAATGGGATGATGAGGCCCTGCCCCTTCAGACTACAGAGTACCATTCATCAGGTATGAGGCTCTTTGGTTAAATTAGTTCCTTTTCTTCTACACTTACATTTAGAATCTGAACAAACTAATATGTTGCCAGGCAAAAAAGTTAAATTAATACCAAAAATCCCCCACAAACCCAACCAAGTTACCAAATTATACAAAAACTTATGATTTTCCATACTGACACCCATCAGTACAGACTGAGACCATCAGTTTTTCTGTCCAACAAAGGAGGACTATGAAGCTGCCAGAAGAGAGCTGCTACTTGGAAAGTATTCGCATTTGTAGAATACAGCACTAGAAGTAAATCAAGGAGTGCTGTGTCAGCCATCCATCATGATGGATGCATCTTTCTAAAAATCTTCTCTAGCACTTTGATATGGAATTGAGTTTCTGACACTTGCCTGATTTTTATGCATCGTTTACAGAGAAGTAGCTTTACTGTTAGTGTGTTGTACCTGGGAGATGAAGAGATGCCTGCACGCACCTGCTTTTATGTTTTTCAAAGAGCTTTGAGATGGAGCTGATTGAGAATGCACTGTATAAATTGACACACTGGACAAAAGGAAAACAGGCTGCCTAGATACTGAACTTTCAATTTAAACCACAAAGGTAGACAGCAAACACTAATTCAAGAACAGGTGGCTTTTTGCTCATAATATTTTATGGCTTTCATTGTTTTACAGTGGAATGAGCTAACCCACAGCTCCCCTCTTGACCTACCCAACATACTCAAATTTAGTGAAAAACAGGTGTTTGGTATCTTGGCTTTCCCTGAGCACTTCCACAATCCAGGGACCCTTTAGCAGTCTAAAAACTTCTTACTTTCACTTTAGAATGGAAGGCAAATAACTGAGCTTGTATAAAGTAACAGGTACACACTCAGCAACTAAAAACTTTATGTGCAGAAGTAATACTTGCCTTTTATATCCTGCACAGGTAAAGATGCAATAAAAGGACATCAGCTCAGAAACTCAGAAAAATCTCATGGAAACTTCTTTAAAATTGGACAATTGCGATGAGCCTGGGGCTATCAGGAACTACACACTCAGTAGAAGTGCTGAGTTTCTCCACTCCTGGTACCAGGCCTGAGCTAGAACTTTAAATCCAAACCTGAAAACTCTGATGCCTATTTGGACAGAAATGTTGCAGCTGGCAAATCCTTAAATTTTGTCTCTCTCAGATGTTGTCTTCTATTGATATAATTAGTAATTATACTGTCTCTTCTAAACCTTTCCAAGTCTTGCTGCAAGACAAAACCAAACAATAAGAAAAAAACAAAATCATAATGAAAGAAGTAGTCCTGTTAATGTGAAAGCAGTTAAGGAAACAAAAAAAAAAAAAAAAAAAAAAAAAAAGGAGGGATAAAAAAAAAGGCAGTAATTTGATACAAAATCCTAACAAGCAGGTCATATCACAGAACAAGAGTCAGAGTGACACTCTTCTCTTTGTTGCCAGAGTTTCCATTCTTGTGCAGGGTGAAAATGTGTGCAGAGAGTACTCACTTTATAGGATCACCTGTTAAGTGAATATGGAAAAAAAATACTATCTGAAAAGCATTTTTCAGTTGGTATCTTTGGAAAAGTCAGTTTGTTATTTAAATAAATTAATAAATAAATAAATCTAAAGATTAATAGACCGCTAGGTAGAGAACCTGTGAAAACTATATACTGCTCATCAAGGGAATTCTGACACTTATGATGCATAGTCCATATGGATAAAGTTATATCAATTCATATTAGGACTTAATAGAAACTAAATATGAGCTATTCATCTGAAGTGCCTATGGCTGCCACATAAGATAAACATTGTTGTAGAAAGAGATGCCTACTATTATATGAAACTGGTATTTTGTTTAAAGCATTGTTTTTAAACTGAATGCACTAAGTCTAATAAAATGTGTGACATGAGAAAAGGGAAAAACATCTGCCTTCTTGTGTTACATCAGTCCATGGGGGTCTGTAATTTACTTTTTTTCCAACCTTAAACATTCAAGAATAATGGAAGGGCAAGACAAGTAATATTTAAAAACCTCAAACAAAATAAAAGCTGAAAAATGTATATACATAAAACAGATCTGTGAAGCTGAAGTGAAATATTTCAGATTAACTGGCTAGTTGATTAATGAAGCCAGAAGGAAAAAGTCCAGATCAAGTTTAACATTATGTGTGTGCGCACGCAGGCGTGTGTGTGTGTATTTCATGGAGTTCAAGTAACTGATATTTATACATTCCAATTTCTCTTGCCCTCATCAGTAGCTTACATCTTGCTTTTAGAATGAATTCATAATTGATTTATTTTACTCACAGGAAGGTTCAGAGTTTACATTTCAGTACTTGATTGGGGTAGGAGGGTAGTTCAAACTGGTTTGCCAAGGTATTTAAGTGGCAATTACATGTCATACAGAAAAATGCCTACGGAGAAATACACTGTATTAATTGAAATTCAGTCTGAACACATTAAAGATCATCAGAATATCTACGATAACAGTCTCCAACTAAAGATTAAATATAAGGAATGTAAACATAAGGCTGTTGTTTCAGAAGTAACAAGGCTACAATATGCTAGCAGACTAATGGAGCCCACTTTGGAAGATCAAGTCACGTAATAGAAACTGACACTTCCATCACCATGCCATAGATAAATGTGTGCACATATATGTCTGCATTTAGACACTGGTATACCTGGGACTGGAAGCTGGGGAACAATGTGAATGACAACACTATTGTGTTTGGGTTTGAAAGGGTATTTTTGGCAGTGTGAGTGAATGTATAGAAAGAAATAAATGAATGGTCCAATTTGTGAGACCCAGAGAAGGAAAACACGCAAGAAAATTGATGTCTTGGTCTGAGACTCAGAAGAGTTCATGGAATGAGGAGTGTGGATATCTCAAAGCTTCCCATGCACACCAACAGATTTCTCAGGGAAACTGCAATGGTGAATAAAGACTCAAAATATTTTCACGTTATTTTTTCATATTTTTGGTGTAGACATGCCAAAAGACCTTTGGTTCAGATAATGCACACATGCTTGTGACAAGAGACAGGGAAGAGGAAAACATCTGGAAGAAAAAAGGGAGAGTACAGGAAAAGAGGTGATTTTAAAATTTTACTAGTAAAAAGTAGGTTCTAGAAAGTCTCATCTTCTCCTTTCAATTACATATTCATTTTAGGGTCCCTGAAACAAAATATGATAGGAGTGGACACACTTTACAGATGAACTCCTGGGGAACCTTCTGAACATAAATCACAGGGTGGAATAGAAACATCTGTGTGAGACGTCCACAACTGTATAAACAAGGATTTATGGAAGCTATGCACAGCTCAGCAAGGTGTATCTGACTTACGATGCATATTCCACACAAACGAGCTATAGAAAGTCAGATAAACTGTGTTAAGAAGGGCTTGAAATGATCACACCAAAACATATGGAGAGAAAAACAGAAATATGAAGGACCCTGCAATTGCAAAAAGGAGCCACGAATAGGGATTTCTATCTTATCAGATTCAAGCTTAAAGGCTTTCTAGATGTTTCTACAATACAAAACAAACCCACTCTTCTACTTAGAAGAGCTTTATGAGGCAGAGGATTAGAATGTTAACAGCTTCATTTTCTAGTACCAATCTAATAAAAATGCCTAGCTTTAAAATATATACATCTTAAAGTCACAAATCAAGCAGTATAGTATATTTCCTACAAATATTTGTAATTATGAAGTAGTAAAGGAGACTGAAGAATGCAAAACAAAGAGAGCTCCTGAAGTAAAGCCTATTGACATTACTTTATACTTCACCACTACATACACAATGGTACAACGCGTAGCATAACTTCTTGCACATATCCAAACACAAAAAGCTTGATGCACCTAAGAGAATAAATAAGGAGACAAAACCGATGGCTGAGATATCAAACCGCCAGGTTAAAAGGCTTTCACAGTGCTTTCAAATCAACCTACCTAGAGACATTTTTCTGTCATTAAGGGTATATTCAAAAAAGGCTTTTCTGGAGCTGCTGAAGCTGAATGAAGCACAGCTACGCACTCTTCTTTTTTTTTTTTTTTTTTTTTTAATGACCTCCTGATCGTTATACAATCTTGACTAATTTCAGCAATTAGAGAGTCTCATTTTCAGAGACTGAGATGCTAATGTTCTTGAATTAGTTTTTATGGTTTGGGGCTTTTAATTTGAGATTTAAAAACCATCATAGCTCACAAAAACCAAATAAACTGCAGCTAATGAAATTCACAGAAGTGGAGTGCTCACAGAACATTTCTCACTAGCTTTCCTGGATGATTTATTGACAGCTGGTTGTAAAAACAATTTTATTAAAGGTCATAATGTTTGGTTAGAAAAAAAAAAAAGTTTAATTTATGGTGTAATTAGCCTTCCTGCAATAGGCATGATGCCAGACCCATCACTTACGAGCTCTGACTTTGAAATAAGCACTTGGTGTTTTTAATTATATCTTTGAGAACGTGTTCAAAGGCAAGACCCCAGTGATGTGGTGTTACTTTCTCTCTATAGCCACTTTATGGCTGTTATAATGGACATAGCAACAGATTTACTTGTACTGATTGACATGCAGCAATTGAATGGCAGTACCTGAGGAGCACGGTCGGGACGCGCACACAGCGGCGGAAGCAGGAGGCGGCAAAGCCCCACGCTCCCTGGAGGAAGCCATCTGGGAGCTGCTCTGTGTCCGAGCCTGCTCGGAGGGGCTGGGATAGTTTGTGACGTACGAGAGTGACCAAGCTTTCCAAGTAGTCATAGCTTTCTAAAATAGCCTTTAAATGTTATCTCTGCCTTGCCTGCTGTGTGGCAGAAAGCCAGACGGGAGCTCCAGGTCCCCTACCTGTAGGGGCTCACTGTTGCTCCTCTGGAAAGCAAGGCCTAACATCAAGGTACGACACACCTGCTTCCTTATGTTTCTCCATTTTACAATCCGTTCCCAGCTTTATTTTGCTGCCAGATCTTTATGATTCACAAAATTAAATTTGTAGCTTAAAAAAATTTATATGGGTTTAAGGGAGAGAGCTTGTTGTAGGCCTCCAGCAGACCTGTGGCCGTTCACAGGTGGGATTAAATTGTCCAGCAAGAGAGGGGCCATGGATCCTGACTGAGCACTTACACACAACGTGTCACTCAGCAATTATCAGCGCGGGCATGAATTTTTATTTCCACTCTTTTTCAACTTGTTATGTCATTATTGTCATGAGGTTTCTAGGATCATACATTGCCACAATAAACAGCTGCAAAACCCATGAGAGATTGCCAAACCCCTCTTCATTTAGGGAGAGCTCCTGATTTGAACTTCAGACAAAGATTTAACACCTGTATGTAGAGCCAAAGTCATGACAGTCAGCACCGGCTTTTCTTTCACTTAAATCTGGAAGAGGCAGTACAAATTTCCCTACAGAGGAAACATCTTGGGAGAAGAGTGTCTGTGAGGATAATTCCTGTGACAGGCGTTAGGAGAGCATTAAGAGGCCCAGATCCTGAAGTGCCAAGTTAATTTCTTCATTCTCCAAGTTGTTCCACACACAGCCTACCCTTCAAAGAGTATGTTGTCAAGAAATATTTTCATTAAACTTAAGAATGAAAATCTGCCTAACACTGTAGAAAAAATATAAATCTAACACCTAAAAATCTGTGTGTTGGATTTGTTTTTTACTAGGAAGCACTGTACCAAGTATCATTGCACACCAGCCATTCTGCCTGCCTTTGTCACCCATAGCCCTTTTAAGAACTGATCAACACATCCAGCCATATCTCCATCAATTTTAAGTGAGGCAAAACAGAAAAGGAGCTTGAAAAGAAAACAGTCTTGCTGCAGGAACTCTCCCAGGAGGGACTTCAATTATCTCCCAGTGGGAGTCTCAAACTGGGCAAGAAAGGAACCGTGTTAAGACAGAAAAATCAGAAATGTTAAGATAAACCCAACATTAATTCCACTTCTTGACTAAAACACTGTTGAAAAGAAAAAAGGCTCACAGCTGTGGGGCACCTGAAATCTAACACAGAGCTGTCCAATCCAATTAACATTTTTCTCATTTGTGACTACATTTGAATTCTCTACGCAAAACATCTCAGAAAGCTTTATCCATCAAATCAACGTAAAAACTGAAATATTGCCTAAAATTAGTTAGCAGTGAATATGTACCCATGGAGTTTCAAGGAAGAGTTGCATTGTGTGTGAACATCCTGACCCAGGGCTAGAGGCATTTGGCTGTACACATCAGCAACATTCAAGATTTTGTTTTCAAGAAGCCAAAATCACACTGCCACATCCTGCCAGCCCTGATTCTGGGAGTTTAGGTGGTACTGCATAGCACTTCCTAGAATCAAATGCATCAAGGAGGGATTGGTGTTGGACATTAATGAGTGAGATGAGTCTTCCCTAGGCTCTGCGGTTACCATTAAGCACGTAAAGCTGCGTCTAGACACGGTTCAAGCCAAAGCAAAAGGTAAACACATCCCTTTCTCTCTTTGAAAAGATTTCCTCGTGTTTTTCCCAACTCACTCAAGAACCATCATTCTCTTCCTGTTGCTCTATTTTCTAAGACACATCATCACTTACAAGACATGAGCAGGGCCAGGAAACATGAAATTGTTCAGAAGTAGTTTCTCCCAGCACCATAGAAAATGTGAGGCTCACGTTGGGGAAAAACAGTGGAACAGACAGTTGAATAACTGCTCATTAAAATTCTACTCTGCCCTTTCTTAGTACATCTGTGATCACCAATTAATTCTTTTTATTTTGCTTTTACTAAAATAATGTAATATAGGTTTACAGAATCTCATGAGAACATGAGACAGCCCTTATAATTCAATCTAAGAAAGACGCATACTTCATCAAAAGAGCAGTTGGTTTCAATGATCTGCTAAGAGTCCCAAAGGGTTTTTTTTCTAATTTTTGAATACAATTATTAAATATTATTTGGCAGCATTTTGCTTTTTCTGGCTCAGCTTCTTCAAAACAAATGCTTTATAATTAATTTTGTTTCAGTCCAGTTGAATGATCTAGAGTTAATTCCAATATAATTAAATCTTTTCTTTGGAATCCTTCTTGCCCCAAGTCTCCCCCTCTTCCTCCTCAGCCTTCAACTTTTGCCACCACCACCCTGCACACACAGGTCAGGTATAATTTTATGAGGGATCAGACTGAGGAATCTCTTTTATATCAATAGGAGAAGAACAATCTCTTGCAGGTTGAAGCCCATAATGAGCTTAACTCTCCAATTCTGCATCAGTTTTGGTTTTTCAAAGCTAATAGACATGTGATACATAGACTGCAAGTTTTATTACAAAATTATATCAAATGAAATAAACATATACAGTATAGTAAATTTAATTAGGAATCAGCTAATCAAGAAAATTATATTAATTAAGGTATTTCCCAGGGAGCCAAGGGATATCCCGAGGTAATAAATTACATAGACTGCTCCCTAAATCAAATAACACCTCATGTCTGAGATTTCCAAATAAATAACCACCATTTTTGGTAAATGCTATGAAAAGTAAATGCCTATGTTACATAGTCTAACTGCCATTCATTGTACTGCAAGCAGCAATCTCAGTAATTTCACCGCAGAGTTTGGCGCAAAGACATCTGCAAGACTGTTACCTCAGGGGCTAGACCACAGTACTCAATGTGAAGAAAGTTAAATCCTTCACTGTGTGTTGTTTAATTACCGAATGCTAAAGCTGCATGCTGAGCACTAGTTGGTATTTGGTTTTGCATAATGTATAAACATTGCATATTTATATAATGTATTAATTAATAGCCCCAGACTGCACGTTTCAGATAAGGCCTATTGCAATTGGAACAAGTAGCATTAAACATTCATTAAAACCCAAAATACAATGAAAGAGGTGTCAACGAAGCCAAAATTTGCAGAGTTTCTGTTATCAAAATATATTCCAAATAAACATCATTACTACACAAAGAATACCATTTTCTATCACATATTCACGCTGATTCTGTCACCTTCCCTGTATCTACAGAGCTGGAGAAAACAAGCCTGAAAGTGCATTCACTATATGAAAACAGCATAGCTATTTTTAACTGCAAACTCTAACACACTAATAAATGTTATACTTGTTCCCAGCTTTAAAGAGTGACTTACAGTGACAAATTTATTGCTAATTGCACAAACAGTTTATTATGCAGTACCATATGAAATCTTGGGGTCTAAAAGATGTGTACTAAGAAATTATTTAATCTGGCAAATACTGATGAATCAAGCCCTTATTTATCCAGAATTTGTTAAACTCTGAGCTTTACACCCTGCAATGATTCTGTGTTTTAGGACAAAAAGTTAAAATTTCACCAGCTAAAATTAGGCAAGTTAGCGTATACTTAGATTCCCAAGTAGGTCGACAAATTTTTACATGCAGTGAGTACTTCCAGCTCCCAGCAGAGACCAACTACCCTTGACTTCAGTACCCAACCTGTTCACCCTCTGTGTGGACACATAGCCATATTTTCTGACCTACTTGCCCAACCAGGCCTTTCCAACTCAGTCAGCATTACCTCATTTGACGCAGAGGAAATAAGCCCTGTTTGCTCCTCCTTTCCTTCATTTTGAAGCTCCTTGCTCAACCAGAGACAAAGTTTTCTATCTTGGATGTTCCTAGCTAGCTCCTTTTTTCCTTTGCGCTCCTTGTGCAAGTTTCTGAATTCCATTCCAGCTATTCTGCAGATACCTGCCTCCCTTCTTGCCTGCTTCCTTACTAACTGCTTCTCAGTATAGTTGCCCTTCCATCACAGGCCATCTGCACGCTAGCTACTGTTTGCCCTCGCCAAATGGCTCCAGCACATCTGGAGGCTGCCCCTGCCTACAAGAGGCTGAGAGCCTGCGTGTGACAGATGAAGGGACGCCCCAGGTCTAACCATAAGGAATCCAAATACTTCACAGCGATCCCCAATGCCCAAGGTACTGTGACAACAGATGCTGATCCCAATATTAGATTTGACTTATAAGTGTCAGTTAAGTCCCACAGCATACATAAGTTTTTTGATGAAAGACCATTATTCAGGACATAGACTTCATTCCACATCAACAGGCAAAGAGCAGCTATTTTCAGATCCAGATCTGGGGTGGATTTATATGTGACCCCAAAGTACAATATCCTGTTTCCCCAGAGCCAAGCATGGAGCCACACCACTGCCACAAGCTAACACATTTCTTTTAGCTTGGCACCAGTTTTAAACAGTCAACACTTCTAAATTCAGTGTAAACCCATTTCCTGAAGAACCCTTGTAACTGAAAAGGGGGATTTGTTAGAATTCATACCCCAGTTTGCAACTCATTGAGAAAATAACAGGTGCCCCATCTCCAGTCTCCACTCTCTGCAAGTCCATTTCTGTTATAAGAAATAGGTATTTCTACCTAAAGTCCCATAATAACAATATTCAACCACTGATTTAAGAAAAGAAACAATTGTTAAAACAGTATTTCAAACTATGAACTGCAGACAGCTGTCTCCCACACTTAGCAGGTTGAGTTACAATATTGTTCCCTTTTAAAACAAGCCTTCATTTCAGTGAACCGCAGTAAGACGCTTGGCATATAAATCAGCTTTCTACAAACTGGAGAACAAATCTGCAGTGGCCGTTGGAAAGACAATACTGAATGTAAAGAAGAAAATATCCATAAGGCACACTCACAGATACATTTTTGTAACTCCTATCAGTGGTAAAGACTACAAACAATATTTTCTTCAACTATTTGATCTCAAGAGATCTCATAGGCATCCTGGAACATGCTTAATGAGCACTTGTACAGGTGGCCTTCAAAGACAAGGTCCACTGGTGCCTATGAATCAATAGCTGCATGTTTCCTTGTGACTTAGCATGTAAGTGTCAGTCAAATCTATTCTTTAAACTATGAAGCTAAAGTGTTATAAAAATCAATTACATAATCAAACACCTTGAGGAAACACTTCTTCCTTTACAAAATGGGGATGCAAAGTGTCAAAATATTTTACATTAACATCTTTATTTTATCACTATTTAAAGTGGAAAATTTCAATACAGTTGAACACATTTTAATACCATTGCTAATTTAGTTGTTTTTTATTTTTTTCCCTAAATAAAATTCTGAGATTAACTCTTCGTTTCAACTCAGGATGAAGTAAATTTTGAAATTTCAGGTACCATTCCAGTTTGAAATGATAACTTTCAACCAGCTTTATCTATTCCTTCTGCTGGATTTAGTATTTACTTTGTTTACCAGTAGCAGCTTCTCTTCGCTTCAATTCCATGAACAAAGACAACTTCCAATTATGGTATGTTTACCACAAGTACCATATGGGTTTTGTCTGATTAATTTTTCTTCCCTTACAAAATACGCTGTGCATCTTTTGTAAATAGTCCTCGGGTCAAATGGTACTACAGTAACAGAGAGTACATGAATAAACATGTTTATCAGTGGTATGTACATTAGGGAAACAATCAAACTCAAGGTATTTTATAGTGAACACCTATGAATTATTCCACTATCCTACCTAGTATAACGCTAGGCTAGTATTGTGGTGAAGAACAGAAGAGAGTCTGGTTCTCTTCTGCCTCCTGTGGCAGTCATCAGCCCTGACCTTGCACATATCAGAGGGGGCCTTCTCCAAATACCACTGAAGTCAGCAGGAATATCGTTTCGATAGGCTCAGGCTCTCTTCTCGCCTTCTCATTTGTAAATGAGGTTTTATTTATTTATCTCCCCTCACAGGGTCAAATTAACTTACTTTTGTTGAGCACACTGAAGTTTTCAGTGAAGTATTAATATTTACAGAGTATGTTTTCTTCTTGTTTTGTAGTTGTCATTTTTGGAATTCCTTTTGTTTTTCTGTTTGGCTCTTTTTTCTCTGGAAGGACCATCTGAGTAGCCAAAAACTTCCAGTGGAACAAGAGAGGAAACTCAGATTTTTCCTGATCAGTTATTTGTGCTCAATTTCTTTAAGAATCATCTAGAGTATATTTACATTTGCCAACTGTGAGAAGTAGAAATGAAGCTTCAAGCTGGGTTTTATCCCTTACGAACTTCATCTGTGTGAAAGCCACATTAACAACAGTTCCTTCCTGAATGTCTGCTTGCCAGATGGAAATTTATCTTTAAAATCTATACAGTAGTGTGATATTACTGACATGTTATTTCTGTGCAGTTTGTGCATTGGTGTTCTCTCGGAAATGAATAATCAATCCACTTTAAACTCAAAATATAATTGCCCATTAATATCCCCTGATGCTGTGAGAACTTTTAATCATGCCTAAACATGAAATAACTCATACAGAAGTTTGGTTTTTTCTTAGTTAATACAGCAAATAAAACCATAGCAAGCCATTAGGCCAATGCAATTCACTTACAGAGACTACTGTATTTATACATTTGATCGAAGACAGTATTTTAAATTATGCATTTAAAAGAATTAATTCAACTATTTAATTTTAATTAAATCTTACTATATTAAGACCTGTGTAGATTACTTCATCATCACAAATATACTTCCAAATATGCAGTATTTCAAAATAAGTAAAAGTTTCGGGAAGAATATATTTTATTCTGGTACAAACAATCGCTGATTCCCTGTCACCTTAATCTCTTTCTGACTTACCATTTCTGGTACCCAGCACTTAACGAGCTCACAAGAACTTTTTCCATTTGTATATCAGTGCATTAACATGAGAGTACCTGCCAGAGTTATTTCTCCCCTGGAATACTGTCATCACAAAAAACAGTTCAGACTCCTTATTCTGGTGACCAAGCCCAAGGGAGAAACCTGTCCCATCAAACGCTACACAAACAACAGAGCCAAAAAGATTAAAAGATTACTACTGATCTCACTGAACGAGCATTAGGCAGAACTACAAAATTCAACTCCTGTCTAAAGAAGACCACTTGCCCTGGCATTAAGCCCAGCTATTTCTTCATTTGGCCCAGCTGAATATTCAATGCTCATGTGATGTGATGCCACCTGGCACTAAAGGAGTGGCTTCAAAGGAATCACTTATTATTCCTCAAAAGCAGTAGAGACTCAAATATCATCAGCCCTGTAGTTAAACTCTGGCAAAAGCCTGAAATATTTTAACTAATAAGATAATAACATGAGGTAGCAACAGGGGTTTTGAGCAAGAAAATGTTGTGATTTTCCTTAGTTTGGTCTCACTGCTGACATAAACCTTCTCTGATGTACAAGCTGGGTTCCTCTGTGTTCAAATAGTACCAACGTTTCCCCTGGTCTAAAACCTTTCTAGTAATCTTCTGTGGTTGTTCAAATTTCTAGCTTAAATAACAAATACAGTTTTATCTCATATCCCTGTCTCTGAACCTTGAAGTCTTTACAGATGTCTTCAGTTTGGGTGAGAAGGAGTAAAAGGAGCAGTATTAACAATTATAAATATTTCCCTGGGAAAGAAGGGGAAAGAAAGAAGGGAAAACAACATTTATCAGAGTAGCTAAAATGCTGATTTCTGACCATTTAGTGTCCCAGTTGTGTTGAGAGTAGGTTTTGCCACATTCATGCACAAGAACCATCCTAAACTAAGAGGTAGATAAAAAACCCTGTGCTAACTCTGCACCTCTTGCTTTTATACTTCTGGGTATATCAAAACAGAGTCTCTGCTACTCATCTACTGCATGGAGGAGCAGAGAACAGGACCTCAGTGCAGAGGGAAAACAACAGAATTGAGAACATGAAAATGTGTCTAAAATCAAGCTGAGAGATTGACAAAATAAACTATGAACCTTAGTGCCTTTGAGGAGTGATTTATGTCTGTGCTGTGACTTCAACATACAATCTACACAGCTTAAGGGCTAACTATCTACTGTTGGATACCTCAGGAGATCTACCATCTCTCTTCCCAGCATAGCTCTTCCCTAATTCAATAAAGCTGCGTGTCTGGCTGCCCTCTATCAGGATGTGTTACTGAATATTTTTCCATCCCTCCGCTCTTCTTTCCAAACTAAGCTGTTCCATGGGGCGAAGTGTAGGAAAGCACATGGGCTGAGCCACATTTGAGATGTGTCACTGCAGCAAAAGAAGATGTAAAAGGGGAAATAACATTCTGCAAAATTTGAGATTAATCCCAAACTTTCCCCAAACATTTTTCCTCTGGCATCATTCTGTACTAGGAAAAATACCATAATCAGGCAGAAAGAGGGCTTTCTTGTGAAAGTTAAAAGGGAGAGGCTTGTAATAGAAAACAGGTTAGAAGTTGAACTACAAAATCATTATTGTACTTCCATAATGCACAAACCACAGCATTCAAGTTTTATACAAACTATCAAAATCTACATGAGTTTCCCATCATATCCATCAGTAGGCGAGCCTTATGAAAAGCATTTTCCCATGTACTTATCAATGCTGCTCTTCTTATTATGCCAATCACAGTCTCTTTGTTTAAAGGGCACAGTAGGCATCTTCCCAAGGTTTTATTTTTACTCTTCTGGTGCCCTCCAGATTAATGAGAACTGAGCCCCTGCTCCTGCTGCTGTCAGACCTCTCCTTCGTTTTTTGCTGACAGCCAAACCTGCCCTTCCTCCTTTCTATTTGATGTAGAATTTATATCAGCCACATGGGAAAAGGAGGAGCAGCTTCAACCACTGGCTTTAATCTCCATGTGAAAGGCAAGGCAACGATGGGGCAACAAGGAGCATTGAAGTCTTCAGCGTAAATGTTGTTGCTCATTACAAGCTCCCTCTCTAGGGATAAAAAAAAATCTTCAAAGGGGAATTGCACCAGTCTCACACACGCCAGCATTCCCTCTCACACACACGCGCCTTTCACATCTCATACATGTGGTTTCCACGCAGGAAACAATTACTGTAATTAATAGACCCAAATAACCCCACTGTTCATTGAAAAATGCACTTTAAATTGACAGAGGCATGAAAAAAAGTGGCTGGGTGCTTGGGTCTCATTACCCATGTGGACTAAAAACCTTGTTGTGTATATAGATTGTCAGCTCTATATTTCTCCAGACCTATCACATCAAATTCAACTCCAGCACAAAACAAAATACACTCAAGATCTGAATGTTCTCCAGGAGGCAGTCAGACGCCATTGTTTCTTCCTGCAACACCTAGAAGCTATTTTGTCTAGACTGAAATAAACGTGACTGACACTGGCAAGAGGGATCTTTTGTGCATCAAGAAGCAGTGGTTAATATTTTCTAGGGACTATAATATAGCTCATACTGAAGATTAAATTAAGGATTTTCATTTGCCCAGTTGGGAACATTTACATTTGCTTAAAATTATTGTTACTCAAAGAAAAAGCATCAGCATATACTCTAATTTTTACTGTGTTTACATTCTGCCATATCAGGCACAAGAAATATGATTTCCCCTTTAACTACCTTCAGTAAAAAAACTACTATGATCACATCAGGGAACTGATAACTAATATTTCTGTTAGCTACAATTGCTTTTTTCCTCCTGCTATTTGACTGCAGAGGTTGCTGTATCCCTCACACTTGCAAGATTCGTGACAAACCCCAGTAGGTCCCTCTGTGTGTGATCGTGAGATCAGGAGTCTGTAAAGCAGTTGTCTACACATCCAAGAATTTCCATAGGATGGGACGGTAGCCTTCTGCTGTGCTCCACATCCAGGAAAGCAGCAGCAGGAGGGAATAGGCTTACGAAGGAATAACATATGACCACAGAGCTGCAGCTGTGGAAGCAGTAGGGTTGCCACTGTGAGTAAAGGCTTTGCAGGGCCACCAGTGCTGAGCAGCATCCCTTTCCTATGGACCCTGTCCAACCCTCAGCTCTTCCATGCCCGGGAGAGACAAAGGAAGCAAAATTTGTCTCCATAGCCATGAGGCTAAATGCCCTCACCCTCACATGGAGAGCTCATTGTAGAGGGTCTGGTTTGTTGCGAGCCTGAGATACGGTGACGCTTGCGTAGACGGAATAAAACAGCAATCTAATTTTTTCACCTCTTGTTTCTTTTCTTTAATGGTGCTGAGAAAACCCAGGCCATTTCAGCTGGTACAACAGCTTGATGTGTTGTTCAGTTCACATATCTCACATGAATCATCCATTTAATTTTGAACTCTTACTTTAGCTTTTCAAAATAAAGAGTTTGGGGTGGTTTTTTTTAAGGCCCCTGGGAAGAATATGTTAGATTTCACTTCTGGTATTTGTCTTTCATATGTTTCAGTGAAATTAGTTAGATCTGGAAAATGTTGCCCTTTACCTGGTAATTCAGGAAACCAAAGAAACTAATACATTTATCAAATGAACAGAAATGGCCCTCTGGATTTCAACAAAGTTTCCTTTTGTTGTATACACTAAATTCCAGTTAATCAATTTTCTACACATCATAATGTTTTAGAACAAAGGTTGAAATGACAATGAAACTTGATTATTATAGCTCTTTGCCTGCAGAAGAGAGAAAAGAAAGTATCCTTTTACAGTGTCAATGTACACAGAAATAAATCCAGGAGCTCTTTTTGACAAGAAAGGACACAGTAGTTCAATTCAGACAGTTAATGGCTTTTATATCGTTCTAGGGGCCATGATCAAGCAACACATTAAAAAAATGTATAATGAAAAAAGAGAATATAGGAAGGTGAAAAATTATGTTTTAATTTGCACTGAAGTGAAACGACCTCATATTAGAGGCTGACAAAAGAATTAAAAATGTGCCTAATAATGCACATACACTCCAGCAGGCATTTCTAAATCTGCTTGTCATTTTTGAGTAGAGAAATGCTTTTTCTCTCTCATTCTCACTGGTAATTTGGACACACATAGTGATATCTTCTGGCAAAACAGCTCACATGTATTTGTCAAAACAGCAGATGGGAAACTAAAAGCCCTGGATATATTCATTCATTAAGGGATCCTTTTCAATCTGCCTCTTTGCTGTGGTTGCTGGGTTTCTTGGAGAAGTCTGGGTGTGCTCTCTGGAAGCTAAACACTGTTGCTTTCTGCGGGAGCGTGCATTACACATCCTGGTATAAGAGAACAGCAGCAGCATTGCCAACTCAGTATTTTACTACAAGGCTTAAGTGTTTGGTGTTTTTTACATCTTCAGCTTCTGGAAGCAAGAGAAGGTTTTTGGTTTTGTCTTTATTGCTTTACAGGAATGTAAATTTTATCCCATGTGGTAATGAATCAGAAGGCATCAGAAACAAAACAAATAAAAAGGATTAATTATACAATATCTAGCTTCCCCAAAAAACAGTGCTAAATGCATACTTTCATATAATCTTACTGAATCCCTTCTTAACAGCTTATCCCTCTGACCAATTTCACCTATATTTGAAATAAAGGAAGGTCCAACCATAGCTTCATGCATTTATATCAGAGCACTCACAGGGCTTCTAAGCCCTGTTGCTCATGGAAGTACATGTTTTCAAATCTCATCACCCTGTCTGTGTGAAATCTCACAATGGCACATGATTTTGACAATATATCTGGAACATCAAGCCTCCAAAGATTACACAACTGCTATTATGTGGGATAAGAAAGGTGGGTAAATGCACATACCATCAGGGAGTGATGGCCTCATACCTGGAGAAACCTGGAGAAAGTGATGGATGCCACTGCACTGAACATGTTGGGGGGTCAAAAACCAAGATGAACAGGTTCCTCCAGATTTCCCCATGTTCCCCCTGGGAAATATAGCATTCCTCCCCAACACCATGTAACCTAGGCAGTGTGAGCCCCAAAAATAAAGTTCATCGACCACCACAGCATGCTTGTCCAAAGGTCTGCAAGCACAGACAAGCTTCGTGCTCATTTAGCAGCAGTATAAAACACATATAAGGTACATACCCATACAAACCCAGGCTTCCTGCAGCTCTGTGAGCTTAGCAGGGGGAAACTCAGGCCCCTCCACATATGCACAAGCCACTGCCGTAAGCCACTGCTGGTGGAATATGTAGGAACTGAACTTTAGCCCATGAAGTTTCCTCTCCTTTTACAGAATATTCCCACATCACAGTTGAAGTAACAGCTGTGAACAGTTTACAGAATTCAAATGAAGGAAAATGTATTTACTGTGATTTTTGTTTCTGAGCTGTTGATATTTCAATGATAAAGCTGCCATATATAAATATGTGTAGACATGAACAACCGCAATGCCTCTGTAGATTCATCTATTGGAAAGGAACTGTATCATTTCACTCATACAAACTTGGATGCAAGCTTAATTTTATTACTATTTCCTGGCAAAGAGCTGTATCTTCTTATTTTAGTTTCACTGACTTTCCTGTGTGATGCAGCACTACCCACACAACTCTATTTTCCTGCTGAGGGGAGGTAGGTCCACAGAAACGTGCCAAACTCACAGGACAAATCCAGCAGCTCTGCAGACTAAAAACCTGCATGTATTATTACTTTAGGGTACCCAAGATTTTCAATGGACATTGCTAAGCAAATTTATAGGAATTTTGAGGAGGAGACCTTCATATACCACAACATACTCATAAATATCTTCAAAAGGAACATTTTCTGCCTTGCTGGGTGAAATATACTTTCTTACTTCTCTCTGCCCTTTGCGCAAAACAGGGGAAGGGGGACACTCTAAACTTTGAAGTCAGACTACACAGAAAGAATCATAATTAACTAGATCCTTGTAAAACCTTTTGAACACTAAAGGCACTGGAAAAGTGACATGCATTTCCTTTGGCCCTACCCTTGGGAGGTCATCCAGCTTAACATTTGAAAGGAAGGACTGCAGTTAGAAAATTCAGTATAAAACTATTGAAAGTTCATGCAGGAAAAGTTGAATTTCAGCTCATCTTCAGAGATTACTGTTACCACACTATCAGGTGTCTCTTTCCTGGTCTGGAAGCAAACTTTGGCCTGACAATCTATTTGCTGAGCAATTAGGCATAATCTGTCCTTGGCCACTGACCTCCAAAGCCAGGTTCAGGACTTCCCCAAAAGGAGAATTTGAAAAAAAAAAAAAAAAAAAAATCAAAACAACTCAGGAGAACCTAGACTGCAAGAGAAAGAGGTTACAGGGGAAGGTCGCCTGCTATGAATTTAGTATCTGGATAGAAAGTCAGGCTGTTAAACAAGACTCAAGGAAATGAGTTAAGTTCAGAAAAAGGAGTCACAAAAGACTTAAGGCAAAAAGCTGAACAGCATAGAAAATGCTCACTCTACCAAGATAAACAGTTTCAGTGTCTGTATACTGCTGGCTTTTTTAAATTAATGTTGGGTATGAAAGGAAGCAAGAGGCAGAGAATGGGCAGAGAAAGGACTGGCTCCAAGCACTAAGGAAACACATACAGAGCAGAAGAGGGTTGAGTATGAGGGATGAATCTTGCTCCCTTTACTCAAACACTATTAACATCCCAAACACTTGTCTGATGAGAAAACTTATGACCATTTGCATGTCTTCAAATAGGGTGTCCCGCCTCAGCTTGAACAGTTCCTCTGGGCTGTGGGATCGGGTGGGGATTTAAAAGAAGGCAGGCTTCGGGCAAAATGGCTGCCACATGCAGATGTTCAGAAACCCCATCATAATATCTGCCTATATGGAGGACTGTATCAGACAGTGGGATCCATTCCCCTGATACTCACCCTGCTTACACCCTGCCCATCACCAAGTCCAGTCCATTTCCTTCCCACATAAACACCTCCAGTGACATTTTTCACAGATCTATTCCTAGAGAACTGGCACAATTTCATGCAGTAGTAAACAAGAACTTCAGTAGCAGTTATATGACCCGTGAGCAATGAAACTAATGAATACAGGTCTATGACAAGACATCAGTCTCACCACTATTGCGTTTCTGACATAAAGCAGCAAAAAGCAGTTTCAACAGCAGATTGAATTCTGGACAATCAAGAGCTATACTCGTTATTCACAAATATGAGCAATGCTTTTTCCCTAAAATATGGGACTAATAACATGAGCTACAGAGACCAGGAACAACATATTTCTTAGAGGATGTAGATATCTGCAGAGTCAAAGAGAGGAAGGAAGAGGTCACAGTACTCAAGTATATGTCAGATTTTCTGATCCACAAGTTGAAGCCTCTTCAGCAGTATGGTGGCATCACAAGAAGGGCTTCTTTCAAGTGTTTCCCTCCACAAGGCAATATGGAAGAGTTTATGGAACACAAGCGGAATCATAGACCAGCTACATATTGGTAAATATCTGAGATTACTTCTAGTATCCTACATAATTGCATGGAGAAGACCTAATTGTTCCACAAAAACCATGAAAAGATTTCCATCCTAACTTCAGCTATCTTCATTCTTGTACCTCGAACTGCTAAAATATCCCATCTTGGATCTTTGCAGAGTTTCCATCATGGAAAACCTTACCAGTGTAGACACAGACAGAACTTTTGCCCATGACCATAATGGGTAATTTATCCCTCCCTGTCCTATCTTGAATCACAAGCCTTTGCCTGTTTTCTCTTTCTCAGCTCTGTGATGGAAAGGGGGAGTGAACAGCTGTGTGGTGCTCAGTTGCCCTCTGAGCTCAAACCATGACAGCCAGGTTGAAACAAAGCTGCAAGTACTATCTGATTAAGCGTTATAAAAATGTGCAAAATTACACAATGGAGTTTTTGTGCATAAATTAAAAGAATGGATGTTCTTTGGGAAGTCTCAAACTTCATGTCTTCTGTATGAATGGAAGAAAACAGGCGTTGTGATGGTCAGCCATTTTCTTCTGGGAATTAAAGATATTCAGTACTCAGCAGAACTGAATTGTTGCTACAGTTTTTATTATTTAGGAATAGGTTATCTGCTCCTTTAGCATTCTCTAGTTCCACTAAAGACAGCAGAATTAACCAATTTTGTCTGCTCCTACACTTACAACATTCTTTCAGAACCTCTTTTATGTAGAACTGAAGGTCTGGCATTTTAGTTTCTGGGTACCTCATGTACAATAATGCCACAGTCCATATTTCCCACACTCAGATGATGTGATCCTTGAGATCACCAGACCGGGCTGAGATTTTTATCTTATAATTAATATCAGACAGTCTTGTCAACAGAGGCAGGATGTCAGAGACTCTAGTGATCAACCTGGCCAGAAAGTCTGTAAATCTTTCCATGGCATTCCTGTGAAACTTCCATTTGCACAAAACTTCAGAGGCAAAAAGAGTTTACAGGGTAACTGCAGTAAAAATGAAATCATGCTCATACTTCCATCCAGCACTGCAGAGAGATATCATGCTAATTCTTACACATCAGTGCTCAGTTATAATCATTTTGTTTGGCTTGGCAAAATAGCTGGAAAAACAACAGAGAAATATCACTGGGGGGAAGGGGAGACTTAGATCATGTTCCCATGTCATTTTTTCATTATTTCCGTTAAAAATATAATTCCTGCTAATAAATCATTTAGACCTATAAAAACTATGTTAAGAAAAATCTACAAGATGGAGAAAGAGAACATAAAACCCTTCCAGCTAAGATGGAACTTATATGTATAAAAATGTTAATGACATTTCTTTGCACTGCTGACCTTTTGTTGCTAAAATAGTCATGATACCTCCTTATTCTGATATATACATATAAATGCATATATATAAAGGTATACATATAAAGAGCTACATATATGCAAAGAATACTCTTAGAGTGGATATTGGGAAAAATTCCTGTATGAAACAGGTTATCAAGCATTGGAACAGACTGCCCAGGGAAGTGGTTGAGTCACCATCCCTGGAGGTATTCAAAAGACACATAGACATAGTGCTTACGGACATGGTTTAGTGGCAGACTTGGCAGTGCTAACTTAACAGTTGGACTCCATGATCTTAAAGGTCTTTTCCAAGTTAAATGATGCTATGATTCTAATGAAACAGGACATTGGTACTGGGTGCAAGAGGTCTGGGGAGCATATTATAGGTCTGAAACTGGACAGATAGAAGTGTGATAACATATCCAAGTGGTGCTTTTATATAGTATCGGTCCAAAGACTCATATTTCATTCAGAATGAAAAAAAAAATGGAAGTTCTCTTTCAGCAAAAAACCCAGGCAGCACCTATTGTCTCATGGGGGTTGTGAATCATAGATGACGTGAAAGCCAATGCTACACAACTGAAAATTTCAGTAATATTTATTTTTATCATACTTATCTCAATCCAAATGTGGTATTCTTTATACTTGGCACAGGAATGTGTGTGGAAGGAGACTGACCAAGAAAAAAATCTTGACTGACAAGGCACACAGTGTAAAAGGCCCCAGAAAGGTAAAGCAACTTCTTGGGTGCACAGCAGAACTGCCAGATCCTTCATGAGGAGTCCAGTGTTCTCTGCATTGAATCATTCAACCATCTATGGAAAACAACCCTTCTGTGGGTAAACTTTGTTAGCATTTACGGCCATCACTGCAGTGTTCTTTGATCAAGACAATAATAAAAGTCTTGGGGGATGGAAGAAAATGTTAGATTTTTCGTAACAATCTTACTATCCCTAATTCATATATTTTAGCATGAATAAGGTCTGCACGGTTTGATTCAAAGCTCTCTTAATTCAGGTTCCTTAAACTCTTGTTTAAAATACAATCCATACTGCCTACCCAACTATTTTACAAACACTATTCTTAGTATGAAAAAGTTAACAATCACTGAAAATTAGCATAACATCAGGAGTCAATTTGTTTAGAGAATCAACTGTATCTACATTCTGCTAACAGTAAACACTAATTAACAGTATCTGCTAGCACTAACATAAATCAAAACTGTCCCTTTTCCTCTCCTGGGCACCGCACTGGAAAATATCAGAAGAGCAAAAATACTTGGAATGTTTCCTATTTTTTTTTTTAATTTTATTAATGATAAAATATTGGATGTCAACATACAATGCTTTGTGCATTGCATCAGACAGCTTGAACAGTAATTGTGATGAATGGGAGTGGAAGGGCCAAGGTTACAGGCATTTAAGAAGGCTCTGTGGATTGAAAATATTAGGATTGATTAAAGGTCAAATACTTTATGGATTTATCAGTGTTGTATACATTTTCTTATGACACAGTATCACTTACACTACCTACAAAATGAAATAGAAAAGAGCTGCAAATCAGATAATTTTTAAGTCTTTAACCCACATACAGGCTTAGCCATTGAGCATAATTAATGGCACTGAAATGTTTTGATTAGTCAAGCAATAAACCAGCCAACTCCCCACACCCCACCCTCTAGCAATTCCACTAACTTCATGCAGGTTCATAGGTCTTCCTTAATTAATGTTTAGTATTTACAAACACACTGTCTGGCAAAAGATACTTTTTATAAAGTTGTTTAAAAGCTGCATTTATTTAAACCAACTGACTTTAGAGAGGATTTTTAACTTGATAGTTCACCCATGATCTGTCTTCCTTGTTTTCTGGGAAAACAGAGTTTGAGATGGATACCTATATAATATCTTTAATGCAAAGATTTTTCTAGTATCTAGACAAGAAAATGGTTGTCTCCTTTTGTTTCACAGTGGACTTGAACTGGCCTTTCTGAAGTCTGTCTCTCAATCAGGACAAAGCAGAAGATCAACTTGCAGGAATCTGTGGGAAAGAGCCTTGGATTTGGAGCTTTTCTTAAAGAAGTTGTGCAAGGTGACTCTGCTGGTCTCACTAACATCAGGACTGAATCTTAACTCAAACTCCACAGCATACCTAAGTATAGTACTTACTTTAAGCAAGTGAAATCAGGTTGATCTCAGTGGCCCCATTCTTCTGCTTCAGATCCTGATCAAGTTGCCCTGCAGAGTTTTTTCATTGCCTTTGGTGACCCCTGTGCAGTGCAGGTCTATGTCAGTGGCACATCGAGGGGCTTTTTGGTGTCCTCCCAGCGCAGCATTCAAGTCCTGGCCTGGAATTTGCAATTTACTAATCTTTCAAAATTTACTGAAAAAAATGGAAGTAGAAACCTGGTAGAAATCTCACCATAGTCTTGTACCTGTTTTTTAGGATAGTCTTTGCTATGTATATGTCTTATAAATTTGTATATTTGACAAACACCTGTGGAGGCTGAGCAAAGAGAGAGAAAAGAGAGGGATTTCTAAGCCAAAGCTTTTCTTTATGCAGATTATGATTTCCTTCTATCCTGAAGTGTGCTCATAAAGCTCACCCCTTCTAACACCACCAGCAGTCACATTCACCTGAGAAACCCTTCCCAGTTACCTGAGTTTCCCAAAGGATGGCATAAATTGCTGTGTAACTTATCACCCAGGGCTCAGAATGGAGAAATAGTCACATCAACTTAATCAATGGATCTGAAAAGAAAGGCCTCTCTGGGACAGGTTACTGGTAGCTACATTGTGTTTTTCAGTAACTGAGCAAATCTTGTTCTCTCCTGAGGAGTGTTGTCCTGGTTTGGGCTGGAATAGAGTTAATGTTTCTTTTTGGTAGTTAGAATAGTGCTGTGTTTGGTATTCCATATGGGCTTTGGTATGAGAAGAATGCTGATAGCACACTGATGTTTTCAATTGTCACTGAGATTTCAAGGACTCTCCAACTCCCCATGTCCTGCCTGTGCGCAGGTGCACAAAAAGTAGGGTGAGAGCACGGCCAGAGCACCAGACACAAATTGGCCAATGAAATATTCCATATCATGTAACGTCATGCTCACTGTATAGAGGGGTGGTTGGGAAGGGGCTCTCTCTTGCTTTCAGGAATGCAATTGTGGGATCTTGGTATTTCAGGATCGCTAGCCAGGAACAGGCTGAGGTATCAGTCAGCAGGTTGTGAGCAATTGCGTTGTACATTACCCATTTATACTTTCTATTACTGTCACTGTCTTATTTTATTATGATTATTAAACTGTTTCTATCTCAACCTGTGAGTCTCCCTTTGCCCTTCCAATTCCATCCCCTCTTCCCAGGTGGGGGAGGGTGGGTGAGCAGCTGTGGGGTGTTTGGCTGCTGACAAGGCTCAGACCACGACAGGTGTGAAATCTAACCCCAAAGGCTTTGCACACAGCATCATCGAAAGGGCCGTTTTAAGGGGGTGCCTGTCCCTCCTCTAGAGTGATAGCAGTGAAGAAGAGACAGAGTGTGTTGGGGACATCCACAAACACCTCTGCAAGGGAAGAAAGATGTCTTTGCATTTGAACAACTTCAGTATTTTCCTATTTTGTCTCCTGCAAAGAAGCCACTGGCCTTACTGGTTTCCTGAGAGTGTGGACATGCATCTTCCAGTTCACAGCTTTTGAAGGCTTGCATGAGAAACAAGGTTTAAGGCAACAGAACAAAGGCAACCAAGTTTAAATTTTGGCCTCTAGTATAGGCCAATTTGTCTGTAGTCATTATTCTCTTAAATTTGATAGCAACCTCTAGTGGATGGACATATGAAAACTCAAACCTGTTTCTTCAGCAAAGAAGCTTTAAAGAATAAAACCCATTTAATAGTATAACATTTGATTAAAGCAGGCTCAAATATCCTAACTGTAAAGGTTAAGCACAGACATATGTGTCACACATGATGCAGTGAGTAAATGATGTAATGTTGATAGGCCCGTAACAACGAAAAACATTCCAACACCATATTTTGGCAGAAAGTTTGATACCATATAAAATACAATTAAATGGCTATAACTTGCATGGCGTGAGAATCAGTGTCCTGTAAAAATAATATATTTATTAGAAACTTTCCAAAATATGTAACTACATTTCAAAACAACTGCTCTGCTTTTAAAATTGCAACTCCTTAAGCAGGTTTGTACTGTGAAAGCTAGCATTTGTAGTTTTATTTTGGCAGAGTGATATTATAAGATGCAGGTTGTTTCAAGTGCAATCATTTATCATATTCCTGGCATTTTAAAAACTGCTTTTGCAGAAAAGGAGGTCTAGTATGACTTTGCTTTTCTCTTTTTAGAGAAATTTAGTTTATGTCATAGGATTCCTGCACCACTGAGAGTTTTCAGGGGAACTGAGTCATACAGTGGTCCCAATCTTTACTTGTTCATGGGTACCAAGGAAGCTGCAAATTTTTAAGAAAAAAATAATTATGTGGAGTTATATAGAAACCATGGTAATAAGCAACATGTCTTTACCAAAGACAGATCACTCAGACAAACCTTGTAGCTTCATTTAGAAGGTAAACCAGTCTCCCAGACAATGGAAGATCTCAGCTGTCCATGCTTCTGTTAACATTCAATACAGGGGCAGAGAGTATATTATTAGGAAAACTGAGGAAAGAAAAAAATAAACAAACAAAACCAGGATTGACAGGGAACTGGTTAAGAGGAAATAGTAACTGAGAAGTATTATCATCTCCATCAGAGGCTACACATGGAGTTGTTCACAGTTAGAACTGAGCATGTTTGATATCTACAGCAGTGTCCTTGGCATAAAAACATGAAAATGTGCTGACAAAATTTGATGATGACCATGGTACTGGCAGTACGGAAGTGTCAGAATGACATGTCAAAAGGCCTTGAGGTCACACAATTAACAGAAAGGAGATTAAATTGCATTGTACTAGATGTAAGATAATGTATGGAGAGAGAAGTAATAAGAATTTCTGATGTAAGCAATGCATTCAGCTGCCAGAAGTAGGTCATCTTTGGTTGTTTCTATGGACCCATGTTTTCAAGCTAATCACATAACACTATTGAGCTGTCAACTGTGATGTAGCCATTTAAAAAGCTAAACAGCATGGACCCAAGGTTTATCCACAAAGTATTTTCTACAGTGAAATGGAAATGCATGGGCATTTCCCAAGCTATTGCTGTGATCTCTTATGTCAAAACATGTTGTTGTTGTTGTCAATAGTGTTTAAAGAGCTTGCCAAAGTAGCAATGGAGAAATATCTGGTGGGAATGGCCTGGGAGGAAGAGTATGTGGCATCCTATGAAATCACCTCTCAGAAGGCAACAATTAAATGACTCAACTTCAGGGAGAGATCAGGACTGGTTTGTCTGCTCAATGAAGTGCAGGACAGAGATGAGACTCCTTGCACTGAATACGGTGACCTGGTCACTAAGCACAACCTGTCTATGGTAGAACCAAGACCCTCTGTCTGAGCCCTTCTCAGCTGAAACGTTGTTTCTATTAGCAAACCAAACTTATTTAAAACTTAGCTGAGGTAAAAAGCTCTGTAGTATTTACGTATAATTAATACCTTATTAGACTTCAGTAACCCAAAGAGCAGGTGGATTTTGGCTATCAGTACACTAGAGCGCCAGCTTCCAAATTTTAACCAAACTTAACCCAAAATGTATGGGGACAGTCTCATTGGACATATACCCCTTGACAAGTGTGAGTCCGTGCCTGGAAATTACAATATTGTTTCTCACGCTCTTTCTCTAAGCAACAAGGAGACCCAAGCTCCATTTGGTTTTGTGTGAAACCAAGTTTGAAAATTGCTTCTAATTGCTTTATGTGCAAAACACAGTTAAATGACTAGGAATGCATCCTACTTCACAGTTCACATGCCAGCTTTGCATATGCTCATATTGATACTAGATACACATTTAAAGCTCTGTGATAATGTGAGAAAGAAACACTGACAAAGCCATCTGTGAAATTAAAGGTTTTAAGGTCTGTTGGGTCCTTGTTTGTGATGAAACCTGCAACACATTCTCATCCCCAGGCATCTATGAATGATGATACTGAAATCCATAAAATGGGCAGAGTGAGAAATCCACAACATTTGTCCAACACTAGCTAGCAGAGAAAAACAAGGAGTTTTATTGTGCTGCTCATATCACATGGAGTATGTTTAATTCATTTATTTATTTCTTTCTAATACTATTATCCTTTTATGTTATTACAGTGCTTCAGAAAATCTCAAGGTCTAGGGGGAAGTTTAATGTTTGCTGTTCTGGGATCATTTGAAGCCATGCATTCAAAGAGGACAAAATCACTTTTAAGTCTGCCTGTAGGAAATCTATCTTGGCAACCAGACAACTAGAATTAGTTATTAAAGGCATGTCAAATGAATAAAGACACCTCTGTAAGGAAAACCGCAAAAGCATTTACTTTTTCTAATATGAATAGTGGGCTAATACCAAATCAGCTTTCATTTTCCACTCTCCCTTCACCTCCTAGACCAGAGGTCAGATCCAATAAAGACGAACGCAACTGAAAATCATTTTGGTTTTTTGCATCTATTACACAGCAGATGTATATTAAATAGCACTGCCTTGAAATGAAGCAAACTCACATAATCTGATGTGGCAATCTCCTTGTGGAACTGGTTCACTGAAAGGCAAAGAAGTCTGTGGCATTATTAAAAGTCGGGAGGCACAGCAAAAAGTGGGGGGGTTTCCCCTTCCAGAAAAAAAAAAAAAAAAAACAAACAAACAAACAAAACAAAACAAAACCAAACAAAAAATAGGTAGAGCTTTCTAGTTCTGTAATGAAAATTAAGATACTGAGACAACTATGTTCAGGATCAGAGTTCTACATTTCTTCCTTACACTGGACAGACCCCTGGAATCACTTAGTCAGTCAGTAAAGACAAAATAAGCATTTTCATGGTAGCCAGAGTCTGGAGGAGTGGGTTTTACCAAAGATTTCCTATGTGATACTTTCTAAATTCCTTAGATCAAAAGAAGAGACTTTGGGATTTTAATCTTTACTGTGTCTACATCAGAAAGCAGGACCTCTGTGCTGTTTGACTGTTATATCTGCCCCCAGAACTTCATGTGAAAATGTACAATTTATGTACCTACCACTGCTTTAAATCTTCCTTATCAGAATATGGTCAGATTTGACCAAGGTCCAAAAGCAAGCATAAGCTGCTTCTAGACCTTTTTGTTAACTGCTGGATAACGTCTAGTAAGAAAGGAGCCAGAAAACCCATGAGTGGGCAAATGACTGTCCCAATCTGGTATTTGTTGAAAGAAGCAACTACAGATTGTGGTTTTATCTTGATCCACTTAGTCGGGGATATTTATTTGGACTAAAGTAGCCATAAAAAAACAGCTTTAGCTGTAGCTATAAAAAAAATAAGTAAACTGTTTTGACATCAGGTAGCATATACAGTTACTAAATTTGTCAGAACTGAGCAGTATGAGAGGCCTTCTTTCTAAGAAAAATATACTAGCTATACACAAAGTATTTTACCTGCTTAATCAGACACAGGGAAAATTAAACAAAAACATGGGAAAAGGAAATCTTGTGGATGAAAAAATACTTGTACCACTTACAGAAGTTGCAGGTTAGCTATCAAACAGTTATTTAGAAGACTCTGGAAAAGTCCTAAATCTTATAAAAAATAAGCACCTTTCTGTTCATGCAATTCAGCAAAATATAGTCCAAAGGAGCTTCTAGCTTGTGGCCTACAGATCAGATAGAAGTTCTCCGTACTAGCTAAGTATTAGCCTCTTCTTCATCACTTCCCAGAGGAGAATTTCTCAACCTTTTTCACTTACTCCTTGCTGAAACCTAAAGCCCACTGTCATATATGCTACCATACCACTTGCACTGTTTCAGGAAGAAAATTCTTCATTCATATAACGCACCAGGTTAAACACTGGAAAAACACATCCCTGATTTCTCATAGCATGTGTTGACTTTTCCTTCACATTACACTCACAGCTTAGCTCCAAGGAATTTTTCTATCAGTCAGTATAGATACAGCTAACAGAGTGAATCCAGCTGAAATGCCTATTGAAATTAACTCTTTGGAGTCAGACACAATCACTGGGGAGGGCATTCTCTTAGGTCTTTCTCATACCTACCCATAAACAGCAAGAAAACATCATAAAGTCATCCAGTTTGACTTCCACACTCTCTTAACACAGAGATTCTGTGGTAGAGGTAATTCTACCCACAGGGCATAGAATTAACCCAGTTGCTCTGGTATTGAAACCATCACATTCTGTTTTACCAACAGGTATTCCGTATGTCTCCAGTGTCAACTTGATAAGGTCAAGAAATGGAGAAGCCACCACTTACTTGGTACTTCATTAACTCTGATAAACACTTTTGCAGAAATAATCATCAATCCTGAAGAGGCACACTGGTAACTGCCCAGCATGTATCTTCACCGCTGTATTTCCTGGTTATTGATCACGTTACCTTGATGCAACACCTGATCTCTAGAGACTTAACCTCAGTTGTTGTCCACAACCTGTAAAGGCACAAAGCCCCTTTTCTGAATCTTAGTGCTCTGATAATACAGTGTTCACCGTAAAAAGGATTCAGTACTTACTGCAGGTCCCATGTTGTCAGCAAGGACAGGATAGATTTGTGTGCTCTTCGAAATATATGGAGATACAATTCCACATAATCACCATAACATATGAAAGTAGTAGCCCACTGCTCTTCATAGTCCATCTTTGACTTGGATTTCGGGGAAAATAGCCCAGTGCTTCAGCAGAAAGTTTTATATTCAGACTCAAGATGAATTCCTTCCTAAAATTCCATAGAGGCTGTTTTGTGAGCTGAAACATGGAGATTTAAACCTTCTCTATCGTAAATTTTAATATACTTTTATTCATACAAATCTTCAACTTTTTGAAAATCTAGCTCATAAAGATTTTTAGATGTTTTGATATCTTTGTAGCACACAAATTCCAGAGAAACCATGAGCATGTAAATAAATATTATGTCCTTGGTAACTTTTTTCATGGGCATTATTGCATAATTATTATACTTGCAAAACACAGAGCTGGCCCTGGATATTTCTGAAACACCTTGTTATAACAATTAAAGTCTTTTTTGCTTTGAAAGTACACACAAAGTCTGCTGAATGCTGGCAGCCGACAGTGCTATTTTGACTTCAAAGCAGTCACCTTTCAAAAGATCGGTTAGTTGTGCTCACAGTGAGAATACTACTTATACTAAGGAAAAAGATAACCTATTTAAGGCAGCCTGAAGGAAGTATGTTTACTGAGGGGAAAAATATAATCTAACTTCTCTTGTGAAAATTAGTGAAAGCAGTTCTCTGCTCTGTAACACTGCTCTTTAGACACTGATCTCTTAAAATGACCTTAGTACAACTTCAAAGGAGCAGTTGCAAAATTATTTTGATGTTAACATGCTGCTTATCACACATTTTTTTCTGGCAAACTTGACTCACAGCCAATCAGATACACCACGTGAAATCAGACAAGGGAAGACGGTTCCTGTCATTCCCTCTTTTACTTTCCATAGGGCACAGCACAAGGAATGGCACTCTCATTTCAGCAGATTACACCAAACTTGCATGTTATTACAACTCCACCACTAAGCATATGCTTAATTTCCTGTGCATCCGCAATGTACTAGGGTCTAACAAGGGTGATCGATACAGCCTGCAGTATTTTCTCACATACCAAGACAATAAGGAACTACGTAAGTTGTCCAACAGATGTCTGCTGTTAATATATGTTTTTAATCACAGAAGGACAAATCTAATAAACTGAGAATTTTTATTATGCGTTTCAAGTTGTTGTCTCTGGTGCCTACAATGGCATTGTGTATCTGCTGGGTTTTCATCCCACAGCAGTAAATTAGAAAAGAGACAAAAGGAGTAGATCCAGAAGTCACTGCTAGTCCCCTCATTAGTATTTAGTGGGTTTAGAAACAGAATAAACTAAAATTCATGTGAAAGAGCATATATATGTCATATTGGATTAATAAAATTAATCTTCTAGTGTCATGGTTTAACCCCAGCTGTCATCTAAGCACCACACAGCGGCTCGTTCACTCCTCCCCCTACTCTGGTGGGATGGGGAGCAGAACTGAGAAAAAAACCCCAACCAACAAAACAACAAAAACTCATGGGTTGAGATAAGAACAGTTTAATAATGGGACTAAAATAAATAATAATAATAATAACAACAACAGTAATAATAATAATTGTAACGACAAGAAAGATAACAAAAAGAGAGAAAAATAAAACCCAAGAAAAATAAGTGCACTTGGCTCACCACCCATTGACTAATGCCCAGCCAGTCCCTGAGCAGCAACCAGAACTTCCTGGCCAGCTCCCCCAGTTTATATACTGAGCATGAACATCCTATGGTATGGAATATCCCTATAGCTAGTTCAGCTCAGCTGTCCTGGCCATGCTCCCTCCCAGCTTCTTGTGCACCCCCTCACTGGAAGTGCATGTGAAACTGAAAAATCCTTGACTTAGGATAAGCACTACCTAGCAACAAGTAAAATATCAGTGTGTTATCAACATTATACTCATACTAAATCCAAACTACAGCACTGTACCAGCTACTAGGAAGCAAATTATTAATTCTGTCTCAGACAAAACCAGGACACTTAGCCATCTGAATCTCATCTACTTTCATTGATATGCCTCTCTCTAACAAATTTTAAAAAATTTTTTATTACAAGCTGGCCTGCTGAAAATTAATCTATGCTTGAATTTCAGAGTACTCTGGTTCTAGTTTATTTGTCAAAATAAAAGTAAATAATACTAGAAGGAGGAATATGTGCTTGAAGCAATTTTTTCATGGCATTATTGATTGAACATGACACTTCAGAGAAGGAACCAGATGAAGAACTAAAACTTGGCTTTTAGTCATAAATATAAAACTGTATTCTACTTCATAATCTGCCAGACACATGAGTAGGTAAGTACAAAACTGCATCATTAGGGAAAGAAGTCGCATCATCGTGCATCACCAGAGCAATAAGAGACTAAGCAGGTAAAAAAGTGTATCATTGGGGAAATAAATTGTAGCATTATACATCATCAGAGCAATAAAAGAGAAGGTATACTCAGTTTTTACTCTATAAGGAAAAGGGAGGGTTTTTTTTACTCAGATTTTATAAAGTGATCTTTGTACTTTTAGAATTGAAGAATTATTTCCATTATTTTCACCTCAGCTTTCTTCTCTTTTTCACTTAAAACATGAACATTTTCTACACAAAAAATACCTGAGTTTCTCCAAACACATATGTGATCATATTTCATACCCACCACCTCTTGCCACTGCCTCTGGAAAAGACAAACTATCTCTGCTAATCTATAAAATGGAAAAGAAGCTGGTAATAGTATGATGAGGCCTGCGCTGACACCAATGTGATACCAAAGGATTTTATATGCAGAGTGTTTTCCTCACATTTTTAAATCATAAATTATAACTGCAAGAGGGTGTGACTCTTACCAAATGAATTCTTTCTGTTAGACTTTATTTTTAAATGCCTGGGGCTCTGTACAATCCCTAAGCAAAAGACCAAAAAGCAAACAGTAGAGATAAGCGCCACTGACCACAGAAGTCCCATAGAAGCAAAATATCCACAGATCTGAAAATCTAGTTATAAACAGCCTTGCCTTTCGATCACACTTACTACATTTCAGGAACTGTGATTCCAGTAGTTTAGCACACATTTAACAAAAGTTGGGTCATGCAAACAGCATATATAAAGAAATCATTACAGTTTCATAATTGGTAAATTAGCACTGTAATCTGAGCAGTGGATTTCTGTACCCATTCTGTACCCTCTTGTGGCTGAAATGAATTCTACCCTACAGCTGCTTTATATTCAGAATGGTAATCCATTACCGAAATATAAAATAACCCATAATGGTAGTAGTGCATCGTAAGAATTAAATTTTCCGATGTGTGGGTACTCCTAGTCTGGTGAGTTATTTACAAAATGTTCCACAAAGTGACAGGAATTTCCATTAATCATGTTCCATGATGCTATTGGGACTTTCACAAATTTTAGACTTTTCATAGACTACCACAATATTGTGGAATTCCAACAGTTTATGGTTTCCAGTGCATGCTATAATTTCCTTTATATTTTTGTATTTGTGATGCTTATTCCTAGCTGAACTTCACCCCTGTACCAACTGAACAGTTCTAAATTTTCATTAAAAAATGCCATAAAGCATGGTTACTTTGCATTTCAGTTCAGTATTGTTCTGGTAGTGCACCAACAGTGGCACTCCTTGATGCTGCAGGGAGAGCAGAGGAAAGACAACTGCTTCAATTCAAACCATGTGAAAGTCTATAGCTGCACTGGTGCCTCATGTTCTGTTGGACAGCCTGATTTCAGAAGACTGTTTGAAGAACTAATGCAATCCATTTGCTCAGTTTCTAAGTGATGAGAACTGACAGCCCTGCACTGCAATTGCTGTGCATAACACTAGTGCTGAAGCTCTGCTCACAGAAATGTATTATTGGGGAGGTGGCAGTGAACCTTATTTTTTAGTAGCTCAATACTCTTGAATTCATTGTTTTTCTTCCTTCTTATGTGTTCCTTCCTTGGGAAAATGTTAGTAGCCTGCCAAAACAACAACAGAACAGGAACATTATAAGGGCAGACCAACACTGCTGGCAAAGCTGCAGCAGCCACATTTGATATCTGAGAACCACCAGAGCCATTTTAGCAGGTGAATTGGAGGGATGACAGCTACACTTCAGCACCTAGATTACAATGCATTGCCTGTTTACATGCTTATATTTTTCTTTTCCATGTTCAGCTTCTCACACTGTAAAATCAAAGGAGCGGACTTAAATTTTCAACAGGAACATTAAGAAGAGTTAAAAGAAGGTAAGGACCTTCACCTTAACATACATGCAGGCACACTGCCCACCTATTGGGCAGACCCTGAGTTTTTTGCAAGAACAGCCAGGCACAAAGCTAGGAGTTATCACGAGTGTACAGGCCACCAGCTAAAAGCAGAGCCAGTACCAATGCATAGCAGTGTAAGAGTAGACCACAAAGACACAGGGAAGCTTTTGTGCACAGCTCCTCTTGTTAGCCAAGAAAAACTACAAAAGAAAAAGATTTGTCTCCCTCACCAGTGGTGACAGAATTTGATGAACCTCTCTGGCAGTTGCTCCTTGGTGTTGTGTGTTTATTTTCTCCTGTTATAGGACTTTATTTTTAAAAGATGTATTTCTTAACTTGGCAATGTGCTACTTTACAGCTTACACTCATCCAAAGAAGCTTTTTTTAAAGCAATATTATTTTATGAGAAATCACAAATGTTGTTATGAAATAATAGCCTGGGAAATAATAGTGAATTAATTCTAATGAGAAACTAAATGCGCTTGAGAGAATTACACAGTAGCATACTCTATCTTTGACATTTGTCATCAATAATAGATTGTACTGTATCTGTCATTTCATTAGACACTGCAAAATACAGAACTGGGGCTGTCCTATCATTTATAATTTAGTTTTCCTGTTCTACTGAACTGCAATATTTCTACCATCTCTATATGTTGCTTTAAGATTTTACAAAGTTGTATTTATCTGGAAATACTTTTTGTCATCCAAATAATTTAGATAAACTGCAATAACAGCAGCAACCCCTAAAAGTTTCTGGAGAACAGTGTCACATGTTGAATACTTCTCACTGTTCAAGAAACAATACTACTTGTCTGGTTCAGTAAGACATTCCTTATCATCCTACAACCCAGGTTTATGCACTGCCATCTGCCCACAAAAGTTCATCTGGCACGTCACTCTCTACTAGTCACACAAACTAACTGAGTGCTTGGTGGCTGCTGTCTGTTTCCATCTTTGCCCTCACTCTGCACATGACAATGGGCCTCAAATTTACCATGCATGTGCCAGTCAGCTCTGTTGCCCATGCAGCGAAACCCTCCTTTGTGATCGAAAGGCAGGTCTGCAAGTGGCTGCAGATTATGGAGTGGAGGTTAGGCACCAGTGATACATCCTACAGATGTAGGTACTCCACTTGCAGAATTAATGAAAAAGCAGTTTTGTTCAAATCCATAGGTAAACTGATTTTCCCTCACAAATCCTGTTCCCTTTGAATTTACAGTTTTGATAGGATCTAGGATCTTGTCAATGTGTATAAATACCTGAAGGGAAGGTGCAAATAAGATGGAGTGAGGCTCTTTTCAGAGGTGCCCAGTTACAGAACGAGAGGCAATGAGCACAAACTGAAACACAGGAGCTTCCCTCCGAACATCAGGATCACTTTCTTACTGTGAGGGTGACCGAGCACTGGCACAGGGTGCCCAGAGAGGTTGTGGAGTCTCCCTCTCTGGAGATAGTCAAAAGCCATCTGAACATGGTCCTGGGCAAGTGGTTCTAGGTGGCCCTGCTTAAACAGGGGAGTTGGACCATATGACCTCCACAGGTCCCTTCCAACCTCAACCTTGTTGTGAATCTGTGACCAGAATTAACTTCCCACAAACTCCTGTGTAAAGTCCTTTCTTAAATCCACCCAAAACACATATAAACTCTTCAAAGAATATGTACACAATCTGTCAAGAAGACAGTTTTCAGTTTGATGCCCACCTGCTCATTGATTGCTTAGCTAAACCAAGAGCGAGACAAACTGACTTACTACATCCCAAACGAGGTTCTGCTTTTATGAGAGCACTTAATGAGAGGTAAAAACAATTCCCTATTGAAGTTCCCTGAAGCTTAATTCAGGTGCCCAATTCACTGATGATGTTGCAAACAGACATAAATACCTCTTGTTACCTCTCAAGTGAATAGAGACACACAGAAGTTATTCACACTGAGGCTTTGCCTTCATCATGGAGCAAAGGTCTGTGTTTTACTATGGAAGTGTACACATCAGCCCAGTGAGGTTTTGCTACTAGAAAAGTCACAAGGAGAAGACACCACATGGATCTCACCTAGCTGGCAACAGATGTTACAATTATATTGTCTCCATTGGAATTCACTGCAGATAACTAAGATGCAGTGGCTAATAATTATTTGTAGGATATGTAGTTTAAATTGTGAGGGGCAAATTTTTAACCTGATGTAGTATGGCTAGATAACAAGATGGTAAAGGCTACTGTGAAGATAACCTGAGAATGAACTTTTTGCCAAACCCTGCCCATGATGTCCTTATAAATTACTATCATCACCTTCAAGACTTTGTTGGCCTTCTATGACTTTCTGAGGAGGAGAGGACCTATAGCTATTTATTCTCCTGTGTCATGTATTATATGTGAAACAAGTCTGAAATTACTTATACCCACTGGCTCCCCATCAGTCATTCTGATGTTGAAAGACTCAGGTATGCTCTGGTTACTTGCACTTTCTGCAACAACTCTCACCTTAGCTAGCTATACTAATAAAGCTGTTGGTTTCAAAACAGCTATTTTGAACAACTTAGAGCCAGAATTCAGAGAATACATTAAAAACTATGAATCTCAATCCTACTGTAACTTAGACTAGGGGAACCTTATGAGCTCTAGTTACTATTAATTGACACTAGCGCAAGAGGAGAGACTAGTTTGTATCTATAATTTGAAAATGTCTCTCTCATTGGGAAACAAAAGAAATCTGATCTGAAAGACTGAACAATTTTTGAAAATCCAGACTAGTTTCTTGAAAAGATTTGCACACATTTGTCACACTACCACTTTGATGGAGTAATTCAGACATTGCAACAGTAATGTTTTTTGACCTTTTAATCAATTCCATTTTGCAAGTACTCCATCTAAGAACCACAAAGGATACTTACAGGACCTATTCTCTGGAGTCAATGGAAACTCTCTGTCAAATAACCATCTGGAGAGACAGATAAAACACATAATGACAGGATACATTTGTGGAGAATCTGAATGAATTGAAAAAATAGATCTGGACCTGAAAGCAGATGCGTTAGAACAAAGGGACCCAAGAAAGATGTAAGGCAGCAATTAGGACTAGAAAATTAAAAATACTGAGGAATTTAATCAAACAGGACAGTCTAATCAATGAAAAGTATGCCACATGCTCTGTGGGTAATTGCATCCCTCCCTTTTTTTTTTGTGGTGGTAGTAACTACCCATATTTAAGATAATTGCATTCCTATAAAACTCAGAAAACTAGGACTACCATCATTTTCATATTTATTACATGGGACTTCGTGCTCATTCCCCTGAAGTCAACAGCAGCTGTCAGTGATTTCAGTGGAAGCAGGAAGGGCAGTGATGATGGACAACTAAGTGACAAGTGGACATCCAGCACAAACAGCTACATGCTATTTTCTTTTATTGCCTTTCCCCAGAAGAAAGAATTAGTCCATCTGAGGACACAGACAACCTGACTACTTCACAGTAGTGTGCACTCAGACACTATGCAAGTAGGTCTCCAGTACACCAGTCCCCATCTCAATCTGGTGTAACTATATCACTTACTCAAAAGCAGTGAATAGATAAGAATTAAATATAAATCTTAAAGCCGCATTGGACAGAAGCATGCAATCAAATTCATTCATTAAATAAACACACCAATGAGTTACTTATCAGTTCTGTATCTCTAGTGCTTTTATCCAGCAAAATGTGTGAAATCTGTTCAAGATGCTTCTGATCTCACATCTGAACCAGTACTTAAAGGTGTAATTTTAAATCAAGTTATTTAGCATAATCTAACCAAAATTTAAATGAAAAATAATGAATTTGTGTCTATAACTACAGTTCCCAGCACTATAATCTTTAGGGGAAGACACCTCTATGTTTGGTAAATTCATTTTACACACTTATCTGTTTTCTCATGTGCCAACAAATTATGCTATTTTAAGCACTTCTGTAATAATGCAACCGCACTGCTTGAGGAGGAGCTGGACCAGTACAAGAGCAGTATTTTGTGCAGCCTTTAGGATTTTAGGTCCAGTATTTAGAAAGTGTTGTAATTGTTATAAACACCTGCCACACACACACTCCTGAGTACATTGGGCTAGCCTCACAGTAAAACAACATCAAAATCTCCATGCCTTTGATCAAACACTCCAACAGACAATCAAGAACTAATAACAGGGATATTGTTTGGACTTACCATATTTTCCTGGCTATCAGGCTAATGCCATTTTCCTGATGGGAGATTACAGAGATTTAATTAAAGCTACCATGTTTTAATAACCATGTTTTAATAATGGACTTATTTAATAGAAAAGCTGCTTTGGAAAAGGACAGTCAGTCTAAATGCCAGTCTGTGTCTGGGACCTTCATGAAGTTCTTTTGTACTTAATACTTCTAGCCAAAACAACAATCAAGTCTTTGTTAATAATGTCCCTGTAACAGAAGAGTGGCAGTGAAACTGTAGAAGTTAACTCTTTCATTCTATATCTTATTATTGATTCCCAAATCAAAGCTTTTTGCAGCTGTAGTGAAACAACCTCCAGTGGACTCTCCACCTACCTCCATAGAAAGCAGTCTGGACCTGATCATTGCTTAGCCAAGATCTGAGTAATCAGTTCCAAACTTTTTACAGGACAAATCAAAATAGTCTAGAGAGAGAAATTTACTACTGGCTATCTTAATTTTAAGAAACACCTCGCTTAAAAACAGTATTATGTTCTGTAATGCATCTACTGATAAGTAATCAGAAATGAGTTTGTATAAAAGAGACTTATTCTTGAATAATAAAAGACAATATCATTGGGATACAAATATGCTGAAAGTTAGGATCCTTCAAAAATTCACATCTAGAACTATCTGAAGACTGACATATATACAAAATAGACTCCAAGATCTAGAAACTCCAGACAAACCTCATATCTTCTACAGGCTTTCTAAAGCCTGCTTGCTCTTAAACAAAGAACATTGTGCAGTGCCACTAAGTGACATCCAAAAGCAGTTTCAGTCTCAGCTTCCTCTCAACCATCAATTGTTTTTACTTCAGTGTCTCTTCATTTATTAATTTCTCTTTATCATAACTTTTCCTTGGTCTCCATTTGTCTTTGGTTTTCCCACACAAATTAAGATGATGCATTTTATTTTAAATTTACTTTTTAAAAGAAAATTGCTTCTCTCTGCTGTTTATTCTGTTCCATTGTGCAGTTCACATGCTGATAGTCTGACAATATACTTATTCCCATACACTTCCCTCATCTGGGATTGTGTTTCCAATAAACCTCCCAAAAGCACTGTAATATTTACTAGCATACATTTTGGCACACATGAAATGTGTGATTGTATTTATATTCGTGCCTTTTGCATATATACATCTATACAGACCTTGAGAATATTGCAAGTGTTTTTCCTAAGATTTTTAGCAATTTGTCCCACTTGGTGTTGCCTGCTTTAAATCCCACTATGACTTTTCATTCGTATCATTATAAAAACAAAACAGAAACCTTAAGACAACCAGATGTAAAACCCCACCAACTGAAAGAATCCTCTGCTTAGTTGGAAGAAAAGGCTTGCAATATATATATATTTTTTTTTCTGAATTATATCTTAACTATCATTTATTACCATCCCTATCAGCAATAACATCATTTGCTTTGAAAAGAAGTATGGTGATTTAGACTCTGTGGTATTTATAGATAATAATACTATTGGAAATTCTTTTAGATATTTTTTTTTTTTTAAGAAAAAAAAGGTAGTTACAAACAGTCATATTATATGTGGCATTTATGTGAGAAATGCACTAAGAGCAAAATGTGACATTAAAATAATGTCAATCATTTAAAAAAAATAAAATTTAAGTTCAAACTGCAGGCCCATTCTGAGGGCTGTCTGTTCAGAGTTATTCTTCCTTAGATTTCAGAAAAGGTGGCAGTCACAGACAGGTAGTATACAGGGTTTACTATCCAGAAATACCTAGAAGAATTGTGTGTAAAATAAATAGAAGCCAAATTTAGTGGATGTTATAAAGTAAATTTTAAAAAGCACATATTTAACATCAGCTTTTAAAGATCCCCAGACCCAAAGAGAATTTAGAGACTTAATTTCAAGACACAATAGAAGAGAGACAACTTTAGTGGATAAGCTTAAGGACAGGCCCTGAACTCATCTCACAGGTTACTGAACCCTTCTCAGGACTCTGGAGCAGCAGCCACCCTTTGCACTAGAATAGCAAACACCTGGAGCGGGTCATTTGGTTAGATAAGTCTCTTAAAAATGGAGTCAGAATATAAAATAAAAATACTGACATATCCTTTTAAAAAACAATGCTGCCAAATTGTATAATAGATATACCTAGACCAGCAGAATAAACTCATTTGGAAAACTCAGCGAAATGGTATTAAATTGTGCAAAGCAATTAGAACTGAACCTTTGCATTCTTTTCAGATTACTGAACCATGTATGGCTATTCAATTTTTTTCAATTACAACATTGTGCAGAGCTATATATTTCAAAGTGCTTCTCTAGGAACTAATATATAGTTCAACCAGGGTGGTATCCACAGTGTCACCACCAAGGGCAAATGGATAAAGTTACCAGAGGGAATTATTCTTTTGTGGCAGGTTGATTTAGTCTTTTTAAATGACAGCAGCTGAACAATCAACTCTTATTTGTTTCTGTTACTAATAGGGAGATGTTAGGTGGGTCAGCCTTGTAATAAAGTTTTTCTGTGAGAAGAAACTGCCAGTCTTGATAACAAAATTACAGCATTGATAACAGTAAATAGAAACAGCAAGCAGTCCCTGAAAGTGTTTGAATCCATCATTGAAAATAATCTATCCAATGCGTTTTAGAGACATTGCTTTAGTCAGCAAAACCTTTTTTTTTAACAGTTAATCAATTCTAATATTACTTCTAAATAAAGATCAAGATTTGAGAACAGAAATGGGGGCTTCAAAAACCAAGGGGTGTGTAGCAAATGCATATAGCATTAAAATGAGTCCTAATAGCTAGAGATTTGAGAGAAATAACTTCTCTTTATTTACATATTTGAAGAGTAACCATAATGTTGTATACAGAGCATGCAATGTAATATCCTGCCCCTGGGACTGCAAATATCAACAGGCAAAAATAAAATAAAATTAAACTCTCAGTAGGATAATCACAGATCATCAAGATAGCAGCTGAAAGTTCATCAGCACCTTGGAGTGAAACATCACCTTAACTCTCATTGAATTTATTGTAACCTGGAAAGTGACAGTCTCGAAGGCTGAGGTTGCTGCACCGGGGAGCTGAGCCCAGCACGTGCTGCACACCCGGCGCTGCGGAGGGAGGCAAGTCGCTCGGCTGCTGTTCGACATTCCCGCATGGACCGGGCTGCGACTCCCACCGAACGCGCAGGGGAGGGGGATTCAGGCAGTGTTTCTGTGCAGGAGCATTGCAGGGCCAGCAGAAGTTAGGCAGGTGAAGCCAAGTTCGCAGAAAGGCCCGAAAGAGCCAGCTCAGCTCTCAGAAGCAGTTGTCTGAGCAAGGCTGGGCTTCAAAAACCATCACCCCATGCTAATGAGTTAAGCCAAATTACTTCATCTCCATAGGCAGTGAAGCCCAAATCTCTCACTGTGACACCACAGTTTGGCTACTTGGTCTATGAGCTCTGAACAACGCACCTACCAGGCTTTTTATGAACCTCACCTCCATAGCAAAGGAAGTCTTCTAGAGACAAACCCATTCCTCAGACCACTTCATATCCTGCTGGGAGCATCCCTTTTACCTGAAAGATGAGTTCAAAGGCTTTAGTAGGTTAAGGCCCCTGTATTTCCAGTGAATATACGCTCCTGATGTAGCTGACATGGCTTTGGTCTAATAAAAGACACTTTTTCCCCAAAATGTAATTACAGATTTTATCCTCATCAACTTTTCTACCCATATATGCTGAGAAACCCTTAGTTGTAAAGCTTGTGCTCCCATTTCACCTGTTGTTGCCTACAGACTTTCCTGAAGCACCATTATGTTGATCCCACTATCACACTGTAGATCTAGATGTAGATCTAAACTAAAACGGCTTCAGTCCTCTAACACTGTCATGCAGATAAATGTAACAGAGTTAAACACAGAGTGGTATTTCTCAATTTGTATTTTGCTTTGTGTAGAGGTTTTGCATCTAGTTCAGACTCAGAAGAGGTTCCTACATCCTGTTTTACACAGCTACATAGCTTGGCTGAATAGAAGCTCTTGCCTCTGTACTCAGGCCTTGCCTCAGTTATACCCCCAGCCAACAGCTAGCAAATTGTTTCCAGATTAATTTACCTGCTGTGCTGGTGTTCAGTGCTCCCCGAGGAGCTTCACTTCTTTACTGGCACTTTTATCACCCCCCTTCTGCACACTGTGCACTCTCCGTGAATGCTTCCAAACTCTCTCCAGGTGATGGTAGCTCCTCCAGATCCTACACCTCTTTCAAAACACCAGACATCACTGGGACTTGAGATTGCCACAAAAGAAATGACTGGCTTCAGGCTTCACCAGCCTTATGATTTTCTGCCTTTTCTTGGTAAGATTTTTAGATTCACTAACATATCCACAGCAGCATCTTTTTTCCTCCAGAAATTTGATTCTGAGACCTGCCCAGAAAATTCTGAATGCTTCCCTAGGACCTCATTCAGACTTCTATTTTTCTCTCAGCTTTTTCTTCTCTGTGTCAATGTGGATGTCACCTGCAATTGCTCAGGGAAAAGGAGATTTTATTAGAGGTCTGCTTCTTTCCAGAGAGGAGTTTCTAACTGATGACAAACCAAGTTTACCCATTACACAATAGCCTGTGGTAAAGGATGCCATTCCTATAACCAGTCCAGTGGCTAACATGTTCACAAGGAGTAGGCTTTGTGCATCAGTCCTTCCCAGCCACAACTAGCAGATGTTCTGACCACTGCGGTGACTAACAGGGTGAGATTCTTTCCCTTTCTTGCCTTTTGAGGGAGGATGAACATGCCCTGGTCTCATAAGACTAAACCCTGCAAGTGAGACATCCTTGTGTTGTATAATCCTATCCAGGATTAGTCAGAACCTGGAGAGAGGGAATTATGAAGACTTTTAGTTAAGGAGTGGTGCTTTCCATACACATACTTTTGGACTGTATACACAGAATCTATTCAGTTCTAGCTCTTTCTTTTTTATTATTTCTTTTTTTTTTTTTTTTTAAACAAAATCTCAGTTTGGGGTTTGAAAATGCACTGACATTTTAGTGAATCACTTGGGACTCCTAGGCCCTGCCCAGCACTTGCAGGATTACATCAGGCTGGAGAGTGCAGGAGTATATTGGATTAAAGAAGGATATTGTGAAAAACAGTTGTGCTTAAATCGCTGAAAACAGAGAACTACGGGAAACCTGTAGCACTTGCATTCATTTTAAGATCCTGGCCTTACTAGATAGACTTCATTCAGACGGACTTTAGAGGTGTGATGGAGAAACCCAGGCTCAGTTATAAAAAACGGCACAGGCAGCAAAGGCTGAATAGGCATGGCCCAGCATGGGGATTCACCATTACCTGTCTGCTGAGCTGTGAAGAAGGAGTGGCATCATTTCTATTTAGTGGTTGTAAATAAACTGGCAAAAGTGAAAGAAGATCAAAACCAAGGGTGAAAGGGTGGGATGAAAATAAGATCTAAATAGTGAGAAAGATTGAATACCAGAGATTTTATTGCTTGCTAATGGATTTAACAAACCCAAATATGTGACAGACTAGAGCATCCCTGTTCCTTAATTGTAAAACCATATACTTTCCAAAAGCTAGGGAAAGCCACTGTAGACATATAGCACTATTGTAGTCTTTCCTTGTAAAGCAATTAAATTGCTCCATGAAGAAATGTTAACCCTAGAAAACTAAATTTATACAGAGAAAAGGGTGTCAGTCTGGGGGTTGAATTTACTGCAGTGTCCTAAAGGGAAGATCTTTGAAACCAAACTCTAACTTTATTTAAGCATTTCTGTCTTGTTAAAGTACTTTGCAAGGTGTTACCGTATCCAACTGAAGTTCACACACAAATGATGTCATTTGCAGCAACACTTTGAGAATAAAGCAAGAAATTTTTAAGAGGCATTCTACAATAAGCTATGTATTGGAAATGCGGATGATACTAATACACTGTAATTACTGCATGCTTTTCTGAAATTCTCAAGTGTCAGTAAAACACTGAACAAGGCTTGATGGCACAGAGAAGATACCACAAGGTAAGCTCAAGAATAACTTTTTGGTGTGTTAATAACTGCCTGCGTACCCAGCATTGTGCTTAACCATGTCAGATTTGCCCTTGAGCAGAAATGTGGGGTGGGAGCATGTAACCAATCAGGTAAAGAAATGCTGACAGGTTGTGTGCTGTCACCCTTGGCCAAGTGCACTCACCCTGTGACACACAGTGACCACAACTACCTCTACCATCGATCTGGAGCCACCAGCCCCAGTCACACAGCAGCATCCTACAGGAGTCACTGGCCTGAGCTACCTCTCGCCATCCCACATGGTGGTAACCTGGGAAACTAACTCAGGGTATCTCCATCCCAGATAGTCGTATGTTACCTTGTTCCTGTAGTTTTGCTGCGTGGCTGAATTATTTGGAGGTTTCTCCTTTCAGGCTTCAGTGTCAGGGGAATCCAGTGCTGGAGTCTAATGCAGTGTCTGGGTTATAGGCACTGCTAGACATGGGGCTGCTTTGCCAGCTGAAAATACCACAGAAATGAGAGACATAATTGCAGATGAGTTCTAATTAGAAAATCAAGGTATAAAATATTCTCCTGCTAGTCTGTGTGCCAGCAGGCCTGTTTTTCTTTTGATCCGAAGCAGATTTACAGATCCTAGGAACAAAGCACAGTCATTGTTCTTTCAGATCCTGATATTGTTCTTCCACTCTGCTCAGCCTGATCATATCCCCATAGGAAATGTCTATTCTTCAGATTGGACCACAGCTGGTTGCTTGCTCTAACAGGCCTCTACCTGTCTTTGCATAATTTATTTGCCCTCTCTCAGGTTCCCACCACTGTAACAATTAAATAATCTAATTTCATAGTCTGAATTCCCACTGATTTTTTAATCTCAAAATCATTTTTCTTTACACCTGACAGTTCTTGAAGAACCCATAGCTCAACTGCCTATGTTTCATTTAAGGCTATAGTTTCCAGTCCATGGAGTAATGCTGCTAGTTCACGAGTTTTATAAATTTCATTTTTATGCCAGTACAACACTTTTCACAGCCAGTGGTGTTGATTTCTTTGTAGTTCTCTACATACAGCATATCTCTTTTTATCTGATAAATGTAAATGTTTACCCTCTCAATAGAAGCTCCAGCAAAATCACCTTTCTACATACCATTTGTTTTTCTTACAATTGAATTGGTGCTTCATTTCATCAGCTTGCCCATTGTTTTTCTCCCAGGATGAAACCAATCTGTGGAACTCAACATTTAGTGTAGGTCTAGACCAACTACACCAAATCTCTAATGCATCTGAAGAGCATTATCAGTAAATTGAACAGCCATGATGTAATGCCAAACACATGACCAAGAAATCCAGCCCTTGATCAAACAAATGCCATGCCTTCCAATACAGTAGTCACCATGAATACCTGGTGACTTCTGAAGACATTTGGAAGACTAAAATTTCACTCTAAATGATAATGCTTTCCTCCTAAATTAAAAGCTTACTTGTTTTGTCAACAAGTCACTCATTGCCCCTATGGTGTTTTTTTCTTTGGAAGAGGGTAAAAGTTACTTGATGGGATATGTAGATATGACACCAATAATCTGACATGGTCAGTAATTCATAGAAACAAGATACCCAAGATGATAAAATTTCAATTATCTCATTTTGATGTTTCACTGTTTTGTTCTGCCACCATCATCTTCCCTTAAGGAGCAAAGCTTTCTTCTACAGAATTTTACATAGAACTACATTGTTGCCTGTAAATGTGACTTTTTGGAGCAGTTTCAGGTAGGAAAATGCCTAAATGCTGTTTCTTACCATCCCAGATCATGAGATCATCTGATAATATTGGATTCCCGGTTCCTTTTTTATTTTTCAAATTATTCCATCTCACAATTTTCAAAAAACAGATTGAAAACATGGCATTTATCTGATGTAGTGTGGTCTTTTTAAGGTCTGCAATATGAACACATTCATTCATCTCAGTGAGATCTATTGCTGCAAGGTTTCTTTCAGCATCACCTCAATAAAGGACTGGTCAAGTATTACCAGGAGAAAAATGCAGCAGGACAGGACAAGCCAAGACTTCGAAACATGGGGGAACATAGCTGTCTGTCTTCCAAGAAATTCCCTGTCTGCAAAGAAAAAGGATCAGTGATGCTTCCTGTGAAGGAAGCCTTCCTCCCACTGCAATTCCAAGGGTGTGTGAGGGAAGGAATGAGAAGGGGGCCAGGAGAAACACACAGGATTTGCATGCTATAACATGTTTCAGGCTCCAAGTAGCCATAATCTGTCCCTTGATTCTAGTCTCTCAATTCATATCTGTAACTTCCATCAGCAAAAATCTTGAAATATTTGCAGTAAGCTCTTTTGCACATTTGGCTATTAAAATCAGTGACAAAAAATATTCAAGTTCCACCAGATGTTTCCTCAACATGCAGTGAGCATTCCTGAAAGGGAGCATCAACTTGCTGTACATTGATTTTTAGAGTTTTTTTCATCAACACTGTGTTTCCACAATGCTGTATACATTTTCTGGCTGGTGTAAATTTAATAGAGTTCAAAAATCATGTTACATGCACTGTGCAGAAGAAAACACCCATTTCTATCTTCTCTGTTTCACTACAACAAAATCAAAACCAAACTAGTTAAATGCATTGATAAATGCAACAATGTATTAAATTCTAAGTAATTCAAAATTCCTACAGCAAAAGACCTTGCAAATCATTATGTAAGATACTTCAGACCAACATTTACTCAATTGTTAGCAAGTTGTCTATGTCAAAGGATTATTTGTATACACATGATACAACTAGCTCACAGCCAAATGCCAACTGAAGAGGGTTATCCTGATTTGTCTGGAAGGGTTGGGTTTTCTTTTTACTCATAAAACAGAGCTTTCCTGGCAATGAATACTCCTATAGTTTATAAGACCTGTAGTCTGGTAGTCTTAAATGGCTATCTAGGGGTTCAAATAAAAGGAAAATGAACTCTGTGCCACTGAAACAACACAAATTTGTGGTTTGTGTTACAGCTTCACAGAGATTGGAAACTCTCTCAAAGCTAGAAGAACATGAACTACATTTCATTTTGCTAACTACAGTTAATCACCAAGATGTGCTCAAAATAATTAGCTAGATTTAAAATCATTTAGGGCAAGAAATAAATTCCAAGTTGTTTGATCCTAGATTAAACATTTGTGAGGTCACACAGGCCACACAAACCACAATTGTGAAATATTTCACCATTCTAATTTTTTTTTTTTCTACCCCGACACATCAGCTTCTTTGAAAACTGCAGCACTGAGCATGATATGTTTCTCAGGCTGAGGAAGCGTTCTGATTGACTGATGATCATTTTAATGTGGGGCTTTAATCTAGTTAAACCACAGGGCTCAGACAGAGTAGATGTGCAGTGTGTTTCTTAACTGACAGCCCTATCTCCTTTCAGCAAAAAAATATACGCTTTTATTCTACTCACAGAATCTCCAAATATAGTATTTTAGGACATACCAAACCAGGTTGCAGCTAGGACATGGCTGCACTCCTAGCAGCAATTAGATACAGTTTTCCTCATCTGGGATTTCAAAAATCCCAACGCAGGCATTTTGTTATAAACAAACATCTGGTCATGTCTCAGTAACAAAGAAAGATAAAGTGTTTTTGACAGAACTTTGCCCTCTGGTCAAACTTTGCTTTTCACTAGTGTCTTTCATTTATTCCTTTTGAAGACTATTTGCACAGGCCTCTAACAGGATGTCAATAAACAGATTCACTGTTATGGGGAAAAGTGATCCAATACTCTGAGTATAGTTTTTAGAGCAAAGAAGGAAAATTGGGAGCGTAACAAACAAAAAATACATAATCAAGTACAACAGATCAAAGCTGATATGATGTAGTGACAAGGGTTTTCTGGCTGCTTGCACTGATGTTTAAACACGATTACAGTATCTCATACAGGACAAAGGAAAGCTACAGACATTAGCACAGTGCAGCCAAATGGCTGCCCCTCCACACTCTCAGCCATATTCTCTTACCATGAGCATCAGAGGTTTCTTTCCTCATTAATCACGGCAAAAGAAGTTGGCATTCTGAAGTTGAAAAATAAATCCCATCTTCGCACATTCAACTTTACATGCACCTTTTTTTTCAGCTAGACTGGTATTTCAGAGGTCTTTGATGAAGATGGGAGGGGATCCACAACCCAGGGTGCTGCCCTGCCCGCTAAAGTGTTCTTCCACATCTCAGTCCTCACCTCTGTTGCCTGAACTAAGAAATGCAAGGTAACCATAAGCCTCTGATTTGCTAAAGAATATTCACTGATACAACACCACAGTAAGCACTGACATTTTAGTGACACCCCTTCTTTAATATGTAGGCTAGATAGAAACAACATAAGTAGAGTGCCCTTGAAAAGGTGATATCTAGGCTATACCAGTTTCTTTAACAGTGTGAAATAGCAGGTGCCAATAGCTGAATCCAACTGGATATTAATTAAGGATGCTATCCTTAATTATCCCCTGAAAAGCACCTTACAATCCCAGTTCTTTCAGATATTAAGAGGAACTGAGGGAATTCATCAATTTGCACCTTCCAGAAGACACCATCAATAATTTCACAGAAGAAAGACCAAAGTAGGAGTTTTATTTTAAGTGATGTTATTGGAGGTTGCAAAGGACTAGGAGGGGCTCTTGGAATACAGAACGTGTTGGAAGGCAGTACTGATGATGTGCTTTGGTCTCCTTGAGACATATGCAGAGTGGGAGGAAGAAAAGCCCATTTGATATTAATTTATTCTTTTCCTTTCAGACCCTTCATCACATACCTGCAACTATCCTCTTGGCTATTGGAAGTGTTTGGAGAGAGGAAAAAAAAAAAAAAAAAAAGTTAAAAAAAGAGAGATATGTGGTTGAAGGCACAGAAATTCTAGAGCAATCTGTATACAGAGAGCAGCTGGAGAAATTGGGGACTGTGTTTTATTCAGTCTACAAACAAAAAAAAAAAAAGTGAGACCTTAAAACACATGCAAATTTCTCTGCTAAAACTGCCTCATTGGCTGCTTTCTTAACATACAGATTTTCTTAACTATAGATGCAGCCAGAAAAGGCAATCTTTTAAATGCAGATTCATACTCCTCATAGCTCCTGTGTTTGAGCTGTACTACTACTTTTTGTTTTCTCTTTAAGAAATAAAGCAAACATTCTGCAGCAGCAGATAGGCTAATGGTAGTAATCAAACCAATCTGTGATATGTAATTCATGGAAGGTAAATATATTCTTCTTAAAGCAACAAATGAATGATTTTCTTTGCATACCTTTCTCCCAAGAGAAGGGAAAACAAAATTCTTGCATTGGCATAATGCTGAGATTTGTCTCCTGGGCTCTGTAAACAATATATTATAAGAAGTTATCCACATGTACTGCAAATACAACTTGTTTTTACAACATGCTACTACCAGAACATGAATGATAAGCCAGTTTCTTCCATGTATTCCTGATATTTCTCTTTAGAAAAATCAAATTTCACTAACAATGAAAACCGATATTTTAACCAAAGGTGATTTAGCCTTCAGGGCTCAGTGAACAGCATCCAACTATCTGTAACATTACACTGCTCTCCTGGTTGACAGCTCATATTTGAGCTCCAAGTGACTGAAAATAAAACAGCCCCCAAATGCTCCCCTGCCATAAACAGGAAGAAAGAAAAGCCCTACCTATCCACATAGACTGAGGTCCAGCATTTCCTAATAGAGTAATGTTCAGTAAGGATTTGAAGGTTTAGCTAGTCCTGCACAGATGTCCACTCACACAGCTAATTAACATAAAGCTCATGCAGTAGCAAAGCAATTTAATTTCACGTCTTGAAGTTATTATTCTCACTGAGTTGGCCCCAGAGACTATGGATGCTAACCCTCCACTACAGGGATGGTTGCTTTCTGCCCAATTGTGACATTTGTCTTTTGTATATAGTACAGCACAGCATATAGCATATAGACAGATGACCAGGCTCCAAAAAAGCTAGCACATGAGGAAGAAAAGCAGCTTAACTACAGCAAAAAGGGGCCCTGCATATGCTATCTACAACCTCATGCTATGCCAAAGACCTAGCTGAGCACTATGGTGCAAAGAGGTCTGGCTGTGGTACATCGGGTAGTTCATTTAAAGCCAGTTCTGGTATATTCAGATGACTGCAGTGTGCAACGTCCAATATCACCTTACAGCCCTCTGATGTTACATTGATGAGCACCAGCTGAGAACCTCAAGTCTTGCTTCCAAAGAAAGAAAATCAATCCTGCATTTGACTTCTTCAATTCATATTTTTGGTATTTTTCAAGCCATAACTAGAGGTAGATGTGCCCCCTGAGAGATGAGAAGCTTTTCTCTGTAACCCCTTTTTTATCTTCATGTATCAAGGCAGGAACACACCTTCCATCACCATGTACAGTATGGTTGACAGTGAGTGTTATTTCCTGTCTGGAAACACAGAGGCTGTCACATTAGGTAGCTAAAGTTGTAAAGCTCAAAAATTGCAGCCAGACATTAATAAGCCCTACAGAGGGTCTCAGGTGTGCAGTAACCTACCTTCACCATTACTGACACACATAACTGCATTAATCTATAGAACCGATCCACTCCTGAAATATCAGCACTGTGATATGACCACTCTCATAAACTGTTGCAAACTGAATTAAAATGCAGCTATTTCAGGATGCTATCTTGAAGACGGGAATGTATTTTTGAAAGGAAAACATATTGTTTCCAAAAGTCTTTACCCACATAAACAGACTTGTAGTCTCAAAATTCTCCCTTTAGTTTCCCTGCTCTATTTAGCTTTTCAGCATCTGATCATGAATCAAGTATTGATAAACTTCAGATTATCCCTGGAATTCTTTTCCCATATTATCTAGGTTTGTGATCACCTTTCCTAACAGGCATCAGAAATTAACCTGCTTTTCTATTAAACAGCTCATCAAACTGCAGTATGCCCAGCAGGGACTCCCAGACCTACAGCTACCTCAGCTGTTGATGTTCATCACTGATATCTTATCATAGAATACCAGGCTGGAAGGGACCTCAAGGATCATCTGGTCCAATCTTTCTTGGCAAATGCACAGTCTAGACAAAATGGCCCAGCACCCTCTCCAGCTGAATCTTAAAAGTGTCCAGTGTTGGGGAATCCACCACTTCCCTGGGAAGATTATTGCAATGGCTGATTGTGCTCATTGTGAAAAATTTTCCTTCTCTTGTCCAGTTGGAATCTCCCCAGCAGTAACTTGTACCAGCTGAATCTTAAAAGTGTCCAGTGTTGGGGAATCCACCACTTCCCTGGGAAGATTATTGCAATGGCTGATTGTTCTCATTGTGAAAAATTTTCCTTCTCTTGTCCAGTTGGAATCTCCCCAGCAGTAACTTGTACCCATTGCCCTTTGTCTTTTCCATGTGATTCCTTGTAAAAAGGGAGTTTCCATCTTCTTTGTAGCCACCCTTTACATACTGGAACATGCTGATAAGGTCTCCCCTAAACCTTCTCTTCTCAAGGCTGAACAAACCCTGTTCTCTCAGCCTTTCCTCACATGGCAGCCTTCCCAGTCCTTCAATCACCTTTGTAGCCCTCCTCTGGACCCTCTCCAGCCTGTCTGCATCTTGTCCAAACAGGTTTCTTTTGCCCTAAACAGAAAGCCCTATTGCACAAAAAGACTTCATACTTGCTAGTTTTGTTACAGTGCCACTGTGGACAGGAGATGCACAAAGGAGTAAATTCCACCGGGTGAATGGGGGTGAATAGTCACCGTATCTTGTTCTTCCAAGGGCTTCTTTTCCTGCCAAGGAAGGCCTCTTAAAGCATTCTAGTCATATCAGACTTGCCATCTGCTTGAATAAACTAGCCTTTAAAATAATTTGTCAATCTACATCAGCAACATTTATTTCATTAATTGGAAGAATTAGCTCTTTGTAGCAAGTTGAAGACTGTAGAGCCAAAATATACTGTACATTCTCCCAAGTGACCCAGAGACCCTTGGATGAACTCTTGGGGTGCCATTAAAATGAATAGTTATATAGAAAAAATAGCATTTTAATGTTTACTTAACGTAGCTACCTTTCCAAAAAAAAAAGGAACTTTCAACATTTTTAAACATCTGGTTGCCTTATTTTTTAGTTTGTTTCTCCAGTGGTATGAGCAGAACGTCTTCAATTTAGAAAAGACAAGTCTGTATTCTTAGCCACATGGATGGTCTCAGATTACAAGCAGTGTGGAGGAGGAGGAGATACATAAATATCTTTTTTAATTATTTTAGGACAGACTAAATTTTAGAGGGCCAGATTCTACTGTTCATTATGCTACTGAGATCGGTGAAGCTAGTCTGAAGCTAAAGTTGTATACACAATACTAGTCACACTAGATACTGCTAATTTAAACATAATTTCATCAGTTTAAGAAAATAATTAATTTGCTCTTTTAAATGGCTAAGATTTTCACAGACATTATTGTTATCAAGAAAAGGTATGTTACCACAAACCTCCCAAGCATGCACGCACACATACATACATACTTCTTCATACAAGTACATACAGATTTATAAATACAATTATAACACCAGAAGTACCGGTATATATGTTATACACATAAGTTATACACTGTGTATCCGAGAGTCTTAAAGACCTATAGTATTGATAGACCCTCAGAGCATCCCTGGAATTTGTTTCCCATATTTCCTCAGTTTATAATCCCCTTTGCTAACAGGCACCAGACATTAACCTGTTTTTCTAATAAATTTCTCATCAGTCCTATCTATGAGAATAATCACCTCTACAATCCTACACAATATGCTAGCACCTGCTCATACAATACCATAGTCATGCTCCTAAAAGCAGACTAAAAGCTCATGTTAGCTTAGGTGACTACCATGAACTTTCAGACTTTCAGGATCACTGATTTCTAGCATGCAGAAATCTTACATGCAGGGCCTTCTTCCTCTTCAGTACAGACTTTTGTGTTCACATTTGTCTGTGATAAAATGCCTGTCCTTCCAAACATACCCTGTCAAACAGTTCCCCCTGGTTAGCAAAAAGGTCCTACCAGAACAAAGCGTGATTACATCAGGTTATTTTTCTAACAACTTCATACTTATTTCCAAATAACTAGAAGAGTTGAATAACTGTTGATTAACACTGGGCTAGCAATCAGCCTGACTTTCTGAATAAAAAACCCTTTTCTACCCTTGTGATGAAGATAACCTTTTTATAGATAATTTTTACAAAATATATTTAATCTTTTCAATATGAAGTGAGTGGTTTTATCTACTAATTATCTTAATCTAATCTGTTAAAAGAACAGCTTGTCATCACATTTAACTTGACTGACAATATTTGAAATTTAATCTAGTTATTTGACAAGAGTAGATTTAAATAAAACTATCTTCACTGGCAACAATTACTTACAGTCTTTAAGTAATTGTATGTCCTAAGAAGATTTTAATGATTTTTGCGCAGAATCAGTGTCAGATTAGTCTGCCACAGTTACACAGATTATTCTGTTTATTTTCCTTAAACGTAACCTCCCATAGGCTTTTATTTTTTATTCCTTGGAATTTCTTTGATGTTTCAGAGCTCACATTTACACTGAATTTCAATAAAATAATTAAAATGAAATAGCAGCTCCATCTCACTCAGAATCCCAAGATTTATATCTGTTGGGGTTTTTTCTGTATATTTGCACAAAATTTCTCCAGGAGTCCATTCTTGTCAGATAGTATGATATTTCATATTCACTACTACAAGAGGTGTAGAACCACCTGCTTTCAGGTTCAGTTCTAATAGCTCAGTTATCATTTTTAGAAAACAGTTAACCCTCACACATTAAGTTACCTTCAAGGCCTTAAACATCTTACATTACTATTGAGAATCAAAATCAGATAAATCATTCTTATTCTCTGTTGTGAAAATTGTCTTGTTTGTGTAGCTACTTAGAATGTTCTAGTAAGTACGTGATATACTTCATGGCAACTCAGCATACAATGCAATAAATGACTTTATGGCTGGTTAAATTGTGAAGCAAGGCTGAGGTGTTTAATAACCACGAAAAACTGTTTATTACACATACAGTCCACTGCCACTGATGCTATATTTTCATAAGAGAAAGAATTAAAAAACTTTTATTTTTTTTTAAAGAAGACAAATTTTAAAAATCAATACAATTCAGATTTGAAAGTATTTTGCACCATCTTTCCTAGCTCTCCTACATTTGGGTTTTCAAAAGGCAGTATCTCTTTCTGAAATCATAATATGAAAACATAAAAATTGAATCCACTCCCCTATGCATGGAACAATTTGGGGGGATCCTGAAATTCAGGTAGCCAGGCAGCGTGAGCCTATGCCACACTATATATATTCATGCACCAAGTAGCATTTTCAAAATGTATGCTCTTTCTAGTAAGACAAGCAGTGTTCTCAAGGAAAAAGACTCACTGAACCACTGCAAGCTGGAGCCCACAGGGAAACTTTTCACATCTCTGGGTTGAGCAGGCTGAGATAGAGACCATTTGCTATGTTGAAGGTTTTTAGCAGCTGAAGCAACCATCTTCAGGTTGGTTCAGCAGAAGTAGGATAATGACGTCATCTGTGCAGAGAAAAATGACATTTTTATGCTAATTGGACCATAGAGCAATACAGCCTTGAGATGCACTAATTACCTGAAAGATAAGGATTTTGTGAAGATGTTTAGGAGTTTGTGATGTTCTGATACTATTACCTATGACAAGCTGTGACCCCAGCTGCATCATTAAGTGGGAAGAGAAAAGTGAATTGAAGTTTTACTAACAGAACAAGACAACCCAAAGGTATTGTGGGATATATAACCATACATAACTTTAAATTAATAATGGGTAAAGCAAGCTATAAAAGGACATGTTTAAAAAATTATTCTTTGAAATTTTTCCTCAATGTGACTAACATCTGTTGGTCATTTTGTCCGCCAGCCCAAGGAGGTTCAGAATATGAAAGAGGTAATGAACTGTGAGCAAGGCTTTGCTTTGCACAAGTGTTTCTTTGATTTTTTTTTTTTTTTTTTTTGTCAGAATTGTAGTGGCCTCTGACCAGTCACAAAATAACAATCATTAACTGGGCCCTTTTCGTTCCCAGCCTAGTCCTGCAACCAGCAGAACCATGTCCTCCAAGCCCATCCTCATCCACAAGCAGTGGAGTAAATGCTGCCATGAGGCAAACCCGCTTAAACCAGATATCTATTTAAGGCCTGTAATAATCTCTCATCTGGAGTAACAAAACCCAGGTGCTCCACACAGCAGCTGCTTGTCACCCTTCCTGATAGCTTGGCAGGTCTGAAAGTGAAGAGAGATCTGAAACCTTGTGCAGACATAATACATTTCATTCCCAAGAAAATGAAACCATGCTTGGAGTTTTCTTAAATGATGGTTGTAACAGGAGACAGGGCACTGTCAGCACCTGTGTGGGAGCACCATTTGATAGAAACTGGGAAATTTTGTGTAATGTAGACTCAATCCCCAAAGGCCAACTGTGATCAACCTCCTAAGAATAAAACCTTTCTTCCTCAAAGCACTGATTTTTATGGGTGCTCTATCACCTTTAGGCTATACTAAAAGACTGAGATAATGGTGCTCAGCTATGCCAACTAACCCTACCATTCACACAGATGACTTGGTAAAGTGGATGAACAGTCTGAAGGAAAAATCTGGTCTTTTATAGAAATATTCCTCCATTAAAGAGATAAGATGGTCTCAGCTTTCTTCTAACATTTTAACCCACCACAGTGTCAGGGCTACTCCCTTATGTACACAGGGAATCTCCAGGCATTAGAGGCCCAAAGCAAGTTATCAAGGTCCTTCCTACCCCTTCTACCTTTGTCTCCACTGCACATTTCAGAGCTGTCGACACAGCTCCTTGTGTGGTCTTGAAACTGATGCTGTTCAACAGCAGCCAAAAGCAAGGGGAAAATCTGCTTTTTTATTTATATAAATCTGGCTAAGAGTTTTTATTTATTTAGAATGGAGTTTAAACTGCGCTTGACTCTAAATAAATAAAACACGTTATTTTCCCTCCCTACTGGTTGCCACCAAGCCGTGTGAATTTCAAAGACCACACAGACAGCAGTGGCTGTGTGGTAAGACGGGAACCGATGCAAAGGGAGGCAGCTCACCAGAGGCTGGGGTTTTCAGGGCTTGCAGGTGAAGGAAGCCTTATGAAAGACACGCTTTAAGAGTACAGATAAGCATGATTCTGAAAAAGACATCAGTTCCTTGGATATTGTGCTGATGCTGATCCTTCTTTCCTGTCTACCAACGCATTTCTCCTCCATAGGACTGAGCCTTACTCAAGTCACTCCTATCCATCACAGAGTCAACTTTCCGTGAGTAACAGCAGTCCTGTGAGAGCGCAGGCAGGAAGAATGGCATGACAACACATTCCAGGCTTCAGTTAAGTGGAGAGGAAAGGAAGAAAATATCTTGAAGATTTATTCCAGGTTGACCATTCCCTGCAGTCAGATCCTTGAAATAAATTAATTAAAAGGGAAAAACCCCATAGAGGTGCACATTCTGGGACAAGGGACTGGACTCTTTTTCCTCTCCAGTCAATCACAGGCAACATTTCTGTAACATGTATGTCTTCTTTTCAGCCTTTAAGTCACAAATTCAATGGACCAAATACAACTCATCTTTGGAGTAGTCCCTGGGATGAACTTAAATCTAGCTTTATCAGAAGCAGTGTCAGATGTAAAGTGGATTAAAATTGTACAAAAATCTCCTTCATACCCTGCTTCACAAGTGAGTCGCATCCCACTCAGTGATCAGAAAAGACACTGATTCCTTGTGTCCCACATCTGAACGTCCCTTATTTCTTCACATGGTCGGTAAATGGTAACTTCAGACAAGTTGACAAGTTCAGACAAGTTCAGTTCAGATCTTTTGGAAACGTCAGGTTCCTGAGATATCTATCTGCCAAAGGAGGCACCTGCTAAAGCTCCCAGTGTTTGGAGGAAGGGAGAAAAGCAACAGGGAAAAGTGCTAACTCTTTCTCCCTTTGACATCCAGCTAAAACCAAATCTATTTGTTGTTCCCACACTGCCTGCTTACAACAAATGCCACAAAGCTATGCATTTATGGAAATCTCCTGTTTGAGACCATCAGACAAATAAAGAATGGATCCATCCAACACTTCACTTGTCCCTGAACTGCTGCACCACTGATCTGCATTCTTATTTCTCCTCTTCTTCCAACACTTCGTCTTTTCAAAGCCAATACAGGGGAAGTCACAAAACCCATCTTCTTCTCAGGCATCTTATTGTCATTGACCAAGGACTCCACCATGCCAAGTTTTGCTCATTTTGTTTTTGTGGTTTACCAGTTGTTAACTGGAGGAAGAGCTGACTGCAGACAGTCATTTTTCTGGTGGACAGTGGTCTGCATTTAATCTAAACGGTTTAATCTTGAACACATTGATCCAACTGGAGTACCAAATTTCCCTCCAAAATTATAGCTATATTCACCAATACTGACCTGAAAAAACTATTTTTGGAACATAAAGATATGATAGACTATTTGTCAGGGAATGTATTTAGACCCTGCTTGCAAAGCACTGAATTTGCCAGTCTATGTTAAAATGCAGTGGGCAATAGTTCTATGGGGCAGACCTGTCCATACTCATGATTAAAGTAGGCTATTTTACAAGTTTCAATACAATCCTCAGCAGTAGCATCTTCTGACGTGGTGTGAATGTGAACTTGCAAATGTCTTATTCCTGGGATGAACATCAAAAACCAGCAGAAGGACTGGGGCACAATTAGCAGCAGCTACTAAATTTTTCTCTTCTTTTTATTGAGGAAGGAGGAGGGATCTCTGAACTCTTATATGTTAAGGAGAGAAAAAAACATAATACAAAGACTGGCAAGTCAGAAACAGGTCAAAGGACAGTAGGAAACTCACTGGGAGGTCAAGCCAACTGAAAAGCATACATTTTTCTCCAAATATAGCAGAGGTTCAGAGTCCATAGGTTGTGAGGCACTTGGCCAAAGGCAAAGTGAGACATACAAAACCCTACCACAAGACAGACAGACAGAAAGAAAAACATCCATATCTCAGCAGAGCAGCACAGTTGGCTCAGAATTTACTTTTGAAGGAAAGGTCAGCAGACAGCCCTTATTCAGTGATGATTACTGAATATGAAGAGACATAAGCAAGGGGCAGATAAAGAAGCAGAGATTATCAGAGCAGCAGCAAACCACCTCCAGCTGGGAAGGGCACTGGACAAAGCACATATCTTCCTGTGCTCCCATGGATCCTAAAAACCAGAAGCAACCCTGAGAGGGGAGGAGACCGGTAACCCTACCTGTATTCAGAACCTCTTTCTAAATTCAGCTGGTTGAGATAATGGTACAGCACAAACAGACTTCTGAGAAGAGCAGCTTGGCTTTTCTGGATCTGTCTTCTAGCAACAGGAATGGAGAACATGTTGCTGCATGCTGGCTGCAGGGAGACTATCAGAATCCCATACGGTTTCAGTATCCCTACCCCTCAGTGAACACACCTGGTACATTTTCACCAAATCTGTTCAACATGAAAGCTTCCTATCCTTTTATCCCCTTATTTTCCTCCTTCCCTCCTCTGACATTCTAGGGGTATATACTCTAAGGCTACCCCTACACCCAGCAGTACTTCCTTGCCCCCATCTCTCACACCTACCACCTCAGGTGAAATTAACATAAAAGCAGTCAAAGACAAACCACAAGCAATGGGTGCTCAGAATGGCTGTAGAGGACAAATGTAATCCACAGTTCCCTGTTAAACCTGCTCTGCGAGACATTTGACTGCCACATTATCAGTCTTTGCAGAATAAAGACTATTCTTACTGCCAAGGACAAGGATGTGGATACCACCAAACTTGATACATGAGTCACGAACTCCACATCTCCGCTCCTCTCTGTCTTCTGACTAGATAGTAGAGTAGGACTTTTTCAAACTACTCAGACATGTTTCCAAAGAAATTTTCAATACGCTATATTCTAACAACTGGGTTGAGGGTGGTGTGTTTTGACTCTCCTCTTTAAAAAATATCTTTATTCTGATTTCTGGGTGGTAAAAGACAGTATACTTAAATTTAAAATGCTTTAGAGATCCTATGAGAAACCTCTTTATACTTGTGTGTGGTCCTGCAGTTTTGTCAGTTGTCTGACATTTTAATTTCCTGTTCCTCTCTTATGGTGGGATTCTGATTTCCTCTCATTTTTTCTCCTTTCTCCATTATAGAAACCTAACAGGCATCTCCATTTCTACCATCTGTTTCCTATTCACTTTTATAAATATTGAAACAAATAATTAATTTGGCAAACAGGCATGATGTAACCTGGCTCATCTTCTGTCAATAAATAACTCCTACCATCCCTTTCTAGTCTTGCAACCTCTTATAGATATCAGCTCCTTTGCACCAGACTATTCATGGTCTAACTCATCAATGAAACTGGTCCAGCTTTAAATTATTTAATATTTTTACATTAGAAACAGCCATTCAGGGTATTCTGTGTCCTCAAGAAATGCTGTGTCAACACAGTCCAGTTGCAAATTACTCTTTGACAAACTGTCTTTCAGTGTTTACACAATATAAAATAAGAAATAACTATCAATTAACAGTCTAATAAAACAGCCATACAGAGCAATATATGCTCTGTCCTCAGTGACTAAATATACATAGTCCTCTGCCAGCAGGGATATGATGTTATTGGGAGTAGAAATTTTGGTTTCTACTGTGCAAATGGATATCATCCTATGCCTCCCTATTCCTGTTTCATATGCCAACACAGCTCTCAGTGTATTGAGAATCTCAACCCATAAGGCTCCTCCTGAAGGTCCAGTTGCCATTTCCATAGGGCAGAGACTATCCTTTTATTCTGTGGTTGGCTATGGCTTCTGTCAGGGTGATATGAAGTGGTGACAGAGCTGCTTAGTGTCCATACAACAAATACAAAACCCTAACATAATACAGAAGAGTACTCCTATTGCTGCAGGAGCATACATGTCCTGAATGCCAAGGAACAATTTAACGGATTCTAATTATTCTTCACTGCTGCTAATATGCTGAATCATCCCTCTCAATATACCACACAAGCTTTTCTGTGAAAGGCCATGTTAACCCACCACCTATGCTAGCCACAGATGTTACATGATGTTAACAATCTCTTCTGTGTTGCAAAGTGCCAAAATCCCTTCTGTATTATTCACTTACTCCTCACACACTGATAAAAAGTAATGATCGTCAGAACTAAGGCATACCTCCATGACTTGTAGCCATTTCAGCCTTCAGACAGGAGCGAGTACAATTTTATTCCTTTCTGTTTGTCCATCCTTCATCGTAAAACTCTGGGAATACACCATCCTTTTAGCATCAACCCTGTAAGGCCACAGGGGCAAGCCAGCCAGGGGTCAGCACTGAGCTGGCACAGCCAGACTTTGCCTGTCACCCACAGGGTCAAGAGCTCTATGTCCAAACTTGAGAAGAAACCGCACCAGCCTCAGGAGAGCTCAGCACGCATGTGGACCCCCTCAGGATGGTGGCTGTGCGGAAAGGGGACAAAGAGGCAGCACAGGACCCGGCTGTGTTTGTGCCAGTCCAGCCAGACTGGAACCAGACCCCACTCCCCTGGACCAAGGTAGTGCTGCCTCGTCCCAGGGTGCAGCCAGCAGTGTGCCCCTTCTCCCCTGCTGCAAACAGCCACATGGACGCACCAGACTAAGCCTTATCTTGCTGGTCACTGCAGTGCTCACCAAACCTCACCCAGACCATCTTTCCTCTCCTCAGACTTGTGGTCATGACCCTGAATTCATCTTCTGGATGTTTTCCCAGATGAACATGCCTGCAACTTTTCCTTGGGGCTTAAAAAAGACTTTTCAACCCATTTTTCCATATCACCATACTCTGCCCTGAAGATGTCTTTGAGGTAGATATATGGTGAGTTTACACATTCCTAGCCCTCACTGGGAATGGGATTGCAAAAGAACATTCCAATTATTTTAGGTTATGCAAAAAATAATTAAATATTTCACTCACCACTAAAATGTCATCATTTTATGCATTTCACAAAGAATTCCCTCAGTACGTTAGATAGGTCTGGAGAGACTCCAGTCTCTGTGGGTTGCACACATTCCCCTGTTCTGTTCAGAAGTTAAAAGCCTTAGTCTGTTTTTTAAGAAAGCCAAGTCACTTGGTGCCCTGCTACTGACCCAAAACTTGATGGCAATACACCTGATTTCTCTTACAAACTGACTTGGCCATTTCTGAATTCGTTCCTCACACAGCTGTGTGCACAGCATTCTCCCCACATACTTCGATAAAAATAACAATTGCGCATGAAGAAAAAAGAAAGCCCAGAACAATAACGACATCAGCAACCACTTGAGAAAAATTGAGTGCTGCCAAACAGCACAGCCATTCACTCACACTGAATAAACAAGACAGCAAGTCTACAAGGCCATTAGTATCCCAATTTTTAATTTAACTAGACTTCTTTTTTTAATTTTGGCACAATGCTACAACAATACAACAGCATTATACAAACATTGCAGCATCAGCAAGAAAGCTCAGAGTTTGAGCAAAAGAGTATGTTAGCAACACAGACTTCATGAACCCAAATAAGCAATTCTCACTGCAGGAGAGAAGCAAAGTGTATCCTTGCCTTTTATTCTCTTCTATATCACCATAATACCTAGAAGCTCAGAAAACCAAAGAGACCAGTGACTGGACACTGTACAAACATATAAAAGGACAGCCCTAAACCTATATTCTACAGTTCTAAGACTTCAGCAGCTGCATGAGAAATCCAGTGGCATGGTAGAGATAATGGTTGAGTAAGAAATGTCTGCATTGAGAAATAAATTGTTTTTCACTCTATGTTGCTTTAATCTGAACTTCCATATCACTGGATTTTATGTAATAAAATGCATCTCCTGATAACTTGCTGCAAAATTCCTCCTTTTTGACAAGATCTTCATAAAATATCTTTCTGAAAATCAGAGAAGTAGAAGAGTAAATCTATTTAAGGAACAATTATAACACATGTTCTAGATTATCTGAAGGGTCAGGGTAAGGAATGACAGTGATTGCATCTCAGTAAAAAAATGTAAGAGAATTTGTTGAAATGTCATAGATTTCTTTTGAAAGGAAATACATATTAGGACAACACACATTAGAGAGGCATTAAAGATCCCCGTTTAGGATGGCTAAGTGTCCGTAGTAGCTTTTAGTGCATGCACTGGTGCTTTGTCATGCTGAACCTATGATGGTAATAAAAAGTATTGGATATTACATCAAATCCTATAGACTTCAGTCATATGAGCAAAACCCATTGCACTGGCAGGTCACTCTCTTGTGCATAACTCACAGAAGAAAAGGTGTATAACTGAGAGCAGTTACTGAGGCCCTTTAGAGTTGCTTTTGGAGGGGAGAATAGGAGGGAAGAAATTGTGAATTATTCACAATTTTCAGTTTATCACTAATCCCTTAATTCTGTCATTTTGAGGGTAGAGACTTTTGCTTAATGGCAGTGCCAGAAATAACAAGCTAGAATTGCATGTTTATGAAATGGGGTCTTATTACTTATTAGGATCAACTGGGTTTGAATTAATGTTGGCTCACATTCAAGAGCACCGAATGGACTGAATAAGCATCACAGTTTTAAAACTCATTAATCGCTGTTTGTTGTATATATATAACATACTAGAAACATCCAGCTGAAACATCCATGCTAGACCATGGTTTTCTTATAAACATACAGATGTAGAAAAATATGGCTAATGTAGCACTACATTCTTTGGATTTGTAGTTCTACTTACACCAGTGGTTGATGGATGAAGATAATATCCTGAATTTAACAGGACATCTTTCACTCCCAAACTTCAGTTGGGCTGGGGTGGATAGGCACATCACACCGTGATTTTATCTCAGAAGGCAGGTGACTATTTTACGGGTGACAAGCCAAAACAGGGCAGAAGTAGAGTTTATGTATAAATGGGGTGGTAATGTAAGTGGAATAGAATCCAGGCCAGGTAAAAAGAGTAGCTGACACTGTAGATAGGATGGGGCTTTGAAAAACTGACTGTTGAAGGCCACTGAACATGGGAAAATAAGTACACATTTCAAACTGATAAAAATTGTACACAAGATACTTGCTCCATATGGCTTATAAATGATCTGAAGCACAGGGAGGACAATGATTTACACAGTTTTAATGCACATTGCACAGGACTTTTTACAATACTATATTATTTTTTTCTTTTTTACCATGTAAAAGTCCATCATGTTTAAGCTTGCATGAGATCACAGCTGTATTTCTGAAGATTTAACCATGCAAGTGACATTCACATAGAGGGTAATATGTTCCAGGAATCACTGAGCGCAAGAAATAAAGGAAGCGCGATCACACTAGCTCTATGTTTCAAATCAGGAGCAAGCTTTTGAAGAAAATGTCCTCATTATCCCACTTGTCCTGCTTTGGTTTGCACTTCAGACAGCCTTAGGGTTCACAAACTGGATTATGAAACTAAATTGGAAGATCCACTCCAGCAGTGTACCTACTGCACTCCACCAAGTTGCGGGTATGCAGACTACAAAACCAGATTAGAAATAGTTCAAGGTAGAGCACCTAAAATGCACTTCATGTGGACATCAGCTCCTCAGCACTAATTGCTCTGTTCACAGAAGTAGAATGTGGGAGCTGAGGGAGAGGAAACAAAGCGTGACCTATCAAGCAACTCCTCTACTCTAAGGCCAGTCCCAAAATCCTGACACTTGAACCAAACACCTCCTGAGCTGATTTCGTCCCTATTGAAGGACAGTACATTACCAAACCAGACTCAAAGAAGAAAAGTCACTTTCAAATTAAGGTCCCTAGGCAAAAACTTTCATCTGAAAATAAAACCAAAACTCACAGGTTTGACTGAAAAAGATGGCAATAACAGTAACACACGACAGTAATAATAAAATAAACATTGCAGGATCTGATTTTCCATCAAAACATTGGAAACTGACTAAAATGCTTAATCTTGTCTGAGCATGAATTTTTTTCTAATTAAAAGAAAAATAAATATTTTTTTGGAGAAAAATATATCTCTGTATTTCATAAATGACCACATAGTAACGGTGAGTCAGGCCAGACTTACCTCAAGCTGAGATGCATATACAATTAGCATGACACTCATAAAGGACACATCCCTGTCATACATAATCTTGGCTATTTTTTACCAGAAGCAAAGGAAATTCTGTCTATTCTAAGCCTTAGGGCCAGAAGCTTCAGGGAACAAAACGGTATCCTCCTCCCCTTCTGGTAAGAAGGGAAACATGCTCCTGAAGACAGTTTCATTGGCAAAGGCTTTCAGCCATCATCTCTGGTAGGAACATTATCATAAGCAGACATCATTTGGGCTGTGGGGGAGCACTCTCTTGCTCTCACAGCCATATAGTGGAGGACTCTGTAGCAACAGAGAAGTCTGGCATGACAGATGCAGGCAAACTGAGAAGAAGCAGCTGAAACTCCCAAGTCAAGTCTAATAAAGCCTCACCATGTTTTGATGGCCCCAACAAAGAGAAAGTGAGTCAAGTTTGGCACAGTCACGTAGATTACTGCCACCAACAGACCACAAATGCCAGCTGGTTTTGAGGATGAGTGAGGCTTGGGCAGAGGAGCATGATTGTGGCTCATCAGGTGGGAAGGAGGTCTGAGTCCAGGCAGCCTTACAGCAGCACATCGCTGCACTGAGGCTGCAGCATGGTCCCCTGGCTACGTACATGCCACGTCGCTGCACTCTACAAGGCACACACTGCAGGTGTTACATCTGCCTGATGGGGACTTCTATCACACCTGTCACATGAGGACCGACTAGCCGCTGCCATTCCCAAAGTTGTCATACAGGTAACCTCCACAAAGGTTAGCTCTGCACAGCGCAGAGCAGACCACTTTATTGCTTTACTAAGAAGTCAGAGACATTTGATGGCTCATGTACCTCAATACCTTTATAAACTAGTTCTTGAATAGGTCAAAACTCCACTTAAATCAAAACCCATTACAGATTTTTGAAAGTAATCTGCAATGTTGTGCCTCTGCTTTGAATCACCCAGTAGGCTTGAGGATTGACACCTCCGTATTCTTGGAAAAAAAATGACTGCTTGAGGTAACTCAAGGTTTCAGGCAGGCTACCTGATGAACCAGTTGTTCACAAAAGCACACAGAGAAAACGAGGAAAAAAAAAAAAACAGTTGTAAATATCAGATAGATTTATTCCTATACTGTAGGAAACACTGATAAGCAATGAAAATCAGAAGTCTTACTACAGTACCTTCCCAAATGTAATTATCCTATGATTTGAAGGCTGTGCTGTCCCATTTTTCAGCTCAAATAAATTTTTTTTGCTTCAGCAGATTAACAGTGTCTTCGGAAGAAAACAAATACATTTTTTTTGTTCTTCCCACTATTCCTCTGCCTGCTTCAGAACTATCACCTGAAGACCACAGCTGCAGAAAGAAGGAATTGAGAATGGGAGAAACACGTTAAATTCTAAATATGAAAGCATATAATAGCTTTTAAACTAAAGCATGTTTACCAGAGCAAGGCAAATAAAGGTTGCTGAATAATCTGAAAAGGGTAAATTGGATTGTTTTACACTGCTAAAGAAAATCAAACCAGCATCATTCAAGTTTCTCAACAATTAAAAGACATCATGACAGTAAAACCTAAGTGCATGCAGAAGATTGCATAGAACACGAACACTAATACTAAAAGAAGACAAACATCACCTTCATGACAGTCATTTAGAGATTTAAGACTTTTTGAAATCAGTGTGGATGAGATATCCGTGCCACAACATCTGAGTAAAGCAGCAGATTTCTTGTGGTTAAAGGGTTTCAGAAAGGATTCATCAGACCTAGCATCATTTTGCAATCCCACATAACATTGATTTCTTCATAAACTCATCTTGATTCCCTCATTGTCCTGGCAGCAATAAATCACAGCAGTTTAAAAGAAGGTCATGTACACATTTTCATATTTCATACACAATCCTGTTGCACAAAACAAATGATCTGAGATACTTTGCTTGAAGGTTGTAAAGTCATCAGACCACTTTGGATTTACTTTAATATATCTCCATGGAATACTCTCATCCTTTTCTCCTTCAGAAGGACTCTGCACACTCATTTGTTCCCTAGCTACTTTCAGGAAGGCCCCAAACTCATCTGAAATTTAACAGACCACAAAGTTTTCTCTTACAGGGAAGTGCAATACATGAGAACATGCAATCCACCTCACTCCTGACTCCTAAGGGGGATCTCTAACCCTCATTTAGGCACTTCAGCTCCCTGCATAGTTTGTGAAGAGGTAAAAGCACCTGAGAGTAAGACACGAAACCCACACACACACTTAGCACCTGCACATCACTGGGAACCTCCGATCACCAGTATTGCCTCTCAGGAGCCTCCATCCAGCTGCTTCAGCATGCTACAGCCCAGCAAATCCAGCCCCCAGCCACCTCCTCACGGCATACCTATGCTCTTTCCCTCAGGTGCCCAGCAAGGCTGCTCTGGTTATTATTATTTATTTTATAAGTCCAGCACAACCCACAGCACAAGGGAACGTGGTACACAGGGACCCACATAATCACAGAGTGACCAAGTTACATTTATCAGGGAGAGTGTTGGACGAGAGTTAATAATTTCAACTGGATCAGACCTGGCTCCATGCTAAGTCAGTCTGATGCTTTTGCTCCCTTTGTGCCCTGGTGATTCTCTGTTATTGTGGTTTTCCCATCAACCATGTCACATCAGCATGTTGTTAGGGAGAGCTGCGTGTGGTATTGTGTACATGGTAATAATGTCTGATATTATGAGTCTACTATACAATATCAGTTCAGGACAGATCCTAAACCTGTGTATATATGTCCCTGACATCTCTTCATTCCCATTTGAGTTTAGCTTTAACTTTGCGTCTCCAGGTTTTGTAATTGCTAATTAGAGGATATTACTCTGTGTCTTTGCCATTTACTAATAATTTTGCACAGTCTTGTACAATTATTACTGGGTTTTTTTGGAAATATGTTTGCATTTACTAATCTTATAAATAAGTATCAACTTCTGCCTGATATAAAATGTAAAACAAATTGCTGCATATCAGGAGCTTATTCTGGATTATCACAGAAACATATCTGCTTACATTTTCATTACATTTTTAGACGTACATGAAAATCAGATTCAAGACAATATAGAAAATGAGCACCAGCACCTAGAATAGGTCTAATTTTAAAACAGAGGTTTGGATTTCATACTTTATGCACCCTTTTTTATGCCAGACCAAAACACCCCACATGCTACTAACTTGAGCCACAACTTTTACTGCAGTTGAAATCCTGATCCTTCCTCCCAACAAAACTGTCATGGTCCATGCTATAAACCCCAGAGCTAGCAACAGATATCGATTAGGAAGAGATTAGGGGCCAAGAGAACTGCTCCAGACCCAATTTTCATGCTCCAGAGAAAAGTTATTGTATTATTTCTGCTACTGCTGCCTGCTGTCTCCTTGCTTCACACATGGTCAAGAACCCTCCCTGCTCTCACTCTCTCACGCCCCCAGCCAGGCAACAACCTATAATAAAAAGCTGACGCCAAAAATTAGAATCATAACTGTATATTGAAACACTCCTCTGAAGTGCTTACATATCCAACACCATATGGGTCCAGCAAAGGATCTCAGAGAGAGAAAGGGGAGGAGATAGAGACAAGAGCTTCTAGCTGAGAAGCACGTGGACTCATGCTAGCAGCAGCACAGCAAGCTGCTGGAACTGATTTACCACTAAAGCTGTTAACCAATAACTGACTTCTTCCAATTATTGGTTTCACAAACAATAATCAGGTTAAAATTAGTAATCTGAATATAAAACTTTTCTTAAAGGGAAGGGAGTGCTGTCCTGCAGGGGTAGGGGAATAGGGAACACTCAGAAAGGGGAGACATGAAAAAGTGTCCTGAAGGTGGGAAATGTGTTTTGTATTGGGCAGAGCTCCAGGACACCATACAGCACACGTTCAGCTCCCTCTCTCACCTCAGGGACTGCCAAATGCCACTGCAGTGACAGCAGAGATGAGTTGAGAGCCAGAGCAGAGAGTATGAGGCCTGAAGACGCGTGTGCATAAGAGAGGGAGAGAAAGACAGAGAGAGACAAGATTTAATGGCAGAGATTAAAGTCTCAAATATGTAATCCAGTTCTATATGACTTTTCCTACTCTATTGTCAGTTGTCAATTACAGACCAAAATTAACAACCTAGTCTACCATCCACACATTTACTTTATTAGATTTAACAATTGCGCTGGAAGCATTTACCAAACAAGCAAGTCTGTTTTAAGAAATATAACATCATTAAGAGTTGACAGATAACAGAGGTACAAAGGCAAGAGACAACATTTTCAAAAGGGGCGTGTGTGTGTGTGTGTGTCCATCTGTCCATCCTGATTCCAGGTCCACCACCTTGTTTATCACAAACCAGAGAGGATTTTTTTTAAAGCTTTGGTTTTGGTGACTGTAGCCAAATACAAGAGAGAAAACTGGAGCCTGAACACAAATGTCTGGCTCCTATCCTTTTCTTAGACCACCATGCTGGATTACCACCACTGCTAACAGCACTTCCACTGAGAATTGGCAGCTGGGCCCCTTGACAAAATATGGAGAGATGTTGATGGGCTCTGAGTTGAAAACAGTGAAATATTCACTTCATTTAATAAAGAAAAGCATCCAAATCTTTTAAGTCAAAAGTTCTACTGGGAAATAAGCAATAGGCATTGCTGTGATCCAAATGTCAGGTCTTCCATGCTTCTCCTATAAATCGTAGGCAGGGCTTAAACACAAGAGGGGAAATTCCCAGCACAATCCTGCTTGCCACGTGGACCAGAGATCTGGAAAAGGACAACTCAGAGTAACTGCGTTATCCATATAGTTTTCCAGCCTTCTCGCCTGCCCAAAGAGGAGATTAAAAAAAAAAACAAAAAACAGCCCACCCCATGACAGGAAGTGATTTTACTTAACATAGTGGAAATTATGGTGCAAATTATGGGAAATACTTGTACAGGAAGAATTCAGCTTCCTACACACTTGGCTGTATCACTGACTATGAAACAATAATACTAGCTGTTCAGAGATTGCACCGCCCTTTCTAATAACTTGTGCAGTGTGAAATGTTTCTTCCAGTCTGCAGAATCCTGTATAATTTTGAAGTGTATTAGAGTTGAACAAAGTGAGGACCACTGGCTATAAAACACAAAGGTCAAGACATAACCCCTGCCCTGAGAAGCCCTTACATTGCAGATTACCAGCTGTTTTGACAGTTTAACAGTTAAAGCATCACTCTAATACTGCTCTGGTTATAGACTCCTCTCACTACATCCACTACAGAGCACCGTATCCTGGGCTAGAAAGGAGGGTGTTGGCATTTTTCTCAACAGTTCTTGATTTTTTGCCCCATATATTGTTGTTTTTAGGTTTATTTTCTTCCTTTTCCTGCAAGTAAAAAACTTTTTGTCAGAAAACAAGAACTTCACAGCCATTCTTTTAAAAAGCACATAGGAAGTTAGATTCCAAACTCCGTATTTAAGTAAATAATAATTCCTAATCATAACAAGTTCTCATAAGATTTCCTGACACGCTGAAAAACAAGATAAGAAGTTCCAGGATAGCCAGGCTGACCTAAACTGATCTCAGACAACAGACTTTTACATAAGGCTTCTTGCCCACAGTGTCACCACTTCCTGCTCTTCTTTGTTCCACAAGATAGGATACTTCATAAGATTTGCAACCTCCAGCTCATTCTCATGGCAACTCATGGTACAACAAAACATAAGACATTAATCACCATTCTCAAATTCCATCAGGAGAGAAGAAACTGGGCTGTGAGCTGTCAGAATTGCATGACTCACAAATAAATAAGTGCAACAAGGGAAAGCAAAAGTGTGATAGCATGCTACAGTGTCCTAGGGATGAAGGGGATCCAAACCACACTGCATAGATCCCCATCCAGATCTGGATCTTAGCTGTCCTGCTGTTTGGCAATATTAAGAGTAAGTACTTCAACCTGCAGCATTCGGACTCAGGAGGGGAGGAATCTGGGCTCCACAAAGATCATGTATAGTCACATTCCCTGGTCTGTTCCTGCTGAGGGCAAAATCAGACCTAATCCACAATGAGGTCCAGGGTCAACTGACCCAGAGTTCAACTGACCCAATTATTTCTCTTAATTGCACCTCTAGTGGAAATGTTTCCTTATCAGAAGCCCCAGTTGCAAGATCCTCTTCTGAGGGCATGTGAGAAAGACTGTTTATTCTTTTGCTTCACTCCTTTGAATGTTTAATTTCCACTGATAATCCTATTTTATTGCCTGGCTTTTCTCTCTCTCTGAGATAAAGCTACATCAGTGCTAGAATCTTACTGCTGCTGGTGACCTGCTTTCAGTGGGACTTCTCTGTAAAACATTTTCAGAATAAAAGATATTGCAAGACTCACATATAAGTATTTTTTGCAAATATTCAATTTTGTGAACTTGTATCCAATATTCTGGCTTCAAAAGAAAGTCATAACCATTCTTTGGATAGTAAAATAAATATCAATACTAGAACAAAAGCAGAGGAATAATGCATATTTAGATAAACTAAAAAAGTTTCAGACAGTGAGCATTTGAATCGATTTTATACCTATATCTCAAGATGAGGCCAAGTCTGATCTGTGGAAAATGCCCCAAAACAATCTTGGATCATAAAAAGTTCACTGTGCTGTATTCTTCAAGTAAATATAATTCCCCTTGTTCGGATCTCCTTGGGCCTTCTGATTAGAAGCTAACCTTCTTTGACTTGCTGTGTAAACACGGTTGCACATACCAGGTTAAGTATAGAAGGTGTTCCTGCATCCTGCTGGCATAGACATTTCTCCTAAGCCATTATCTCTAGAGAATTTGTTCATTAATATCTTTCTCCCACTCAGTGCTCCATTGCATTAGTTTCATTAGGAAAAACAAAACAAAACAAAACAAAACAAAAATTTCAATAGGATGTTCCTAGAAGCTGAATGAGTTTAGAGTGGTTTTATTCAAGCATACACTCCAGGAGGTAGTATTTCAGAAAGACGGAGTGAGATGTGAATTAAGGTGTGCAATGTAAGTATGTCAGACTGAAATAATCCATTCAAAAGTACTGATGAAAATCATTCCTTAAACTACAGCTTTCATATACAGAAGAGAACAGAAAGCTAGTTGAATTTCAAAAATCTGGAAATCCCACAAAATTACTGAATCCCACATAGCTCCTGTTCAAAAGTATAAACTAACTACAACTTGTTTGAGAGTCCCATCAAAAATCTGTGAACAAGCCCAGTCTGAACTTTGCAACAAACAGTTATGTCTTCAGACTTGCTACCAAACTGCTATTCTGCAGGCTCACCAAAGGAAATTTAGTTATGTACTTTCCTAACAATTAATTTTCTTGCATCTGGAAGGACACTGGAGTACAGGCCCTATGTTTTCACCGCACCTGTTTCTTAATGTTTGTAAGAGCACTGTCATCCCTGATACAGTCTCAGAAGTACAAAATATATGAGAGCTAGGCCAGGGTAGCACTTCTGGGTGTTTTCAAGCTGGAGAACCCTCAGGGAACATACCATAGCTTCCTTAAATGTAATATGAGACTACAAATTTGACCCAATGATAACTGTGGTGGATGATGGGGTATGTGTGGATAGTTTGACAAAGTGGATAGAAATCTTGATTGCATTCCTCACGCTGCTGTGAATTTCTTACATTAAATTCTACTGGTAAAATCTTGCAGCAAGAAAAATCAACTAGTGCCTTGCCTTTAACATCAGGAAGGTCATGATGTTATCTTTGATACTAGAGAAAATTTTTTTTCTATAGAACAGAAATTATAAACTGCTCCCCTGTTTCCCAGAGATCTCCACAGATAAACATCAAGAATTCAGATACAGTGATTATAAGGTTAGACAATGAAAGTTACTATATTCACTTCCAAAAACTTGATGGAATGAACACTATATATTCATGTATGTGTTCATTTTATGACCTTTCTTTTCTTTGCATTGTTTTGCTTAATATAGCTCAGTAATGTTGCTTTTAGTGTTTTTTTGTAAGTTATCTTCATCTGACATGAAAGATGTCAATAGAGACAATGTCAGGTGGGAAACAGTCATCTGTTTTCTAGCTAAATTCTCCTACAAAGACAGCAACTATCAACTAGGATGTATAGCAGCTGAAACTGTAATGGTGCATACAATGTTTAATTGTGTATATGTGATACACGCTATTTAGCTTTCTCTTCGTTTAATGCAGCACATAGAAATTCTCAGGAGGCTGGGGAGGGTCATATCCATGGCTGAATGAGAAAAGAACACTAAAATTAACATTTTAGGCCTTCCTTCCTTTGACTTAGCTGGGTGAACTCTAGAAGATTTAGAGTTTAGGTTCAGTTCAGATAAACATCCAAAAGTTCACAGGTTTACCCAAACTATCCCAATCTCTAGAGCCCCAAAATGAGCTGGAAAACTCCAGAACTGCTTTTCTTGAAGGATTTCCTGCACTTCCACTTTTGGACAAAAATCAGAAATGGAAAAAAAAAAAAAAATAAAAACCAAACAAACGGAGAAAAAACACTTAACATGAATTAAATATTGCAGAACCTCAACACAACTCATTAAAGTTACACTCTAAAAGTCAGTCTATGAACACAGATATCTTAAAGTGTTTTGGTGATTTTTTTTTTAATATCAGCTCTCATGTCTGAATCAGAGCATATTTACTTTTTCACCTGACTTCTCTTAGTCTATCCTACTCATTTTTACCATCAGATTTTTGTGAGTAGAACCCAGAGCAGGTAGTAAAAGGAGGATCTGTTCTACACATTCACAGTACTTCTACACAGCACATTCAGGTCTTGCAGAAAATATCTCTCTATCTAAAATATTTATTAAAGCAGAGGCTAAGAGGTAAAGAGAAGAGACGAGGAGTATAGTGAAGTAGTTTACAAAGTGCTGACATTCGTAACAGATAGCCTTCTCATTGGCATAGGAGCTGCTGGTTTCCCTCTTTGACACTGATATGGAAAAAAACATCAGCAGGCACACTATCAGCAAGAACGCGACCCTCTGATCAGCCGCTGTTCACTTTCCCAGGGCAGATTCCCATCTACCAAATTAACTGTGGCCATTCATTTTCTCTGTTGTAAAAATGTGTTTTCAATCACCTTTGGGACTTAGACAGATGATCTGTATTAAATGAAGAGCACGTTGCCTTGTAGTACTTTCCATCATCCCCTCCACTTGTAAAGCCAGGGACAAATGTGGGCATCCTTGCCACGAGCGTGATTCTCCTGGCACACTGTGCAGAGCCCACCTCATCACAAAACACCCTTCCCGTTCACTTGGTGATGCGTTGTGCCATTTGTACCAGGCTGACAAGAAGTCACTTCTTACACTACCAAGTGGAGTAAAAATATATTTCATAATCTGACACTGCCATATTGAGCCATTCAAAGGTCTGTGTAGTCCAGTCAGCTATAAGAAAAGGGGTATATACAGAGTAACTCTTTCCCTGCCGTACTGACCCAGCTACCAGCAAAGTACTAGCTTAGGGACTTCCTGAATTGAGTATTTGCACCTGCATCACCATGTTTAATAGGTACTCATGAACCCATCCTCCTCTAATTTGCCTAATCCTTTCCTGAACCTGCTCATGCCTTTATACAGGACGATATCCTGTGGCAATGAGGTCCACGACTTCATTGCACTTCCTATTACTTGTTTAAAATTGTCTGAGAATTTAAGTGACTGTTCATAATCCTATTTTAGTGAAAAACATTGAATATAGAAATAGAGCTCCTTATTAACCTTCTCTAGCCTTCATTCTCCCTCACTGCTTTTAAGGATAATGACCATCTTTCCCTGACAGTCACTCTTTTCCAGCCTAGGAAGTCCATCGAGCTCTTTGTCACATAGAAGTCATTCCACAGCATCCTTATGAGCCATCTCTTCATTTTTTCTTAAAATCCTTAGGATTTTAAAATTACAGTGTTTCCAGAGGTTCACATAGAAGACCATGGGTGAATGCTCTGTGGCACGATGCTCCGTACTCTGATTTCTTTTCCCTTCCTACCAACTCCTAGCATTCTAGCTGACTCTGCCAACCATTTTTAGGTGACATTGTCAGAGCTAGCCATAATGACACCTGAAGTGCTTCCCCCCAAGATGGGAATAGCTATTTCCTGATAATCATGACATCTATATATAGTTTACATTAGTGTCATCACTCTTTGTTTATTAAGATTAGAAAATGACCTGAAAAAAGAGATTCAGCCATTCAGCATCCTAATAGCATCTACAGGGTTAATATGAGTTTAGATTTTCCTGAATAGTTTTGTGCCATTAGCAAATCTTGTCCTTTTACTTCTTATCCTCATTTTTAGATCAGGAATAATTTGAATAACGTGGAACAGATTTTTGTCAGTAACTTCCCCCTCCTGTGATTGCTTTTCCTTCTATTACATTGTTGTGATGTTCTAGCTAATTGGGGAGGTGTTTTCTGTGTAATTTTCGCTCATTTCTTGGAGGCTTGCCACATCCATCCTCATAAAAGCATGAAATACTTCTTAACTGACACGGGTTATGAGTTAGTAAAGCAACACATTTCTCTTTCTTACCTTCTTGCTGGGTCTCCATCAATGCTATGATACATGTCAGCTCTTTTCTTAAAGACTCAGCTTCCTATATCTTTTTTGTTTTCCTTGGCTGTTTTTTTGGTTTGGGTTTGTTGGTTTGTTTTTTTTCAACCAGTTCGGTGTTGATCTGGGGCTTGTCTCCTATCACCATTGGCTCAAATATCTGAAGTTATCCAATATCCCAGCAATGTTCACATGCTTTTACTCCTGTGCCTCCTCCTGCACAGCAAACCCAGAGCCTGCTACAATTTCACACCCTCCAGAAAAAGTTACCAATCAATCTGGCAGCTGAAGCTTATGTTTGCTGCATCTCTCCAGAGAAACATATCTCATGGGGTCTGTTCAGCTGCTGATGAAAGGCAGGCTTAAGCATGAAATCCACTGCAGCTCCAGTGGCAGATGATCAGTGTCACTGTCCTGGGTGCATTAATTCAGGGGAAAGAGGAGGGGCACACTATCCATGTATAACCAGGCACACACAGTACATCTTCTCACCAGATGGTGCATCAGACCTGTTGGAATTTAACTTTTAATTAACTAAGAACTAAGGGCCACATTCAGTCACAGCATCAGTTTCTTCAAAACCAGATGCCTGCAAGATACCACAAAAATTGTATTCATGTGAGCCCAAACCCAGGCTGCAGGTGGCCACTGCCCAAGCTTCATATACCATCTCTGTTTGGACAAGAAGTCTTCTCCAGCAGCTAACTCACAGTCCCTTTGTTCTGGGCCACCATGCCCTGAAAGCCTCCTCTCTCCTGCATGGCATGTGTGAAACCAGCACTCCTGCAGCACGACACTACTGCTAACCGGGCATAGAAAACAGCCTGGATCAGAGCAGGAAATGTTCTGTAAGGTTCACCCAAGACTTCCCACAGCAGCATACTCCTTGCCAAGGCACCAGGTAACTGTTCAGTGCCTGCATAGTTACCTTAATTTTTCTCAGCACAATGACCAAGATGCCCTCTGTGCTGAAATCCTAGATGTGCACTGTAGTCCTGGCCAAGAGCAAGCTGGCAGGTGGTGTCTCAATTGATAAGCCTACCAGACATTTGGAAAACAGATAAATCTATGAAGCCTTCAAAATCCCCTGGAAAACATTTTCAGTAGGTGGATGGAAAGAAAATGAAAAAAGACTCAGGCCAAGTTGCATGGCAGCCCTACATCTTTCTTGGAACCCTGCCTGTAGATCTCATCAGTACCATACAGTGATTTTAGAGAAGTGAGGTCCCTAAGGCTCCAAAGAAGCAATAATGATTTAATTTATGTGGATAAAACCCAAATCCAGCAGCCTACCTGTAACATTATTTGTCAAGCAATGGCAACAGACTAGTACAGATTTTTATATCCTGGGCATTGACTCAGTGTCAACTATTTAATGAAAAAAAAATAAGAAAAATAAAAAGTAGCTGATCCAAGGACTGGCAATGACTATACACAAGGATCCAATCCCTCTCTTGCCTCCAGTCCCCTCCTCACGCTTCACCCTAAATTTCCCCTCCCTCTCTGCCTTTCTCACTTGGAAGATGTTATTGTTTTACATGGCACATTCCCAAGCTGCTAGACCTGGACAGTAAAATTATTCACTGACTTTACTGTACTCTTCTACCAGTCACTCGTTTTTTAAGCTTTCAGCCCTCCTTCCCTCCACCTCCACCTACTCCATTCCCCAATGAAATTTGCTTTTTCCCTTCTCTCCCTCCCTCTTTGCTAGGCAGAATCTGGAAAAAAGAAATCAAGGCCAAACTCAACAAAACTACTGCTGCGTAATAGCAGTCCTTTTTCGCACACAGATGGTCAGTCAGAAGAATGAGCGCTTTATAAGACAGACATCGTGCTGGTCTTTGCAATCCTGTTCTCCCAGACCTCAGCAGGAGTTTTTCATCACCAAAGTGGATAATAACTCTGTCAGACACCTCATACACACAGGTATTAATAAAAAAAGAAAATACTGTAGTGACTGATTTTACAAGAAACTGGGAATCTTAATGTGATAGTTAAAAATGCGCACGATGATTACGCACAACCAATAGCTATGTCAACAGGGGTTTATAGCAGGTTGCTAATAAGCAGGGAATGTGCTTATGTATACATCTATGGTTTTTCACTTTATTGACAACATTTCCGCAGCCAAAGTCCATGTATCGTTGCATAGTCATAAACATGCACACGTTGTGTGCTTGTAAACACCTAAGTGACCATAGACTTCTATGTGTTTGCATATGGAAACACCATTTGCATGGCGAATAGCAGTTTACAGCATTGCTGTCTGATACACCACAAGCTGCTAGAAGTTATGCATGCCTTTATTTCTGAAGTTTGGCTGAATCTATAAATAGGCTTTAATGTGTTATTTTTATAGATAATTCCTTTTTCCCAAAAGTGAGTTTTGATGACAAAGAAGGTAGATTCCCATCATTATTAATTAGATGCCAAACCCTCAGTTTTTCTTGTGGTAGATACAGAGTGTCAAGATCGTGTATGAAGACACAGACAGCACCAGCATTCACTAACCCAGAAACATAGTTTCCTTTGTTTAAAATGGAAACATATTTTCAAAAGCTCTAAATTTTCCTACAACAAAAGAAGAAATGCTAAAGAAAATCAGTGCAGCAAGTTAGAAGTAGGAACTCTGTTCTAAGTCATCTTCCTCTTTCTTCCACAAATGGAAATTCCTAGTATGTTTGTAGCTCAGCAGTTTCAAATTCAAATAGAATGAAATTACGTGTGAACTCTCACACTCTCACTTCATTAGTCTTTCCCTTCATTAGTCAAATGAGAAGGGGTAGCACTTAATGCTTCTGTTCATGAAAGAAGTTCTCACAATAACATAATTGAGAGATATTCTGCCATTAAAGTTTAAGAAAAATTGTACTTTGTACTTGATCTGATTCAATGAAGACATAAAAAGAAAAAATATGCCATTTTAGAAGCTTAAAGATGATTCAGATCCCAAAAAGAAATTAATTTCCTGACACCCTTTTATTACCAGCAGACCATTGCACACTAAGCACTGAACAGTTATGGTGTATGTGGAAGGACAAATCCCTGCTAAGGACACACGCTTTCCACAGGTTAAGCAGTGCCCAGTGTTCAGCCCTTGGTCTGTATTCTTCCCTGGACAGAGCAGTAAGAAATATCCTCTTTTCCTACTCTGGCTACCCCATTTCTCCTGTTTGTCCATTCACCAGCCTATGTTTCAGAACCATTTCTTTGTACTATTGAAGTTTCTGGAAAATAAACACCATCAACAGCACCCTGCTGATGATTTGTACTCTCCCCTGGGCGCAAAACTAATTCAGGATTTTGTTCAGGAGCTGCCAAAGAGCAGCATATAACTTATGATTAAAGAGGTGCATGGACAAAGCTGAGAGTGAAGATTGCCAAGAACAGGGCTTTGCTGTGCCCACCTCAGTTTGGTGCTGTCAAGCCTTCAGCTTCATTCTCTAAACATAATGAAACAAATTGTCAGCCTTTTCAGCATCAATCTAATCCATCATAAATTAATTTTTAGGGGCATTTTCCCAGGGGTTCAATCCAACTGACCTGGACTCCATGCTTCTCTTTTACACCAATCATAAAAATTAACAGTAAGTGTTCAAAACAAGATCTCATGCATATGGAGCACAGAATAAGATTTAGGAAAGGGAGGTTAAAAGTGTTCAGCCACTGCAGGGGGAAAAGAGAAAAAAAAAAAACAAAACAAAACAAAACAAAAAAACCCACATAGTTTAAACAGCAAGTCTGAAAGTAACAAAACCTTATTTAAAAAAAATTTATATTATACTGTAGTACAGCACAAATAGAATGTACATTAACTCTGGATGCACAATCACATATACTCCTGTTTTCAATCAGCGTTTTCAAACTTGTAGACACTATTTTTTAATTATTATTAATGACAAGCCTTCAGACTTCACTACATCAGCAGAACTCTTATTAAAGGGTGTGAGAGGAAAGAAGAAACTTACCCTAAACGCAGGTTGTTCTGCAACAGCTGTCTCAGCAACTCATGAAACTTTCTCTGGCATAGACAGTGCTGGCATCTGTGAAACAGAATGTAGGATTGGGCTGGGGACGAGGTTAGCAGGCCCATCCCAACAGTAAGCAAACCAACTTCTTTACTGAGGATCTTCAACAGGAGAAAATAAAAAAAAAAAAAAAAAAAAAACCAAGAAAAGTTTTTCCTTGACAAGAAAATACATGGAGAAAAGGGAAACTGCATTCTAATGTATATTCTCACCTTCTCTCTCTGGATACCTTAGTCTCATAAACTGAGTTTCCACTCCTAAGAGAATCAGTTGCAATGACTATCACAGCAGTAATTTTTGATGGCTAAAGGCAGAGGAAGTCTAAAAACTGATAGGGTGATGTACCCTCAATCTCCTACATTTATCAAGCCATCTTAGGAGAATTTTTATAATGCTACATGAGCTCCAGAGTATTTAACAGGAACTTCTGTGTTCTCTTTCAGAATTTCACTTTTTCCGTGCTGGGTTTCAAAACATTTCCACCTTAGCATGAAAATAAGAAAGAGTATAAACCAAACCTGCAGAGCTCTAGCAACCTTGTGCAAGTCAGAAATACATGTATGTGAATGATTTGACAGGGGCTGAAACCCCAGGCTTGTAAAATCAACCAAGAGTCTCCAGTGCCCTCAGTGGAAGCAGGATTGCTCCCTGGCAATCCCGGATTACTGAGGCTGTAGTTTTTAAAATAGAACAGAGAGTGTATTTCAGCTGGATTTTAACCCAAGAAAACCTTTCTGATTGTAATGGCATTACTACCTTTCTATTTCCCCTTCCACTCTTTCCCTGTTTAGTTTTCTCTGCCAGCAGCTCCCCAGCTTGACCTCCAACACACAATGCTCTTTCTCCATTTCAGCCTTAGTCACATAAATTGCTCTGAAAAGCAGGATCCCCAGGCTCTCACGAAGCTCATGCTGAAGTTAATGAGACTTGGCACAGGATCTTCTCATAGAGAATGATTTGCAAGAGCAGCACCTTACTATTGGAGACAACACAAAAATCACTTCTCCACTGACAGTTTTCATCCTCAGCTCTAATTTTTACCCAAGTCAGGAATACTTTTTTGCTTTACATCCAACTTGACAGTTACTAATACTACTGTGAATATATACCACCTGACTTTATATGATTTAGAAAGAGGAGAGAGAGCAAAGATAACCATTTCATTGTAAGTTTTAAGTGCCCATAAATCTTTCTACATCAAACCATTCCTGATCTCCCGTGGGGGACTCTCCAAGCACTGAAGCCATGCCTATTTGGCAAGAACTACAGACAGGGATTTCTTTTTAGCCTCCTTCATCTCTACAGAGGGCAAAAATCTTGGATAGAAAACTTTGGTCCAGAAGCTTTTTCCTTTTCCTCCAGCAGTTACAGACACAGTGATGGTTTTAATAGAGTTCTCTAATGACTCTATTGCTACTTTTTATGACTATTTCTTGGAGTAATAAAGTGGCAGAGGCAATGATATTGAATCATTAACTTTTCTGTAGCAAAGAAGAGAACATAATGAGTCTATCAAGTTATTTTCATTCAAAGCCCAGCACCAATGCATTTCTGCCTACTGCAAAACACAGAGTAAAAATTCCTTCTCACCTGTGTGCTCTCCTAGTTAATGTCGGGAGGTAAGCTCACCCTGCCCAGCTACTTGGGGGGTAATTTCAGAAGTCCCACCTTGACTTCTGGTTTGTGATATTGCAGTGATTATTCCTCAGAATGCCTGCGATAGAGTAGACCAATGCCTGAAGATCTCATGTTCTCCAGGGAAGTGCAAATTAATGGGCATCTCCGCGGACTGGCTTCTCCCACCTGTGCATAGTGCAAAGCAACTCCCTCCAGAGGCTGAATCAGATTCCAGGTGGGAGAAATTACCCCATCTCTCTCGTCATCTGACCTTGAAAAGGGTTAAGGCTCCTAATTTTGGCACTTCAGTTTGGTGACAAAAACAGAACATGATGGTTCTAGACTCTCATACAAGTAGTTTTTCTAATGTCAGGGACCTTGCAACATAAGATAAAGTGAATATTTTTTCACCACAATCTTTATAAAAAGTAGAGACTGAGATTTGGAAAGCCCATACAATGGCTGTGAGGTAAATACAAGTTCCATTGAAGGAAACTGATATATATTTTACCACAGATTTCAATGGCTCTGGAATTTCACTTCTACTTATGCTCAAATGACTAGGTTTATTAGCATGAGATCCCCCTATCTATTCAGTAGAAAACTTATTAAGTTTACAAGAGTGTATCTAAAATTGCTATCTAAACCAATAGCAGCTGAATGAATGTACCTCGTTAACCAAAACCAAATGTGTGTTCCTCTTCAGTTCTTGCTACAGCTGTAGCTGTGACACAGTTCTGTGCTATGCTGTACTATAGCAAGTCATATCAAAAATGCAAACTGAAGGATAAAATTATTTCATTTCCAAAATAAATAACTGCCTTCGGTCAACACCAGTACACAAAAGGCAGGTATTTTAAATTAAGGGACCTTCAGGGAATTGGTTCTTCACAAAGTTTCAGTTAGCTTTCAAATTATCTCTCACAATGTGTACAAATATTACTAACCAAACCACTGAAAAATGAATTATCAATACTTTTATTTACCTAATAGTTAACACAAGGATAACAACACACTTGCAAATTTAAAATAAAAACATATGTGGAGACTTTTTGCCCTAAATACGAATTTGAAACAGATGTGCTCTTTTAACTGTATTTCTTCACCCAATGCTTTTCTCTTCACTGTTTTTATTTTTTAATGTATTTTTTTCCAAAGGTACATAATAATTTATTCTCCCTTTTATCTGACAAGCATGGATTTCAAATGACATATTCTATCTTTATTTCTTGCTGACATAACTCATTCATATCCATTGGTGTTTTGCACAAAGGGAGCTGCCTGCAGTTCAACTATAGGCAGGGATACTATTTTTGTTAAAACTGTATTTAAAAATCAACATAACAAAGTTGCAGGATGAAAACATTTTAATATTCACCCCTGCTTCTGCCATTCTCACATCTTCCACTGAAGCCATGTTTTTATTGTACACTGTCATCCTACTTATTTCCTCATGTTTTCAAATATTGGTGCCTAATGTTGAGAGATAAATTAGATGTAGCAGCTTTTCAGTCCCAGAAACAGAAAATACTGGAAAATACATTTGATGTCTCTTTTTCTCCTCATCTTTAACTGTAACTTTTGCAGAAAAGCACTGAAAATGTGGTAAAGCAAAATTCCATGCAGTAATGAAACACAAGAGGTATCAAAGAGTTAGCTCTCTACCAAATGTATCAAATCTGAACGTCTTCTCCAAGACTCACATTTCAGGGAATGCTCACTTACACTGCTCTCAGTTAAAGTTATTCAACAGATTAGCAAGAAAGATCTCAACTAGGAAATAGCAACTTGAATTCCTGTAACAAAATGTCTTCAAATTTTCTTTTATAACAAATTGTCTTCAGATTTTTCAGGGACATTTAATCAAGGCAAGCTTCATTAGCACTCACCTGGTCATGAGGTGTCTTGGCCTGTCATTACAATACAAAGTGCTACTGCATGAAAGTGTTTTAATTCAAGCAGAATCTAATTCCAAATAGCACACCCATCTATATGACTTCATATTCAGATGCTCTGAAAAGAGATTTATAACAAGCCCTGTATTTACAAAAAAATATATTTAAGGTGTAAACCCAAGAACTGATAAGTTAGGAAATGTTCCAAAATTTCTACTGGGTCTAAATGTCAGGAGTGGGTATCCGGGGGCTGCATGGGCCCTGCGTGGCGGAGGGCTGGGGCTGGTCACCACAAGGTCCTGCTGTCTCCAACCCCACTGTGAGCACCTCAAAACTGCAGCCCATCAGGGGACTCTGTCGCACATAGTTAAAGAATGTAGCCACTAAGACAGGAGATGTGAGGAAGATACATGTTTTGAGGAAGTAAAAGAAAAAAAACGGAGTGGGACATGTGGAGAGCAGCATTACTGGTAACATGGCTGGAGACATGCTCTGGGAAGGAGGTGCTCCCTGACATAGGAAGGACAGCCCCACAGGACTGAGGTTGCCCCACACCAGGGCAGGGACAGTCCTGAGGGACTGCAGCCATGGGTGACCCACACTGGTGCAGAAGAAAACAAGTAAGGAACAGCAGAAAGCCATTAGGCCAGTGACCCCAAGCTGCTGTGCCACCTGTCACCTCACTGAGGGGACTGGGGCACTCTGACAGCACCCGTGGTGATGGCGAAGGCTGAGGCCAGGAAGAAGGAGGAGAGGAGTCGGACAGAAGCCGAGCCTGGGCAAGGCAGAGGAAAGGTGTTTCCCTAGGTGATAATTTAATTGTCTTTTTTTTCTCAATACTTGAATCAGTAATTAAAAGTTTAGGTTGATTGTCAATAAATTAAATTAAGTAGAATTCCCCAAGCCAAGACTAGTTTGCCCATGAAAAACTTAACATTTAGGAAAATCCTTATCTGTCCCATGCCAGTATTTTCATTCAGTCTCTCAGTGTATTCGTTACCTGACAGGATCTTCAACTGCACAGCTGTAGGCCACCTTCACCACCAAACCCTGCCACATTCACCACGAATAATTTAACCATGAGCACAGAGAAAGAGTCTTTATATGACAATGGAGAAATGTCAATGCTTCATATAATTCAGACTTCATATGCTAAAAGATTTCTGAAAACAATATTAGAATTCTGATTTCTAAAAAAAAAAAAAAAACAAACAAAAAAAAAAAAACACAAAAAAAAAAAAGTGATGATTTCATTAAATGAGGTAAGATTTTTTAGGGTAGATGTCAAAAGATATATTTCTGGCCCAAATACTCAAACACCCCGGCTTTGTCAGGTCTCTGATTCAAAACACACAGCTACAAACACTTTTTTAATCTTTTTAATACTTAACAAGTAAAATATAAATGAAACGGTGTATTTTTTTTTCCTTTGCATTACTCTGAAAAATGTTAGAGGATGTTGATGTGTATTTGGTCTAAGCAAACACATTCTGCTTGATGCAGACACCTGACAAAATTTAAATTTAACAGTTAAAGTCTGGCAAAGCTGAAGTGACTGAAAATAAGGTCTTATTTAATGGGGTCTTACAAGAATAGTTTTATGAAAGTGGACAGAAAAGTCAGGCAAATTCAATAACTGGGGAACTTACTGGGACAATGATATATAATTTGGATACCAAAGAGTAAATCAGAATACTTTGGAAGCTTTGGGATCCTTGAAGAAGTGCAGTTTCACAACAATCAGATAGAAGGGGAAAAAACAGAACCATGTTGCAGACCTGGCACATCTCACTGAAAGTTCACAATAGAAAACCAAGCTGTGATGGCCCTACACCAATCAAAAAAGCCTATAAAGACTGAGACTGAGAGATGGCACTATAAAAATCGTAATCAGACTCAGGAACCAGACTGAGTCAATTACATGTTGGCCTTTGAGCAGCAAATCAAAACAATCAGCAGAGAAATCCAAGCAGCAATTGAACATTGACCATTGGAAACTAAGAGCAGCAGCAATTCACCGAGATTTTTCATTTTTTTAAAGTGAACTCAAGGAAAGCTAGTAAAACTCAGCAATTGCTAACATACCTCCATAACTACAGGTTTAATAATGTCCCATAAACTTTAAGAATTTGAAATTCATTGCTGCGGAGCAGCTTATGCATTCGGTTTGCAACACACCCATTTTCACACTCAAAGACATCAGAAAAGCAGATGAAAGTTTATTTTTCTTTTGATAAAGAAGTTAAACAGATTTTGGCAGCTTGCCATCAATTTGACCCTAACCCTCAGCTTCCCCCCTGCTCAAACACTATAAATTAATCTTACACTGGTTGGAGGGGGGGGGGGGGGGGAACAAAAAACAAAAAAACAAAACAAAAAAAACCACACCAAAACCTGAAAAACTTCCAACATTCAAGTCCTTTGGCTGAACCTCTCAGGGGCATATCCCATGGTGACAATCTTTAGTCTTGACTATCTCAGCTGGCCTCTTCCCCAAAACTATGCTTATAGCGCAGACTTCTCACTTAAACTCCAATTCCATTTTCTCTTGGTTTTGATATTACCATCAACCACAATTTCTTGTTCAGACACTCAAGAAATACCCATTATGACTCTCTTCTTCTGGACTAGCTGCTGGTCTCCACACACACACACGTTTGCAGAATAACTTCACTCAACTGAAGTCACTCCAGGTTTCCACTGCAAAACCTAAGAGCAGAGTATGAGCCCTACAAAGTTAGTCTCAAAAATTAACGATCAAATCCAGGAATTATGCAGGGAGGGAGGAAAAAGATTTAGTTGATTTTGACTGCAAGACAAACTAGATGAAGATTTTTATAATTTTTCTGCATAGCAATGAATATACAAACAGTGAACAAATAATACAAGAGGATTTCCACTTTACACACACACAGAAGTGCAAGGCACACAGGTTATCCTAGGCCAGATTTCAATTCTAAGAAAACTGATATCTCAATCTTCCTTATGAAACCTTAACCATTTTTTTCTCATAGTCATTCTGCGATAATTTCCTCAAATGTCAAATCCCCATCTTCCTCACTTATATAAGTGACCATCTGAAATGATTTTTCAGGACAGCCTGAAAATGGAGGAAAGTTTCAGAGTTTCTAGTAAGTCTGAATTTTGTGAAACAAAAAGCTGGTTGTTACATCACTCCATGAAAAAATATTTATATTGGCTCTAGCTTTAAGGTTACATTTCTCAGTTCATGCAAGTGGCAGGAAACATGCAGAATCTAATCAAGAGATAGTCCACAAGGCTTGTTAAATGAAATGTTAAATAAAGCCTTGTTATGAAAACAAAAAGATGCAACTCAGGAAATGAGCTTGGTCATCTCACAACTCCCTGTTGTTCCACAGCCAAACATTAGCTAAACATTACATTATCATTATAAACAATACACAGGAAAAAATCTGCATTCAAGATTTTACCCTAAAAGTAAATTTGAAGAGCACCTAAGTGACTTATGAGCTTCAGCTTTATTTTCAAATCTAACTTAAAAGATTAATTGAGATCTTAATGAAAACCAGGGAATGTGGCTTCCAAGTCACGTACTTTTGAAGCATTTACATAAAATCTAAAGTACAGTTTTATGCAGGAGCCAGAAAAACCTGCAAGAAAATATAGTTACAAAATGCGAACTCATATACAAGAAAAATCTTTTCACATGGAAGAGTCCTTCTTTGAGGAGAAAGCTCTTTATTTTTCAATGCAGAAGGTCAGTGTTACTAGAAAATAAATAACATGAAAGAGGCGGAAGAGGGCAGGGGAAATTGCTCTGCAGAAGAAAAACAAAGAACAGCAGTCACAAACTTCTCATGAACTCCTGAACTACCAAGTTAACCAAGGTAATCTGTTCCTATCTTCCATATTTCTGGTCCAGCCCTTCTTTCATTTGTTTGGTCTCACTGTTGTAACTTTCATACATTTGTAAGGGTGAACTATGTTTTACCACAGTGAGTACAATCTCTGAGTTTCCAGTGGGGTTCTCAAACTGGTACACAGTCTCAGACCAAGAATTTTTTCAGATTATACAAATGCATCAGCGGTGTCTTGTATTAAGCCTCTGTTTTTATTTGACAGTATGATTGCATTTACATTTGGGGTGAAGCCTGTACAAAGGGATGGCTTTTGAGCTTGGCTCCTGTATACTCTCTTAGCTCCTAAAATGGTGAAATTAATAGCTATTTTTATTTCATCTGGCAGGGAGATTTGCAGTCAATGTAGGATTGCATCTCCTGTGACCACAGGGTTTCTCAGATTTCCCAACAGTTTAATTGCTCTATGCTACGTGAGGTTGCATTTTCAGAGAAGGAGCTATCTCATACAGCCAGAGCTCTGCAAACCAGCCAGCATTCTTGAAATGCAGTCTTTGTTCAGTGACTAGTAGGAAAAGAAAATTAGTAAAATTTCATTGGATAAAGAACCATAACCAAATAAGGAGCTTATGCTTAAAAATTACTATCAGTTTGATAAAATTAAACTAATGAAGCAAAGGAAGTTTAAAGCAAAACCTAAAATTTTCAGTGAAAGTTTGACTATGATGGAATGATTTGTTTCATTATCTCCAGTGTCTTCATTGCTGACATTAAAATTTCATAACACCTTGATTTCTAGAAAGGGAAAAAGGTAAAAAGGGAAAAAGAAAAAGACAACCAAGTGAGTTGGTTGTCTGGACAATCAATGTAAACTGGACAATCAATGAAAACAAATACTTGGTTTGTTTTTACTTTCCTCTCTTCCTGAATGAATTAATGAAACTGTTGAACTTTGGCCCCTTCTTCAGGCTAGAGCAGCAAGGAGACTGGCTGACTTAATATCCCCCACAGCCCACAGCAATGCTGATGGAAGATTTTAATGTGAGAACACTATGTGCTCGTTTGGCATTTCATTCCCTAGAGGGAATATGGTAGACAGTGTATAGATTAAATTTAGCTAGAATTGGACATTAACACACACATACTTGGTGCCTTGATAATAAAGATCAAGAGAGGTCACTCTATACTTGCTTTGCCCTTTGCAAGTTTATAATGCCTTTGCCTTTCTCATTTCTTTTTTTCTTTTTATGGCATAATTGTTGCATAGCAGACAACCATTTTGTCTTTCTTAGTGATGCTAGCTAGACAATATAGGAAGCTTGTGTCAGGAAAATAATCAGGATTCTCTGAAGTACTCTTGAAGTCCTTTCAGCATGCCTCATAATTGATTTCAAGTGTCTGATGAAAAGTCAGGCCCTGTGACACAATTTTTCTTTCACTTCAAAATCAGACAAAGAAAAATTCCTTCCATAGGAAAATCAAAACTTCAGGTCTGAAATGAGAGTTTTCTTGGATTTTCTTTTTGTACATGAAACACTACTATTCAGAGGTATCTTCAGCATTGCACCAGCTAATAATAACACAAGGATAGTGTTCTGCAGCCACTGCTTTGCAGACAATAAAAAGGCTCACTTTTAAAGTGCGGTGCCAACAACAGTTTCAGGTCATTTCCCAACTGGCTTTTCCTGTCTGGTATGCCTTTCAGAGTTTTGGCTCTGTTGACACTGCAGGTTAAATGAAACAAAAAATCCAAACAGAAGCCACAAAACTCAGCAACTCAGACTTTTTGATCTACCTAAGTGTTTTTAAGCCTGCTCATCACCATGGGATCCAAGTGTCCTTTTTCACATTTCAGTGTTTCCAAAAGGGTCAAGCCATGGTAAGACCATAATGCTTGAGTGGTTGCTGCAAGCAAAGATTATTTTAGAGAAGAAACAAGTCCTCTTCTCCAGAAATAAGCCTGAACAGGACAAATTAAAGGAGGAATAGGACAGAAAGGAAAGGCTGTTTTCCCTTGGCAAAAAGATTAGTAGAGTTGGCAGCATATGGAAAGCAGAGTTGTAAAGAGTTGGAAGAAAATGCTTTCCTCTAACCTTCAAGAGCAAGGAGGTCACAGTTCTTTCAAAGGGCTTCCCTTGGGATAGTGTGAATATGGACCGTCCCATACTTTATGGATTGAATAACCATCTGAAAGTACAATAATTTGAGATAAACTCAGATTAGTTTCTTGCATTGACATCTGCTTGGAAAATATAATGGAAAATAACATGGAAAATCTAGTGCAAGGGTCATTTGGCTTGCTATGTTAATGACAATACTGCCAACATCAAGTACCAAAACAATGAGTAATTTGTAAAGATTTGGCATATTACATCCTGTTTAATAAATTCAAAGGTTTGAACATGACAGCGTATTGTAATGTAGTAACATAATACTGTAAATTTGCAGAGCCAGATTCAACCCATAAGCAGACCCAACATTGATTTCAATATACATGCTTACTGCAAGATGAATGAATAATCTGAATACATACTTGGCTGAATACATCCTAACCCCACTATATATACAATGAAAAAAATGTGTGCTGCTTCTTTCTTGTTATTTTATATAGTCATGTAATAAATGTGTTTTTTTATACATATTTGCATCTCTATTTTGGCAATGAGAAAAGTATACATTTAAATGCAAGGCAAGATAATTGGTCTTTGAAGACCTGGCAGGCAGACTTTAGTTAGCATAAGTTAACAGAAGCACAGTCAAGGCATTCATTCAAAAAAGGCACAGTAACTTTGGGATGAAGGGAAAATAGTCAAATGAAAGGTAAGACCTGCTTTAGTAACCCAACATAGTCAAATCAATAATGGAGCCTACAAAGTGGCTGAGGGGACAGTGGAGAGAGGGACAGGATAAACAAATATCAACTATGGCACAGGGGAGAGGCAAGTTAGTACTGATTTTTTAATTTCTTCCAGCAAATTGCTAGACAGATCATCCACTAGAGTGTGTGAAAAATCTCTCTCTCTCCATCTTACAATGTTACCTGGGGAGCTAAAATGAAGACCCAGGATAAAAATCCAGCTTCTGGGAGTCCTGCTGGCAAGATTCTATCATATATCTTCCCAGAAAGAAGAAAGTTTTCTGTTATCAAAAATCAGTCATGGCATTTCTGCAAGGACAGGTTAACCACCACTGTCATCATCTCTCTCCTACAGAACACCCGATGAGATTGTGGTCAGAGCAAGAACTCATCTGGAAGGACCAAGGACTGGGCATAATGCCGGACAACGCTTACGCTTCCAAAAGATATAAATGGAGATGCACAAATGAAACAGACACAGACTAACAATTCCTGTTCTTGCTCCAAAAATGGATTAATTTGCTGTGTGAAGAGTGAAAGTTTCCTCTGAGTTCCTTTGTCACTAACAAATGTGGGAGAAGCGGCCCAATGTTATTTTGTTATCCAAGACCTAGCATGCCTCTTTAGCCACATCGAACGAGCTGGTGGAGGCAGAGGGGGAAGCTGGGCAGTGTGGAGAGATGACTCACTAATCGTGTCAGGAGAAAAAGTGTTTCATGTCACTCAACAGCATCTCCACAGGGCAGTTACAGGAGAAGCGCTGACAGCCTCTGAAAGGAATCACATCCAGTCGTCCTCCAGCAGGAAGAGGTTGGCTTTGACACGAAGCTAATAGGGTGGGTGAGATGAAAGTGGGGGGAAGGGACCTCTGGGCTCCAGGCAGGATTTTGCCTTCCTCTACCCCACGAGGAGACGGAAGAAGAATGCATTAGCAGTCCTGACTGCTTTCAGCTAGCCTGTCCTTTCTGACCCCTTCACCAAGCAGTTCTGTATCTCTCTCATTCCCCTCCTTTCAAAATTTAAACTTGCTAACCCTGCTGCCAAAAATAAAGACAGAAATAACACCAGGGTTGAAAGCAGTTTCAACGTAAGGAAGAGCTGCAGGGACAGACGAGGGATTCTTGCCACATGACATGGAGTACATACCATACCACAACACATGCAGATAAGTGCATTTTGCAACCAATTTTACAGACTTGTCCTGCTTTTCTTTAGAAAACGTTTAGTCAGGCTCTTTCAGTCACTGGTGTGCTTGAATGATTTTCAGCAGTACAAGCAGTAAATAAGTGTAGACAAAGAGGGGAAACATCTACAGAGGGGATGAAGTCACCCAGGACAAAAATGAAGCTAAATAACAATGCATTTAAATCATATAATAAATGTCTGTATTGGTGCAGAGTTACCATCTCCAATGTACAAATCAGAAAGCATAAAAAATGAATGTAATTTACATTCTACATAAGAGCAACAACTCCTTACGGGGTGCATGGGATTCACCATCCCCACACCACACCAGAGCACTCTGAGGGACAGGGTATTCAGCTGTGACCAAAGACCTAAAATCCTCCTCCCAGAAGACACTTCTAGAGTCATGTTTTTAAAACACATAGGTGTCTAGGGTTACAGATGGGCATCTAGATTTTTACCCAAGGTATTCCTAACTGTCGAGGAGTCTGTGCAGCATTTTAACTGCAGCACACTGACTGCTTTCTGCCATTCCCTCTGTGGCAGCAGGCACACATCCCCCTCAGAGACCCTTGTCCTTCTCTTCTAGGCTCTCAGTACCCCTTTAAAGAGGCAATAATTCTCGCCTCAAAAAGCGAGTAAAAATTGATTTTATTTCTGACACTGAATAACAACACAGAGAGCAGCCCCTCGTCCATTAGTGGGGAATAAAATTCAGAGGTCCGGCTGCTCCTTTGCTTCAGTTGCACTTCAACATCACGTTTTTCCCCGCTTTGGTGGATTAAAGCTGAAAGGCTTTACGGGAAACATGTCTGTTACAGTATTGTAAACAATAAATAATAATAGAAAAGAGAAAGAAAGACTGATTTATTGAAGGCTATTCATTTCTATATAGTAAATAACTGAACTTTCAATTTAAGTGGACATTTTTACTGCCAAATAAATCTCCTTGCACAGATATGAGAGGAGCAGAGACTTCGTGTAGCACACAGAGAAGGAAAAGTAACAGAAATTCAGATAAAGCAAGTGAGCGCACAAGGCCAGACTCTTGATGGATGCTGCTGTTTTACACCAACCTAGGACTGTTTATATATTCATCTGCCATTGAATGATAATATTATACGCCAAGATATAGCAGAAATAAACAATTTGCTTTTGAGTAAACAAAAAAAATTGCCACATGCCAATTCAGCAGCCTTCACATCATGAAAACTCCAGAGAAGTTGATAGTCGCTTTGCCCAAATAAGGACTACTAAGATAAAGTTAGGTACTGCATCTATTTTTATACTTATAAATGTCCTGCTCTGATAAACATTTCAATACCCAGCAGTTCCCCCCGACCACAAAGAGGAGTGGCATTTTTCAGCACTGGACCACTGATCTACCTCTGCAGAGCCTGATGGAGATGGGTCTGTGGACTGATATGCACATCCAGAACCAGAGCTCAGGTATGTTCAGTGTTGGTCACTACTTGCCTCATTGTAGAAGTTTTCCCAAAGCACCAGAGGCCAAATTATTGTTATTGTACAGCGAGCCCCACTGTAAATGAGAATGGAGTGATAGATCTGACCAACACAAGAACAATATTTACACCTGGCTTATTACCTGAATTAGACCCTAACTTTGGACCCATCCAGTTTCTACTAAAGAAAAGGTCAACCTGAGTTTCTTATCACTTCTTAGAAATGTTTAGGCCCAAATCTGGGGTCTTCTCCTTAATATTCTTTGCTGATTTCTGCTCTGCAGTTTCTGTACAGTGCAGTGCTAGTAATAATACCATTTCCTCAGTCTGTGTGGATTCTTTCAATAACCTAAAGAAAGGGAATTTAAAATCTACCCTCATGAATTTTCACCAACTCCATTCTCTCTGTCTTTTTCCAGTGAACCAAATCTTGTTTCTTTTTGACTTCATTTCCCACAAAGTCAAAGTACAGTTGACACTCGCCAAAGTAACGTAACAGGTATGGGTATATCTAAAACATGGGAACTCAGGAGTGATTTGGAAAGTTTTACGTGTGTGAAATAATTGAATTCACACACCAGTGACTTTTATCTCAAAGGATGGCCACACAAAATGCTGAAAGTGATTCCTAAGTGGTGAGATACTACTGCACTTATTAGATTTCCATCTGATCTGGTGAACAGTCTTAACAATTTTATGGAATGTGATATATCCCTCAGGCTTAGAGTGAACTTTGACAGGTCACAGTTTTGAAGCTCCAAAACTTGAATTTGTGGAACAGATTTACAAACCTAAAAACTTTTTTGGATAAAAAACAAAACAAAAACAAACAAACAAAAAAAAAAAAAAAACAAAAACAAAAAAAAAAAAAAAAAAAGAGAAGACGACAACTATGGGAGAGAGAATTAGGGAAAGGAAAGAAATACATCCTGCATTTTTTAATATTTGTTTTACTGATTTACTTGATTTTATTTTCAGTTAGTTTAAACACCCGAGGCTTCTTCTATTTGCTCCTTTAAAAAGTAGTAGCCTGTCCATTAGCAGTGGAGAGCTAGTTAAGATTATTCACTATCCAGGTACAAATACAATGGATCTTTCAAAACATATAGTAGACTTTTTATTCTTGGCTGATCTATTTCAAGAGCTCTCCCTGGTTTTTGATCACATACAGCAAACTCACAATTCTGTAGCCAAATCAAGGGGATTGTGAACTTTTCTCTAGACTTGGAGCAGGCTTTGAAGTCAGAGAGTCAGTGATGAAATTAAAATGCAATAGGACATTAGTTCACTGAGTTCATGTACCAGGAAAAATCTGTTTTAAGATTTGAAACTGAAGTTAAAAGCACAATAAAGATACAAATTCCTACTAATCTGAAACTTTCTCTTTCTCACCTTGTCATAAAAGCCCTTTGTGCCTGTAACCACAGTCCCTTATCTATCCTCAAGGCTCTGCCAAAAGGAAGCTGACACCTCATCAGAAGATATCTGGGGAGAATGGTACTGCTTGAATCCCGACTCTATCTTCAGAATGATATTTTAGTCTTCAAGAGACGGCAGAGGATTTCCACAGGCAGATGGATCAGCAGAAAATGTAGCCGAACAGCTCATAAACAACATGTCCTCCTCATAACCAGCTAGTTGGTTTTCTGTTTCATGTTCTTACTTTTAAGAATTCAGCTGTGATGCTGTCTTTGTCTAATACCTGTGAATGTCTCTTCCCTAGCTGTTACCCTGATTTAATAATTATTGTAAATTAAATGTAAATGAAAATAGGCTTTCTCTTCACTGCCAATATTACTCTGGTTTTGCTGTGGTAGTTTCATAACTTTGTAGTATTAAATGTTAGCTATCCCACTTAGCAGAAACTAAGCACTGTAGTTTTTCTAAGAGATTGGAGTTGGCAAAGTCAGTCGCTGCTGAGTGCAAAAGAGTTAAGCCTACTTAGCTACCATGTGGTTAAAATCTGTAATGCCTGTAGGACCTTGCAGGATAAGACTTAGCAGGCACCAGTTATGCTGCAGTAAAAAAAATACCCTTTTGCAGTGAAAACATGCATATAGTCACTCCTTTCCTGCTTTCTTATTCTTTTGCTATATTTCATTTTTCCATGTGTTTACACAGCATTTCTGCAAAAGAAATCTTGGACTTCTAAAGTTTTTGTTCAGTCATTGCCTCTGACTACTTGTTATATCAAAGTGCAACTTTTCATTGATGCCCCTCTACTACAGTTTTTGATCCAAGATAAACAGTTCATCAGGAGCATAGTTAATGATGAATATAGAGTAATGGAAAATGAATGACAGAAAATAATGATCTTTATTCAATAACATCTTTTATTGTGCATGCCACAGTCATTAAAAATAATGTTCTACTAAATACTCAGGAAAAATGAGTCTCTGAGTTAGCAAACCATTTAAGCATGTGCTTACCTTTAAGTCTGTAGAAAGTCTTACAAATGTTAACTGGAGTAGTCATGTGCCTGGAGTTAAGCATGCTTAGAAATACTTCACTGGACTCAGAGCCAAAACCTGTTTGCATTATGGTTTGGGAATAGCAAAGGACAGAGAACAAAAGGAACAGTTATTCAGAATTTGGACAAATAGCTGTAAATACATTTTTTGGTGTTATTAAGACAATATTGGCTCTGCTCAGAATTCACTGACAGAACACACAGTCCTAATAATCACAGCTGAAAAACACAGACCACGGACATTTATTGATTTAGACAAGATCACTCCACACAGGAGAGCGAGCCTCTAGTTTTACAGACCTTTTAATTCCCCGTACACCATTCCTTTCCCTTTTACAAATCTCCTGCTGTGAAACTCTAATGCACTCTTGAGACACTAGAAATCATGGAACTCACTCTGCAAATTGTCCATCAGCCAAAAGAGGAAGCAGCTCCCAAGACCAAGGAGTTTAGTAGTTACCCATGCTATATTTTTGTCCAAGGCATAAAGCAGCAGAGTCACCCCATGCCCCCAGAAACTGAAATGCTATTGCAATAGAGATAATAGCTGCATATCGTTGTTGTTTCTACTGGTGTTATTATTAGCCACCTCCCATCCCCCCAGAAAAGGTACCTAATATCTGCTGTGTCTACTGGCCAAAAACGTCATTTCTTGTTTTAAGCAAATCCAACTTTCTATGCAAATGGAAGTAATTTCTTCGGTACAAAAAGTCCTTTCAGAAAATGCTGAACTGATTAGTATTATGGAAAAGTGGAACTAATTACTATAGTGATACAACAAAAAAACAAAACTAGAAATTAAAGCCATCCAATTCTTGCAAAAAAAAAGATGGCGTATTTCCCGTATACACAGTCTTTATGCACACTCATTAAAAGGTATAAGCAAGATAATCATACATCTATTTAACCCATAAGCACATGCCTTTGCAAATCCTTAAGGACCAGGAGTGTGTATCAAAAGCCCGTACAAACTGTTCACTCCTAGGCTTGGTTGCTCTTCAGCAACCCACCAGAAGCACTAGTTTACTCCCTAAAAATGAGGTTTGCTAGCACAAGGCTTATCTATCAGTCAAGCCCCATGTGAGCCTGAGGCAGAGACCTTTTGCTGGCCCTTCACTCCATGGTAAATTGCACCTTTGGAAAATAGAGGCCATGGGCTCGTCTGAACAACACGTGCCCCTTTTTTGAAGGAAGACTGTCGAGGCCACAGGGCCAACTCATTAACCTACCCCCCAGCAGTCCCATCTGGACGGTCTTATCTGTAGGAATTTGGTCGTTCATTTATTTTTTCAACCACCATTTGTGACAGAGTTTCTTAAAAAGCAGACTCGTGACTTATTATTAGCACATGGGCAGGTCAGCACACAGGTTTATTTGCTGTTAACCAACATCCTAACATGCTGTGTTTAAAATATCCAAAGGGACTATGAATAGGCTGTAAAAGTATGAGGTTGAATTCCTAAAGGTAAGAGCTTATGATGCTACCACTGTCAAAGCAGGTCATATTTTGCTCTGATAACCCACAAAAATTGCTATGCAAAGACATAGGTCATACGTATGTGAATTCCTGACAATTTCCTTTTTAAAAATCCTTTGATGACCCGCCTGTAATACTTCAGCCATGTCACTTAGGGAACAATGTAAAAAAAAGCAAACATTCAACTTTGAAAATGTACAATCCATCCAGAAAAGGTAAAAGAAGGGAAGAATCTAGGGTGAGGAGAGAGGGAGGGAAGGGCAAGAGCTAAGAGAAGAAAGAAAATATTCCCACTAAAGCATATGTAGAACAATTCCTGCAGGCTATTAGGAAGAATAAATACTCCCATCACCCTAGTCCAGGGGCAAGCCTCAAGAACAGGGATGTGACCTGTAGGACATTGGCAGGAATGTTTGGAAGGGAAGATCCCACTTTCTATCAGATCCTAGGTTATTCAGAGCTTCATCAGTGGAAACACTCGCAAAATACCTGTGTCCCACATTGTCAAAATATATTGCATGCACACAGCTGGACACCACATCCCAGGAAATTATACTTCATGGAAGAAAAAATAAAGCATCACCTCCAGAAAAGATTATCCACTTGCTTGCTTTCATCTTGTGCAAAGCACTGAAAAGTCTGGAAAGAGATAAATGTCTGTTATACAGGGATTTACACATTTCATCCAGACAATTGACTTAAATTTCAAGCATGAGGCCAGAATTGATCATTTATCAAGTTAATCTTCATGATGTATTTAGTGTCTAACTATAATACCTTCAATTGCTTTCACAGTTTGCAGAGCACTGGGCAGGGGAGAGCACCTGTTAAGAATCAAGAACTGAAAAAGCGCTATGCAGTAGATTTGAGTTATAAATATTGGCACCAATCCTGCAAAGGCCGGGCATCCGCTGAGCACCAGTGCAAATGAAGCTACAACTGGCCACCTTAGTGGTCTGATGATTGTCTGTCTGTTTTAGGCAAGGACCACCTTCTTAGTTCATTGAAAGGCATGAAAAAGGATTAGATGCTCAGCGTGGTCCAATATTTCTATCTTAATGAAACAAAGGAGCAAATGAAGGTAACTTGATTACAGCATTAACTTAAACTGTTGTGATATCCAGCAGCTTCCTTTCACCACTAGTGCCTTGATGTTTAACCATCACTAAGAAACTTTTGTTTTGACTGTCACTTTCTGTAATGCTCCTGGCAAGTATTAAAAAATATATAAAATCACAGCTCAGACATCTCTCCATCTTCATATACAAGACAGCTTTTTAAATCATGAGCTCTTCCACCCACATAAGAGTCAGAATCTTAATTTCTTTCTTGAATGAATAAAAGAAAGCATAGTTTCACAACTAATACTTTGATGTCTGCAACACTGGCTAAAACTATGAAACTGCTGGTCAAAACTGAATATTTAGTAAGTAAACATATTCAAAGATAAATTAGTCATTTCCCAACGTTCTGCATCTTCAAAACTAAACATTTTCTAATAAACTTTCTTTTTGCTAAACTTACGTATAAATACTAGAGAAAATACTCAAAACTTTATGTGGTGTTTAGAATACAAATCCTGCAGACTTTCAATAAAATTTATGCTCCTAAATCTCTTGAGCATATTTTCAAAGCTCTGCCTGTTTTGTAAATGGCCACTGCCAATTTTTAACGTTTGCTTTTCTTTTCAATCTATCCTTCCTACATATTTCAACTAATCTCATTTTCACTGAATCTTTTCTCTAGATCAGCTTAACTGCAAGCAAAGTGGGCAAACTGCTCATTCTTAAAAGCAAAGGGTCCTGTCTCTGCTGTTACAAATCTAGAAGAATAGATGTACAGGCCAGTTTCTTGGCTGCCTGTAATCACCACACATCAATAAATGTTGACTTACAACAATACTACATGCTGGGGAAAATAAATTGACCCCTTAGATCTCTAATTAAATCACCATCTTCCTTCCCTCTAGCTCTACCCTTTCATTTGATGACCACTTCCAAACTCAGTGGGAGGAGAGGTAGCATCCAACCGCTACTTGAGATCAAGCAAAGGAATGGAGGAGGCTTATGGGGTTATTTCCAAGCCACGTGTCACACGAGGTGATTTTTCATTCTGGTTTTGTACAACACCTTGACACCACAAAATCCTGGTTAGAAAGAGAAGGTTTTCAGCATTCCTGTAATCCAGTAATTCAATTAACAGACTTGGAGGACACTGAAGTTATTCTTTGGCATCACTGTGTGAAGAGTTGGAGTGCCATAGCTCTGCAGTCACAGACCCAGTGTAATACAATTATTTCCATTCCAGGCTTCAAAGATTGACATTTATATACTGAACAATGATAATGGAGTGTTTTAATTACCCAAATGAATGAGAAGCTCACGTTCAAAATCATTGCTGCATGGATTGTCTAAACGATACTTAAACATGACATTTTTCTTTCAGTCCAGTAATCCCAAGTGCAGATCACTAACACGTGTGAAAGTCAGAAATTGCAGAGGGACTAAACTTGTAAATTTGCATTTGTACATTTTTTAACTCTCTGGGGTTAGTTCTGGATTACCTCTGATTAACAAAAAAAAAGGGGGGGACAGGGGGGAGGAAGGGGAAATAATGATGTCAGGGTGAAAATTCACACATCTGGGTAGCAGGGAAACAATGCTATTTTGTCCCTTTATACTCAAGAATGGTTGTATTTTAAGATGCAAAAAATATATAGGATCTGTATTAATTATTAGCAATTTGAAAAATATCAACAAGTACAAGCTCAGCTATGCAAGGTAGATAAAAGCTACTTTGGTCTGACTTTTGCTTTCTTTTCTGAACTGCCACTTCACTAAGTGGCAAGCAGTGGAGGTCAGAGGCCAAACAAAAAGGATAAGCGTCAATGGGAGGCCCTGTGGTGTGACACAAGTGCATAGTGGTATATTGTCCACAGCCCATGAAGAACTTGTCAACAGCTCAGTGAGAATCCCTCAAAGGAGTGTCTACAGTTTCATTGCATCCTGCTCCCTGGAGGCAGTGGCAGATACCCAGGGAAGGAACAGCTATATAAGCAAGATGGCTCTCTAGGAGATCTGCTGTCTTCTAGTATTTGTTTTTATTTATCAGCATAAAGGTTATCAGCAGAAAAAGCTTCCAAATAACTGGAAAGTTCTATACAAGCAAAAACTGTTAGAAACAGGTTAGACTAAAAATTAATTACAACTTAGAAAGCCAGATGTGAAAAATAAATACAAATACTATTTTCTAAATTGGCTCACGCTACATTAAGCCTCTGCAAAATCTTCTTGTGACATCCTAATGTCTGGTCTTTAATTTTCCTGTGAAACCTGAACTTACCTGAGCAGCAGGCCAGGCTTTGATGAACCAGACTTTCCTACAAGGGAAATAACTAAGACATAGTGTCCTTTTCAGGAAAAATTAATTATCAAGTTATTCTCTGAAATACAACCTCTTGCAACAGGCAAGATGTCAGTTAATTCCTTCTCATCACCAAAGTTATCAGAGACAGCAAGCATCTACTATTAAATGATAATGGTCAGATTTTTCAATCCTGGTATACACTTAATGGAATTGAAAAGAGAATTTCTCTCAGTTAAGGAGAATTCCTGTCTTTCTAGAATAACCAGTTAAAAAGTATGCAATATGGACACACATCGCCTTTGTTCTGGTTTTATATAGCTCCTGGAACAACTGAGTAAGAGCCCAGGAAAGGGCTTTCTGGCCTAACATCATATAAGTAAAAAATCATCAACCATATTCTGTTTTGAAAAGACACCAGGAAATAAGCTGAAGAATTTTTAATTGTGGCTGTAACAATACAGACAATGGAACGGTTCATCAGGAAAAGTGATCAGAAGAAATTAAACAGTATTTGCTTGCCGGACGAGGCACATCACAAAAGTATTTGTGGATGGACATGTGGCCAGTTTTATTCATACAAAAACAATAGGCTTAATCAGAGTAAAAAAAAAAAAAAAAAAAAGAAGTGAAAGCAAGCAACATTTTGTTCTCTTGGCAGTGGATTTTAAAGAAGCCACAGCTTGTGTTTCTGCATAACAGGTAAGGAACTAGTCTGGGGTTGCAAAGCACATTTTAATCAATCTCCTCTGCCTCTTAATGAATTCAAGCGTTCTATATTTTCTACCTCACTCTCAGACTCTTCTTTAATCATAATTTTAAACACAGTAAAATATGCAAGTAATGAAGATGGATACCAGTATACTGGCCACATAACTTTAATGCAGTGGAGGAATTCTTGCCATCTGAGAGGCTGAGTCAGGTTGCTGTATTACTTTTAACTGTTTATAGCGGCCTACAGACATTTTTCTTAACTTCTCTATCACCTGTATTATTCCAGATCACCTGTGTTGAAATAAATGGGGTTAAGGCAGCATGAACTGAAACACAGAGGTGATGCAGACCCTTGCACTGTAAACATGATGCCATTTGTGGGGTGTAATGTCACATGTTTACATCCGCTGCTCCCAAGACCAGAAGAGCTCAGGCTGTTTCACTGAGAGAAGCAAAATCTAGAGCACCAAGTTTTTGGATAAATGACTGGCAAGGAGCCAGACCATAACTCACAGGTATTAGAAGATAGATTGAGCCGCTCTGCATAAAATACTGACCAAGTTACAATGAAATAAATACTTTATGATAGATAATAACAACAGTAATGTACAGTTGTTTAAACCTCTGAGAGGTCTTAAAAAGTCTGACAAATACCAGTCAGCCAGCCAAACAAAACAGCATCCCACATCTTCAGAAGACATGCATCGACACTAGAAACAGAACTTTCAACAGTTATCTTGAAACCAAGAATATCCAACTTGAATCAAATATTGCTATTCATCAACACTGGCACCTTCATCTCCTGTCAATGCTAGCAGTCCAAGCAAGATATTTGCACGCTTATGTCACAGCTGAGCAGACAATGTCAAACAGGAGTCCCAGCTCCTGGACTGACAGGCCACAGTTCCTCAGTCTTTGGAGCCTGCTACAACTAAGTTTACAACTTAGTGTTACAATCACTCAAAAAACCTTGGCACTTTCTTCCCCATAGTTATAATGCAATCCCACTCTTTATACTAGGCTTACCTAAAACCAACCTGACTAGAGAGTAGCTGCCTTCTGAGAGCTGCTCATTCAGAGAAGAGGAGCGATGTGGCAATCAGGCTTACTGGGAAGCACAGGCTAACACTCAGCCACGCTGCTGCTTCTACAAGACAGCAACTTCATTTGGGTGCCTGTGAAGCGTATTGTGCCATCTTTCACAAAGCCATGCTTTGATCAGCTGCCTTTAGAAACCTGGAGGAAGCCCCTGTTAAATACAGTATTTGGACCTTTGGTAATAGGAAGCTTTTTGCTTTTTGTCTGAAAGTTTCCCAGTAGGATCCAAAGGCTTGGGAAATCACAACAATACTCATCCTTGGAGGCCACCTTTACTGTTTTTGTCTTGTGAGTCCATTCCCCATTAACATCAACAGGAATTGGACCTGGAAGTTGAAGACCTTAAGGGATCAATCCACTTTTCATCCCTTAGTGCTTGAACCCCTAATAAGAAGGGCATCTAAATTAACTAGACGCAGCTTTCAAATCCACTTTCAAAACTGACTTTGGTCCTGTTCCTTCCCTCTTCAGAGCCAAAAGTGGTTTCAGCTTGTGCAAGCAAAACCAGGCTGTTTGCCTATCCCCACAAAGATAGCATTGGCCCTAGCCGCAGGCGGTCTGCCTCATACGTGGCACTCGTGGAGCCATTCCCCACGGTCACGCTGCGCCTGCCTGCCGCGACACACCAGCACGCTATCGTTCCTTAGAGGTTGTGGTTCTGAACACAGCTGCACTTACTCCCTGGGATAGTCAGAGTGTTAATGGAAGGAAGGAGTAGGAAACCAGAAATTTTTTTCTGCAAATCCCACGAAGTATTCCATTGCAATTTCATAAATGATAGAAGTCATTCAGAAACCGCAGCAACTGTTCAGGGATCACAACACGGAAACAATAAACTCTTCAGATTTCTTTGTGGAAAATGGATGAGAACAGTCTTTTGAACGAAAGGATTATCTGGGCTCTGAACACAGAGAGTTGGCTGACTTGAGAGAAAACCCAAATGACTTACAGGATCCTGCTAAACTTCTGCTCCTCTGTCCAACGAAGGCTACCCAGCAGAGAGCCAGTTTTGCATTACGAACTGCAACTTGCCTTCAGTGGATGATGGGCACTGTAAGGAGATGGAGAAAGGAGAGTGTCTAAGCAGAAAGAGAACAAAATTTACATTAGTTTTATTCACAGACCTGCCAATCCCTGGACAATCATAGTGTGGGAAACCAGAATGATGCACTGAGCCCTAAAGATGAAAACCATGTTGAAAGGACTAGATGTCAGTGTGAAATTAAAAGATAAACAGCATCTTTCCCTTCAATAGCACCAATACCATGTGACTTAATAAATTATGTGAGAACAGATTTACAGGCTCATGACCTAAACTCATTCCTTCTTTGATAAAAAAACATGCAAATATAATGATCTGGAGAAGAAAATTAAATCCCCAGGACTGGATCATATTCAGAATAAAAACAAAGAGGTTCTTCAAAAGCTAATCTCTCAGAAGTCTCAGTACAACATGATACTCTCTCAAGGTGCAGATTTCTCTACCTTGCTGCTTAAGTATGCTTTACTATGCAGAGCGTAACAATAAAGAGCATTTTTAAAAATTCAGTTAAAAGGTAACAAATTATCTTAAATGACAAAAGAAGAGAAACAATACCCTAGAGCATGAAGCGGTAGAAATCAGATTCTCAGACAAATACAGAGATGTCACTCTGATTATTGGCTATTAGATATATTTATTTTCTGAAAATCTAGCATAGCGTTCTCTTTATCAGCTACTATATCAGACATTTCTGAATAAACATATTCAGATATCCAAAGCAACCCCTCCAACAAAGGGAAGTGGACTTTATCATTACACTGACCTGTAAACGAAGCCAACTGCCAAGGCTGTTTCAGGGAGCATCACCCTAATGAAACCGGAGCTGGCAGCTGCCTTCCTGCTGATTTCTCAAAATCCAGAATAATATGAACTGTCCCTCAGGATTTACAGACCCTCCTACCAAAACCTTCCCCACTCACACCTTTCCACTCTGTTTTCAGCTGGACAAACCATTTCTCCTGCCCATAAAATTTGCCTGCAGAAAGGACCCCTTAGTTTGTACCACCACCATAAAATGGGAAACACACCTCATTGCAAGAGGCCACCTGTGGATTCTGAGATCTGGTCCAGTTAAAGTTGTCACCATGGAAATACAGAAACTCTGGATCCTGTGGATAAATGGTTATACAGGAACACCAGTGGCAACAAACGTGCTGACTTGTGTTTAGCCAGATTGTGGCTTTAGGGCCGGTAGTGAAGACAGACGTGGGAGAGAGCTGTAGAAGCCGTATGTTCAGATAAACCAAAGGAGTTTCAAGTTCATATCCCTCTGTGGAGGGTTAACCTCCAACGTGCAGGGAGAGTGCAGGAGAGTAACTATCACACATGTAGAGGAGACTCTAGGTATTACATGGTGACAAGCCCACTCTTCATGGGTTGTCAGAAATCTGGACCCAAAGCTTTGGGGCAGGGAACACCAGATTCTTCTGCAACTTTGGTTCGTAACTTGTAGCTCCTGTGTTGGCAGGGTCAAGGACAGAACCAGGAGCTCTGACTCTAATTCTCCATCTCCACTGAGATGACATTTCTTTCTCCTTTTATCTTCCTGAAAATGAATCTGAGAAGAAAGCACCGCCACAACTGCTGTTCCCTAACCACAATTAGGGAAATGATGCAGCCCAGCATCTTTCAAAAGCTCTCTTCCATGTGGTACAACTTGACAAATGATGAAGAGAGGAGGCAGTCTGTCCCACCTTTGCACGGACCACAGTCTGGCCTTGCACCCTCCTGCTGATGGGAGCTTCTGCACACAGCTAGCATAAAAGCAGAGGAGTGTTTCCTCAAATCAGAGCCTGGCACAGACTGTGGCAGAAGAGGACACCACAACAGTGAGGTGCAGACTCTTTCGATTGACAGCTCCTTCCCTGCTATGGACCCTACCCCTTCAAAATCCCTGCATAACCACAACTCCAAACAACTCAAAGAAGAAGAAGGGGACGACCAATGCATTGCATATTTACTATATCTCTTCTGTGATCTTTGGTGCTGAAATTTTGCCCACCCTTCTACCTTTTGTCTGTCAGCTATTGTGTCACAGCTAAGGATCAATCCTACAAAGTGCTGAGATTATTAAATGTCTTTCAACTTGGTTCTTTGGGCATTCATTGTGTAAAGGGGCTGTTCTGGAAGCGTCTTGAATCAAGATCTACACATTAAACCCATGATTTATTTCCTTTCCCACAGTGCTTTTTTCAATCTCCAAAAAGCTACAAGAGTAGCTCTAGGTAGGTAGGTAGGTAGGTAGGTAGGTAGGTAGGTAGGTAGGTAGGTAGGTAGGTAGGTAGGTAGGTAGGTAGATAGATAGGTAGATAGGTAGATAGGTAGATAGATAGATAGATAGATAGATAGATAGATAGATAGATAGATAGATAGATAGATAGATAGATAGATAGATAGATAGATAGATAGATAGATAGATAGATAGATAGATAGATAGATAGATAGATAGAAATATAAAAATGTCTGGTTCCCTGACTAGCTTCTTCCTACAAAGTTCTCTGTGGAGCAATCCCAATTTCTGAATCAGTGAGGAAGACTTACGTAGGCATCTCTTGCATTCTAGAGGCATCAGGTCAAGCACATTATTGATCATACTCCAGCTGGTCACTTTAGGCCAGTTACAAAAGTGCAAATAAAATTTACTTTAGCAAGTAAGAAATTATGGTGTTTATAGATTAGAAACATACATCTTTAAGACACTCACCTTTTCTTCCACTGGACCTTTGGAAAACTTAAGGATATGTAAAATACCTGCAGGCTGATATCACAATAGTCCATGCAGCTTCTGTTTTTTCCACATATAGATTGTTCCTCGGGGTAGTCACTAAATGTTGAGTGTTCATAGTACTAAAAACTGGGTAATTGGGTAAATGCATGAATCTAGAAATTGCTAAATTCTTTACTGTGTTGTGCTATTTAAAAATGTATGAGGCTACAAGGAGGAAACTTAGATTTATTTTCTAATTTTTTTTTAATGAAAGAACATTCTCTCACATTGAGTCTCTTATATGTATATGCACCAAAAATTTCTCTGTCCTGGGACACACTGATAACTTCTCTTCAACTCACCCTTAAAAATTAAAACTCTTTTTTGACAATTTCTTACTTAATTATATTTATTAAATTACACTTATTGGTAATAATCCTATATTGTTCTAAGGAATTTCTCAAATAATCAAGCATGACTGAAAAAAAGAGTAATATTGCTTTTATTGTTTCAAAAATAAAAGTGCATACACAAGATGCAAAAAAATATATTAAGTAATTCAGTGTAATCTGGATAATTATTTTAAACACATACTCCAAAACTCTGAATGTGTCAGCCTACAAATCCACTTCCTATGTTTTTCTATCTGCAAGATCTGCAAGTAATTTAGTCTTGTTTTCACAGAGCGCAAAGACATTCCAGTTGTTTACACTAGAGACAAATTTTACTAAATTGACGCAATTCCATTGATTAAATAATGGCTTTCTTCCTTATTTTAGGCAATTTTGGCCTTATATCATGACATAAAAGAGGTAAGTGATTGTCATCTGTGTTCATATTATGTGACGGGCAGATTATCGGGTATGAGCCTTACTGCCTAATGACAGGACCTTTTCAAGGGCTGATTTAAGCCTGAATGCTCACAACCTGTTCAGAAAACTAGGCAGATGATTAAGTAAGTCAACAAAGAGTCAACTGTAGGCGAACTACAGGTGATTTAACTGGAGGGACCTCTAGTAGGTCAAGTGAAATAAAGCAGATACAATTTGTTCAACTTACGCATTAAAAACACTGGTGAAGACCAGCTTCTGTTTATCTGCCATCTTTGTGATAACAAGATTATTGGACATTCAGATGCTTTTTACAGATTTTTTTAAAAGGGAAAAGTATACAAAAGTATGCATATTCCTTATCAGCATGGAATTTTGTCTTGGAATAAAATGCAGAATTAGCTGTTGCATTTGGAAGATAAGAAAATAAAATCTTTAACAACCCTAGTAAATAGAGCACCACTGAAACACTTCCACAAAAGAGGCATTTGCCTGAATGTGCTTGCACAGTGCAGATCCCAAAAGCATTACTGTACTCATCCCCAGGCTCTTCAAAACCTGAACATATAATACAGTCTAATTTTCTGGTCTTAAACTTGGGCGAGGTATCAGCCAAGCCCCACACAAGCCCAGCTCAGGTCACCCAGCTTAGCCCAGGAGCGGCCCTCAGAGGGGTGCAAGCCCCGGGATGATGCTCACCTGTACCTCATCTCCTTAACCACCTACAGAAAAGGCTTTTTAAATCTTATTTCAGTGAAGTACCAGTGACATCTAGTGGACAGCTCTCCTACAGTAATGGAGCTAATGGGGCAAACGCGGGTACCTTTCCCATTTCTTTAGAGGCTACACAGCAAGGCTCAGACCAGAGAATGGCAGTTTTAAAAGGAAACTTTAAAGGTTTTCTAGTCCATCTCCCTGCTCTAATGCAGAACCAACTATACCTGCGTCATTCCTAACAAACACTCAGACAACCAGATCTTAAAAACCTTCTGTGATGGAGCCACAGCCGCACCAGCCACACTTCTTCCTGAGCTCTTCAGCAACAAGTTAGGCAGTGAATCACTTGTTCTACTGCAACACCTTTTCTTTCCCCCTCTTGTCCTACTCATGACAAGCATGAAGAACAGCAAGTGCTTATAACTTACCAAGTTACCTGGATGGGCAATTGTAACATGATATATAAGTGGTCCAGACAGGTTAGCTACCTGCCTAGCAAGTCACTCTGCAACATGCGCAGTCTCAGCTTCTCACAAACACATGGTTTGTCCAAAGCTGGGTGAAATTTCACAGATGCAGCAAAAAAAGCACATCCCTGGCAACAGGACAATGCCTCCGCCAGATTGCGATACCTCATTCCAAAAGGAAAAGCACAAAACCCCATTTCTCAATCTCATTTTCAGTAATAGTTTCAAAAATAGCCTACTGAAAGCTCTCTGCTCACACTGAAGCTTTTAGCTCCAAAAGCTAAGGTTTAGCAGACATGTGCAACAGTAGCAGGGATTTTATAAGGGACAATATGAGGCAGTTGTAGCTCTAAGTACGATTTACCTGCATTTGCCTGTATATAATGCATGGGCAGCTAATCCTTTCTTAAATAACACTGCTCAAATGATATTTCATTTCTTAAACCATGGTAAAGACCTGTTGGGTTTCAGCAGTAATTCCAAACACTAAAACCATATAAAAGCTATAAAAATAACAGTAATTTATTTTCTGAATAAGATTCTACATAAGTACTTTGTAGACACTCCTGAAACTTGCTTGAATAACACAAAGATTATTTTTTTCTAAGCCAGTATCCAGACCTTGGTGGTTTAGGCTGCTGTGTGTGCTTCACACCACACAGCAACATCTGCTAGCAGTTAATTTGGAAAATGGGAGACTGTCACCACAAAATGTAGACCTTTTAAAATAAACACAAGAAAAATATTACCAAGCTAAAATAAAACTGCATAATAAATATAAGTGGGTGGTAGCTACACACTGGTATAGATGATTTTATAATAGATCAAACAAATCACCACATTGACACTGCCAACCACAGTGCTGCTTTTGAGAGACTGCTGTTGTCAGGCTGAGATCTGGACCTCTCTCTCATCCCCCCTTGCCGTTTCTTTCCCTGTTAAAAAGAGAAAAAAAAAAAAGGTTGCAATTATCTATTTACTTTCATGGGATGGTCATATTAAAAATATAAACCTCAAAACCTAAATTTCCAAAGTACTCTGTCAGCAAGAAAAGCTCAGTCGTTCTTCTTCACGAGCTCTAGCTAAAGAGGAGCAGAGAAGTACACTCCTTCCCAACGTTAGATAGAATATGGCATAAAAACAAAGTCAGAACTAAGTTACTGTGCCTTCGTGGAAGTGTCGTTCTCAGATGGACAAAACTATTTGCATTAAATAATGGGGTCTGGAGAAAAAGTAAAGTTTTTCCTTATGTCTTTATATTCCTCAGTATGAGCAAAAAAATAATAGTTCTACAATTAAAAAAAAAATACAAACAACTAACATACAGTGAATAGATAATTTTAAAATGTCGGGCAAAAATTCCAGTGGTCCAGGTGATATCAACTGGTAGAGGTTATTTTGTGAGCCTTGACAAATGAGGCTTAGTAGATGTTATTATCAGGATCGTATTGAAAGAAATATCCCACTCTCATATGCCATTAAACTTCAGTCGGGAATCACAAGCCCTCTCCCTTTTGCATTTCACTGGGAAGCACACTGGAAAATGAACTTTTCAGCTACCACTATCATTGCGAGGATGGGAGCTCCTGTACTGATTTTTCTCACAAGCTGATGCTCTAAGGGAGTCACTCCCAAGTTTTCAGAAAGACTGTGGCATCATTAGTCTGAGAGCACATTGCCTCAGGTTTGTGCTTGGCTCTAACAGTTCAGACCTGTTGCCTGATTACATGGGAGTCTGTATCATGAATGTCCGGAGAGAAGGGTTTTGTGGAAAGCTACCCAGGAACCACACTAAAAAGAGTATATGTTAAAAACCAAGTCAGAGCATTAAGGCTCTCCACTTGACCACTGAGTGTTTTAGTGCACAAAATGACCTGGATTTGGTCAGCAGGTTTGAGAGAGTTCCAGATGAAGATGGGGGCGGGAGGGAGGGAGGGGGGGAATGTATTCTCATCAGTAGGGCAGAATAAAATCCCTGTTGAATACTGACACTGCTGGGGAAGATTTTTTAAAAACCCACAGAAACAAATTGCCTATTTACCTTTCACAGGTTTTTACATCTCTGTTGCTTTCTTCCTCATTCTGCCTTTTTGTTGGGAAGACTGGATGGTGCAAAGTGAATGCAGAGACAACCATTTTCATGGCTCTAGCACATGAATGCTGCTCTCAGCAATCCAAGTTTATTCTTGCTGATGGGCAATGCTTTCAGGTGGCTCTAGGCAGCTCAGGTACTCCCAATTCCCCACACGTAATCACCAATTCTGGGAGTTCTACCTTGGGGCGAGGGTCTAAACCATATTTGTCTAGAGTGCTAATTGCCCACGAAACCAGCTGAAATTATTGGAGACTCTCAACATCCTTGTTGCAGTCTTAATCCCCTCTACCACTGGTTTGGGCCATTTCCTCACCTCACAGGGGCAAAGTGAAAACAAATGCATTGATATTAAAGTCTCAGATAACTTCGTGATCAGTACCATAGAAAAGAGAGCACTATATATATAAAGGATTCTTTGGAAACATACATGACCCAGAAGAGCTGGCAAAAATCATGGAATAATAAAGTGAGACACTGAGTAATGGTTCATTCACTGAGCAAGCGCTACCCATCCTGTTCCCTGTGCAAGGTTAAGCTGCCCTCAAAGGTGCACGCTACATATGAGCAAAGAGGGGGTCTCTTCTACAGTGGAAATGGGCATTTCAGACCTGCCCAGTGAGTTCTCTGGCCCGCTGGGTCTGCCAGGAGCTACAGGAAATGGTTTTCCTACCTCAGAAACCTGGCTTTTGTAGGCAATTGAATGTGCTGCAACTGATAGTACTCGGGTCAGATGTCAAAGGAGGACTGGTGCCAAAACAGTGATATATGGCTGGCATGAAACAGCTTGGGGCGTCACCATCACCTTCCATCTGAAGATATCAAAGACACAGTCAGACATGAACAGATAACATCCACTCACACTTGGAGAAACAGGAATTCCAGTGCTTCCTAATATTTCTATCCCCATGGTAGTCCAAACGAATTAACTCCTGTAGAACTTGTAAGCATGCAAGTATATTTTGTTACCAAGCTAGAAACAGGAAAACAAGATTCTGACAAGCATTTCCAGGTGTGCTAAGTGGCCAGTTTTGCTCTTTGATCTGATAAGGAAGAGTAGTCTAAGGTTTCTTTTCCTTCAGTGTGGGTAGATCTAGCACACACAGCTCCCTTTGCTATGGGGAGTGAAAGCTGCTACTGCCACCCTCCCTGCCCCAAGGCTGTCCCTCTATACCCCAAACAGCCCTTGATGAGCCAAGCCTGGGTTAACCACGTTAGACCAGCACTATTTCTCTGCTCCCACTCCTCCGCTGCCATGAGTGTAGCTACGCATCTGTCTTCATCCTTCTGCTCTCAGGTGGGGTGAAGTCAGAGCACATCATCTCCTCAGGCCCCGCAGCACTGGAAATGTGTATGCCCAGGAATCGCTCTCTGCGGTCAAACCAAACTGGACTAGAGCTCACTTGCCTGAGACCCTTGTGTTTATTTCATAGCAGTGATTTTGAAACCAGATCTGTTCACATGGGAACTGTGCTGTGTGTTGGCTGCAACTATGCCCATAATCCATAGGAATCACAGGTTGGGAATAGCACATCATCTGACTCTTTTACTGGAGGTTCTCACTACCCTTTTATTATTACAATATAAAGTTAATGATACAGCCAGGCATTTAACTTTAACAATATAACTGTAATTGTCTAAGGGGCTCAGCTCTTTCTGATTGGGCGTAGATGTCTCACATCTGTACTGAGGACTGGGAGTCTTCTCACTATGGTAAAAGGGAATCCCTGGTGGTTTACCTGATTTACAGGCTTTTACAGCTCATATCACCATATCCCTACATTGCATTGTTTCTCCAGAAACTGCACTATTATACATTTCATAGTTGTAAATTATCTTTCAAATTTCTCTTCACTTATTCAAAGCAGCCAATTCTCCCATGAAGCATTTAAAGTGCTATACTTACCTAGCATGTTTTGAAACTGGCAGTCAACGATGAAGATATGCACAAGTCAGTGGAGCTTTTGCTCACATGCTTGATTTGCTGTTCAGATTCCAGAGCTGGTTTTTACATCTGTCACAGGGTGTCTGTCATCACTTCTCTTCAGAAGCTCAGCAGGGTATCCCAAACAATACCAGCTTTGCAATGGGAAGAAGGTTCCTTTCTTCCCAAGGTTTTTGTGGCAAAATCTCAAGCAACAGAGTGAAACTTTGTGTGTCAGAGCCCAAACTGGAGAAATAAAATTTAAAAAACAAAAAACAGCTTTTCCACCCACCCATCTTTGTCATGAGCCCAAACTCTCTCTGACTTATGGCAAGCACCCTGGAAAATATAAGGTTTTTCCAAATTAAAAGACCATATGTCCCAACCACAGTTCCTTTCCAGAAAAAATCATAGAAAGCCCTACTGCATTCACAGTCTATTCCAGTGGGAACAAGAAATTCTTGTTTATCCTTTCTCCAAGGATTCTATGGGAAGAATGAACAGGGAGTGGCTTCAAGGAGGACTATGTGGTACTAAGACTCACACATCACCAGCACCACTAATTTATAAGCAGATACCTTGGGATCAGTTACATTCTGCTGGTGCCTCTCTTTTTTCTGCAAAGAGGAAAAAAGTTCTTTGTTTCAGAGACGCCCCTCTCAGCTCAGGGCATGTGCCACAGCACTTTTGGTGGCCTGCCCATCAGCCTGCTGTTGTCCCAGCTGCTGGCCCCTCTGTTACAGCCACCCCAGGACCCCAAGAACTAGAGGGCCACAGGTGCCCGTCTCCTCTGCACGCAGCTGTGTGCACGAGACCGGCTGAACATCAACTGAACCTTCGCAGCAACAACTTCCTCCATTCCCACCAGCTCCTGCTGATGGTACCTGTCCCACACAAAAAGAAAAAACACTGCGGTGACAAAGAGGCCTCTACTACAGAGCTGACATCACACAGGCCAGAGGACACGGGAGCCACAAGAAGGTGGCTCATCAGGCCAGGGTGCAAGCACTCCAGCCAAGGACCACTGCACGGCTGTGATCCCTTCTCAGAAAGCCACTTCACACCTTCACCGCCTTTGCTGCAGCTCTGGGAAGAAAATAAAGGTTACACTAAAAAACTGCTCTCTTTTCCCAGAAACCTAGCCCAGATCCATGTCCTTTCCAGAAGCTTTTTCAATCAGCTGCCCACGTAGGGTCCATTTCAAGTCCCCTTGCAGCATTTCTTAATCATACCAGATATCTTCTGCATTGTGTCTGGGAATTGATAAAACAGATCCCAGGTTCCTGAATTATAATTTCTTTGCAGTGATTTGAGGCTGTCTCAGCAAAGCTCTTTTTTCAGAGAGATTGAGAAACATCATATTGATCTGTGGGCTCCTAATCCCTTCAGACCAAAGACTACTTTCAACAGATTTTTCAAATTACTTTCAACTTCTTTGGTGAGATCTTGCAGGAAAAAATCCACAGAAGATCTTATCTGAACCCTGGCATGCAATGACCTTGTTGCTCCATTTCATCACTGATTCCAGGGTCACATTATTAGGGATAACACTTGGAATTATAGGATTACTTTAGGCTTCCAGATACATTTTACTTTGGTTAATTTATTCTGTCTTCCCTTTCATGAATGCCTGGTGTAATATATGAGACAGAGGTTTTATAAGACTCTAAAGGTATGAAGCTTTCATCTAATCACTATTGTTGGAGGTTTTACGGAAACTCAGCCTTATCTGTAGCTGGCTATTACTAGTATCTGACCCTAGACATGTGATGGCACATTAAAAGTACTAGTAAAGTATCTGGTTAGCAGATTCACAAAGGGAAAGTTAATGAACTAGTACTATATGTACGCCGCTGTGCATGTAAGTTATATCTGGCTGCCATGTGTGCCCAGAAGCAGTTCTTTCTCAGAGTATGCTGAAAAGCTCTGTCACCACAAGTCAGGCGCACCCTTGATACTTTTCATAAGGCTCCAGAGGAAATTAATGTTGGTTCTTCCAGGTTACAGCTTTTATACGATAAAAAACCCTACACCAGCTGTATCATATGGAAAACAGAAACAGATCAGAACAGAGACAGGTAACATAATCCACATGCAACTGATAATTCAAGTACAGGTCTGATGTTCAGCATTTGACAGAATAATAGATGAGGCCAGGGTTTACCTCCTTAAAACATCCAATATCAGTGGGAGAAATGAAAGCAACACAAAAACGTGCAGCCTGATCGTGACTGAAGGTGAGCTGTAAAAAGGGAATCATTGTTATTGAAGGTGACCTTTCAGTCTGTAGTAAAGTCCCTGGTTATTTCAGTGTGCTAAATGCTGGGACATATGTGACCAATTTGCAGTATCAAGAGATCTTCTTTACACCACCACACTCTGAATTATTTGGTCCTGAAGATGTAGTGGATATACAATAGCAACGCACACTCAACCCTTGTCAGAGTCGCCAGCCTTATTCACAGGACTGAAAGCTGCTCAGTTAATGGCTGGACACTTAATAAATGCCTCAGTGAGACACATCAATAAAAACTTGGAGGTCACTCCCATCGTGTTACATCAATATAAAACTGGAATAATGCAGCAGTGAGTCAAACCAAGGACATACCAATCAACTAACATGAGGGCTCATTTCTTGACATGCTGCCCATGAGACTGGTGAGAGCACCAGAGAGAACCCTGCAGACAGCATTTTGGGTAAATCATCCTTTCTATCTTGTAGTTACTCGTTCTCAGACACTTTTTGTGGAATAAGACAAGACGGACTATACATACAGAGACAGTCTACGTTTGATGGGACGGAAAAGGTGTGTTTGCAGTGAAATCCATCTCATGTCCAAATTTCAGCTCCAAATTTTTCAGTAATTATCTGCACCAGTACCTTGTAAATGCACCCCTTAAATCTTAACTGAAATGTTAAAAATATCCAAGTATAACTGTACAGAATTTGTCATTATTCACACAAAAATTCCTCATCAGGATCCATCATTTCCCCTGTATCCTAATTTGCCATTTTCACTATCTCTGGGTTTGCCTCATCAGAAGAATTCTTCTTTTAATCCAGTTTCATATCAAAACAAGTTCTACCTTCATTAACACACAATTTATCACAGAAAGAATGAAGATTTACATCTTGTCTACCCAAAACAGGAAATATTCTACCAGCACAGGTCAGCGTGTCTGCAGCTGTAAAGTCACTGACGCTCGTTGTCCCATGACATGAAAAAGATCTCACTTACAGAGAAGGTCTCATAACTTTGCCAAATTTATAAATCTTAAGAGCCTAATTTTTGCACAGCTGAACTACTTTGCCAATACACAACAAAGACCTTGAGCCAGGGCTCCGGTATTTCAAAGAAGAAATGAATTGTAGTTCTCGGATACTACAGCAACAAGCATACTGGATACACCTGGTTTAGCACATAGAAGTCAGATAAAATTTAAATCCCCATTCCTTTGATTCTTGGCTGTTTTCTGTCACCCAGTGCATTACAGCTTGAACCTTCTCCCACACACATGATGCAAGTAACCCAGCTTGGCGATAAGGAGACTGGGGCAAACAGTATTTGCCTTTCACAAGCTAATGAACTGCTGTGCTGGAAGGTCCTTGGTGACAAAGCAGAAATAAGTTCCTTCTTTCCAATTCTCTTCTCTGCTGAGCGAAGGAAAGAGAAGGGAAGAAATCACTCACAAGGAAGATTAACATGTCATTGACTGCATCTTCCCTTTCTTTTCCTGACTGTGTGCTCCCAGCACAGCCCATCGGGTGGACAAGCAACTGTCTGTGGCAGGAGCTCCAGCATCATGTGGCGGGAAGTCCAGGGAACTTGTTTGTCACCTCTTTCACCAAAAATGGCATTGTCTGTGGAAACGAGTCCACTGGGTTAAAGGTGAAATACAGTAATTTGAGGTGATCAAAGCTCTCTACACCCACGTTTTTTGAATGGGATATTTAGACTTTCCCTCTATTTTTTTTAATTTTTTCAGTTCGAAAAAAATCTTGTACAAAATGCAAAAGTAAAAAAGTTCTTCCCCCCCTCAAATCCTAAAGGAGAACCTTTTGAACCTGCAGACAGCCTCAGAAACAGACTCTTGATTCAGAGTAGTGACAAAGCAAATCAGACTTCAGAATTCCAGTACTTAAAGGGGGCCTAGAGGAAAGATGGGGAGGGACGCTTTATAAGGGAGTGTAGTGATAGAACAAGGTGTAATGGTTTTAAACTAAAAGAGGATAAATTTAGATTAGATATTAGGAAGAAATTCTTCACTGTGAGGGTGGTGAGGCACTGGCAGAGGGTGCCCAGAGCAGCTGTGGCTGCCCCCTCCCTGGAAGGGTTCAAGGCCAGGTTGGACGGGGCTGGGAGCAACCTGGGCTGGGGGAAGGGGGCCCTGCCCAGGGCAGGGGGGTTGGAACTAGATGGTCTTTTAAGGCCCTTCCAACCCAAACCATTCTACAAGTCTATGAATTCAAACCAAAAACAATTAATCAGATTTATGTCTGGCCTGATGCATGATTTCCCAGCTGGTAAATGCATTACATGTGGCATCTAGGAATAAAGCATTCAGCCTCAAATAGGAAGGAAATACATATGAACAAAACCTTGTGTGGGAATAGTTAATGCTGTTCTTCCCTGATTAGCAGTCTGAAAATGCTGCTTCAGCTTTCGCTATGTTTTCTCAACTTTAGCTGCACTATGACCTCAGATGACCCAGACTGCTATGAATCTGGCCACTGTACATTTGATCCAGAACACTAAATAACTGGTGTCATTTTCAGTCAGTGCCAAATCCAATCTGACCTAGATAGAAAAGCCCTTACATCTCAATGCTAATCCCTTCAGTCCCATCCAAGCAGTGAAGCCTGTAAGCAAACACAGCACACATACTTTAAGAAATGCAGGCAAACAAATCGAGTTTCATGGAAATCTAAAAACTCAGAATTCAGGAGATCATCCCAAGTAATACCAGCCTCCGTATTCTCTAGAAGCATATTTCTCACCCAAACACTTTCAGACCATTCTGTAATGGCAAATGATATATTCATTATCTCTTTCTGGTCTTCTAAAAAGATATATCTTGCATGAATCTTGCAAGAGGTTAAAAAAAAAAAAAAAAAAAAAAAAAAAAACCTAAAAAAGTAGTTGCAATTTTAAAATATTTTGCTTTGACATGCCAGACATTCCACTTTGCATTTTTTCCCTTAAAATCATGATTCTCAGCCACAGCCACTTCATCAGTATAGAAATAGCTGATTTTCCCACAGTCTCTCCAACACTCAAACAACAAACCTGCACCAAGATGGTTCAATTTCATTGGAGTCAGCACCTACTGAGCAATGTGGTTTAGGTTTCTTTTAAGCATTCAAGAATGTTTTTTGTAATAATGCCAGATGGCCTTGCAGTCAAAACCTTCATATGCAGCCCTTTACCTCCAGATTTGATGCTGATAGCGTATGGATTTGAATTTGAATGCACAATACAGGAGCTGTTCCAGATTTTCTCAAAAACATAAAACAAATTACCTCTGTAGCAACAAATTTTCCAACTGCATTAACTGTTCTCTGGCTTCCAAATATTATGCGAAGAAAGAGAGAAAAGAAAGAAAGAAAAATTTATTGATTACCATCACAAAAGGAATTGTTCCTTAATTACAAACAGGACACCCTTAAGCTGAGAACTGAAGAGAAGGGCAGTCTATATGACCTTTCCCCATCATTTTGCTTTGAAATATGGGGTAGGCAGAACTAATTGATGTGAACAGATTTAGTAAGATAAACACCAGTGGCAACTTTTTATACTTAACAACACTAGGCCTTCTCCAGGAGAAAGAATAGGAACGAGAATACTTGTTATGTACTCTTGCAAAATGTACTGTGTATTTAAAAAGAAAATATTTGCTTATCAGTTGTGGCTGTATAATGTCGAACATATAATAGTTACATGATATTTTAACCTTACCCCCAAGCTACCAGGAAATTGAGTAGACAGTTGGTTTTCTAGTGTCTTTAAAGTAACTTAACATGAAAGGTCAGACATGGGGAGAACAGGAGATAAACTGCCCAACAAGGCCAGAAGAGCTGAGGAAACACGCTCATGTGCAACGGATATCCCACTGTTTGCTTAGAAAAGTGTCATAAACGTAACATTTAGTGATGGTTTAAAGTACCCCATGTGAATAAGTAGTGATATTTACACAAGAAATAAAAGGATATGAGAAACTGATTCAGAGTAGAGAGATAGCTGCATTAACACTTTTAGACCAATTTTAATTAACTTTATGATATACTACTGTCATGGTTAGAGCCTGGTCAGCAGCCAACCACCATGCAGCCACTCTCTCTCTCCCTTTTCCTCTGGCAATAAGAAGGGACAGAGAGCCAGGCTTGGGGTTTGAGATAGGACTGGGATAGGGAAAAAAAAATCACCCTTTATGGGCATGAGCAAAAGGCGGTCTTGTCTGGGGAAGAAAAAAAGAACATACATTTATTACAGACACTAACAACACTTAGCAGAGTAGGACAGTGAGAAGCATTGCCACATCTTGAGAACATCTTCCCCCCACCCCTCCCTTCTTCCCGGGCTCAGCTCTGCTCCCGATATATCTACCCCCTCCACCCAGCGGCGCAGGGGCAGGGAATGGGGGGGGTGCAGCCAGTGCTGCCGCTTCTTCCATCTTCGGTGAGGGAAGTTTCTGGAACTTCTTCCCCCTGCTCCATTGTGGTCCCCCTCTCACAGGAGACAGTCCTCCACAAACTTTCTCCGATGTGAGTCCCTCCCACGGGCTGCAGCGTTTCCCCACACTGCTCGGTTGTGGGTCACCAACTTTCTCTGACTGGATTCCCTCCCACAGCTCCAGCCCTTCCCGAGCTGCTCCAACATGGGACACCCCTGCATGCTGCAATCCTCCCAGCGCTGAACTACAACAGCAGGGGCTACCTTTTCCCACAAGACCCCGGCCTTCTTCAGGCACAGCACCTTGATCATGCAAGCAAAAACCACAGGCCATAAATCAGTGTCTGCTCCACCGTAGATCTTCATGGGTGGCAGGGGGGGCCGCCCTGCTGTCTCACCACAGGATACAGGGGGGTCTCTGCTCCGGCACACCTCCCCCCTCCTTTCTTCCTCCGTTCCTCCACTGACCTTGGTGTTCACGCAGCTGCCACAACTCCTCCTCACAAGTCCCACTGCACGTCACCATGTCCCTTCTTAAATACATTATTGCAAAGGTGCAGCTGATTGGCTCAGTTTCCGAACAGAGGTGGAGCTGACTTGGAGCTGGGGGAGCTTCGAGAAGCTTCTCACAGGGGGCCACCCCGATAGCCCCCTCCTCTGCCACCAAAAAACCCCACCACTCAACCCAGGACAACTACCATAACTACTGGTATTTTTATGATCATGCATCACAGTTAATGTAACTATATTTCCCATAGATTGCCTGCAAGGAGACACCTAGCCTCAGAACAATATCCTGTTCATATTTTAGCCACCATGTATTAGTCCTCTGTAATGACAAAGTGATGGAATAGGGAAAATATGTCCGGACCTGCATGGGCTGGACCACAGTGTCCTCTGAAGTCAACCAAAGTAAATTTTCCACAGACTTTGACATAAAATGCAAGAAGAAACACAAGCACACTTTGAGGTGCTCCTTGTTAGAATTTGTTAAAACTTGTAATAACTGTTGAAGGGGAACTGTAAGAGTTACAAGTTTGTTTCATGCCAAAACAGAATAATCCAGTGTCTTGGAGAAAGAGATGTAGGGTCTGTTCCCATTCACACGATTTGAAACCCCACTACGCAGTGATGGTGCCCAACATGTCTGGAAGGCAGGATGTCTCAGAGGGAGCAATGAGTCCTACCACAGTCACCCACCACCCATGTATAGGTAGGATGTTGCAATGAAAGGGCACCCTTCTTCAAGCAGGTGAGTATCTTACAACAGTAGAAATCTCAATAAATATGGTGTTGTCTAGTCATGAACTCTAGAAAATTTTTGTCTGTTCCAATGGAGGTTTGTTAGGGTCAAATTCAAAGAGAATGTCTTCCCCTCACTAGATTGTTTTCAGAGTGCTGGATCCCGCGCTGGAACTCACACTGTGGAGAGGCTGAAATATTTTCACTGAAAAAGGTAAATATTTTTAAAAATTTTTCTTTGAAAATATATAGATATGTGGGCATAGGTCTGTCACAAAGTTTCCCTGAAGCTAATTACATAATTTTTTTTTAAATCCCATAATACCACTGATAGCTATACATTTGACTGCTTCATTCTGAAACCAGTTCAAGCAGTAGTCACTAACTGTTGCAGAGTTTAGAAATTTGCAGTGGACAAGGCAATGAATATTGCAATTCAAAAATCACAGCTTTCATTTAAACAAATCACTCACAGATACTGCTGTTTTCTTTCTGTGGTTCATGGAATCAAGAAACACATCCCTCACCCAGCTTGGGAGAGAAAACACTCCCAAACCAACCCTGTTTGTCAAACAAGCTCAGCAGGACTGCACCCACCGTTTCCAGGTCTCTCCACCACTGCTCTTCAGCAGCAACAAACGAAGCTGCACAGGAGCTCGACAGGACCGCGGGGCTAGCGCCGGGCAGTGAGGCAGCCCCTGTCCCCAGCCACGCTCCCAAGCTGTCCCGAGACCTTTCCCATGCGCCATGGAGCAACAGTCATAGGGACCCAGGAATGGGATTCATGGGACAGAAACACCATGTGCCTCCTTCCGACACCGTCCTGAGCCGAAGCCTGTGCTCTGCTTCCGACAAACAATGGCAAATGGATGTTGAAAAATCGCTAATTTAATGGAGGTGCAAGTGCCAATTTGAAAAAAATCTGTTTAATCTGATATTCCCCCATTGTAGACCTGTGATACTGTACTTCGCCTCAATTTTTATGAAATTTTTTTTAACTGAGGGTTTGAGTGTTCCCCCTGACTTCCATAAGTTTGGGGTTTATTGTACACCAGTCAGTTCTCTCACATCCAGCATACAGCACCCGTAAATTTCAGGTTAACTCGCTCACATCTGGTTTTCCACAAGCAGAAATACTAAGTTCTGCAGCCAACCACTATTACTAGCTGAAGTGCTTTATGCTCTCACTTGTCCGGGGATGAAACTAGTGAATCTTTGATTTTTAAGTCTATATTCTTAAAGTCTGATTCCTTGTTAGAAGGCCAAGGGTTATTAATTTCAAAAACAGAAGGTAGAGTTTAATGAATAATGAATAGCAGCTGTTGGAAACAAATCTTTGTAGCCCTGGGACTGTCTTTCCCTATGTTACAATTACACTTTGATTGACCTCAACAATAACTAACAAGCATGCCCAGCTGGATCATAAACCAAGTATATACTATGTCCAGATACGGTGTAAAATTTCACATCAATGAAACACTCCGTGTCAGTCTAACTTTGTCCTATCATATGTCAATCAGACTTACAAATAAACTTATTAGAGCTGGGACATGCGTTTTCCTAGGGAAAAAAAAAGTTCTTTACTGGCAATGAACACACAGTTTAGGAAAATCATGAGTACATAGGGATGGCTCTCCCTCTGAAGAAAAGCCTTTTGCCATGACAGACATGTGGGGTTTGTTCACTGTGTGAATATATAAGGGCTTTAACAAGGAGAGGCAGTTTTCCAGGTCACCTAAACCAGCAATATCCCCATAGTTGGAAGACTGAAAGCAGAAAAAGATTAAGTTTGGCCTGATCAAGCATCTGACGTATTTTCTTTATGAAGGAATGTGCTGCGTGGGGACCTGGTGCTTTTGGGGGTCTGTGGGTGGGAGGCCCATGGAGTTCACTGGGGGTTCAGTGGCTCTCTCCTGTGGACGACCACATAGTGCCACATTTAAATTTGGGATCTGTCTAAATAAATGGGAATATAAATACAGGGACAAACTGTTTGCACACTCAAAACCAGAAAAATCTGGCTTGTGCTGTTTGGGGGATGGATTACTCACAGTTTTACATCCTGTCTTATCAGCTAGGAACTTTGGCTTATAGCCAAACAATATTAGAGATGAGCCACTGGTGAATAAAATACTCCAGCCTTGTGATTTACATGTACTCTCAGCTTTCTAACGCCTTATCCTCCCTCTCCCGACAGTTCCAGGCAAAACAAACAGAGAAGCAGCAGATCTCTCCTAGGCTTCCAAATTTAAAACAGCTATGTAATATTATTTGTATTATTATTTCTATTGCTCAAGACAACAAATTCATCTGTCACCATTCCTTCCTGTTCATGGACTACACTATTACAAACCCCCAATATTTTTTACAGGCACTTTCTTAAAGGGCACAGCACAGCCACACAAAATTACGTAAGATGCCCAAATATCCCAGGTTTAGCTTTCCAGCTTTGCTTTCCTTGATGCACCCTATGAGACCATATCAGGACACTTTATACAATCTGCACTGAGCAAGAGTCGGCTTGGCTTGCAAGTTGTGTGTTCTGCACTGCAGAACTGTAACTGCATGTCCTACCTCTCTCCATCAGAAATTAAGGTCAAGCACATCCCATCCTTTTGCAGCTTCCCCTCTTCTGCACCTTGTTTAATGAGCTGAGAATAAAACAGATTGCATGACAAACATCAACACGGATTTTGCCTCCCCTTACACTACTGCTTGTCTTTGCTTTGTGTTTCCAATTGATATTTCTGCTCTATAATGGCGTGTCACTGACCTCAGTCTTAAAGAGAAGCCCTGTTATCAGGGTTTCCTGATCTCATCTGTCTTTACATAGAATTCCGTTAGAGATTCTTATCTGATCTCAAAAGTTTCACTTGGGGGAATAAATCTTAGTACCAGTGAACAAGCTGTATACTCCCACTGATTTCAATGGAATCAGAAATATCATTAATTAAAATGCCATTGGTAGTGCCTCAGCTTCAGCCACATGATTGCAGGTAAAACTTGTAGCTATGGTGTGATTTCAAAAACAATACACTGTTCTTTCTAACATAAAGGAAGGAAAAAAACCAAAACAAAACAACAACAACAACAAAAAAAAAACAACAACAAAAAAAAACTAACAAAAAACTCTCACCAGCAAGTAAAATTACACACCACCACCAGCATAAAGCAACCCCCCAGTACCTCACACCATCCCCTATCAGGTCATCAGGCAGACAAGCTGAGCTTACAGCACACACTAACTTCTGACAGACCCCAGCCCAGGTGGATGGATTTGGGAAGTAAATTCCAAAGCCGAGGTCAAGTGTCTCTGGCTGAATCCAGTCAGAAGTGCTGCGCTGCAGGAAGGGAAGCAGCCTCCTGGGTAACCATTTGGGGCTTTATAGGTTCAAACTAACACCTTGAATTCTGCCCAGGAACTTATTAACAACCAGCAGAGCTGATCTAAAGCGTTCTTGGCATGAAGCTCCACATTGTGCACCAGCTCCAGTTTCCAAGGGTCTCAGCACACAGCCCCATATGGAGTGCACAGCGATAACATAATATAGCGTCAAGGTGTCAAAGGCATGGATAACTGTGACAAGGTTTCTCTGCCAGATAGAAAAGACCCATTTTTCTTACAAGCAACATAGGGGGAAAAAGATCTGGATATTCTGTCAAAGAATTTTCTCAAAGTGTTTTTATGCCCTGGACACCACTAATCTTGGAGCCCTTATAAAAGTTCTGTTATGGACCTGCTCTGTGCTTTGAGAATTTGTGGCTTCACCCTGATGAAATTAATAAAGTTACCTAGGTGCAAAAGCAGCATGGGGGGGTCACATCAGCCCCAAAACTTCTCAAGAGTGAAGATTAACTAGGATACACTGGAGAAATTTTAGTGGATAAATTGTCTTTGTTCTCCACAGAGCTTATTTCTGCTATGCTCCACTGAAGGTTTGTGGAGGTCAGTTAATTCTTCCCCATTCTCAACTGAGGACTGAGCTGTACCATGTAGTATTTTTTGGGAAAAAACTATTTAAAATCATACCTAGTTGAGCTGATTTTCTCCACATTTCTTCTTTTGATACTTATGTCCTGACTGTAATTATATAAAAAATTCAAATTACTTTAGGACTGGAGAAAAACCTAAATTAATACTTCACTTTGTTCTAAAAGACTTGCTGGACCAAAAGCAGAAATAAATAAATACTGTAGAGTAGATTCCTACATACATAAAGGCAATTTGAGTCTCAGATAGTCCAGGTACAAATGTCCAGCACAAAGTTGGGGACACAAACTCTGGCACACAGACTGTGTTACTAATTTATGAGCAATAATATGCAGTAGGAATGCAAATTATTCTAGATTGAACCAGTCAATGAACTGAAGTTACTAGATATGCAAAGCAAAGTATTATTTTAGTTTCTTATCCAACCTGGAAAATTGTAAGAATTTCCTCCATGACTGAACTGATCTACTCTAAGTAGGAAGCTATGTATTAAATTATTGAGAATGCATCAGAGTGTTTGCAGTTAAGTATCTTCTTTGTAAGTCATGAGTCAACAACATAAGGCTCCCGGTCAAACTAACAAAGCTGGCTAAAAAATCTGACATCAAAAGAACACTTCAGTTAAAAAGCTTTCTTAGAGAAAGGGGTCATAGAAGCTATCTAATGAGACAGACTGACAGAAAGAGTGAGTGAAAGATTACAGAGTGGGAAAGCATCCTCCTCCATGATATTACAAATGGCACATACTAAGGAAAAGTCAAATAGTCTGGTACCTTGGAGAAAGGAAAAAAAAAAAAAAAAAGACACACTTGTTTCTGAAGCAAAGAATTTTAAGTTAAACATATCTCTAAAAAATGTATATTTACTTTAAAATCCATTTACTCTATACTACTAAGCTAGAAGGGAACTTCAGGTCACTCTCCTCCTCTTGGAAGGAAGAAAAATGAAAGACCAGAGTTCGGAACCATTCCCACAAAAATGGTTGCACTTAAAGCCAGATACACAACAAGGAGAAGACCTGAAATTCAGAAAATTCTGTGATTAGGGGGTTCTCCCATGTCTTTTCCCTTACCTGGGAAGGCATATGAGTTGGAGCCCATCTTCAAACCCATGTTTTCTCTGAATTTTCCATTCAAAAAGAAATTCTAGACTGCAGAAAGCTGTGAAACAAGCGTGTTCGAGTCCGGAAGAATACCAGTTATCACTATGCAACGGCTCAAGAAAAAGCCCATGTGTTCATTCAGAACTGGTGATTTCAAACAGTATCCATCACGTTCACAAGTTCCCAGAGTCTCAACTCAGAGTCTGGTGGAATGAGTAGGGGAACAGAGATCCTCCCACAAAATGGCATGGTTCCAAGACACTTTAGCAGTTGTACTGTCCTTCGCACGGCATAAACATTGCTCCAGGCAGCTTACCTGCAGACTGAAGTTCCATAAAAAGGTGAATGTTCAAGTTTTACTAAAGTGGGCTCCAACTACTATGAAGATTACGGCTAAGCCATTGAAGAATTTAACAGAGCCCACCGCCATCCGCGCTCAATCTTGGTGCAGAGGTGATCACTTCTTTAGGGCTCCACTCCTATTAGAGGCAAATAAATTTCAGTATTATCTGAAGGTCCCGAGAATATAAAGTGTCAGTCTTTCTCATGTTGCTGCTCATCACCTGAGCAGAATAGCCACAGGTATTAGGAAAGAAGAGGTGTCTACATACATCACAACCAAACCTTATAAAACACCCACAGAAGTTACACAAAATACATCTGCGAATCAGAACATCCCTACCTTAAGATTTATCCCACTCTTATTGTGACAGTCAAGTACTTGTTCCTAAAACTTTTGGTTTTGTTAAAGTAGTAAGATTCCCCACCTTTGTCAACAAGTGTTGAGACAATCCAAACATAAAACTTATATCCTATACATCTTAATGTGTCTTGTACGATGTACCAATTCTACCAACATATATTCTACCTCCATTGTAGGAAGAAAACACAGTTATTTGGATTGAATGGGGCAGGATTGAAGATAAACTGTAAAAATATGGAGATTAACCAGTCACATAGCATCGGAATCTGGAAATGCTGATCCAGACAAACAGAAAGTTTTCCATTTGGCAAAGAAAAATATTCCCTGTATCAAACCCTGTTGAGATGCACCTTATAGGTATAGTCACAGTAAAAATGCACGACACTAATTTTGTAATTACAGCTACACTTCCGAAGGACCCTGATTTTAATTGTGACTGACAGAAGCCCAAAACAGTAAGGTGTAAGAAATACTTGCCATAATGTTGAAATCTTTCCTCCACTGACAGCAGCAAACATTTTTATATTAGGTCACCAGTTCAGACTTAGCTGACTATTTGGACATGAAACCAGAAGAGGTTCTTTTGCTGAGACATTAAATAACCTATTCTGAAAGTATCAAAAGACAAAACACAGAATTTGAGGAGAGGTTTTTCAGTATTCATTGTCTTATCTAAAATAAAGTCCATTTACTCCAGTCATTAGAAAAAATAAATAAATGCAGGAAATGCTACATCATACTACAGAAGCATCTTGAAAGTGTTCTTTAAAGAAAAAAAATCCAAAAGTCCTACCAACTACCTCTACGTTAAAAGAAAACAGAGGTCAGATTTGAATCTAAAGAATAGCAAGTTAATAAAATATCCTCCTCCAAGCTTCCAGAAGAAGAAAAACAGAAGGGGGTGTTAAATCTTTGAATAAATCTCCAGTAAAGACAGCCAGAAATGATGCTGCCTTTAGCCACATGAAAGAGAATAGAAGGATTTCTCTTTTTAAATTAGTCTTTATTGTCTGCTTCGTAAATCGTGATCACATGTGGTATTTATTACAATGAAATTTTATTGTTGCTATAAGCCCTCTTGCTTGCATTTGGTGCTTTCTGTTTATTTTAAAAAGAAAAATGTCCAGAATTCCTTCCGTTCTGTGACTGAAATTTTATGGCTGCGCACATGGCAGAAGGTCACGGTGGCAACCAAGGAGCCTGCATAAAATATAATATACACATTTTTAAGTTCAGATTCAATGCAGTAGAAAACAGTCTAGGCCGTGTTATCCCATCTCTCCATTTCATCCTTGCACAGATAACTTTTTATAGGTAGGATGGGAATTGAAGTCTAATGAGATTTTTCTGTGCCTGTGTAACTTCAGGACTTACACTCCTTACTCAAAGCCCACCAGAACCATCCCATTAGGCACAATTATTTAAGCCCTTCTGCAACTGGCCAAACCCTTTACAAACTTGCCAAACAGGCAAAGCCAATTCACGGATTGACACAAATTCACCTCCCCACTGAAGCCATGAATCACCACATATATAAAAACTAAAGGAGACACCGATATGACCGTGGATAAACACATTCCTTGCATTTTTTTTTCCAGTTGGAAATTGACCCACGTTTGGTTTGAATTAAAGATTCATCGCACTGAAACAAATAACTAAATGGAAAGATATGAGTCCCTTTGAAGAGCGTGCAAATCAAATTTGGGTGATAATTAGCAGCAGACAATTGAAACCTACTGTTTATTTGCACAGAACCTGATGTTACTGAAACGCGGCTTGAATTCAAGCATGCTGAGAATCAAGTGACTGAGTTTTCAGGAATTAATTTAACAGTTTAATATCTGAGGTAGAAATAACTATGCTTTTAACAAAATGAGACAAATGTACATGTGGTCAGACCCTTCATTCCAGCTACTGTCCCCTACTGTAGAGTTACTGCGCTTTCAAGACTTGATATGCTGTAATTTTTTTTCCCCAGAATATTCCTCTCTTGGGAAAACATTGCACAGGGATGCCATAATTGGAAAGGAGAATAAGCTGCTCATGGTCAAGTTATAATGAAGTAATACCTCCTATAATGTCTACCCAACGGAGTCCCTGTTTGTTTAACTTGGTTTGCCAGGGAGCATAAATACACGTGTCATCAGCTGCATGTTTGGCAAACCAAGCAATTTTTTTCTCAGGATGTGTTTGGCCTCAGCATAAGAAGCACAATTTTGCAGCACAAGTGAAGATGAGAAAAATGGCTCTCCAGCACAGAGCAGGCTAGAGTAGCAACTCCCATAAGATAGATTTGGCCTGAGCATTGAAGTGAAATTTTGGTGTATTTTTCACTTTACCACATGTTTTATAGATTATTTTTTTCCAGTCAGCCTGAACCACCAGCAAATAAAAGAAGGCCTGATAAAGATTTTAAAAATATTAGAAATCATAGCATCTTTGTGATGAAGGGAACTAGCAATCAGGATAACAAATTACACAGGAAAAAATTGCTGTTGCAAGCTTTAAGATGCAGATATTCCTGTCTCGGGAGACTGGTCCCAGTGTGAGCTACTAAAGCCATCACTCCAAGAGAAGGAGACAGCACTCATTTCACGCTCACTTTTATCTGCTGGAGTTCTGAACTACACCTGTAAGTTTTGATTCTCATTCTTTGTTATTGCCTCATTTTATGTCAATCGTGAGCGATGATAGGGATGGACGTTTGTTACTGTGGCAGAGGAGGTAACACCTCTCCCATGCCAGTCACCGACAGGGGAGCGAGAGCCGCATCCCAAGCCGGGCACGCTGGAGGCTGCTGGGCAGTTTTAAGAAGCACCAAGGGCACCTACTGACACGCATTACTGGTATTCCCAGCCCTGGGCAGGGATCAGCGAGGAGCCATCCGCCACTGAAGGGAGCAAGGACCAGACCAAGGTGGTCCTCGCTCCAGCCTGACCCCAGAGGGAAGCCATCAGAGCTTTCTCTGCAGCTCCCCGTCGGCTTTTGCTCTGAACCTGCTCTTGCTGGAGAATTTGAGGCAGTTCCTCCCCTTCTCACCCAGACGGAAAACGGCGGGAAGCTTTAAGGTAACCATGCTCCCGTTTTGCTAAATGTGACCTACCTCCCATGTAGGTATTGCCCTAACTGAGTCCTGGATTAATAATAAAATAGAGAAGTCAATGTATTTTTTCAGGTCTCTGGAGATAAGTTTTGCCTCTTCTGGGACAGATAACTCGCTTAATTTAACACAACTCTGGAGATCGGGTATTTCTGGCTAAGGTTATGTTCTTCGAGATAAATGTGTTTTTCTTCAAGTAGTTTGGAAGGTGTTCCCATATATTTCCCCCTCCTCCCAGAGAAAACATATCACTATTAAATTTCCATATTGCTGAAGCAGAGTGATTTCTGTTAAAGCTAAGATTCTATTAAGCATATCTACAGTCACCTGAATTTTAAGCCTCTAGAGAAGAATGGCCATCTGACTGATTTACCACACTAACAGACTGCCACTAACCACCTGAGTCTTCAGTAACAAAACATATTCTTTTAGCTGTCACAGAAGCCTGCAGACCTTGACTCCTGTAAACCTCTTTCCGAAAAGTCAATGTTAACATTATTTAGTCTGTCACAAGCTAACATATGTAAAGGAACAGAGACCAAACCTCACCTGAAGTACAGATCACATATCCAATCTGTTAGAAATTTCAAAGTCCTGGCTATGAGCTAGATGAGTTACTATCATAGGTGTATCAGTCAGAAGCAAGAAGAAATTACGGCCTTAACTGGCAAAGCTATGCTGGAAGAAGCCCTCACGTATTTTGACAAAAGTAAATATTGTTGTTATTTCCTTTAAGTAACTGGCACAAATAATACGAGCAAAGGCGGGGCAGGGGGGCCGTGTGGGCAGGGGGAGGGGGATGAAGGAAAAAAAAAAAAAAAGCAAGCAGCAACTAAACCAACCAACCACTTGCACTTGCTCCCAGAAAACAGAAGTTTTGGGACATTGTAGAATGCACTCCTCTGTACATTTAAGAACAGGATCATGGACATTTTCCCCTGATGGCAACACCATTTGTCAAGTCTGCACCCTCCACACCTCCCACTTCTTTCTAACCTCACACTTCATTTCACAGATGCTTTATTTGTGGCAACACAATGCTTGAGGGAACACAGAAACAAGCAGCCCACAGAAAACGTTTAAGCTAAAGGGAAGCAAAACCACTTTTTGTATAAGCTCATAACTGCAACCTTAGCAAAGTTCTGCCGAGAGCTGCATAGGCATAGACGATCACACATTAAGGATGAAATGGCTCCTCAAGACCCCTTTCCAGCCATCTTTCCAAGCAATTTACTATTTCAGTTTTCTCCTGTGTTCACTTCTTGTAAATCACCTTAATAACATCCTGTTCCGATGGCTTTTTACCTTGATGCAATTAGGTTATCCCTGTCCAACTCAGAAACAACCTTAGTACCACTGCAAACGTTAACACCTTGAGAAGTAACTCACATGATCTGCCATAAGTTGACCAGTCAAAACAGAAGCAGTGTTGTCGTGCATACGTGTGTATTAACAGAGAATTTTTTTCCAACAGAAATTAATGGAATTGAATTTTGAAACCAACCAATATTTTCTATTTTGGGCTGACCTGTTTCATCACAGGCAAAAATAAAAATCAATTGGATGACAGGGTTTAAGACAAGGAAATGAAATTGTGAATTCTATGTGTTTTGATTTTTAGGAGGTGCAAAGACTGAAAACACAGGACTCTTGGACACGCAAGCTTGGGGATAGTTGTGCATGGTAACTCCTTCCAAATCCCACCACAGACAAGAGGTAACCTGAAACACTGTTCACAAAATCAGAGCCCTTAGCAGAAACCTAGCTTAAGTTACAGTATTTTAATTACAGCCACTAGCTGTTATTTTTCCTACTTGTATTTCATCCATAAGGAACACCAATTTTGCAGTGAAATTGACCTCTCGGACTGCATACACCGCCGCACAGCGAATCTCAGAGAACCAGGTTTATCTGCCAGCCCGGGCACTACCTCGCTGTATGACCACGGGACAGGCATTGCGCAGCTGCGGGATGAACCTTCTCCGATGGAAAAGCAGACGTGATCACATCGGCATCCTCCATGAAGCCCTTAAAGACCTCCTGATGAATCATAATACTGAAGTCCTCGTTATCATTTTCAGAAGGAGCAAACCAGTAAGAAACGTTCAGAGCCCGTCGGTGCAGCCGCTTCCCCAGGCCGGAGCCCGCGCCCCGGCACTCGCTGAAGCACAAGCTGCTTCCTCCACCTCGTGGAGGATCATGAAACTGATGCGCAAACCGCAGTCACCAAGAATTGATAAAATACAGAAATTTTAAATCCAGAGAAATATCCCTTCCCCAGCCCAGAAAGCTCCAGAATTTTTTAAGTTTCCCATTCCACCTGATCTATCGTAAGTGGTTAAAAACCTTGGATTTGTCTTATTAGTATAGAACATCATTAAATTTACAAGATATTCAGGGAAGCAACTTAGAGACCACTGCTGAGAAGGAATGGTTAGATCTTAAATTACCTTGATAGTTACAACTTTTACAAATTGCTTTCTCATTAAAAAGTGCAGAGTCTCCTCAATCGGGGTGGTTATTTTCATCTCACTGCGCTCTACGTTTCAAAAGTTTTTACCAGTAAATATCATTGCTATTACACATGACATTAACTACTATCCTGTTATTATTCTGGAACATTTATATTCTTAATAAAAGGGGTTTTACCTCAGTTGATGCCTATCTCTGTTTCACTACCAGTCCTGTTCTTCTGTATTTCAAGTTTATATGGAGGTAACAGATTCACCTTCTTTGTGTCAGCCACTGTTTTTGTCAGGTTCCCTTTTATTCAATACCTTTGTCAAATTTTTTCATTTCCTCTCTCTCAACTCTCTTTGTGCTACGTTTTTTTTGACATAATAGAAATTAAAATTTTATTAAAATTAATTTTAATGGAACTACAATATTACCAGCTTTTCCTAGCTTATTCCTGCTTCCATAGCCTTGGATTTTGTTTCCTCTTTAACTACTCACTTATCTTAAACGGATGTTTTGATTGAAGTGTTCATATTGACACCCACCTCAACACAAAGTGTGGTACCACACAGCTGAACTAACCAAATGTATTAACTGGGTGTTAATTGAATAGCAAGCAGCAGCGAAATTAGGTTTTAAAATCAACACTCCATTAAGACAGCTGGGACAAATTCACACTTTGCAGTACTATTGTGTCTGTCTGCTTTCAGAAAGTAGTAACATGTATAGGTTCTGCAAAGTAGTCAAAATGCAGGAAAAAAAAAAAATGGGTCTGCAGAGCAAATTTTAGCTTTTACCCAGATTCTAGTGTTTACCTGCCCCCAATTCCTTCTTCTTTTGGGAAAACTAACAAAAAATAAAAAAAAATCCCACTCCTAAAAACTTATTATCCAGAGGTATAAGTGATTTCAGCCCAAACCCACTCACCCGGCGGAGGGGAAGGGAGGCCGGAGCCCGGCCTCAGGCACCACGTACCCCCTGGCTCCCCAACCCCACAAGGTCGACACGTTCCAACATGCGGGAGAGGAAACAGGAGTGTGCAGTCTTGCATGCAATTTTTTTGCAAGAATCTGTACCAAAACTACATGCAACTGTAAATAGCTGTTACCAATTACCAGGGCTAGCTAACGATTTCACTACCACCTTTATAGGCAGCAGTTCCCTGATTGCATTTACCTTTTCCTCCCTGCTGCGGCTGCTAAGTGCCTAGCCAGCTGGACGGCAGATTGCTCTTTGGCTGGATCCCTTACAGCACAAAGGCACTAAATAAATAATAAATTTTTATCACAAAGACTGATTTCAAGGTGCAGAAAAAGCCGAGGCTCAAATGTCTGAACCTTCTAAATTTGCCATCTGTGCTCAGAGAGCAGTTGCCAGCGCTGCTCTCACCATGAGCTGAAGGAAGACATCAAGACTGTTCTCAAGGGGGAAGCTGGCAGCTACTGCAGTAGCAGGTGATAGACTACATAACCAACAGACACTGTAGCAAAGAGGACGTAGATGAGGATGGACATGGAATATTTTTAACCTGAGAACAGGCAAGGCCTGTTAAAATGAAGAGCATTCACTCCACCCAGGGAGCACTTTATGACAGACTGCCTGGAGTGACGAGCCACAGCGTACAGCAGACTTGCCAACATAGGATCAGTAGCTGTGGCATTTGGTAAATGCTCAGGAGCCAGCTCTGCTAAAGGTGACACCTACTTTACTGCCGGTTGCTATTTCGGCTTCACAAAGACTGGTACTGGGAGTACCCGAGGATCTGGGAGATCAGCGCTCTCTTCCCAGCAGAGTCAATCGCAGGAGGAAATTTGGCTTTTAGAGGAAGTGGGAACTGAGGCTAATCGTTTTGCTAGGGGACAGACTCTTACCTAGGAAATGGAGATGCTGTTCAGACGGGGCTTTAGCCTCATTAGGCTTGGTGTAACTTTTACACATCATGCAGATAACCCTTTAGATAGCCCTGACTACAGTACAAAGTACCTGAGCTGTCCTGAGCACTGAGGCATTCTTAGGAGAAGAGCAGGCAGCCATGTAATTAAAAAGCTGTCTGACAGCCGAGGACAACTGCAGGTCCGAAAGGTCGAAACGTGGCGGAGAGTGCGTAAGCACGTGAATGCACTGAGTGACAACGTGCACAAGGCAGTGCTAACATGTTCTTAGAGCTTAACCTATGAGAGAATAAAAATATGCTCCCTTAAACAGGATAAATAGTCATACAGGCACCTCTAGTTCTGTTTTGTTTTTTCTAAAATACTAGGCATTTGACTGGTAACTATTTTAACATGTTTCTGATTATATATTCTCTTTCTAAGTCATGAAGAACTGAAACCAATGTATTTTTCAATACACCCATCACCTGTGTGACCCCAAAAAGTTCAATTCAAAACTGCAGTCAGTGAAACCCAAGTTACATTTAGTACTGCACACTTAAATACTCTTTCTTCACAGTTTTTGCTGAACGTAATTGGCACAGAATCACGGGATGGTTGAGATTGGAAAGGAGCTGTGGAGGTCATCTTGTCCAACGCCTCTGCTCAACCAGGGTCACCTACAGCCAGTTGCCCAGGACGATGTCCAGATTACACAGCACTGCAAGATTTCTAAGGCAATGCTCGACCTCTACTTAGTCAATCACTGCATCAGACATTTCTCATATTGCCTTATTTTCTCATTAAAAGCCTTCAGTTTGTAGTTGATGCTTTTGGTGGAGGAAAGGCATACAAACTGTATTTCAGTGCCCTCAGAGACTGTAGGCTGCTTCGCTACAGAGAAGCAAATAGCCTGCCTATAAAGATTAAAAAGAAAATTACTGGAGTAGAAAAAATATGCATGTGAAAGAACAGCTGACCTGATATTGCATAAGGGAAAACAGTATCTGGGGAAAAAATATACTCACAATGAGGTCTGGTTACATCTGTGTAACTTTAAAACTTCCTCTCCTTACTCAAAGCCCACCAGAACCATCCCATTAGGCACAATTATTTAAGCCCTTCTGCAACTGGCCAAACCCTTTACAAACTTGCCAAACAGGCAAAGCCAATTCACGGATTGACACAAATTCACCTCCCCACTGAAGCCATGAATCACCACATATATAAAAACTAAAGGAGACACCGATATGACCGCGGATAAACACATTCCTTGCATTTTTTTTTCCAGTTGGAAATTGACCCACGTTTGGTTTGAATTAAAGATTCATCGCACTGAAACAAATAACTAAATGGAAAGATATGAGTCCCTTTGAAGAGCGTGCAAATCAAATTTGGGTGATAATTAGCAGCAGACAATTGAAACCTTCTGTTTATTTGCACAGAACCTGGTGTTACTGAACTGCCCCTGGAATGGACACACACATACGGCTGAGTTTTCTGCTTTTCACCCTCACTTTTCTTTTTTTAAACTTTTTTACAGAATATTAAGCTAACTGACCAATGTCAAAGCTCCCGCAAGCCTTGTTAAGTAAAGGAGGGGAAGCAAGAAGCAAGCAAAAATCCTCATTTTTTGACAGTTCTAAAAAAACAATGGACCTTTAACAATTTATGTCTGCTCTCTTCTTCGTCCCCATACACACAACTAAATTTCAAGTCAAATGCTGCCTTTGCATTCCAGTACAAACAGGTCTGTATTTGCTTGTAACGTTTCAAGGCTCCTTTAACCTGGTCTCGCCCTTCGTGGCACGGTGAACTCCAAACTTCAGTCTTGCTTTCTTTCAATGCCTGGACCATGGTATCAGAGCTGTAGCCATAAAACTCATTAGCACCTTCAGGTCTGAAAGAGCCCGACAGATGAAAAAAAATAAAATTAAATTTCCATTTTTCGCTGTCACCAGTAATCTTGCACTGGTATCTAGATTAGTATTTATTTCTACTAAACTAGCCAGGTAAGAAAGAAAATACCTTCACCCTGCTTGGCATAGATGCTAAACACATCTGCACGTAAATAGCAAAGGGGGTCTCTTAGCTAGATAGTTTACAAATTGAAGACATAAACCTAAATCCCCCCTCAAGTTATTACATCTCAGTTAAGTAAATGAGGAGCACAGAAATAGTTACAATTACTTGTGGGATCCTGCTTGATCACAAAGGCTCTGAAATAAACCTGGCAGTCTTTGACAGAACACTGCTGCAGAAACAGGATAGAAATACCTGAGAATGGTTATTTCCTTCGGACTTCAGATTTGATTTCCAAAGGATAAAACAACAACAACAAAAAAAATCAGAGTGGGGTGGTACCTCTCCTATGGCTTTGACAAATCAAATGTGGTGTGATTCAACTTTAAAAAAAAACAGGTCTTCAACTCCTTGGGCATCTGGCTGTCATGGAATTAAAACTGCCCTCCTTAATACATGAGTGCAACATAATGCATTCTCATAAATTGAATACTAATTATTACAGGTGTCATAAGGTTGTAGAAGTTTTCACTAAAAACCTGGAAATCTACTCTATCAATGGGTAAAATGTAGCCTCACAAAGAAACAACATAGTAGCAAATACATTCCACTCCTTCCTTACCTCTTTGGTAAGGAATATGTTGCCAATGATGCTCATTCAGTATCATGAAAACATTTCCCCAATGACACAGTATTTTTGAGTTTACACACAGTTTTTAGTAATGTTCAATTTAAAACAATTTCACAACCAGCTTTCAAACTGTGTGTTGATCCCATCCCTGGCAACAGTAAGACATATAAATCTACATCCAAGTATAATATTCACTGTTAAACTCATTCTTCAGCCAGTGCTATCCAGGTATTTTTCACAGACTTGCAAGGGGAAAAAAAAACAAACAAACAAACAAACAAACAGTATGTTTAGTATTTTTTGTTAATGTTAATTACGTGATCTAATACAGAAATGGATACAATCCTGTACAACTTCCTATGTGTACAATACATCCTCTGTTTTTAAAATCAAGTTTGGTCATTCGAATCTCAAAGGTCCCCATAAAACCCACTGCACACTTACCTGCTTTCCTGCTCATCTCCTCCAAACCCTGGAGCTTCAGCTCCTTCAGCTTCATCTGAATTTCCTTCTCCGTACACAAAGGTTTCCGAGTGCCTGATCCCAAGCACTTGGTACCCACAACTTTTCAGACACAGCAGAACAGTCTGTTATTTGCCCCTGTTATTAGGGGCCTCCCAAATCCCTGATTAATTTTACCTTGAAAGCAAGGTGAAATTGAATTGTTCAACCTCAGTAATATTAACCACATGCATTTTTATTCTGCTTGCCATTTGTCAGCCTCAGGTACACCCAGCAGTATCAAGCTGTGAAATAACTACAGCAGGTTTCCAGCAGTGTTATTCTCTGATGATGCTGCTCACTCAAAATATATGCACAACATCATCCACAGCACGGCTGAAAAAAAAGAGCCTAAAAGATGTATTAGGAAATTTAAAAAAAAAAAAAAAAAAAAACCAAACATAGCTATTGTGTATTACTGCATTTTGGAATGAGACTTTGGAAGTTCTGAGATGAAATCAGCTTCAAATTGGATATTAAATCATATTCAAATTCAGTAACAGTGCAGAAATACAATTGTTTACATCACTTAGATGTGTATTTTTTCACTGCTGGCCCAGTGGCTCAATGCAGCAATGTAAGAAAAGCATCTAAATATCGTATTTATATTAGCCCCTTGACGTCCAAAATAATCACTGAAGCCAAATTGGGCCTTATTTTCTTTAACTGAGTTTTTCTGTATGCAGACAAGTACATGCTGCCTACAACTCTCAAAGACCATTAGCTGCCTGACTTGACAGCAAATCCAATTTCTTCACAAAAACAATAGCATAATTTGTGATTACAGTTTTAGAAGTTATATGAAAAGTTTAAAAAAACAAGCAGCTTCTCCCAGCGTCATTTGTGTGTCATCTGGTAATTTCAAAAAGCAGTCACTTTTGAGTATCTCTAAATTAATTCCAAAAGCTTGGAGGCAAGGATAATCCAATTGTTGAGATGCAGTTCAGGAATGACATGCATTATTTTACTGATTTCAACCTTGTACTTCTCCAGTTAAACTTCACAGTTCGTGATTTCTGAATTTCAGCTGCTATATTTTTGATCACAATAATCCAGACAGGATTTTAGCTTCATATAAATGTCAACTATTTTAGCTCACTTTTTTAATTCCATCCACTGTACCACTTACTAATGTTAACTACTTGCACTAATTTCTCACCATGACTTGTGCATGGTTTCACATCTCAGTATGAACATCTGGAGTCAAAGTTCACAGGAGAGAGTAAACCTTTGCATTTGCAGAACTGTGCAGTAATTATTAAAAATGTATAATGTTTAGAGGAATAAAATAGCAGCCTTATATGAAAATATTTTATTCAATCACCATCCCAAATAGCACCGTTATGTAAAGCTACCTACCTAAGTGCGGAGATGGTCATCACTGGTTTATAACCTGAGTCCTTGCATCACCTTCTACCCAAGGATATTGTATCAATTACATTAATTGCTTTTTTCAGTTTTTAAAGGTAAGTAATACCACCGTAATCCTTAACTAAACAACATCTTTCCACTGATTCAACAGACTGGATCAGGCCCTACATGCCAGGTGTCTAGAAAGGAATGTCAGAGTGAGGTCTGCACTACGTCCGCCTCAGCGGTGTGCAAAGACAGCGGAGCTTGATCAGGACAAGCCTGTTCTGGTAAATTAATCAGAATGAAACATCACTTCCCAAGGTGTAATAAATACGTGACAGTAAGGAACTTGTATAGCCCAGAGTTCAGGATGACTTTGAAAATTTGGCCTCTGGTTTGCCTACACTATGCAATGAAAAGCTACTAGACATAAAAGCTAACTGAAACATTAAAAGCTGGCTAGATATATCAGCATGGACTAACCTTGTTTCCCCTTCAAAGCACCGAATTCTAAAATTGCTGTTGTTTCACTAATATAGTTGCAGCACTACCTCAAATGAGAACACTCCATTTGACTTGGTGGTTGGACCCAACGATCCTATGGGTCTTTTCCAACCTAAATGATTCTTTGATTTCATAGAAAAAAAAAAAAGGAAGACATTCCTCAAAAAAATCCTGCTATGCAAAAGCAGCAGTGCAGACTGAGCACTACATTCTAGAAGGATAATAATCTGCAGGAACAATGGCACCCACCTAAACAAAAACTGGCGTAGGAGGTCAAGCAGAGTGTACTTCAGAAAAGCCTTAAAATTCTGATTTAGTTTGTTCCTCCATTTGTGAAACACTTTTCCCCACAAAAATGTATGATATCAAGTCTAGAAAAAAATAAAGCAGGGGCTTATGCTCAGCACATACCAGGTCATTTCACAGGTTTTTGCTTTTACACTGAAAATATTGGTTCATCTGGACACTGTGTCCTTTTTGTCTTTTTCTTTCCCTATACAGCAAGCTTGCTCAAGCTTGCAGCTTGCCTATTGCAACTCATTACTAGGGATACATTTTTTCAATTTGCAGTACATTGACTAGTTGCAAGATGAGTAGCCCAGAAAGACAAATGCTGATCCATAAATTATAAACAAATAATTCAGTATACCCACCACTACTGCAATGTGAAATGCGTACAGTGTATTTTATCTGTGCACCAGAGCTGCTACTGTTCACATCTTCACCAAGAACCTGCTTATCTTCTACAATGACTTTCTTTAATCAAAGTGACAGCTGACCCCTAAGTCATGAAGACAATTTCTTGCATTTCTTCAAGCTGTCTGACAAACACATCGCTGTGAAAACTCCAAGGAAAAGCGTGTACAATCGTAAAGGAAAAATTCAAAGGCTTATAAAGAAAACACTTCCTGAAGAAGAGAGGAATTTCTCTAAGGTTTAAAATTACTTACATACATTTCTTTGTGCCAAGGTTATTCTGTTGGGTTTTTTTAATTTGTACAGATCCTTAAAATGAAAGGTGTTCTTTCTTAAGTAAGATATGTATTAACATGCATGCCCAAATCTTCAGAAATTCTGCCCTGAATGTTGGAATAAAAATAACAAACCCCTCCATAAAAATGCTATTGAAAGGCAATTTTAAAAAATACACCATGTTCTTGTAACGAAAAGATATTCTAAAGTGAAGACACCTGCACCGCAAACTGGACTTTAAATACTTCCCAACCCAGACAGTTTGCCTGGTAATTCTACTGGGATATGATGCAGAGAAAAAAAAAAAAAAAAAAAAAAAATCGAAGATGCTCAGCCATCCTAACCCGAACAGAGATTAAAATAATATATAACTGATTTTATGCATTTTGTTACTGTCTGAATTCACATGGGAAACTTTCAAAAAAAGCATGTTTATTTTGTCTTGTCAAAATAACCAATACTAACCAAAAGGATTCCTACCTTTCAACACTGCAGGCCCTACTCCAAGTTGAGAAGCAATGCACTTCACCAATCCTTCGTTTTCATAGCCTCCAAAAATAAAGTGTTTAAGTTCTAAGCATAAGAGCTTTACTAGATCAGGACCTCAGCATACTTTCTGAAAAATTCCATCACAGTAAGAAAAGATTCATCACCCCTCTAACAGTAGGAAGAAGCATCGTATCACCAGCCAAAAGGAAGGAATGGGCAATACTGCAAACACAGGTATCTATAACCAAATACAACGGGCACAACTCTGAAAGCTGTAGCACAGATGAGGCGGTCAGCTGACTAACAAAAACCCTCTCTTTTCTTCTATCTCCCAGAGGTATCACAAAGACGATGCCTCTACCTCAAGAAAACATGCCAGAGAAGGAGAGTGTGCTTCAGCAGCCTCACCATGGCAAACTTTCTAATGGCAACAGAGCAGGACCACTGGCAATCTTGCTATGTGAGGATCAACATGACTGTATGTAGTTATAATGCCACATGAACCAAATCCTAATAGCGTATGTCCAGAAAGATTCATGAAGAGTATGGAAAGTTGGCTGATTACATATTTTATAACAGGGCTGCATTATTAAAAGCACAGGAGTAAGAATATTTTGCAACCGTATTACTTAAAGCTGAAAACAATCCTCTTCTGAAAAATGTAAATATTCAACTTGGTTAAATCAAGACAATCACAGATAGACAGTTTTTCCCAAATCTTTGGCTGTATTGCAATGGTTGTTTCAATTTGTAATCTCCAACTAAACATTTCCTATCCATGGATTAACAATATATTTACTGACTTGTGTCTTTTAACAGTATTTATCCAACATAACAAAATAAACTGCAATTTGTTATACTTTTTTTTTTACAAAACATTTTATAAATATTTTTACAAAATGTATACAAAGCAATTTCAAGTGAGACATACTTTACAAATGAAGGTATTTAAGCAAATAAAGTCCATACCACACTGACAATAAGTGACACATCCTCTTTAAGTGAAGTCAGTCTGTAAGGCCTCCCTAATCTAACAGATAAATTATACTAACATCTTCAAAATGAACATAGTTTTCTTAATTGCCAGTTTAAAATTTGTTTTAATATTAGGCAGTATTAAATAACATTGAAATCACAATGCTGATCCAGCAAAATAATGAAAACATGTTTAAAGTCATGCACATTCACAATACTTTGCTGGACTTGAGCCCATATGATTAATAAATTCATACTTTTTTTTTTTTTTTAAGCACAACAAAAATACAACTCTTTCATTTACTGCTTCACCACGTACCAGAATTCCTTTAGAATTGAATTCAAAGGAGTGAACAACAGAACATTAACAATCTAAGATTAATCTTGCTAGGATTTTCAATGGGTTCCTCTCGTAAGCAGTTCAGAGAAATGTGTCTGACCAAATCAACCATGATTACTTTTTATAATTTGTCGGTTTTTATATGCCATTGTCCCCCATCCCCAAATGAGATCCAATAGAAGACACATAGCCTGATACTTCAATTATGTATTTGCTGCAGAGAGGCTGGAAACCCCATACCCATTTTGAGGTGGTACAAAAGCAAGTGGATCAATTAATGTGCAACTCTTCTTTTTTTTCCCTATAAAAGAAAAATCTGACTAACATACAGCTGTGTAACTTACTGTTTTCCTTCCTAGATAGTTTAGAACAGTTAAGTTTCCAGAACAATAAAATAAAATATGCATCAGGATACACAGCCATGAGCATATTATTAAATCTAAAAAGGCAATAGGTGAAAACTATATTGTCAGTTTTGCCAATAAGAAAACAACTAACCGCCTGAGAGTCTATTCTATGGACATCTAACTAAAAATTTAAAACTGGCAGTACTTATTATTACCTTGAATATTTTATACAACACTTGGGAATGTTGGATTTTTATAAACATGTACTTTAAAATTGGCACAATTGTTTTAAATGGCAACTAGTAACATACAAAACCAGTATTTCACGTTGAAGGGGATATGACTTTTAAGTAAGTTCATCTTTCTCACATTGCTTTCTAGATTTGGTTTCCTCTACCGGTCAGACAGTGGACTGTAGCTCAATACTGAGTTGCACTGTAATCTTCTACTGTCACAAGGATCTAATTCAGCTTTCTTTTGCATTATTCAGATGGACTGAAATAAACGACAGCAAAACCTTTTGTTTTCTTTCCTGGCAATCTGACTGACAACCACAGCTTGTCACAATGAGCCTCTATATCATGAAAATTGTAATTAGCAAGTCTGGAAAATGGCTGGTAATTTTTCTAAGACATTGTGGAGAAGGTCTGGGGGAGAACATGAGCATACCTTAGAAACCACAAAAGCTATATCCTCCTGAGCAGACATATGTACTACACGCACATGACGAAAGTCAGTGCACTTACGTGCACAAAAGCACTCATGACCAAAGTAAACTAGGAAAAAGCAGCATGGGCAGCAAAAAAAAAAAAAAAAAGATGTCATAGATTAAAATAAATAAATAAAATAATAAGATTCTATCTTAAAAACATGACAGCAAGCCAAATACAAACCATGCAATGGTTTCACTTGGCTCTACAATATGAATTAATAATTACACACTTTTCGATATGTTTAAACAATGGGATTGCTGATTGACTTTGGTCTGTACATATCTTGATAATCATGACTGCTATGGTGGATGATTTAACATTCTCTGACAGCAAAAAGCAAAAAAAAAAAAAAAAAACCAAAAAAACAACACTGGCCTTTAAATTTAATCAGAGTAAGGCTAATGTCCTCTTAAAATATAAGCCACAAATATCATAACAGTTTTCAAATAAAAGTGCTTTTGACACTTGGTCTAAAAAAAACAAACAACAAATAATAATAATAAAAAAAAAAAAAAACATTTATACCACTTCAGAAAGACTCAAGGCTGACTACATCCAATTATAAAACGCAAAATCTTTTCCTCAAGAGTTAACATATATATGTATTATATATATAAATTCATGGCTCTATCATGGCCTCATCCTGTACACTTTGCCATTTACTGGCTTCCATTCTACCTTCCTTAGTCAAGCATTTATTACTTCATATCATGCCACTGTGACTAAGATCATATAATATCATCCCACAGACTAAAGTTACCCACTACAAATATATCAAGTACTAGTTTCTGCTCAGAAAGCAATAGAAAAGCACTTTAAGTTTAAATTTTGAAGCCTTGTAAACACACTGATGATATCCTTCCAACTTAAGAATCCTAGAACACAGATTCATTAACAAAGCAAATAATCACTTCTGAAGAGAGGTACAGTGGGTTTTCCAGAAAAACTAAACATCTGATGATTTGTGGAAGAGAAGGGTAAGGGAGAATTGTTGCTTCCATCACTTTTTAAAAACATTTTCTTAATAAATATATCCTTTCAAATGACTGTGATTGTCAGTATATTACCATATTACACAGGGCCTAATGACCTGCAACCTTGTTATGTTGCAGTACTGCACAATTATCAAAAGCACTATCATAATAATACTTGAAATAGTAAGGCCCTAACAGACTGCATTCTAACAAGGATTAACTTTACTTGGATATCTCACTGTAACCACAATGAGTATTGCTCTCAAACACAGAACAGAATCTAGTTTAGAAAGGTTAACCTTAAATGCATGTCAGGCTGTACTTGTGGTGTCATTCACATTTGCTTCTGCTAAGAGAAACATAACTTGTCCATGGTACTGTAACTATTAACACTCTAAGATACTATTTACAGCTGCTTCTAAAATAGAGTCAGTTTCTACAACACCTTCACTGTGGTCTGGAATAAATTTTTCCAGGCAGTTTTCCTGTGAAGCAATAGGTGAAAAATTAGGAAATTCTAATTCAACTGAGCCGCTACTTGTCGCCTCATTTTGCGGCTGTCTCCCAGCTTTTTTAAGTTCCAAGATGTTCTTAAATGTAGTTTCTAAACTCTTACTGAGCAGTAAGTCTTGCTGGGGCTCACCAGAGCCTTTCCTGTTATCAGGATGTAAAACCTCATTCTTTGGAGAGCTCCTCAGAGTTTTGTCTTGGAGGGAATTATTACATGTTACCTTTGAGAAAGACTGAACTGTGTTCCTTGATATTTTATTGTGTGTTCCGTGACCACCTCTTGACACAGTTTTTGACAAGTCTTCAGAACTCGAAGAATTCTCAGTGGACTTGGCAAGATCTTTCCCAGCCATCTTTTCTTCAGAAAGGGCCACATACTGGCTCTCAGAAGAACAATTGGCTTTTTCAAACTTTAAAGCTTTAGTGAAGCTCTCCGATTTTTTAGTAGAAGCTATTCCTTCTTGTGGTGTCAGAACGTTGTTAGGCACTAGAGGAAGTTTACTGTGATTTGTGGACTCTGCTGAGCTGGATTTTGGTCGGTCTCTGGCTTGGGTTTTGGTAGCCTGACTTCGAGAAGGTAATGTTTTGCTAGACTGATGGTTACTTTTGCTGGACTGTGCTTCTTCAGCTGGTTTATCAAATTGTTTGGCAGAACAACAAAAATCAGCCTGATAACCATCTGAAAATTAAGAAGCAACATTTTACTTACATTACGTATACATCAAAATAACAAGATGCTCCAACATAGTTTATGAGTATTAAAATTCAAATAATATCCACAGCCTACAGATTCACATCTGCAGGAGATGTACGGATGCTTAAGTGCTCTACTGCTTCCAGTGTAGGAGATCACCAAATCAATCAGCATACTACACACATATGTGCACTGTAAAACCAGACTAAGAGCACTTCCCAGCATTCTAAATATGCAAATATGGTGTCTGGAAGACTAATAGCTTCTTCAATACATCCACTGAGTATCTTTTAACACATGCAGAATATGCATAACCTTTAAATAAATAGTAACTGTTATTTTACGCAAATAATGTGTTTCTAGTTGCTACGTTCAGCAACAGTCCGGTTAAAAATGCCATTTAAGCAGCCATAACATTCCAAAAGCAATACTTCATTAAGGTGAACAACAGCATCCATGCTTCATACAGCCATGTTCTTTCTGGCTGTCATCAAACTCAGATTCTTCCCTATGAGAACTGAGACCACATAGGAGTCATGACTACTGTCAAAATAAACTCAAATATTTCTCTGCCTAACAGGCCAAATTATTTTTTCCCCAAATAACTGCCTTCAACCTTACAGTGTTTCTGGATTACTGAATGGGAGTTACAAAAAATTTAACTTGCAACTGCTTATACAGCATTCTGATCACTGGAATCCCTAGGAATTAGTGCCTTACTGTGGCCACAAATATTTTTAAACACTCCATACTTAGGCTGGCTCTTATGAGATTCAGAAGTTAACCATTACCTACCAGGATCCACAAGTGCAAGACGCTTATCCCGGGTCAGAGATGCCCTTTCTTCCTGGTTAAACATCCTATCAATCATAACCATTTCTGCAGAGGGATTTATCCGCTGCAGAAAAACAAAAAAACCCAACCATTTCTGTAGTCACTCTATGTTGGTACCACAACAAAGCATTTGTAGCCTACTCTTCAGAGAAAAAGAAGTATCTTTCATTAGGTATTTGTAGACAATGTTCACAATTCCACAGCATCTTCAACAATCTTAACTGTGACCCAAACCCCTACTGAAACTCAAATCATTATCCACATTATACGGTACATTTTATTTGCTAAAGGTTTTTCAACAGAACTACTAAAACTATTCCAGTTTTAAGAATTGTACCTTTTCAGGACTGAATACGTTTACTACTGTATACCACGATTTTTAACATCATACAGCATCTTTCTCTTTTAGAAAGAAAATCAGCAAAAATCTTGCAATGGGACCACCCTATCATCTTGTTTCTTCCCTACACTTCTCTCCCATCTTTCTAACTAGCTGGTGCCGAGTTGCATTTTGCTGACAGTGCCTTCAAGCCAGGTGCATCCAGCCATCACAGAAGAAAGTTCACTGGCTATTAAGCCACAGCACAGGCAACCAATTCCAAACCTGAACACAACGTGAAATAACCTCTTCAAAATGACTGAATGGGATTTAACATACAACATACCAGATGCTACAAGAACAGATTTTAACCTCCACTTCCCCCCTGCACCCGCAATTACTTGCAAATATTTGATGGTTAGTATCTTTTTTAATGGAACTATTAGATTCCAAAACCATATTAATTCTAACACTCACATTATGTATTCCTGTCTCTAAAGTAGAGTGATTTAAATGTCTATTATACTCAAATTCAAAACTTTTCCAGGCTTGAAAACTAGCACGTCTGAAGCCACAATGACCTCTCCTGATCCTTGTAAAATACATTCTTAAAGTAACTTTGTCAGTTTTCTTTTCAGCTCATGCTTGGGATTATGAAAGCACTTAAATCAGAAGCACTCCTGATGAAAATCTGAGACTCCACCTAGCTCCTAAGGAGAAGTAGTGATTTCCTAAATTGTTGTACGATTTGGCTCCAATTATAATATGGCTAGAGGCCTCTGAATGGAGATTTTCAGCCTTCTTTCAGGCTCTATCACCCACAGAAATATACAGCAATCACCTGCCTGACTACCACAGCCTATTCAGTGCAAGTGCAAAATATAAGCAAGAGCAGAAGCAGCTCATGTGTCTTACGAAGGCAGACATACGATCTCAACCCATTTCACCGATCTTAAGATGTGCGCATACACTTAAAAATGCAGGTTGGCCATTGAGATTGCTGGTGCAGTGACAAGTACACTCTTCAAAATCTTCATGTACAGATTTATCATCTTCTTAAGGTGATAAACATGTATCAGCAAAATTAATTGTAATGCTAGTTCTCATCTTCATGTAGACGGTTTGTTTTTAACAAACTGAATCATATCCTATGAACATAAAAATGCATCTAGGTTGTACAACTTACCATTGCATCTTCTATAAGCAAACATCTGTATTTGTTCAGCATAGCCTGTGTCCTCTTCAGAAGCTGCGTAGCTACAGATTCAAATTCACTGTCCACTAGAAAAACAAGAGCATACTTTTAAATACTGTTCTTCAGTAACCTGCACAAATTTAAAAATGTTCCCCTTCTTATTGCTCTAACTCACATAAAGAATTTTCTCAGTACATTGATTACAAACTTATTCCCAATGTTTAAAAAGAAAATTACCTTTTCTTAAATCTTCCTCTGTTGGCAGTGATCCCTGGCACACATGGTATGAAAGAAGTCTCTGAACTGCATCATTTAATGATCTGAACCGACTTTTATCTGGTGTCACAGCATGCACCTGATCCTTCTGTAACTGTTGTAGAATACTACAAGGAAAATTAGTGATATATAATCAACATATACTCTAACACAAGTTTATACATTGAAAAAAAACTAAGAAGAAATTAACATCAGAGGAAATGTCAGAACAAAATTACAGAAGAATGACAACTTACAAAGCTCCTTTAGTTAACTGTTTAGCAGCAGGCCTTTTCTGTCCAACTAAATGACCATCCACCTAAATTCAAAATAAAAGACAAATTACAAAATATCCCCTCCTTAGCAAAGCCTAAGTACCAGCATTTATTTCTGCCAATTAAGTGTATCACCAATACTAAGTGTAACCACCACATAAGTATAAACACTTTCAACTATCTCCTATTTTCACAGGGCACTGTATCAGTGAAATAAGGAAGTCACTTTTCTTACATAAACCAAAGGTCTGAAATGTTGTTTGTAGGCAAATTCCACTCTAGCGCATATACATACATGCTTCACTAGGAAAAAGGTTATCAAATTTAGCAGGTGAAAAGAAGAAAAGGTACAACTGAAAACTTTTCCAAAGAAATCTGCTCTCAAGAACTGTCTCTGCATCTCCCAGCTGATGTCATCTTGCCCAATTTTGATGGATTAGACTATCTGTCAGGAAAGCAGGCTAAGGTTGCATACTTAAATTCTCAAAAGCCATGGTGGATAGGTGGTGGGTGAAAGTGGTTCTAGGAATTCTGTTTCAGTGTTGGTGCTACAGATATACCCATCAGGTAAATTTATGTCATCATCTCCTTTCCTTAGACATTTATGAAGCTAAAGTTTTTCAGTGGAACACTGTCCTAAGATGTGAGGCTCTCTGAGGTGGTAGGCTCACATTCCTACTGTATGAGAGGCATTACTGCAATCCAAGTATTCTCCCAAAGAAACTGTTCTGGATGAAAGTGTCTGCTTCATACAAAGTTGTTAAGTTTTTTTTAGTCAACTAGTCTTTGTTCACAGAGCAAAAGTCACTCATGATTTAAAAAACAATTGCATCAAAGCTCTTTTAAACTACAACATGGTTAGAAGGAACAAAATAGCATCTAGTACAGGGCATCCTTCATAGCAAAGTAGGGGCAGGATGAAGCAGGCACACTGCAGTGATACCTGCTGGCCAGAAAGCCTCCAGCTTCAGAGCATAAAAAGTATTCACTGCCACAAAAGAATGAACATCTGACCAACAGTTACAAAACCAAGTTGAACTCATAACTGAGCACTACTGTATCTTCTGCTCTATTCGTGTATCGGTAAGACAGAAAAATATTCATGTCATATTACACTGACAAATATATTTAAAGCAAGGAACAAAAATTCTAAATCAAATCCTCCCTTGTTTTCTTCCGTGACTATGTAGTTTAGTTCCATCCACAAAGAAGCCCACACTTTCAAGTCTACGTCAACACCCTCAGACTTGCTGCCCTCAGCTACTCAGTCCATGAATGTAACAAATGTCTCCTCCCTCCCGAAGTTCTTGTATTCCCTCTCCAAAAAATCTTGTCTCTATTTCCAGCCTCATATTCTGGACATAGTGTTAAATTTTTGTATATAGTTGCCATATATAGGAGGACTCGAGGGGGGAAAAAAAAAAAAAAAAGACAATATAGTAAAGAATACGACAGACAAAGACCAGATGGAATTTTTCTGCTACTTCTCACGAACCATGCCCTCCCCATGAGCTAGAGAACAGCTGAGTTTGTAAGAAGTAATGATAAGAGTAGGTCTAATTTATGTCCAACTCAATGAAGAATTGCTGTCATACAGAATTATTTTCAGGGAAGAGTACATTCAGACTCCACTTAATTAAATCTCAAAGCAGCATCTGGAGTATCACTCTGTAAAATACTCAATGTTTATTATGTCAATGTACAATCTAACAAGCTTGAGTGACTTCATATAGTCTAAAAAAACTGCAAGGACTCCTAGATTATCAATATGGAGTTGAAATATCCCTACTGACACTAGAATTTTAAGGAAAAGGGAAACATATAAATAAAAGTATTCTCTACCTGTATACTCTGTTGAACTGATGACGATCCTATTACTTTTTCTTGTGGCTGTGCTGATCCTAGAGATTGCTGTATGATTTTTCCTCCAGAGTCCTGTCCTATAAAAAATATGTTAAAAAGACTCTGTCATCCCAAGCAAGAACAGAATAATTTCATGTACCTAACCTGATCATTTTACTTGAGTTGTTAGCTTTCATGAGAAAGATGCATGCCTCGTATGCTTAGAAGCATTAGTGCAAATACCCTGTGGAGAAACTGGCTCATAAAAATGAAACAGGACTGATATTTTGTGCTGCAAACTTCAAAAATCCTCAGATAAAAATAATCTCCTACCATAGTACTGCAATGTAAGAAGAAATTCAAGTACCTTAAGTATAGTGTCCCAACAATTTACTGAAAATCATACAGTACATTTTATCAAGCTTTTCAACACCAACCCTCCCTCAAACATATAAACCAATTTTTTCTAGAGCTCCTGAAAATATTTAGACAGCAGGCATAATACTTTTTTTTTTTTTTTTTCTTTTCTCCTACGATTTCTAGATGGGCAGACTTCCTCCAATTGCCTTGCTCAGGAATTCCAACAGCATCTTAGCAGCCATGCTACAATTACAACTAACAAAATAAGAATTTACTTTTTTTCCCCAAAGAAGCCCACACTGTGCTGATTGTAGAGAATTACAGGGACAGCTTATACATAACAGCACACAAAAAAAAAAAAAAAAAGCAGGTAGATTATGGGACCTTTTTCAAAAGGGTTACTTAGGTATGAAGAGAAGTGAAGGTTACTGCATTTTTCTATTTGCTTTGAATATGTTGGTTTTCTTCTTTTAGTAGCATGGTGCTGCTTGAAAAGCCCAGTATTTTGCCATGAACAATGCATTAACTATTCTAACTGAAGTAAAACATTCAAAAACAAATTGAGTGATGACAGCCTGCACTTAACCTTATAATTGCTATTTCTCTTTCCTCTGTATCTGAAGCAGCCATCACATGAGAGGGTCTAGAAGTTTCACAGAATTTTTAGCAGATAGCCCTATTTTGAAAATCAGTTATTTCTATTTTCCTAAGCTGAAAAAAAAAAATAAGAAAAATGAAAGATGGTACAATTTCGGACTTTATAGAGGGGAGAAATAATTTCTTATTGTAGAAGTTCAACTTTTCACTCTACAAAATGAAGTGCCATGGCTGGGAAAAACAGAAGTTCAATACTGAAAAATTCAGTGTGGGATCTTCTAAAAATTAAATTCTGATAACTTCTGGGACCCTATCAGCATAAGCCATCAATGCAAGTCTGACACATCAAAGAAGAACTAATTTCTGTTGCTGGAGAAAATTAAGAAAATGATTTTAAAAAGACCTTAGTTGACCTGATAGTGTGTTGCTCAGAAGACTTGTTAGCTGAGGTTGTCTCAAATTATCCTGTGTCTTCGATGCAGAAACTGGTGATGTCTGGTTCATAGCTTTTTTCTGTGCCACAAACATTTAAAAAAAAAACAAAACAAAACAAACAAACAAACAAAAAAACCCCAAATATTTACTGAAAGCTTTAACAGAGGAAAAAAGCAAAAAGGCAACCAAATTTCAGCTCTACGCATCCTTTTTCAACCTCACACTCTTAAGTGGTGAAATTTCAGACATTTCAATTCCTCCTAAGTTCAAGTATTTTATAAAGTAAATCAGAGAGGAATAGAAATTATACTAAGAGTATAAATATATACCAGGTACCTTCTAGAATAACCATGATCTACCACTACAAGTGGCCCCCAGAAAGCCCAGCTTTTGAGTCTCAAAACTGCAAGATGACTAAATAAGCTGTCTCCACAAAAAAAAAAAAAACACCAAAAAACCTCTTTAGTGTTTAGCAACTACATGATACATGGTTTACAATGCAGTACAATATTTACAGTTATTATCGGTATTTTATAATGATCAAGGAAAAAAAAACAAAATCAAAAAAACTACAGAAGTGGAATAATAGCTTGTTGCTAATCGTGTGGTAAGTTAAATATTGGCAAAGTTTAGAAGTTCACTTATGGAAACAGCCAGCTGAATATATACTGCAGCTGCATCAACTGGACAAAAAAAAGACCAATTCTCACCTTAAAAGTAAACTCAAAAAAAATTTTTACCTTATTACTAAGTAGTCCTTTTCTAAAGAAAGTATCTTTTAAATTTTATGCTTTTACAAACTGCTTTAAAATGTATTTCTTTTTAAGGATTCTAAAAAACACCTCTTGCCTTGTCTTTGCTTCAAATCTGAAAGCTTCTAACTGCTCCAGACTCAGAACTACAGTGGGCAACATGCTAGCATGGTAAACAACAAAGAGAAACCCAAGAAACCTTTTCATCTCTAATTTGAATAGGTCAAACCTTGAAAACACATGCATAGTTTTAGTGAGGTCAAAAGACTCCTAAATGCTAAGAACGCACCCATCTAGCTCTATGGTAAGATTTTCAGGAGAGCTCACAGTTGGGTGATCTTACAAAGTCTATTCCTTTAAATGGGAGCAGAAATAGAACAGTGATAAGCAGTTCTGAAAGTATTACTACAAATCATCAACAAAATCTTCTGAATTAATGGAAGTGACAGACTCATTCACTCAGTCATTGACTTTAGAAAATACTGAGTGAAATGATGTCTCTGGGTTACAGTAATTTTCAGCAATTCCACAGTATTTCTAACAATACAAACTAGCAAAATTAACATTCTCTGTACTAACACCAACTTTAATACTTTCTTAACCAGATTTTAGCACAGCTTAGAAGCATTTTTTTGGCTACCTTCTCAAGCAGCTTTCATACCTGACCAAAGGCAAACTGTTGTTGTGTTACTCCAATTGACGTGTGACTAAAGGTGCTGACAGATTTGGAAGAGGATGCTGGAAGACGATGTGATGCACTGACGGGAACTTGAGTTCTGTTCTGCGTGAGCTGATCTCCAGTAAAGTTTCCTCCTGATGCAACCGACTGAACTGATGGTCCCAAGCTAGGGTGTACTGAACCAGAAGAACTTGCAACAGCAAATCGATTAGAAGCTGACATATTTGAGACTGTAGACTGCCCAGGTGACATCGTAGTAAAACTCGATCTACCTTGAGAAACATTAGCTTGACTGGGTGACAAATGCAACACCGTTGGCGATGCCTGCTGCAGTGGCACCTGTCCACCAACAATTTGTGAAGTTCCATGATTTACTATAACTTGGTTTCCAGGAGTTGTGAATGTCTGGCCAGAAACAAGCTGAACAGCTGTGTTCTGATTATTCAGCATCTGTCCTGAATACGACTGGTTGGCTCTCAGCATGTTTGTAGAGTTCCTGTTGAGCATTACATGCTCAGCAGACACTTGGCTGGGAACCAGCTGGGAAGGCTGAGTCTGAAGAAGTTGTCCATTTATGGTCTGGACGTGATGAACTGAATTAGAATTAACAGACAAACTTGTAGGTATGAGAAACTGGTTTTGAGGTGCATGAGGCTGTCCCATAGGAGAATGGATAACAATACTACCTCCAGCATTGCTAACTGTCTGAGGTGTAACTGATTTTCTTGTATTTTGTTGATTAACTATATTAACAGACATATGAGGACCGACTACTGAACTCTGAGGTGAGTTTGCAGAAGCAAACGGAATCCCTTGCTGTACGTGATGTTGCTGTATTCCCAAGTTATTCACATTGTAAGCAGTCTGCTGACCCATCTGGATAGGCTTTGGTTGGATATTAATGGGAACTTTGTTTGAGTTTGGTGCCAAACCCCTTTGAATGATGATATTATGGACAGGCAATGACGTCTGAAAATTTGTGCTGTTAAATGGAACGGTTACAGGTTGTGCTACTGGACTTGAATTTGAGTTACCAAACAGTGAGTTACCATTTGGAGTTTGTCTATGAACCAAGAGGCCACTACTCATGTTTGCAGGTGTTTGTTGACCGTTGCCTTTCAGTATTATCTGAGATCCATCAAGGTTATTAATGGTCATCATTGAAGGTTGATTACTAAATGAACCAATTAGCTGTATCTGCCCAGAACCACTGATCTGGCTGCTATTAGATAAATGCTGGCTGGGAACACTAATTCCGACATGTTGCATAAAGCCATGTTGCACACCAACTGTATTGCTTGCAAAAGATGCTCCAACAGGTTGCTGTACCACTTGAGTAACTCCTATAGGTTGCAACGTCTGACCTGAGTAATTAGAAACATTAGAAGCCTGAGTAAAGGATGCTGATGAAGAAGGATGAAGCTGAGCTTGTGCAAACTGTTGGCTAGAACCTACACTGGCATCCAAATATGCCTCTTCTGCCAAAGTCTGTTCAGTAATATTGGCCTCCTGCAAGGACTTCTGAAGAATATCAAAAGGCTGATCCTCAGTAAGATCAGGTAAAGGAGAAGATACAAGTTCATCTTCAAGAAACTGAAGGCTACTGGACAGCTGCAGTCCATCACTAGGCCCCTCTCCAAGCTGACTGCTTACACCTTTTACAGACGACTTAGGATCAGTGTTCTGCAATGCAAAAAAAGAAATAAATCATTTTCAGACATTCCAAGCTCTACACTGTTTCCCCATTAAGCTTTCTTTCATGCAAGCAAACTTCCTTTACAAAGCCATATTCTTCGCATAGTATGTATATAAGGTGACATTCACCCCTTCCAGTGGATCAGCAACGCTCACTTCCCACTCATGCCCTTGTAAACAGGCTGCTGGAGACACTACTGTCCCTTCAGTTCTCAAATCTCCCAATTCCACAGCACTCAGCTCTGTAGCTGCACTGTTTCAAGAGGATGTGACATGCTCCTGAAGAACCATCTTGCCTTCCTCAAGCTGAGCACAGACAAAGGTACAAAAGAGAAGAGTGAAAAGACCTCCACTCTAACTCAATTTGGGGCAAGGTTTCAGTAGCAACAGTATTAGCAGGGGAAAGGCAGGAGAAAGCTGCTCTTTCACTGACTTCCTCTATCAAATAAGATCCATCTTCAAAATCCTACCAACGTTTCTATAGTCACATAGTGCAAACTAGTGACCATTTCATAACATTAAGGAATTACACTAGTTCTTTGTTTAGAAAAATTTTAGAAACAAAGCAGTAAGAAAAGCAATGCTACAGACTTTGTGATTTAAGCAAGTAAAAAGATTAGGGAGAACTATAAACACTGAAACAACAAGCAAATATTAAGCAGCACCTTGAATGAAGAAATCCTTCAAATCTACATCCATAAATACTGTGATAAGGAAAGTCAGAACCTACTTTACTTTGGCCTACTGTCACTAAGGTTTTACTGAAACAAAATTATGTCCAGAAACTCTAGACAACGCAAGTATCAGGTTTCTACAGGTGGAATGATGAATTCAAATGCATACTAGTACTTGCAATAGTTTTAAGTTAAACAGAGTACACCTTTCTAATTTGCAAAATCGTATCTCAACTATTCAATAACAACATCCAATTTCTTTTTTAGGTCAGGATAAATGCTAAATGTGGGTGTGAAATTCAGTCACATTCATATTCTGAGCCTTCACTCCCTGAAGGTCATCGACACTTGTTTTCACCTCCTATAAACAGTGTGAAATGCTGCTAGCTGTAATTATCACATGCAATAATGTCCCCACCCTAACTTCAGTTCCCCGCATGTATTTATTTGGAATTTTACCCCAATCTGTTTCTGAATCAGCCTGTGTATTTTATGAAACTTCAGTCATGTTTTGAAATACTGTTCTTAAAAATCAGTGTTTTCAAAATACAATTATAAAATTACAATAAACTTTTTGAACATTTATGTTAACAGAAGGAATTAAACTGGTACTTAAATGTCTCAATGTCTGCACCTGATGAACCTAAAGTTACAAATCAGGTTCTCAACTGTACCTAGCTACCACCAGACAGAGCAAAAAGGAGGCACTAACTAGGGAATTATAAGGACCCATAACTGTCAGCTTCTTGTGGAGAATTCCCTACTGCATCTATAACACGTCTCCAGTGACAATGACCAACCTGGAATCTTTCACAACTGTGTAACTCAATAGTGCTTCGGTTAATGTTATTATGGTTAGGACTAACAATACAACTATTACAAGTAATAACAGATATTCTTGACTGCATGTAATACTAATAGCTTGAAACTCTCCAAGGGGAATGAGGAATTCCAAGTTTCATTCCCTGCTCCCAGGACTGTTTAACATCCAAAACCAGTTTTATGTGCATAAACTGGAACCAGGGACTTTCCAAGTTAACATCTGAGTCATTGCTGCCCAGATTCAGAACAGCCATGCAGAACACCATATTAATTTCAACAAGAAATCTGTGCTTCTGCAACTTCATGAATCTGCTTACCAACACGAGTCTTACTGTCACAGGCTCCGTGAGTATTTTGCTCTCTTAAGGTGTTCTGCCATACTATAATAAGGAAGGTGGAAGCAGTCACCGAGTACAAGCCAGATAACAGGACAATGGCTAAGAAACCCTTTCATAAGAGACTAATGATCACCCAAGAAAACCAATTTGGAATCAGAAGAGGTGGTATACAACCATTCAACTCAGGGGTGGGAGGAAGGAGTGGACACTGCTTTCTCATCCTTCAGTCAGCAGGAATTTAATCTTGTTTGTGTTAGGTGTTGGCTGAGCATGCTTACCAGCTGAGGCACAGAACCCTTGACAATGAATTTGTAAGCTCTGCCACTGAAAGGCATGAGACGGGCATCAAGACAGTCAATCCTACTTCATGGTAGCAATTCTGAATACATACAAAGACAGAACTTTCAGTATCTGCAAAAACTTCAATAACAAACTCAGAAGCCTTTAATTTTTCAGGTATCTTAAAATATAAGCAGAGACTGTGAAACCATCCATTTATATTTATAATTTAGATACCCCCGTGCTCCTTCACAATGCACCGTAAGAACCTATCTCTGCAATCAAGTCATTCTCATTATATCAGCACAGGGGTCTCACATGAGGGAGAGAAGAAAAGATGGCATTGGTATTCATTATGAAAATACAAAAGGATGTGAACAGAGCATGAGAGGAACAAGTGCTGGAGAATGAAAATACAGTAAGTCATCCTAGGAACAGACACCAAAAATCCCTCCTCCTCTCCCCACCTGCCTTCTAGATTACGTACTTCCCAATCTCATGTACCAGAAAACTCTGCTGGCTTTCACCAAATATTTTTGTTTCTTCCAACTGCTACTCCCTATACAACAATCCCACCTTGCCCAGGAATCTCCCATTCAAAATTACTCCAAAAACTCACTTTCTGAAAATACACTCGAAATACACCCTGACTCCTTCCCAGATACTCATGTTTATCTCAAGAATTACAAAGAACAACTAGGAAGTTTAGGCTATGACAAATGCATGTCATATGTACCCCTTTCTTCCTCATAACCTCATTTTTCTTCGGGTAAGTCCTCAAAACCCACCTCTGCCATGCTGCATACAGGAAGCTGCTGTCCAGTAATGGCAATCATGGTACCAAGTTGAAACCACGGTTCCTGATTCGCTGAAAATTGGGCACACCCCATTACTGTTTGTATCCCAATCCCCCACCACTATCTCACCCAGCTTAACTAGAGAAAGAACTGTCACCTATGTTCCTTCTACAATATTTTATATTGATACTGAAGGGGGAAGGGCAGGGGCAAACACTTCACAGTACTGTGGCTACAGAGAAGTCACTGGTTCTCTACACACAGATAAACAAATTTCAGGATTTATTTACACCAATGATTTAAGGTGGCTCCACACCTACAAGTATATCCACATACCCGTTAGGAACATGGGACAAACAGACAGAGTCAAAGTAACAGTACAACAGAAAGGAGAATTATCAAGGAAACCTTCTCTATGTATTCAAATAACTGAATTGTGGGATGAAGAATTCAAGTTTTTTTAAAAACATGCCAATGAAATGGAAGACATATGGGTCAGAAGGGATCTCCAGACATTATCTAGTCCAACCTTCTACTCAAATTGGGACTATTGTCAGAACTAGAGCAGATAAGCCTTGGCTTTATCTCCAAGGATGGGGATTCCACAACCTCACTGCATAAAACTTGGCCCAGGGCTGCAATATACTCCTGGTGAAAAAAGAATACTGAAGACTACTTGCAACATCTAATTTAAAGTGACTTCACTAACAGTGATGTTACAGGAAGGACACATCGCAAGCTAACTACTCCATCTAAAAACCAAAATACCCCTACTCATTAATTTTAAAAAATTGCTAGCTCAGATGATACTTAGAAACAAGAAACAGAACTATCCTAACATACACATGAAATGTATGAATTACCAACTTTTATGGTCTACATTTGAGCACTACTACACCTACAATCACTAAAATTGCAAGTCCAGTTTACTGGAGAGTTACACTGGAGAGTATTTTCTCTGCTCGGCAAGCTGTTTTACAGATTTACAAAACATGGTCCAACAGCGCGGTATCTTTCAATTAATTCCCCACCGAAAAACCAATGAAATACTTAAAATACTAACAGCATGAGGTGGTTTTATGTTAGCACTCGTTATTTTTGTACAAAAAAGGTCAAAACCCACATCTAATTCAGTTTTATAAAAGCCAAGTAAAGCCATAACAGAAGCATGCAATCTCAATACAAATATAATTTATATCCTAACCACTTACATTGGAGTTGGCGAAAATTGAATTTGAGTTGGCTACAGAATATTCTGCATTAGTCAAGTCTTCATTGCTCTGGTAAAAGACAAAAATCATGTTTAGAAATAATACACTCAATGAAGCTTACGTATGCCTAATACACACAAATGCTACTTACAGATTTACTACTAGGTCCATGTAGAAAATAATTCAGCGCCTGTGGGTCCCTTAAGAGAGGGGAAAAAAAAAAAAAATTACCACTTTTAAGAAGCTCTTCCTACTAAGGAGGCTAATGTAACTAAGCCAGACACTTTATGCATATAAATCTGGTTTGCAGTAAAAACACATTTCTTTCACTGACTCCAATGCAAAGATGAAAGTTAATACCATCTGAGGATCTGTGTTTCTGTATTAGCACAATTTCAGATGTTGGTCATATTTGCTGTCATTGTACCAAGGCATTTCAAGCAATAAACTATGTTCATCACAAAATTTTAGTTGTATTCTATTTTACTTCACTTTACAAGGGTCTTACTCATACTCTCTTAAAACACACAGTATTTTATGACATCACATAGTACAAAACCTAAGGAAAATAAATACTACCACCAAACGATATAAACGAAGTAAAACAGGTACCGTCTCTAGCTACTGTCTAAGTCAACACGGTATTTACAAACCTGAATCTTTAGCATGTTTTCTGCCACTCTTAACCTAAGTTAGCAAAAATTTATGCTTTCCAGAGCAACAGTCCCTTCATTTAGAGAAGAAAGCAGCACCTTCTCCAAGGGAAATCAACCACAGAAATAACTGATTAAATATTATGAAATACAACTTCAGTGTATTTCATTAACTTAGCACTATCACTGAATAAAACTCAGATTAAAAATGTAGTCTGATAGAATGAGTGTTGGCAATTCAAACAAATCAAAAATACATTAACGTAACTGCACATATAGACCAAGTAAAGAACATTAAAAGGTTGTGTTACATGGAATTATTTTAATACAACAATTATACAGCATTTCCCAACATATCCACTAGCATGAAGAGTAAAATGACAAGGAATTTTTTTATTTTAAAACATCATTATTAACAAGTAATAATAAAACATTTTTGAGAAGCTGGAGATTCCCATGCATAAAAATATTAATTCACAACATCTTTCCTTCTCTCTTGATCATCCTAGAAAATAAAGGGAAAACAAGTTAAAGATCTTTCAGGTTTACAACTACTCTTCTAAAAGCACAAATACACCTATATTCCTTTTTTTTTTAATTTAAAAAACAAATGGCATTCACGTGTTTATAAAAGACGTGTTAAACAGGAAGTATTTGTCAGGGCCTCTATGGTACAATGATGTTTACAACTCAGAAGCGATTATATATATTTTCAACAAAAAGTGTTGTTATTATAGTAGATTACACTAAATGTCAAGAATTAAGGAGAACAGAATTCATGATCTCATATAGGGCTCTATCATGCTTTTGAGTTTTACCAATAAAGTAACCAGGCCATTTAATACTAATTACACTCACTGGCTTTAAATCATGAAAAACGCAATTAAAAATGAAGAACACTTCATCACCTTAAATACTGTCTTTAGCAAGGAAGACATTTTAGAAGGCACTTACCGAAATCAAATATCAGATAGAAAAAAATGATGTTTTCCATTCTTCTAGATGCTTAAGACAGTAATTGCTGCCAGCAGCAGGAAGAGCACTGTAATTTTTCACACGAACACTCATCTGTACAGAGAGCACTTCATTTTGAGAACCACCTGTGAACTTGTACCAGAATTCTCATGATTCACACTCATGACAGGGCAGTTAATTGTCCCATGCAGTCAATTATCATCTTGATGTTCCAAGCAGGATGTGTTTTCATACAGCTACCACCAGTAATCCTGTACAGTCTACTTCACAAAATATAACTGTGAGCCATTACTGGCAATGCTTTTGCTATAGTAACCCCCAAATTACAGCAGCCACTGTGGTGATACTTTGTTTTTTCTGAAGTTAAAGCTCTCACTGGTTTTGCTGGAAGCTTTGAGTGCATGAGAAAGGTAAGAGGCCTACTCATCTACTACATTTAAGACAATAAAAAAATCTTACATGAAGAAGAAATGATCTACGAAACTGATGTCATACTAATTTCTGGCAGAGTTTGAACTAAGTATCGTATATGACATGCTCCACTTTCTTCTTACATTTAAAATGCATTATAGTGTCTTATCTGTTCTTGAATACTAACATAAATGTTTGCCAAAGGAAGACAACTTATCACATACACAATCCACAAAAACCTTGCTCATGCTTCCGCTATTTTATTTGAGCTTTCCATATAGAATTATAACCTCCAAATATATTTTATGGAAATAATGGAAAAACCAAACAAATAAAACAGAACAAAAAAAAAGGACCAAAGTATCTTTGAGCAAAATGCTGATAAATTCTTGTTTATTGTGAATACTTATCAGTACTGGGTAGCAATCCTACTTTTCCAACATTTTTCTGCAAAGGCATGTTATTAGAAAGAATTATTTATAACTAAGGCAGTAATTTTACTTTTTCCTTTAAAATACAAGCACGGTGTTAACAAAGTATCTAGTTCCGCTACTTAAAAAACCCAAGATCTTTATCTTTTCTTTGCAATGAAGCTTGTAACAACATCCCTAGTAATATGCTTCAGCTCTGACTTGATACTACCACTAGCTGAGAAGAGAATCCAACCTCCAGGCACACCCACTCCTCAGCCTCTCTTGAGGAGAATGTCAGCCAGTGGACTGTCAACTAGCATACACTGGGATTAAAGGCTTTGTGATACACACATCTCCACGTAGAGGAAGTGAAGCACAGCTACTCATTCCATTTGCAAGTCTAGTCTTAAGACAATACGGAGATAGAATCAACTTCTAGAAAAGATGATTTTGCAAAATTATTTTTCCCAACTTTTCTAAAAAAGTTGCTTAAGGAAAACTTACCCAATAAGATCAAGGAGACAGGATTCATCATCATCATCATCCATGACAACTACAACAGAAAGGGAGAGGATGGGTATTTGATATGTATGAAACAAAGGATTGCTTTCAACAGTAACACCAATTTAAAATATCTCAGGTTTTTAATTAATGATTTATGAAGTTGACGAATGTCTACTGCTGGTAAAGTTCTTAAATAAACCTGCATCTTCTACAGAGGTCCACTGATTTACCTCAAAATCAAATTCAGTCACATGTAACAATGCCCAAAATCCCAGGCAATGTTTTACCATTTAGGGCTTTTTTTTAGAATTTTAAACTGGAGAAAGACAAATGATTAACCAAACTTATAAACAGAGCTTCTATGAATTAAAAAAATTAGCAAAAAAATCAACACAACGTAATCTCGAAACTCCATTTAAAATGCCTCTATAGGGATTTACTCCCAGCTAATCCCAGTGAAGGGATAACCGAACACTACAGAACCTACAAAGACTGTTACAAATTAGTGGCTATAACACTGACCAGCCAAAAAAGTAAACAAATTTTGGCCAGTCCCATGACAGTGCTGTTATAGGCTAGAACCAAAACTATAGCCAAGACATTACAAAGCCTGAAGAGAACACTATTTTCTAGCAGACCTTTCTTAGCTATTGCTAGCGACAACATGGCCACTTCCAGTGTCTCCTCAACAATACTCAGAAATGTACTTAAACTTGTGATTAGTAGCACAGAGTACGGCCAATCCTTCCAACCACAGGTGGGGAATTCATTTGCATTAGCCAAACTGAATGTAAGCATCCATTCACTGGGTGCAGAGCATTTTTAGCCTCGCAGTATCATGACCACCAACTGGGTCGGGTGCTGCCTGTACCACACACATTCCATCACTCTTTCCTCCAATCGCTGTTCCATCGAAGCTTCTGTTTGCACATCCTGGTGGTTCTCCTGTTCACCATAACTCTCAAAATGTCATCTTGGACTGTACCTTCTCCCGTGTCCCTGTCAGTAACTCTCAGGACCACTTTATCCTCCCTTATTCTCTCTGTGAAGGTGCCATCTAATCCACCAGTTCAATTATCAACTGATGCTACCATTTCCTAAACCTCTTGGTAACCTGCATTCTATTTAGTTATCTTCACATTATTACCTAATCACATCAAATTGATCACTGTGCATTCCATGCTTGCTTTTTTCCCAACTTCCCTTAAGAAGTCTGCTATCACACTTGTTACTCAAATTTATTAATATAGTTTTGACTTTAATTCATTTTGCTCTCTCTCTTACTTCCTGCCAAATAGAAGCTTACTCTCCCCGATGAGATCCACCTTAATCATTCTTTAGGCCCTTCCTCATACAGATCTCCATAATGATAAAGACAATGAAGGGACTGAAGCATCTGGTATATGAGAGGCTGAGAGAAGCGAGACTGTTTTGCCTGGGGAACAGAAGGCTATGGGGCACTCTCCCCTGTGTATGTAAATACCTGGTGGGAATGTAAAAAGACTGAGCCAAACTTTCCTCAGTGGCATCCAGTGAATGAAGAAGAAAGGCAAGAGGTACAATTTGCAACAAGCAAACAAGAAAAAAAAAACTAAGAAAAAACTTTAACCAACATAAAAACAACAAAAACCTCTGAGTGTACTCAAATACTGGCACAAGTTTTCCAGCAACATTTGAGAGTCTCCATCACTGGAGATACCCAGAACTCAGCTGGACACTGCCCTGAGCAGCCTGCTCTGGCTGAGCCGCTGTCAGCAGCATGGTGCACGAGGTGATCTCCAGACCTCCCCTCCCACCTCAGCTGTCCTGTGATTCCATAATCTCTTTTCTAAAATTTTTCTATACTCCACTGATTTGAATCTGGTTTATACTTTAAACTGGCAGAGGGTACTCTGTCCCTTGGACTGTATAGCCTCATTCAGATTTTTTCTTCAGTCTCCTGTGTTTTAGTTTGCAGTGAAGGTGAAGCAGAACCAGAGCATACATCACTATAAAGATCCCTCAGTATCACCTCTCTGGGAAGACAGGAAAACAAAGCACAACTACAGAGAACTACCTCAAATGTCAACAAAATCAGTATTCATGAGCTGATTATGCACCTTAAGAAAAATAATTTCTCCCATGATTCAGTATTACATCTGCTCACTTTTGCATACAGCCACCAGCATGAGCACTGATCTTGCAATGTAATGCTAAGCAAGTAACATGACATTTTATGATGTCACAAAATTCAAATGTAAATGGGCATTAGTAAGAACAAATTAATAAGCTATTAAGTGATTAGCATTCTGCTTTAACTGCAGCTAGTACTACCTACAGAAAGCTGTTATTTCCCTTAACAGCTAAACATTATATCCATCTCTCAAGAGCAAGGTTTCATAGACTCCTAGCTAATCAAAAGTAAAAATCAGTTCTATCGAGAGTCGACAAGATCTTTGTTTTCACACCGCATGCCTAGTTTTGAAAATCCCATCCCATGTGCATATGGCAATACGGACATCATTATTTAAATAGAATAAAATGTCTTTGCTTTACCAAACTAGGTATTATCTGTGATTATACTACGAGGGTTCAACATTATCAAAAGTGACCACACAGAACTTTGTTCATTCAGTGCTCCTTCGGGTATCAAAACTACTAACTCAATTTAGACAAATGTTGTAAATTCCCCGAATTTTTGAAAACCTGCATATAATGATCAGAAGGAAAATGAATTGCACAAAAAGACCAGTGAGAGTAATGGTAATACATATCCTTAACGGTAATACATATCCTTCGCTATTCAGCCCTCTATCTGAGCATGCAGTTGGCTTTATTAGAAAAAATAATCTGCTGGTTTTCACAAACATGATACAAGAAAAATCTACCCAACATACTGTAAACTCATACCAGTTTATGACAGACAATTAGACCCAAACAAAACAGCTACATTTTTGATAAATGGCAAGAATCACAAGCAGTGCCCTCCAGAAGTGCTGCTTCTTAACAAGCTTTAAGAACATTCTGGTCATCACCAGCAGAATTCTATACACACATGAAAAAGAAGTATTATGTCACCTTTTTTTTTTTTTTTTAATGAGCGTTTACCGAAGAGCTGATCTGTATAAAACCATTACCAGGTTTTTATATAGCTGATCAGTGTACCATCAGAGAGCCACAAACACACCTATCACACAACACTGAAAAGTTGTTCTGCTCAGCATGCACAGCCTAAGGGGCTACATGCTCCCACACCTTGAAAACCGCAAATAAAGCACAGACAAATCACTACCATCTCAATAACCCCACAAACAATAACCAGACAACTCTAACATAATGCCGCATAGCAGTGCCTTCATGAAATACCACAGGACCAACACACAATTTAAACAGCACACGTAAGGGTACGTGCTCTGTGAACAATCAAGATCACAACCAAGCCACAAACCTACCCATTTAGACTAAATTCTGCTCCTGTTTTGCCACACATAACAAGGTCTACACATTCATGTAACTGCAGGTTTAAATTTTTTTAACTGATGCAGATTTTCAAGGAGGATTAGTGTCCTGTCAACTTCAGGACAGCAACAGAAGAGGTGCACAATCAGACCAAGTCCTTGCACACCCAAAAGCAGCTACTTCTTCAGTCTATTTATTAAAGAGGGCAACTTTAGCAACACATGACCTTGACACAGATGATCATTTAAAAATGTGTTAATAACAGCAAGCCTATCCTATGAAATTTCCCATTTTCTACATCACAAATGGTAGAAAAGTTTGCTCTTTTCTTGACAACTATCTTTTCAGGCTTTCTGTACACAAGTTATACAAATTCTGTTCTCCTCACTGTTAACATACAGTGGGCCAAATCAATGACTGATGTATCAAATTGGTATAAACAATATTAAGCCAAGACAAGTTTGAAAATAAAAGTTGATACAATGAGTGGAATTAAAAGATTAGAGTTATGTAGCCTAGACCAGTGGTCTCCAAATCAGGCTGTGTGCAAGGCAATCCACTGAGGTACAGGAAGAACTATCAGTAGTATATGCATGTAATTTATAAAAAACTTTACCAATACAGGGGTGTGATCAAAAACATATGGAGACCACTGGCTTAGACTCTTAAAGACTGACTTATTTCACTAGTTGTATCAGCCGAGGAGGGCTTCAGCCTGTGGGCAAGAGGTGTGGCTAGAGGCTTCACACAAGGCCTTGTCTGAGCTACTGGAGCCCATGAGTGCACCCAGGGCCCTGACAAAAGCCCACACTAGAGACATTTTGGGGAAAATATGCATTGGAAAGATTCACACAACCTGCTGGAGAGCTGTTACAGTTCAGCCTAACAAATATCTAGTTAGCATCAATATTGTTCTACAGTGTCTTTTTTTTTTTTTATAAAAAAAGTAACACAAAAAAATCTGTTTATCATAAGTAGGCCAAACTCAGCCCTGCTAGTGCATCCAACTAATTTACAAAGGGCAATCCTTACTAATTAGACACAATCCAGCACAGATATTCCCTGTAACTTATTATTAGCAAAGCCTCTACTGTTTTATTTCATTCCCCTGCTACTGCACTGGTGAACCCAGTATATACTTCAACTTGGGTCGCATGTACTTGTGGAAGCAGCACTGCTTATCCTTTCTGGGAAATAACCAGAGTGCCCTTTACCGTACGCTCCCAAACAGAATATAAAAAAAGGTGAAAGTAATAAAATTGACAAGGAAATCCCAGGTATGCAGGCCAATCCTCTGGGGGACTGTTATTATTGGCCTTAAAGCCTCTGCCTCCCTTTCAACTCTCTCACCTACTACAGAGTGAAGACCAAAAAAAGAGGAAGAGAGCGGTCCTGTGCCACCCTCATCTACTTTCCCCAACTCAGCTCAAGGCTTTGAACAGTCACCTAGAACAGAAAATTGATCTCACAAAATACATTGATCTGTTTCAACTTGGATTAGCTTCTTGATTTGGTTCTGGCTTGCCACAGGGCTACAAGAATGCTAGTGCCAGCACAAGAGAGGGAAAAGGAATGAGGGAGCTGGGTAGTTAAGTACAGGGGAAGGCAGCGGTGCTTCAGCCAGCTTGAAGCAATTGTTGGGACTGCAGCTGCACATGTACCCTTAATACCACCGCCACTCTCACCTCAGCTGCAGGGCAGGCAGCAGGTCAAGGAAGTGATTATTTCCCTCTACTCAGCACTTGTGAGCTCCCACCTAAAATACTGTATCCAGTTGTGTCATATACCCACACACACACCCCCTTTAAAAGAAACGCAGAAAAGCTTGAAAGAGTCCAGCGGAGTGCCAGTAACACCCTGCAGGCACACAACACAAAGTCTGATGGAACTACATTTCTTCAGCCTGGACAACAGGGGGCTAACAGAGGTGCTACCTGCGGTCTACCACTAACTAAGAAGGGTACTGAGACAAGCAGAGCCAGCCTCATCTATGTTCAGGAAGACACAAGGCAACAGCCAAAACATGCAACACAGAAAATACTGATCAGATACAGGACAAAAAAAAATTCACAAACAAGAATGCTCAAGCAAGAGGGTGGAATCATCCTCTTTGGAAATTTTCAAAACCTCAAACGGCCCTGACCAACCTGTTCTAACATTGAAGCTAGTTCTGCTTACAGCAGAGAAGAGGGCCACATAACCTCCAGCAGTCCTTACCAGCCTAAATTTTTAATCACCTTGCTACACAATCCATGGTACCATGAAACACATGCAGCATCTCCAACCTGCACAGTCATTAAAACTGGATTTGTTCAAAAACCGTCCAACTATTCATACATGCTTCATATACTGTATATTATTTTTGTAATTTAAAAAATGGGAGTATTCAAAACTACTGTAAATACTGGATTTTAAATTCACCCAATTTATATTCAAGCTTGTCACAAAAGGATTATTTTCCTTTCTCAAAGTCACTTATAATTTCATACAACCTTAATACATAACTTCAGATACAAAGCAGTAAAATACTATTTTCACATTTTGTATAAAGCCTAAGATACTGGCTAGTTTAGAACAGCAACATTTAGAGCAGTAATTCCCAACAAAAAAACATCAAAACTTGATAAGCCACAAGTAAATAAATTTATCGGCAAAACTGTTGTAAAAATCTACAGACTCTTAATTTCCATGCAGCTACATGGGATCAATTCCTGACTGGCAGCATGCTGGCCCATGACTTCTGAGAGTGAACACTGACCTTTGGAAATCAATGCTTTAAAGCAAGGAAATGACTGCTGTAGTTACAGCTTTGTAGCGGGAGATAATCAAACTTGCATACAGTAACATGCATAGCACCTGAAGCAACTACTGCTTGAGTTATGAGATATGCCCACTAATCCTTACAAAATCAATAAGACTTTGCACACATCCAGTCAGCAGGAACTCTTGACGACACCTCCGTCATGCTTTATAATGGATCTGAGCCATCAAATCTTCTGTACTGTTCTGTCACCCTACACCACTCTCCACAATTTTCATCTACAACCCCAACATTAATAGTAACTTCCCTATGCAGTATTTGAAGAAATACACTGTCAGTGTAACAGTAATCATCAGAACAACAAAAATAGAAGAAATCAAACTTACTGTAACAGTCACTGTAGAGAATGGCATTGTAGTGAACTGAATGTGCTACAGCAAGTTTATGATGTTTTTATCCCTCGTATCTTTTCTGAATACAGATGTAAGATAACTCTATTAAGCCAATACACAAGCATCCATCCCTTTTTAAATTATAGCAAAGGATCACAGAAGCATTAAATGATTCCACACTGACTGCAGAGGCAAAATACCCTGAGTCGAAGTCTTTCCCTCACACAAATTTCCACCATGACTCCCATTAATTTTCAGAGTGTTAATAATTTCACTCAGCGTGCTTCTGAACTAGAGGAAAATAAATAAAAAACAATAATTTTAAAAAGTGGTATTTTACCATATATTAGGTACTGCATATCATTTAAGCAGTATGCACTCCAGTTTGCTAAGGTGCTGTGCTACTGCCTTACTCACTGTAAGGTGTCACACTCTTAAGTTCCTAACACACAGCCTTGGATTCATTGAAGGAAACTTACCTACACAGGGCCCACCAGCCCTTGCATTCTCTGCAACACAGGAGTTTAAAAAAGGAGTAAAAACTCAAACCCTTATTACCATGTATTTTCAGCTTAGATTTCAAGTCCATATTACTTTTGAACAATCTAGTACCTCACAAACTACACAAATTCAGATTCTCGTAACTAACACAGTATTCAATGGAAAAGAGGTACTGAAAAATTTGATTGCAAACTAAAATCTCAATTTTATTCAGGTAAAAACACAGAAGGCATAATTATCAAAAAGTTTTCACTTCAGGACAATGGGAGTAAGAAAGCAAAACTAATTTTTAAAATGTGCTTTGCTAAACACAAGGATTTAACTACTCACTTGTCAACCATGCTGTGCTTATACCCTACAATACCTAATTGTTCCTGTGAATATTTTCTCTTCCAGTGTAATCAACAAATAGCAACTACTATACTGTTGCAAAAATCTACCAGGAACTGTGCTCTAGAAAAGAGCTAACAGTAAGAAATTTGGGATTCTAACCTAGTAACACAGTGCAGTATGCAAGTGTGAACTTTCTGTATATATGAAAATGTAGTTTTTTTCCAAGATTCTAAAACTGAGTAGCACTTTTAAGATTAACTTAGTGTTTGAAATTAGCTGTGGAACTGAATTTAATCATCAGTATTTCAAAGACCTCTGTATGCAACAGAGTACAAGAATAAATTTGTAATTTAAAATATACAGAAGAATGACGTAAAACCTCTCTATGAAAAACTACTCCAAAAAATAGGAACTATTCAGGAGTCAGAAAAATAGCAATAAAAGAAACACAGACGTGTTACCTCTCATGAATTGCTAGGCACAGCATTACGAATCTTTATGGTTTCTAAAATGTGACAGGAGATGAACACCTAAAGAGGACAGGCAGGTTCTTCACACAACTGTGAAACACCAGCTCCACATGCAGAAGGGCAAATGAAAACCACACATTAAAGCACAGACAACCTACAATAGGTTGCTTATCGAACTCTTAAATTTTATTTCCCATTAGTATACCATAAAAAAGATTCTTGAGTTTGACAAATGGCTTAATTTATCAAGCTTCCAAAAGCTACAGTGATATTTTAATATATTAAGAAAAAAATTGAAACGTGCAGTTCAACTGTTAACAGTATGCTTGATAGTAGTACAGGTTAATTCAGCCACAGTCAAGCACACAGTGTGAACCCCCAGCGCAGCTGTCTAAGATCTGGTTTCCCTCAGCCACACATGTTTGGCATCGAATTTCTAATTTATTCAATACAATTTTTTCATAGTGCATCCAGATCTCCTCTCGGCAATGCCAAAATCTTGACGAGACTTTTATCTGGAAACAAATTTTTTTAAACTACATAGAGAAAATTCAGAGTAACTCGCAGCCTGGAGGTCAGGATGCCTTCCTACCCCATGGGATTCACCAGGCTGAACACTCAGCTCAGCCCATTTCCCCAGCAGTGACCACCCTCATCACTACGCTAAGGCCTGTTTTGGGCTCTGTTTTCTAAGGTGCTCCACTGCATACACAATTCCTCAGGAATCTCAATATCCATAAAACATTCTGAAAGCTCCTTTCATGCCCTTAGATTTCATCTCTAGAAAAAAAGGAAAAGGAGGAAAAAAGAAAAGAGGAAAAGGAGGCAGCGTAATTGTTACAGTTCCTTTGGAAATAAATGTTCACCTGCCCAAAGAAAGTTAGATGCGCTTAAGTATTTCTAGAAACTACTGTACACAATAACATAGACTATGACCACGTTATTTGTGCAACACAATTCTTCAAGAAATGTTGAGTCAGTTCTTCAGATATTTTTATCTTGTTTCTACTTGAGAATACCTGTGTATACTTCACGTTCTGTGCACTTTCAAACATTCTGAAAACACACACAGTCCCAGAATATAACTTGCTAATGGACTGATCGTTTCTCAATTTATTTATAAACCAATGTCAAATTAATATCTCTTCATGGCCACTCCAGTCCATACTAGTTTAAAAAAAAAAAGTTACCTTGCCACAGGTACGGTTCACAGAAACCAGTAACAGCTAACAACTGCCAACAGTTAAAGCTGAATGGAGGTTTATGCTCCTTTCAGTTATTATTCTCAGGAAATTAACTAAAATTTTAATACGATTGACAGATGCATAACTAGTTGTCGTGGTTTTACACCAGCTGTCAACTGAGCACCACCCAGCTGCTCGCTCACTCCCCCACTGTGGGATGGGGGAGAAAATTTGAAGAGCAAAAGTGAGAAAATTCGTGGGTTGAGATAAAGACAGTTTAATAAGTAAAGCAAAAGCTGCACACACAAGCAAAGCAAAACAAGGAATTCATTCACAACTTCCTATGGGCAGGCAGGTGTCCAGCCATCTCAAGGACAGCCGAGCTCCATCATGTGTTACCAGTGACTTGGGAAGACAAAATGCCATCACTCTGAATGCATGTCCTCCTCCTCCTTCTTCCCCCCACTTTATATGCTGAGTGTGATGCCATATGGTATGGAATATCCCTTCGGTCAGTTGGGGTCTGCTGCCCCAGCTGTGTCCCCCCAGCCGGGCTCACTGGCAGGTGGTGTGAGAAGCAGACAAGGCCCTGACTTTGTGTAAACCTGCTCAGCAGTAACTAAAATATCCCTGAGTTATCAACACTGTTCCCAGCACAGATACAAAACACAGCCCCATACTGGCTACTGTGAAGAAAATTAACTCTACCCCAGCCAAAAGCAGCCCGTTAATTCAGTCCATATCAACACCCCCTAAAGCAGATTGAAAATTCTCCACAGTGCCGATCTTGTCCTTGCTGAAGCCAATGCCCTGCTGAAGCCAGTGGAGATTTTGCCACCTATTTCAGTGCAGCCAAGATGTTTTTTGTAGTTGACACATACCAGTAAATTCAAGCTTCGATGCCAGATCCTGAAATTCCACACTCAGATCAAGTTCACAGTTAAACTACTTCAAGTTCCACCTGAGACAAAGCATAAGATCAGCCCTTACAAAAATAATTAGTCCCTTGAAATGAAGTTAAGACTTTCTCCCTGGACTCAACTCTCTTCACTTTACCACCCTTTCTTAATACCTGCAATGAAAGAAAGGCTACTATATTAAATTTTGACAGTGATTTGCCCATTTTCTTTCTTTTCTTTTTGGTAAGCATTCCCTTAACCAAAATAACATTGGAGGTAGCTCTAGAACATTTTAAGACTAGCGCAAGAATATAAAGCAGTAAAAAACTTCATAGTTTATTTGTGATGATTAATCATGTTAATTTTCATCTAAATCCTCAGCAGTTCTCAAATAAAGCAGAAATAATACAGAACTAGCTGTTTTTTCAACAATGAAAGAAACAAACAAACATCTGAAAATAAAGATACACATATTCATTTAACTACATGATGATCTTGAAAAAAAGATGGCTTTACCCATACTGCTTACTCTAACTTTCTAATTAGAACAGTTGCTGGTCTCAATGAATGTAGCAACAGTTTATTAATCTTGCTGCTTTTCCTCTACCATAAGCAAGCAAAACATGCTTGTTTTTGTAGACAATCCCCTTGTCTATATTGGACAGGGCATGTCACCATAAAAAAACCTTTCAAGCACAGATGCAACTTATTCCATCAGAACTACTAAAAGAAATTATGCAAACTCTCTGAACAGAATGATCTACATTATCAAAGAGGCTCTTATGCCTGGACTGTATCTATTACTTAGACAGGGATGACACACTTTCATGCTCTCACTGCTACATCAACGCTAAAAAGCGCCTGCCGTTAGACTTATCACAAGCCTAATGCAGCATGAAAAGGCATGATCATTGACCATTAGAGCCACATTATAAAACATAACTGCAGTTATGCAAACAGAACTTTTCTGGAACCGACGTGCAAGTATACCAGCAAAACTCTGAAAATACAGCTAGAGTACAATGAATGCCCAAGTAGCATACCAACGCATCCATGCCTGCAAAGCTCTTCAACTCCACACTATGAACTTAACTGTCAGAAAATTTTCGACATACAAAAAAGGTCCCTGGAGTAAATTTAAAATACAGCTTATACAAGCAGGACTTTTTTTAATCTCAGGACAATTAAACTGAATGTATAAACTCCACTGGAAAAAGACACAAGGGAAGGGGCAGGAAAACTACACATCTGTAAGGTGACGTAAATATTTAGCTATGGTAGAACCATCTCTGGCAAGTTCACAACTATGTAGTACTGACCTCACTTAAGACCATACATATACTGAGACTATTATCAACTCAAGAATACAATATACAAGGCAAGTGCTCGAAGTATGTACGAAAGAAGAACACACTTAAAATACATATCATACTAGCAAACAAGCCTAGGTAAATCAATAAAAGCACAGTTAAGCTTGTTTATCAATATGGTGAGCTTCTGCACCCCTCCATCACCGTAAAATAGCTATATAAAATACAAAGTATTACTTGCAACAACAAAAACAAAAAACTTTTAAGCTCAGACATAATCAAAGAAATACATCTACAAAAACAGATCTAGTATATTTAAATACTATCTGCCAAAGATCTCAACTCAAGATGAGAATACATTCTGCTTTAATGCAAGCAATTCAGATAGTCATTTGGCAAGTATTATGTCCTGAGATAATATAAACTGGTCATTTTGATCCCATTTTTGTAATTTATTTTCACAAATTAATGCAAAAAATCCACACACAATCTGCCAGAAGTTAGTGCATAATGGAAAAATTTTATTGTATAAAGATATACTGCCACTAAAAAAAAATTCACTATCTTGATCCCAAGACTGTTAACAAAAACGCAAAATAATCACTTCAAGAAAGAGTGAATTTCATGTAATAATAAGATTTCTTAAGCATGTGAACAAATCATGTACTCCATAATCATTAGGTTTCTTTCAAAGTTTTAGCAGGTGTATTGTTTAAAAAGCTAAAATGTTAACAAGGTTGTCCCCAATAATGTCTTTGGAAAATAAAGTTTATATCCAGACATATGTGCTTAAATTTAATTTAAAACCCCTCAACATCAACAGGAAAAGAATTTAAACAGCCTTAAAATTAATCACAAACTTAAAAAATTCTCCCACTTCCTTCAGGAACCAGTGAGAGGGATGGGGAAGCCCTCACGTGATCTGTCAAAAAACATAGAACGAAGAACTGAACAAGTATGCCACACTCCTTAGTGGGCACAGCATGAGTTGGTCTGGCAGCACACTTGCTGCTCCTGAATACATATTGTTGGTACTAAACTTAAGCCTCATGAGCATTGCTCAGATTACACAGAATTACAACACGCACACACACAGAAAGTTTTGATCAAAAATAAGAGTCTGTTTTCAACACTCTCCCTAAAAAACAGCACCAAAACAGAACTTTAAAAGCATATTAACGTGGAGCTGCCACATTTGAATAATCTGGGAAAAGCAATGCTTCCTGAGAGACATAAAGGAGTGATAAAAAACTTTAAAATATATTAGTCCACCCCTCAAGAATCATTAACACCAGAGTATCAGCAACAAAATGAGTCATCTACCCACTCACCAAAAAACTACTTGCCCTTGTATTTTTGCAAGTATTTTTGAAGGTATTGAAGGCTCTTCAATTAAGATTACTTGCCCCTATGTGCAATACTAGCTCATTTTTCAAGGTGGACTTTTTAATGACATGGTGTGGTTTTTTGGTCATCAGTGAACAAAGGTGGACATTCTTTCAAACCTTTTTTCTTCCTACACCCTGAATGCATCTCATGTCAAGAAACACATATTTTTGAGATATGAAAACAAGGTCTGAAGTCATGTTTACAGGCTTTAATCAAAGAGTACAGGCCCCTCCAAGCCAAAGCAGTTTAATACCTCACAGGACCGTGACCCAGACGACTCAGAAGACGGGGGAAGCCTGACAAGGCAGCGATTCAGGACGAAAACCCTGGTGGGTCCCTTCCTGAAACGACCCATGCCCAAAACAACCCACCCTTTTTGCTCCCCTCCACACACACAGAGACAAGAATCCTTCACCTCTCTCCCCAACTTACACACAGAAGAAACCCCCTTACAGCAATTTCTCAAAGAAAGAAAGAGAACCGGGGGTGGGGATGGGGGGTAAAGCAAGCAGGTTCTGGGATTTCAGGGAGAGAATCTCAAGGCCCGAGAGAGTAATGCTTCCGAGACAGAAAGAAATGGCCCGAGCGGGGCGCGACGGCAACGCCCCACGCGGCGCGGCGACAGCAGAAAGGGCCTTAAAATGGCGCCCGTGGGGGAGGAGAGTCAGAGTGAAACTGCGCAACAAACGCTGGCAGGAAGCCAGACAGCGCCATCTTCCCCGCGCTCTCCCACTCCCACTCGCACCGAGAGCTGCACGGCAAGCGCTGGCCGCCGAGCCCGGGCGCGGCTGGCGCCTCCGCCAGAGGCCTCTGCCTTCTCCTTCAAATCCCGCTTCGTTCCGTGCTGCCGAGCCCCGAGGAGAAGAGGAGCGGGGAGCCGCGAATCGGGGAACAGCAAAGGCCTCCACATTTCCCTCCTTCCCCCAGTGATTATTTAGTAACAATTCTAAGTATAAACGTGCCCTCTATACGCCGTTTAATTTTGCCCGGTTTTTAACATTACTACAGCTGTTTTCTGCCATAATCTGTAAGTGAATTTTGTAATTAATAGCAAAACCAAATTATAACAAGTACTGAAGCCCCCACCCCCCAGCCAATAAATGTGAACTGCTGAGGATTTCTGAAAATCCCCTCCACAATCCTGTTCTAAGCCACAAGTAAAAGCTAGTCATAAAAAAACATGTTATGGAAAATAATCCCAGCACCACAAAGGATCAGATTTACATCCACTCTACAGGAAAGCCAAACGGGTTACTCCGGAAAGAGACGGTTTATTGTTTTATTTTAAAAACAGGCGTTACAATTAAATATTCTCTCTCCAAAAGGGGAAGGAGGGGAAAAAAAAAAAAAAAAAAAAAACACACAAAAAAAGAAAAAGGCGGAAAACTTGGTCCCGAAAAGGAGAAAAAAGCTCATTAGCCTAAACCTACCGCCCGAGCATTTTGCGCACCCACAAAAAGCAGCACCGTTTCCATTCCTTGGTTAAAAGCAGGAGGCACGAAGCAATTCTGAGGAAATTGCAAATAAAGAACCAAACAAATCAAATCAAATCTAGTGGCGACACCGAAAACGAGGAAACGAGTGAAAAATAAATCCCCAGAAGGCACAAATCTGAGACACAAGCTCAAAGAAATGACAAGATTAGGGTGGTGGCGAGTGGACGGGGGAAAGGAAAAAATCAAGCCAGGAGTGAAAAAGGAAAAAAGGAAAGAAAAATCCTTCCCAGCTCCACAGCCAGGAGAGAGACGAAGTGTCTCCATTTTCCCGACGAGGAGGAAGAAAAGAGTGTTTCACAGACCACAGAGCTTTAGAGAAAAGCAAAGAAACGAGGAGGAAAAAAAAAAGAGGGAGGAGATTTGAAAAGATTATTTTTCTTTCTCCCTCACACACTCTCTCTATCCCCCTCTCTCCCTCTCACTCTCTCTCTCACACTCACACATACACACACACACTCTCTCTCCCTCCTCTCCTCTTTCCATCCCTCTCTTGATGGCCATCAAGGGGGCGGAAAATTAAAAAAAAAAAAAAAAAAAAAAAAAGACAACAACAACAACTAATTTTAAACCGGCTCAATCAATGAGTCATTAAAAGAGATTTTTCTTCCCTCCTCTCCTGAATTTGCATGGCATCAGCAAGAAAAAAAAAACCCACCCCAAACCTCTCCCCTCTGCAGCTATCAGCCTGGACCTGAAACCTTATCTCTCCCTTCTACCCCCCCCCGCCCGCCTTTATTTTAAGAAACAACTTTTTTTTTTAAGTGCCCTCAGCAGCCACCACCACCAGCCTCACGGAAAAAATAAATATATAGTTCATTTCCATGTGAATCCACATCTGCCCAAACAACAGCCACCCACAAAATATCCCTCTTCTTCCTCCTCGTCTCCCCTCTCGCTCGCTCTCTCTCTAGATATATATTTATATACATAGCCCCAGAGCCAATAGCTCTCTGGGCTGAAACCTAATATCCTGGTTTTGGCAACTCCTGGTTGTTAATTTGCTCCTCTTTCTTTTCTGTCTGTCTGGAGATAGATTTCCCCCCTCTCTTTTCCCTCCCCGAAGGAAGGGAGGAAGGAGGTTGTGTGTTTTTTTTTTCCTTGAAATTTTTATCACAAAATTATAATACACTCAAAGGGAAACTCACCGTCATGAAAAAGCAGTGCCTTGTCAACGGGGTTTCTTCGCCATCACATCAGGGGCTGGCAGTGTAAGAGAGAGAGAGGGAGAGCGAGAGAGCGAGGGAGGGAGGGGGGGGAGAGCGAGCGAGCGAGCGAGAGAGGGGGAAAGAGAAAGAGAGCGAGAGAGGAGCGGAGCGGAGCGGAGCACCGCGCCGTACCGCGCCGTACCGCACCGCGCCGCGCCGCGCAGCACCGCGCCGCGCCGGCGGGGCCCGGCCGCGCAGCTCCGCCGGGAGACAATGCCGCAGCCCGGCGCCCGGGCACACGCACCGCCGCCCTGACATGATGAGTCCCCAGCTCCAACGCGAGCCTCGCTTCGCGTTTTTTACAGTCAGTCCCTTTAAAAACTTTAGCTGCCTTTTTTTTTTTTTTTTTTTTTTTTTTTTTTTTTTTTTTTTTTAGAAAGCCGTGGATCTGGCAATCTATACGTGCCTGAGCTGTTTACTTTCCGTTAAAAGTTGGGGTGTGTTTTGGGTTACAGAAAAGTAAAAAACCACACAGGTTTTTCCCACTAAAAAGAACATTAATAACTTGGTTGGTTTCCTTCATCTTAAAGTTTTAAACCACTACGGGCGGGGGGGGTCCCCAGAAAAATAGATGCAAGGTCACCTTGAAAAAGATAAGATTTGATCCTCTTACAAGTTGCAATATTTTGAATATTTTTAGATACGTTCTTTTATTTCCACCGTGGAAATAAATGACATGAATTCCAGCTGCTTAAAGTTGTGGGTAACCTATAAATGCTAATTTGGAGTCAATCTTACAGCTCTGGGAGTTCACTGATAGAATTCTATAATATATTTCAGCTAAAAGCATTAATACAGTCATTTTGTTCAAAGCTTTTTCATTATACAAAACTAATTCAACTTAAAATACTCACTTTACTCATTAAAAATATAATTTAAAAGTATTCAGATAATTCAGAGAAGCCTAGTTTGTTTAAAACAAAACCACTCTGATTGAAAACAGAGTTAGATTCTTAGGATGTAGAGATATGTATAGTAATGCTTTTAAAACAAGAAATATCCTTAAGACCCTTTTTCTGCTAGTAATTCCCAAGGACTTGAACACAACAACCTTTTCTATTTTTTTCCTAAGAAAAAGTAACTTTGTTAGAACTCCTTAGAGACAAGGATTTGAAGACTTTATTTAGTAGCACATTCTTCTTTATTAGCTTTACAGCTCAAAACCACTTACAGTCTTTAGTTTTTAAATACAAGAAAACAGTTATGGGCAGTGTACTAAGTGAACCTTCTCAAAGAAGTTGGCCACACTGATGTTCAAAAAAAAGAGTCAGTACCTCAGCATTATTTTCAATTAGCATCTGGTTATATTATTTTAAAATAATAAAACAATTCATATTGTAATGTGGGAAACAAAGGTTAAGCCTGATTCCAAACCTTTGCCAAAGCCAAGACTCATCTGCAGTGTGTACCCACCACAGAAAATTTAGGTGATGTTTCAAGTCACTCCCTAAATGGAGAGGTTGGGCCCTCGCAAACAGGCCTCAGCAGGAGTCCAACAGGTCCTTTATGCAGTCCAGACATACTGACCACAAGCATGGTGCTGCCTAGTCCATCAGGCAATACACTTTCCATAAATACAGAATGGACCTGAATAGCCAACAGTGTGGATGTGAGCACCACATGTCAGAGAGCTCAGTGTCCAAATTGCTCTTACAGCCTAAACTCCTGACACTAGCATTAGAAAAATGGAAAAGGCCAAACTTCAAGATCCCTAACTTCAACAAATGCTTCAGGGGGCCAAACTCCGCCCTGAATTAAAACCTACTCAGCATCACTGGCTTCAGAGAACATTGCTCACGCAAGAACCTGAGAACTGGAGTGACCCCAGAAATGTTCCTCTGACTGGGTTAAGAGGAAGGAACTTTGCCTCAGAGGTTATGAGGAAGAACATCTGATCAGTATATTATTCTTCTCCCAGTCCTACAGAAACCACAGATATGAAGTAGGCAATACAAAGAAGGAATAGGAAGACAGAGGAACAATTATTTTGAACAGATTCCCTTATCATAAGAAACATAAGGAAGCCTACATAAATTGCCCATGGTTGTACCACAGTTTACACTTACTTCCCCTGAAGGATGTTTCAAAGCAGTGTTGGCAATAACCTCGCTAAGTAGGGACGGCACAGAAAGGGAAGGAGAGCTAACATCTACACAGTGAAGCATCCTGAAGCAGCTAAATTTCTCCAGATCTACACAAGTCAGTGAGTTTATTGAAAACGCTTTGCATTGCCAGTGAGTGGACAAAAACAAACCAGAAGACACTGTACCCTCTGCAGAAGTAAATTTGCATTTATTTCTGTATTTGCTATATCTGTTCAGAAACAAAATTGGCTCAGATAGAAACGTTTACCAAAAAAAATCAAGGGTTGGATGTGACTTTATAGGTCAGACTTAAGAACGCACTAATGTTCTCTTCAATACTAGTAAGTCTGAATGCAGTCTTCAGCCCTAGTGTCATCACTTTCTGGTGTACTACAGAATTTTCCAGACCACATTTGTAAAGAAATACTGCTTTTTTTCACAAGGTACTCATGCTTTTTTAAGCGGATCACATGGTATTTCTGAGACCGAGTGTCACTGCCCCTGGAGGTTGCCCCTCTTCTCATTGCCTTACTCTATTAACACAAAAGACCTTAACATGTCAAAATTCTTCTACCCCAAGGTCACCTGCCCAGAGCTGTCGTCCCCAACCGGAGTCCTCCAAATTATGTACAATGCACATTCAGTTGCTCTCTCCCTAGCTTCCTCAATCACATTCATTCATTTTCTCACTCATTTTCCTGTAGCAGCTTCAGAAGGAGTAAGGGGAAATAAACATAAAAAGAAAGGCAAGACCAGTGTCAAAAAGGAACAGGAGAAATCATTAGAAGATAGATGTTGGCATAATAATTCTTAAGTACACCTACTGGGAACATTCATGTGCACCCATCACACAACATACTACTTGGCTATATTTTGACATCAGCTGTCAAACTGACCATGCTATTTAACAACTACCAATCTTATAGACGCGCAAAGACAGCAAATGACATGTGGAGTGAGCTGAGATACATAGCCCTGAAATGACAGATTGTGCACAAGTGAAAACTAGGCTTAGATATTGAGAGGGAGAAAATAAGGGGGTACACAACAACCCACCCCATTCAATCTGTTTCCAGGTTTCTCCTAGATCAAGTCACTTGATTATTATCCAGCCCATTTTTCCAGGTCTGCATCACAAGCATTCCAATTCTTGTGCAATCATAAATTAGTACCCCAAAAGAAGATTAAGCAGCAGATTATTCATACGGAAGAATTTAAGGACTAAGCTATTTGCATTAAAGGAATTAATTCCTCAGTCATCCCAAGATTGTTGCACGAATAGCTGTTTAGAACCTCAACTCACTGCATCCTCTCTGAGGTGTACTGGATGGAAAAGAATGCCAACTACTCCACTGCAGACTTGCTTCCTCAGACTGAATGCTTCGGCTCTATTGATGGCACTTCTTCCTGCCATGCTTCTGTCTCTCTCCATCCCTTAACATGTTTCTTGTGTGTCAGCTCATCACCAGACACACCATTTATCCAACTACATACTGCTTTATTAATTACTAATTTAGATACGAATAAATAACTCAAAGCTTGATGGCACAGAAACAAATAGGTCATCATTAAAAGGTATAAGCAATAGTAAGGTAGAGGTCACGACACTTGAAAAGTAGGGCAGTCAAACACAGTGGCATGAAAGGAGACAAGGGCTTTAACTTGGAATATAAATGCAACATACCACATGAAAATTTCAGTTCAATATTCATATCAACTGCCAAATTTTGAATAGTTGCCACCAATACTTTAATGACCCACCAGTAAAAATTTCTTAAACATTACAAATTTCAGCTTGATACTAGGCCTTACTTGCACAAAACAGTACTTACAAAACCAGGGTCATAATTGCATGATGTAACTTATAAAGCTGTATGACTCCAGTATCAATCATCATACCAAACACAGGACTATCTAACCAGACCGTATCTTGAGGGGTGATTAGTTAGGACGTAGGTAGTAAGAGGAGGTAACGAAGAATGAACCTCAGAACAAGAGGTTTATGCCAATGCCAGAAGACAAGACAGGTTTCTATGACTGGAGATTGTGTGAAGGCCAACAGGGCTGTTCTGTGATGAATCCAAAGAACAGATTTTGGAGAACTGTTCTTCTCTGAGATGTGGATCTGACATACGGAAGGCAAATAAAACCAGAGAAAATGTGCTGACTGGACCTACCATTGAAACAAATGACAATGCAAAATTATTACTGGAACAGATCAAGAATAACTGTATCATGCTCTAGGTTACTTAGATAGTCTCACATTCTTCAGCTCAGGGTACCTTAAAAAGAGAAATTAAGTTTGAAAGATTAATAGTTCTCGCTTCCAATTTAGAGTAACCTTAAGATACTCTGCCACTGAAATGAACTGGAAAAAAACACCTACGGAGTCAGAGCTTTATTACAGTATCTGGAGAAATAATCTTCAACAACTAACACCACCAAAATTTACAGAAGAAATTTAAGCTAAACATGATGTCAGAAACTGGGAGAAACTTCTATAATATTCATAGTTAATTTGGTTAGCATAGATGAATGGGAAAAAAAGAAAAACAGGTAAGTAAAGATACAGAAATACCTAAGAGCATGTTAATGAGTAGATAGATGCAAGGTTTAAAAAAAAGTAGCAGTACTTCAAGACAGCAGCCAATGAAGCTAACAAAGGGACTATTCCTAATACAACTGAGGTGTTGTGCATGATTAAAAAAATTATATAATCATTAAATATTAATAGAAGGAACATAAGCAAAAAATGGAAGCCTGAAGCATGAAACAATGCACTATAGGGATAACAGAAACAGAGTGGAATAGTAAGTTATACCAAAAGCATTCATGTTCAGGAAAGAAACACAAACATGCTAAGCTATACTTCCATAAGGACGAGACAAAATGGAGGAACAGAAATGACATTATGAATAAAGCACCATCTAAGTCACAACCTTTGAGAAAGAAGGGCTTTACCTGGGTATTTCTGGGACCCTACTAGAGACCAACTGGGTAAGATCTGGATACAAATAAAGATTGCTGTAAGATAAGTCTTAATATTATCACCAGAAAGTGCATCAATATGAATGGAATTATTCTCTCAGATTTAGACTGAAGAACAAATGCTAATAGGAAAAGGCAGTCCTCTTTCAAAATAACTGACAGATTTTTTCATAAGATGAATAAAAGGCAAAAAGAATATAAGTGTAATTTTGTTAACTAATGAATATACTACAGGAGAGCTAACAGAAAAATAAGTAAACTTGGATACAATGGCTTCAAGTTAATTTTATTTAAATTATTCAGAAAAATAAATGGAACGTGTTTGCAATTAAGATTCACAATTACAAAATGGAAAACTTTGATATACTATGGAACCTAGGTGGTCCATTGAATTAGCTAGTCCGATATTTTCTGAAATGCCTCAAAATTAAAACCAAATAATAATAATGTAAAAAAGAAAAAAAAAAAAAAAGCATCAGACGTCTAAAGTAAAGCACTGGAGAAAAAATCTCTGACAAACTCCAGAATTAATAATGACCTCAAAGGGAGAGTTCATAAGACAGCATCTGTAGCTTACATACTTGGTCTTTGGAATTTAACTAATGTCAATTAGCAAGTTAGGATTCTAAATACCAGTTAGTAGCTAGGCCTGGACCAAACCTAAGTGCTCTTCTGCTCTTGAGCTTTTGTGTTTAGCATATTTGGGCCTTGCTTTGTTAGACTTGAAATGCCTCTTGTCATCAAATGTTACGCTTTGAAGTCTGTCCCTGGTTTTGGAGGATAACTCTTTTTCATAAAAATGAATTTGTTTCTCCACCTTTGGCACTGGGAATACCAGGTTCTCAGAAGGGACCAGTTCAGACTCGTTTCAAAACAAGTGCACCTTGACTGGTCAGAATATAATTAGTATCTTAAGCATTCCCAAGGATTACATTTCAAAGCTTTTGCATTACTCACAGCAATTAATATGCACCAAGTAAGTTTTATAGTTTTAGCTCTAACTCTCTAATTAGCAATTTAAAACCACACATATTTTACATTGTCTTGCCTTTCCATATGGCCAAATATATAAAGCACAACATTTCAGTGCAAGCAAAAGCTTTTTAAAAAACAATCAGCATGCCACATGTACTGTTAAAGGAATTTATTTTTTTCCAAGAGAACACTGAGATACAGCGACTTGACAGTCACTTTTACTGAAACCCTATTCCACTGTGAAAACTGCACAGTCTACAGTATCTTAAATGAATCATAATATAGCTTACATTTTTAATGCCTGGATCACAGTGCCAGAGGAGTTCAAAAACCCTTTACTAAAACCAGCATTAGAATACCATCGTTGCACAAGCCACTGAAGTACCTACTTTGTAGCCAGAAGTAATTACGTGCATCTGCTAATCTCTTCTGGAGAAACTCACTCTAACAGGCAGAGATCACATCTATCAGATAAGAGCTCCATGCCAGAAACAGGGGCTGCTGCTTTTCCTGAAAACACAGCTAAAAGACAAAATAGCATCTTTTTGTGTTTGTGACACTGCAACGTGCATGCATTACACCCTCTGGAATAAAAAATGTCAGTGTTGGCAGTACATTCCGATGACAAGGACTAACTGTATTTACTTCCTTCCTTTGCTTGAAAGTGTGCAAATCTACATCTCAAGATCATGCCACAACTATGAGGTTCTTGACTTTCAAAAGCTCAGGAACCTCAGGTTTAAGAATCCATTACTAGGAGCCCGGACACCCAGTTGCCTCTGTGGATCTTGGTTTTACTCCCCACTCTTCTTAAAATAATGATGGAATGAAAAAAGATCTTGAACCTCCACCTGAACTATGCAACGCATCTTACTTCAGAAGGCTGAGTTAATAGTATTGAGCTAGTTGAAATCAGTACAAAATATTTCAGGTAGATAGCGTTCAAGAGCAATAACCATGGGATACAGATTTAAACCTGTAAGCATGCGTAATGGAGCTTATATTTTGGAGTTTCACAGAGCTAGATCCAAGAAAGGAAGTGCAACCTGCAACTTCATGTAAAACAAATGACACTACACAGTCCAAGCAACAGCAAAAGGTCTTACTGAAATGACTGCGATCTACTTTCGAACCAGAGAGGAACTAAAGCACATTCCCTCCCCGCCCCCCCCCCCCCCCCCCCCCCCCCCGAAAGTAGGAAAAAATTATAACACAGACGTAACTATGTAGCTTACTTTCATCTGATATCCTCAGATAGCTAAACTGCTTGTTGCAGTTTACCAAAGTGAGTCCAAGCCTGAGCTAGAAGGCTTACATTTTATGCAGGTGGTTACTGTTTGGGAAATTGTAAATCCCCTGTTATCTATGGCTTATAATGGAGCACACTATGCAGCTGTAAAACATAAAAGTTCCTGCCAGTAAAGTCAGGAAGAAAATTGTCAGTCTTTGTATTACCACAAAAATATATATATACACCAATATCAATTATACCAAAACCTCAAATTGTAAGTGTGGAAAGTAATTTTGGAACATCAAGCTGAGATAGTCGGAAGAATTTTACTGTTCCCTTTTTAATTTTTCATTATGGTCATACTCTTTACCTTCTTGTATCTGGGGTTATTTTCCTTCTAACCCAAAAAACATTTGTGCACATTAGCAAGGTGAAAAGGCTCTAGTCTCTCCCAGAAGCTCCTGTTCAGAAGTGTATTTGGTCCTCATTAATTTAAACCTCTAATCACCTCTAGAGAAAACAATTTAGAACACCTAGCTTTCTCAGTGCCCAAATGTAATAAACAGTAAGCATTATACTGCAGCATAAAATACTTGGCATTTATTTTGAGCTGTGTACACTAGCGCTTTCTTGCGATCTTTTCATATATAAAGTCGTTTTACCCACTGCAGTTCATCTACCAGGTCACATCTGTGTAACAATACCAAAGCCACACTCCAGTAACATCTGTGCATACTGAAAAACAGCAAAAGCCTTTTTCTGTCAATATTCTCATGTATGGGATAAGCTCTTAGATCACTGTGACCATCTGTATTACCTACACTGGTGAGAGCATAAGGCAAAAAAGCCTTCTATGTAAAATGAAACTTACACATCTTTCTTACAGAACAAGATAGAAATAAGGATTTAAATTTATTTTTTTTTACAGTGAATTAATTACACCATATTCCTGCCTAGTGTAACATTACTACAACTACTGCATGAGTCGATTTGACTATTTATTAGCAAAAATGGCTAAAATTTACTAAATGCATCATTTGAGCACATTGGTAGGGAAAAAAAAAGTAAGGCTATTTCAAGATACCCTTCCTTTTTCATGATTGAGCATTCTCCCTTTCTACAAACCAAGATATTTTAATTTGTAAGACTCAGTACCTCGTTTTTCAGAAACAACATTCTGGACACATTAACATTTCAGTGTTGCGACAGTTAAGAGCTGTAATACATCAACCATGATGTTACCCATTCTGCTGCCCCCCATCCAACCTGCTCCAAAGTACTACAGTTATACAGCAATCCCTTGAAATCCTCTGATTTTATATTCTAACAATGTTAAGGAAAGAATATTCTCAATTTTAATGCAAGTTTTTTATGCATTATAAAGATTAAAGGCATTTCACTGCCTTTTGACTGCCATCCTAACTGGGCTGACATTGTTCCATGTAAGGTTCTGGTACTCCCTACCCTCTAATGATGTTCTATCATGTCTGACATAGAAAATAGAAACCATCATGTCTGACATAGAAAATAGAAACCATATTTCTCAGGAAACAGAAAACAACAGCTACTTTAAAACGCTAACCTTCAGTAGCATAACAATCTGTACTTCCAAATAGGAACATTATACAAAAAAACCTCATGCTATCACCAAAGAGAGGACATTAAATTTGGAGTATCTACTTCGGGTTTACCACCTTTTTGTTCCAATGGATAGCTTTAGGTCCTGTGTTAATTTATTACAGGTAACTTTGACATGCCAAGGGAAAGGAGATGGTATTTGTAGAACCAGACAGGAGCTACATTTATTTTCATACGTTTTTAAGAGAGCACTTTGTGTTAACTGTCTTTGCAAAATTAACATTCCATGAAATTGAAGAGCAGGTGTCAAAAGAACGGGTAAGAATGATGGTCACTCATCTACTGTGTAGCCCAGTGTACTTCATTCCTGGTTCCTGCTGCAAATTTACTTAAAACGCATCTTCTCCTAGCTGTAAAACTTGGCTTCCTTGCCATGTTTGCAAATAGGCCTCTGTGGATTTCTCATACAGACCTCCCGCTGGGGCACCCCAATCCGCAGAGGCACGGCCCTGCTCCCGTGTTTTCCCTCAAGAACCGAACTCTCTTCTGAAGCAAAACACTCAAGAAACCAAGCGAGCAGCGGGGTCCACTTGGCAGCACCTTTGCAGTTACCTGCAAGCATTAACAGCCTTTTCCACCACCACTTGGCCGCCGAAAAGGAAACGGCGGGGAAGGCTCAGGAAAACGCTGCGCTTCCACAGCCTCCCGCAGACACCCGGGCCTTGCCAGGCGGCCCGTGGGATCCGCCCACCCTCAGGCACCACGCTCGCCCGTGGGGTGGCCTGGCGTCCACCAGAAACACGCGGCCAGCGCAGCCCGACTCTTTTTATTTTTAACGGCAGGCGGAGAAGCCGCCGCCGCCCGCAGCGGGCAGCGACGCTGAGGCGGCTCCTGCCCTCCGCCGCCCCCCCCGCCGCGCCCGGGCCCCGCCACCGAGCCGCCCTCCCCCGTAGCGAGGAGCCAGACGCCCCCAGCCCCAGGCAGGGCCGCGGGGGTGCACCAGCCCCAGCGGGGCCCCCCGCCGCCGCCCTTCCCGCCGCCGGCGCGGCCTGGGAGGGGGGAGGGGAAGGAAAAGGGTGGGAAGAAGCGGGCACTTACGCGCGCGCGCGCAAGGGGGAAGGTGGAGGGGGGTGGGGGGTGGGGGCGGGTGAGTTATTTATAGCCCGGCTGCTAATTTAGGAAGCGGGATAACGCGCCCCACGGAGCGCAGCACCTGCCGCCAGGACTCACCCCATCCCGCAGAGAGGCGCCGGCCCCTTTAAAACCACAGGAGACCCCTCCCTCCGGCCCTCCTCCCCCCACCCTCCGAGAGACACCACCCCACCCCCCCCCCGCCCCAGCCCGCCAATCGGCGGCGGCGACGCAGCTGGGGCTGCCGGCAACCAATCGGCGGGCCGCTTAGTGACCGGAGAGGAGGCGAAGAGGCAAGATGGAGGCGGCGGGCGATGAGGCGGCGGCGCCCGGCGGGGAGCTGCGGCAGCCACCCGAGATGGCCGCCGCGGTGCTGCCGGAACGGCTGCAGCGACGGGAAGCGGAGCGGCAGCAGGGCGTGGAGCGGCAGCGGCAGAAGAAGGAGGCGCAGGTGGTGAAGGAGGAGCAGAGCGAGTTCTTCGTCGCCGCCTTCGCCCGGGAGCGGGAGGCGGTGGAGGCGCTGCTGGCGGCGGGGCCGGTGGAGGCGGCGGCCGCCCGTCTGCAGGGGCTGCGGAAGCTGCTGACCGAGAGCGTGCGGTTCCTGGCGCCCTACGAGGTGCGGCAGGGGCAGGAGGCCGTGGCGAGGCTCCAGGCGGAGCTGGCGGCCCGGCGCCAGCAGCTGCAGCCCAAGAAGAAGTTCGCCTTCCGGGCCCTCAAGAAGGCGGCGGCTCCGGGCAGCGAACCGCGCCCCGCGGAGCCCGCCGCGCCTGCCGCCCCCGCCGCCGCGCCGGCCGCCGGCCTCGCCGAGGGGGAGCCGGCCGGGCCGCCGCTCTGCGGGTTCAGCGGCGCCGAGGACGAGGCGTTGGAGCTCGGCCCCGGCGAGCTGCGGCAGCGCGACGTGGTGCTGGCCGGGCTGCGCGGCTGCCGGGTGCGGCTCCGCGGCAACGCCAACACGCTGCGGGTGCGGGACTGCCGCGGCTGCACCGTGCTCTGCGGGCCCGTCTCCACCTCCGTGCTGGTGGACGGCTGCAGCGATTGCCTCCTGGCGCTGGCCTGCCAGCAGCTCCGCACCCACCGCACCCGCCGCAGCTGCTTCTACGTGCAGGTGACCAGCCGAGCCGTGATCGAGGACTGCACCGAGGTCTCCTTCGCCCCCTACACCTGGAGCTACCCCGGCATCGAGGAGGATTTCGAGTCTTCTGGGCTGGACAGGAACAGAAACAACTGGAACTTGGTGGATGACTTTGACTGGCTGGCGACCGACGAGCCTTCGCCCAACTGGAGCCTCATCCCTGAGCAGGAAAGAGTCAGTTGCTGGGACTGACTGCAGAGGCGGCTCTGTGCTGAGCCAGAAAGCCTGGTGTCAACACCTTCTTGAGTAATAAACTCGGGGACTTCATCCCCCATATGCCATTATATGATTCCATTCGGTATTTAAATTGTGAATTACAATGTATGACTGCACTTTTTTTAGTTGAAGAATACCAGTCAGATCCAGTTTACTGTGCTTACACAAGTTGCTGCTATAACCCTTGTGTATCACTGTGGAAGTTGCCAACTACTGCAGCATCTCATTGCTGAGTTTTTCTAATTAAGGTGGGGCGGGGGGCACCGATACACAAACAACACTGAGCCTCTGTTAGAGCCGTTGTGCTGCTTTCACTTACCCACGCAGAGTCAGAATTACCTGCAAGTAGTACAAGCTGTACTGGAATGGAAAGATCAGATACCAAATTTTTCATATTTTTGGGGTTCTCACATTGCAGACATAGGGGAGAGGACTTTTGTGAGGTAATGGAGACAAAAGGTTAAAGTAATTTGTAACTGAACAGTGTAGCAGACTGAGATGAATCGTAGGCTGTGATGCAATTACGAGCCAGGTTCTGTTGATGTGAGTGAAATCTGTAAGTTGTCTTTAAGCTTTTATTTCAATTGAGAAGTCTAAAAGAAAATCTAATGAATATTTAATGCTTTCCTAACATATTAATGATTGTTTGAAAATTAACAAACCTGTACAGCCTCTATAAATACTACATCTTGACAATCTGAAAATATGTGAAAGGATGCTTCTTCTGTAAACAGTTTTAACCCGAGATGATTAAAATGAGTGCTTTGAGTGTGCTTTCAGGGGCATAGAGTAAGTGCTGATTAACATTACAGAAGCTAGGTAAACTGTTCTACTGCAGTCTGAAGTTTCAGGTGAGAAGTGTTCAGGTATGTCCTAGTTGTTTCATACCTTGACCAGACAGTAGGCTTTGTGGTGCTGTGATCTGAATTTGCAGCACCATGCTACTGCTTAAGTACAGTGTTACAGAGTGGGTCAGGAAAAGGGGAAGATGAGGTGCTATATTCCAGTTCCGGAACGGCATGTTATCTTTCATAAAGTACACTCCTTAACTTGTGATATTTTGCAAGAAATCACTGTTTATCTTGCCTAAGAACTGGCTTAGAATTGTATTTTAAAACTGCAAAATAGTTATGCTGCCCTATCATCACATAGGTGCCTCTAACAGAAAGTGAATACTAGCTGAACCATTAAAAACAGCATCATTGCTATGAGAAGTACTTGAAGCTTCACTTGAGTACTTGACTGGTTTTGGGGAGAGAAACTTTAAGTTGTTTTCAGCATATCTAATGTAAAAGGGGTGGAAAAAAGGGAATTTTTACATATTCTTTAGAACTTTCAGTTTTGTTTACTTCTGTTAATGTATACTTTTTGACCAAATCAAATATTGTGTTTCAAATATATTTGTTTTGAATTGTTTCAGTTGTTCCTTTACTAATGATTCTTCTTTTCATTAACAACATCATGAAATGATTTAAACAAAACACCCTTAGCCTTGCTTTAATGTACATAATTTTTAATACCTGTTGTTAAAGGGATGTGGTCAGATGAGACTCACAGGTATCTTAACACAGCCATCTTGGTACAGAATATGATTTTGTAGTTAATCTTTCTTCCCCACGTATCCTGGTAGTGACAGATCCCCTTAGCGTCCTCTCGTGGGACTGCAGATTTTTCAGCTTGTAAGAACTACAGAAATGTCTTCCTTCAGCTAGCCAAAAGCTATAAACATTTTATATATTTACTTACTATGTTGATGGACACTGGCAAATCTAGAAATGGAGAGACTACCACTAGGCTGTAGCAGGGGTGGGAGATGGACCCTTCTCAATACACTTCAAACTGGCAGGTGGGTGCGTTCCTGTATGAGCTGTCAGTCCATAGCATGCAGTATTGCCTGAATAAACAGAGCATGAGTCAAAACAAGGAAATTTAGACTTCGATTTCAGTCTGAAAATGCTTCCTTGGTGACATTTTTTCAGAGGTCAGTTATTGACATACCAGTTCCTAATGTTTTCTTTCCTCCAACTACTTTTGTCAAAGTTATTGGGTGGTAATCTTCAGGAACATGACTTCAGTAAAGGCTGCTAAAGACGTTCCAGACAATTACTTTGCCTTAGAGATTTATCATTACCTTTGTAATACGAAACAGGCAACTGAATCTTGGTCTCAAGCATGACATGGAACAAGAAAATTCAGTTTGAGAACAGCAAGTCTGAAAAAGTTTGGTCAGGCAAATACTTACATGTGATTTATAGTTCTAAGTGTGTACCTTCAAATACATGTATACACACACATATATACATGTTTCCCTGCACCTTTTTTAAATGTTAATTTCCTAATGTAGAATCATACTAGGAGAAGTTCAAACCTATTTTGAAACAAGTATGTTATGTAGTATGTGAACACAAATTACATACTAGAACAGGTTTGCTAGCATAGTCGTAGGCTCTTACCAGTATAGAAACTGCAACTTTTTCGGGTCTGGAAGAAAGAGAGACACCTAAGCGTTTCTTTCTAGTTAGTTATTTTAACAACACTGTAATAGGTTTTTATTAGAAATACATATGGTAAAGGAAGTCACAGTAAGTATGAGCACTAGCAGGCTGTCATGTGTGTCCCAGAACACTTCCTCCTGATGGCACCGGTGCAGAGAGCTCGTGTGTTGCTCGCCTGTGCTATGACCCCAACATTCTGCAAGCCCTTGTAGGTAGGAAAAAAACCTAAAATGCCATGTGAGTGAGAGAATATTAGCTGATATCCCAAAAGTACAGTTACTCACTTGAGAATCCATTTTCCAGTCAAATCTAGTGGAAAGTGCTAGCTCGGCTATATTGCGACTTATATACTCATTAGATTTTTACAAAAGTATTTAAAGCGTGGTAAGAGTAAGTATATGTATATATCCATATCTAAATGCTTTACAGGGTAGTTAGATGTATATAATCGGTATTTAAAATTTCTCAGCTATTTCTTAAACTAATTTCTTAGCATCTATTTTCTTAGATGGAAAATTATGTTGACACTAATATTTTGGAAATAACTTGTTGGGGATACTTTGTCAGGTCTAGACTAAAGAGTTGTCTAGAGTATTTCATTGGAACTACTTTGTAAGTGCTAAACATGAGAAGACTAAAAATCTAGTCCGCAGTATTTGTAGCTTCATCATATTTCTTTACCTTTTGCCTCAACTGACCAGGCATCAGAAAAATTGCTTCCTGTCTGCAGGTGAGCCTTAAGCTGTTTGTTCAAGAGGTCAGAAGCATATCTTAAGTATGAAAGCGATTAAATAGTTTTACTGAGAGTGTCTTGTTTCAACGAGCGAGGAATTTTGTTCTCTCTCGTCTCTAGATGACTTGATGATGGAGCACCTCATACATCACACTGAAGCAAACCTTCAAAGGGAGTCAGGAGCGTGTCACGGCATGCCATGAGCTGCCAGCGCCGAGGGGCTGGGCTCCTGAATTCCCCTGCTGAAGCTTGCCACTAAGAAATATTTAGAGGGAAGGTTGAGCAGAGTTGGTGCAGAGGCTGGTTTGAGGGGATACGCCGGGCTGTCTCCGTTCTCCTGGGTCAAGGAGACTTTGCGATGCCAGCCTGGTCAGAGCTGCTTTGCCTCTTCGCTAATCGCGGCTTGGAGAAAGGAGCACAGCGCACGCTCGGCTTCTTCCCTTGGATCCATGAGCAATGCTGACATAAAGAAAATGCCTCTCCTAGGCCAGGAGCCGGGATTGCCTTGTGTCTAACCTGCGAAGGAGAGCTTGCAAAAATCCCCTTCCCCGGACACCCGCAAGGGAAGAGGTGCTTTGTCCAGGCCTGTGTGCTGAGCAGGTTTCGTGGCTGAGGGGGTAGCAGGTAACACCAGGCTCACAGTCGTGCTACAGGGAGGGCAGAAGCAGTCAGAGCTGATGTGAAAGCAAGCTGTTTTCAAGCTACCTTGCCTAGTAGCAAGATGGAGAACTAAAAACACGATGCAAGGGAGAAGACTATTGAAAGGATCCCGCTGAATGAACATGTTCAGGGACGGTAACACCCCTTTGCATCCATCTGCAGCAGTTTGTCTGTGTGACCCGTGTGGGATATGTGTAACCTGCATAACGCAAGACTGAAACAAACAAAGCCTCCTCAAGAACTCCAGCTCTGGTTTGCATCTCATTACGACCAGAATAACCAAGGAGCTTCTTTAAAAAAAAAAAACACATACCCTAAAGAAATTAATTATGCTAGGCATCAGAAGGGGCTGAAAAACAAATGCCTGTCAGGGTCAGGGTTTTGAAGACATTACGAGGATAACAGAAATATCAGCACCATAAACTAGGTGCAAATTGGCCATGAGTAGAGGACTAACTGGCAGAAGGTTTTTAAAAACAGTGCCGGGCATTGAGGTGCAGAGCCATTTTCCACAGGCAGTCAGGAGAACAAACTCCTGGCTTAAATGTTTTTGAAAGACAGCCTGGCTGGACAGCCTTCCTCCAGCTGACAGCTTTACCGAAATCTTTAGAGCCAGTGAAACATCCTTAATTCACCACAGCACTGTTACTCAACTTTTTAAAGCTCACATGTGTCTGTTAAATAAATAAAATAGTTCTGTGCAAAAACACACAATGAACCTATAGAATAAAATCAAGAGCATGCTTCAGCACCACACAGAGCTTGGAGTGTTAGCATTTGCTGAGGCCATGAGAGGTAGCATGGACTGCAGCTTGCCTCTGGAGAAGCGTTGGAGAGCTTTGCTTGCTGCTCCCAGTGAGGCCACCATCTCACCTGGAGGCCCGTCCCGAGAGTTGGCCAACCCACTCAGTTCCCACTGGAGTCCAGGCATTTCCCTCCATCTGCACGTGTTTCTCTGAATACCATCAACAAAATGGAGCTACTTGCATTCTCTCTTTATCCAGTGCTCTTTCATTTAAATAGATTCTGGTGTGGACTCTAGCAAAATTGTTGTGTGAAAAACAGGTGACAAATACGTCCATAAGACAATTTCTTACACACTCCTGTGCATTTGAAGGATTGGATTTCTTTTTATTCTTTTTTTTTTTTTTTTTTTTTCATGCTTCCTCCTATTTAAACAATTGCTATATGCAGACAAAAATCAATTCTTAGTGGCTCTACTTGGAGTTGCTTCAGGTGTTACAAAATACTTAGAAATTCTTTAGAGGACAGAGTTTCTGTGAATACATACAATCCTTCCCCCCAACCCAGCCTTCATATACATCCTACTTCTTTCCAAATGGATTTCTCCCAGCATATGAGTGGCATCCGAGGGCAGACTTCTTGTGTTTGAGAACTGTATGCAGACAAGTACATTTCTTTACCTGCTTTTGCTTCCTTTCATCCTTTTGCTACTCAGCCCTGCCCCCCCTCACTTTCCATCAGGCTCTCCCCACCTCCTGTGACTGCAGCCCTTTTTCTACACAGCTTTCATGTTACGGCCATTAGATCTGTGGAAGAGAGCTCATAGCCTGTACTGTACTAAAAAGCCAATTTCATCACATACACGGAAAGATATGAATAGCAAGGGAAAAAAAAATAAATCTGTGCAACTCATGGAATTTCAGCATTTCCATTAACATTGTGATCTGATTTATCTGATTTACTTGAGTATCCATCTGTTGTGCTGAGATGTTTTCCAGCAGTAATGACTATTATGAGCCTTTTGCAAGATTCTTTCAATTCCCAACATATTTCTTTCCTGTTTCTGGAAGTACAAACATTGATTTATAACTCTTATTCTTTCAGCAGTGAACACAACACCCTAGGCATCACAGTAACACAAATAAATACTCATTATGGGCATCTTGGGGGTCAAAGAAAAATGTATTTTCTGAACACTTTACACTCACACTGTGGATAAGGATGGCTGAAATGCTGGGAAGGATCCAGAGCGAGACAACACTAAAACCACCCCCACTGTGCCTGGGAGTCCAGGAGGACTAATCACCCTGCCCAGGGTGTACAACAGCCCCCGTGGTGAATTTAGAAACTTGCCTCTGTTTTCAGCTTCGGGACCTACAGTGACCTCACATGCCACAAAAATAGTAGCCTACCAAGTCACCTGTGTACATAGGAGGAAATCATACAGCCATTTTATCACAGTGTTCCTCAGGAATGTCCCTGTACACACCACACAGTTACAAGTGCAAGCCAAACAATAAACTACAGTGCATAAACAAACCTCTTATCTCCACACAATAACTTCCTATCATAGGTAAAACCAGACATCTCCATCCTTGCAATGAAACCTAACCACTTCTAAGGAAAGAAAAGAAAAAAGAACCCAAGAAAGCCACATGTGTCATATCACAGAGCAGTGTGAAAGAAAGATTGGGCCAGGAAATTTATTTTTTTTTTTTTTACCTGCTAAGAGCACTTCCATAGTTTAGGCACACGGGATATACCTACATAAAATGAATTTGCCTTTTAGATCTCATTCCTGAAGATGGAAAGAGCACGGTTAGTCTGGGACTGGTCAGCAGACTGTGTAGCAAATACCAGATTGAACTGTCTGCATTAAAAACAACTTCTTTCTCCCTCTTAATATTAACTGGTAAGTTTGTGGCTTATATTTAGGTTAGCAGGCATAGCTTTTTGGAAAGGTATAAATATCGTATTGTTATCCATAGAAATGATAATTCTTTAACAATGTTTTGAACACATTCATGCCAAGTTCTAACAGATCAATAATGATTTGAATATTTTATTCTACCTTTTCTTTTTCTCCAAAATGACATATGAATTATACATTTGAATTAATATACAACCTCTGAGGAGACCATTAACTCAAACATCCTTGCTGCAATTAGCTTTCATCTGCTATGGATCAGTTCCAGTATTTTCTATTTGAAGTAGAAAGCAGTAGTGAGTCTGGCCAATTAAAGGTGAATCCCAGCCAAGATAAAGATTTGTAAGAAAAGCAGATGCCAGGCAAAACCAGTTTTCTTTTCTGTGCTGACCACATTCCTAAACACTTCTTGATGATCCCCCATAACCTTGCTTTTCCTTAGGTTACTCTGCTTGAGACAGCCCTCAGCTGATCAGTTTGTGCTGAAGCTTGCACAGGGCTCATCAGCTCTACGTCTGGGATAAGCAGGAGGCATTAACGCCCCACTTATAAAAGTGTTAACTTCATGTTTTGAAGGAAGCATCAGAGTATAGCATATGATTTAATATCACCAATCCCCTTTAAAGTTTCCAAGCATGGTGAGTTGACTTGATAGGTGGGTAGTTTTTGCCACTGTAAATCCCCAGCTAGTAGTGAACTATTGAAACTATTTAAATAAACACAGCAAATTTCCAAATCCGCGTTATTTTGGTTGTGTTGATTGCTCTCTGTGTTGAAAGGTATTACCTGAAGTCTTGATTGTCTAATTAGTACCTGAGTGTCCCTTCACTGATCACCTCCCAGAAATCATGAAGTATTTAGGAGTGGGGTTTATTAGGACCTCTCCCAGTACCTTCATTTAAGGAGAAGAGGGGATTAATGAGCTCTGAAACATATGCTGTATGTTCTATTTCACTATTTTTATTCCTGAATTAACAGGAAACACCCTAGTGTATACAGTAACAGTTTTGCTGTATCAGATTTATTGCAGACATCTGAATGGTAATTAAGGTAATGGGTATTCAGACCATCATCTGTGCTCCTGAATATAAGCTTCTCAACATCCAGAGCAGCACCAGACATATCTGCTGTTGGCAGGTTTACTATTTCTTGTCCTATTAATTGCATTGCAGAACATATTTCACTGTATATCCTCATGATCCACAGACCTGACAGAAAATTCTTTTTAACTTTAGCTAGAGTTTTCCTCTGTCATCACTGACAAGAAAGGAAATAGTTTCAGGTTCATTTATCCAGACTTAACTTCAGGCTGTCCGACAAACGCACCTTCTAAACTATCTTGTATTTCCTAGCTGAGCCCTGGAGGAGTCAGTAGTAACGTGCACTGCATGGTTATAGCATATTTTGCCAAGAAACCAGGAGAGATGTTATTTCAGAGCTATAGCTTATTGCACAAAAGTATTTAACATAACATTTTCTTCCAAGAAACAGCACTTTTCATCCATTTCATGGCAAGCAGAGAGAATAGCTCCCAATGGATAATTCCATTCGTTCTTTCCTCCCACACCCCTACCCTTCACCTGCAAGGGCAGCAGCAATGCAGACAACCAGGCCTGCTTTAGGAAAAATCCCGGTTATCAGCTCCTCTCCAGGTCACTGCAGTACTGTGCAGATGGACCAGGAAAGGCCTGTGGCAAAAACCTTCTATTAGCACAGAAAAAAGTAGCAGCCTGTTAGCCTTTGTCCTTCCTGAAGAGACCTCTGGCATCCCAGGATCTCAAGCAGTACCTGAACAGCATCCACAGCACCCCACTACCAACATGCTATTTTGTAAGAATTATTATAATTAGTTTTCACACTTGCCTTCCTCCTGGGCAGGTCTCTTCACCTTTCCCTGGGGGTTGGTGCTCCATGCTGCTAGCAGCTACTAGAGGATACCCCAGGGGCACTTGGACAGCAGCACATCAGGTTGGCTTGGGGCAGGGCAAAACCTCCCCTGGTCCCTCTCCTTTCTCACCTGCGGCGTTAGCACCCACACCCTCACACATCTGCTGGTTATTTTTGCATTGCTTGATGTTGCCTCAGGCGAATTTCGGGTTTCTGCAGCAGGTGGTGAGCCAGCGCAGGGCATTCCCAGTAACTCTGAACCTCTGCAGGCTTGGGGGGAGCAGGAGGTGACATTTCAAAGCAAGTAAAACTCCTAAAGCACTGGAAAGAGCAAAATCCCAGCGTCCGTGCTTCCCTGAAAGGGCTGTGCGGCATGGGGAGGAAGGCTGCTGCCAAAGGAGGGGTTGCATCCCTCCTTCTCTGCCCACTACAGCACGAAAGGAGAGTCAGGCTGCAGGGCCCTCAGCAGACCCCAAGGACCCTGGGGGTTCCTCCCTTGCATTGGCTAGTGACAACAGTCTGAGGGTCCCCCTCCCCAGCCACCGTGTCAAATTCCTCCCCAGTGTAAGCTCCTGCGTCTCCTTAGGCAGCCCTGCTCTCCTCCCTGGCCCAGTGATTATCCAGTAAGCTGCTAATTTCAGCTTGCTTTTCATAAAAGCATCTCTAGATTTCAGCCCAGGGTTTATTTATTGAGTTTCTCTGAACTTTTCCTTTTTCCTTCCCTCCTGCCAGGGCCCAGAGATGGTAAAAGCCCTGGAAGTAGATAGAAAATGCCAAGTTTAGGTTTTTTAGGTCACTGTAAACTACACGCTTATCTGCTTCCAGAACACATAAGCCACAGGATGTCATCCCAGGTCAACACAGAAGGATAAGGGCTAGAAAGGTGTCTTTGGCTGTAGATATGAATAAATCAGGGTCTCATAGGGGAAGTATATATCTGTATCCAAGAAGCCTTTTTTAATCACGGAGCCCTCTTCCTTTTTCCTCAAAGTACCCATATTCTTCTGGCAACAGAGATCTTTTTATATTTCTGAGTTTTCATATTCTGCCCAGCAGCCTGTCATAAGAAAGCACAAAACTACTAAATAGTAAAATGAGGGATTATTTCCACTCATCTCCTGACAGACATTTCTCCAAATTGGATCAAATGATTAAAGGTATTAGAATGACGTCTTGCAGATCCAGATCAAACCATTTGAAACCTTGAGTCTGTTTCTCCTTTGCTTGGAAAGAACCACCAGAAATAGTTGTAGATGCTAATTGCCCATTATTCTCACTAATGTGAAATTGTTAATTGAGATCTTTGAATATTTTACTTGCTTGAATCCTAACCAGGAAAGCTCAAGATGGAAGGACTGTGCAGGGGCTCGCTTCCCACCATGCCGTTCGGGGTCTCTTCCAATGCCTGAATGGTTCTTACTCAAGTCGCTTACACTCAGAAGAGGGGTACAGGCTGTGAAACCTTCCAACATCTCGCATTACGAAGATGGCACTGCTGAAAATCAAATTCAGTCAGAAGAAACGTGTAAAACTAGCGCAGGGACTATGGCTCATGAACTGGCTTTCAGTGTTTGCTGGAATTCTTGTTTTTAGCATGGGATTGTTCCTCAAAATTGAACTCCGGAAGCGAAGCGAAGTGATGGACAATTCTGAAAGCCACTTTGTGCCCAATTCTTTGATATTGATGGGTATATTATCCTGCGCCTTCAATGGTTTTGCTGGCAAAATTTGTTACGATTCTCTGGATCCCGCTAAATTTGCCAAGTGGAAGCCTTGGATGAAACCTTACCTGGCACTATGTTTCCTCTTTAACATATTAATTTTTTTCGTTGCTTTGGTTTGCTTTCTCATGCGGGGGTCTCTGGAGAGTACGCTGGCCCAGGGGCTCAAGAACGGCATGAAGTTCTACCGGGACACAGACACCCCTGGAAGATGCTTCATGAAGAAGACCATCGACATGCTCCAAATTGAGTTCAAATGCTGTGGGAACAACGGCTTCAAGGATTGGTTTGAAGTTCAGTGGATCAGCAACAGATATCTGGACTTCAGCTCCAAAGAAGTGAAAGAGTAAGTAATTTATAGGGGTTTGTATTGCGTAGTATTGTTATTTGATCAGTATTATACTAAAGAAATGTACGCTGCCACAGGCACTGACTGGTGATCAGCTAGGTTGCTTCCTCTTCTGACAAATTCCTCTAATATTATCCAGAACATAAAATATAAAGCATCAAAATACAGTTCTTACTCTTATTCAGCGTGATGTAAACAGACTTAAAATAATATTTTTTATTGTCTTTTATCTCTTTGTAAACCCTATTATGTTGAGCCAAAATCAACAGGAAAGTATCAGAACTTCACTATTCCTAAAGCAGATTTCAATGCGATTTGCTAAGTTCCTAAAAAAAGACCTCCCTGGATATGTTATTGATACCACTTTTAAAACTCCACTTTAGATATTGGCAATTAATCAGTCTCATGGAAACAATTAGAAACAGTAACACTTTACCAATAACTCACGTGTTTTAAACCCTTAAGATTTAGAATTTTATTTTTATATTCACTCAATGGATTGCTTCAGTGCTGTGACAATATTGAGCATCAACATCTGTTGACATTCCTAGATTTATACAACATCCCTTGTAGCCAAATGCATTTTAAGATCTCTTCTGTATAAAATCATGTTCAGTATATATACTTCTGACTAATTTTTTTAAACCTCACATGAAAACAGCACTAGTTCCCTTTCTGCAAACCAGAACAGATTTTTGACCAGAAACACCATAATGGCTCTGATGTCAGTGCCCAAAGAGGCAGTAATTTCAACATTAGATTAGGTGCAGTAAGTGCAAGTGAAAAACAAACATGAGAACAAATGAACTTTTCAAATTAAAAAATGAGCAGAGCATAAATACCCACAACCTTTTAAAAAATTAAGCATCTGGGAAAGAGATTGTTATTCAGAGTTCTTTGGGAACATCATTCATTAATGGTTGTACTGTGTGGTTGCACAAAGGGTCTTGTAAACTGGAAGAAATCTGCCTTTTAAATATACTGCCTATATTAAAAATGTCTGAAGTAATTTTGGAAAAAAGCTTTGTGTATCTCTTGGGATCCCTGCCTGGCTGTGTAAATGGGATTTCACTTGTGTGTCTCTCTGCATACTGTTTTGACTTGTTGGGTGGTCTGGCTGTTTTTGCAATTCTGAATGAGGACTTTATAGTGAAAACTGTTACAGGCTTAACCTGTTGCACTGTGGGGTTATAACAAATACATTTGCTATTTAATAAGGGAGTATTTGCATTGCCAAGGTATGCCCAGGGATATAAATAACTACTTGAAAACATAATAAGTTCACCTTGCCAGCATTATATAGAGATTTGAAAGCTGTAACTTAATCCAACAGCAGTGGAAGGGCAAAGCGTAGGGGGAAAACAAGGTTATATTGTCCTTAATAAATGATGTCTTGTTTGGGACTGAGACTCAGGGCAATTTATTTGTACTACTAGGGCATTAACGATCCACAAATGGATGTTAATGAGTGAATTCAAGGTTTGAACTATGCAGTGGTGCACAATCTCTGCTCACACTCCTGGTGGGATATTCTGGCCCCTTTGAAGTCAATAGCAAAGTTCTCCTTAATTCCAGGGAAGGCAGGAGTCTGACCTCCGCAATGTGATTTTTATATTTTGTTTTGTATGTTGTAGATCCAACCTGTCTGAAACTGGTGGAGCATTTACACATCAATGTGAATTAGACCCGACTCAGAGCATACTTTATGTGTAGAGATAAAACCTCAACTGCATTTGGCATTTAGATATATTTAGGTCATGACTGCAAAGTGGAATTTTGCTTCACCAGGATGTTGCAATCACCTCTCTCTCTATGACACAACTTTAAAATATCCATAAAGAAAGCTACAAGCAAATCTCAGATTTTTTTTTCACCTTTCTAGATCACTGGGGCTCTCCGTTTTCTAATCAAAATGGCATTTGTTAGAGTTGCAGTCCTCTTATTATAGTCTTTTTTTGCAGTGCCAGTGAAACTACTTTTCCAAAATCCTGCTGCTGAAGCACATTTCATATTTTAAATACTGGCTACCTTCCCAAGCCAAGAATAAGTGTATAACCCCATCCTGGAGCTATTATCATCAAAGAGAAGCTATTAGGTTTGCTGGATCAATGGTCTAGCTGGATATGGTGGTCCTGAGGCTGTTGTGGGTCCTTTTTCAAGCTCAGGTCACCTCCAACACCTCCCACCCTAACTATGCTGTGATCACTCTTTTCTGACTGCCTCTCCTGAAATTTCTCTCTGCCATTTACTTTTCTTAAAAATTAGTTTCTTTGAAGAAGTCACCCGAGAGGGTGCATTCCCATCATGAAGAGTTAATCATAAACTCGGTGTAGACTTGACATAGAAAAGGATTTCAGAGAGGAAGAACACCTATATGCCACTATATGAACAGGGGATGTAGAGAAACAGCATGGCCAGGAGGCATGGTGGAAAATCTGCGTTGCCTTTGCTTTCCTTTCTCGTGCAAATTTGCTCTGATATATCTTTATTTGTGTGTGTGTATTCACGCTTCCTTCTGCCCTTGCCCATAGTCGGATCAAAAGCAACGTGGATGGAAGGTACCTGGTGGACGGCGTCCCTTTCAGCTGCTGCAACCCCAACTCCCCGAGACCCTGCATCCAGTACCAGGTCACCAACAACTCGGCTCACTACAGCTACGACTACCAAACGGAGGAGCTCAACCTCTGGCGCCGTGGCTGCCGGGAAGCCCTCCTGAACTACTACAGCAACATGATGAGCTCCATGGGTGCTGTCGTCCTCCTCGTCTGGCTTTTTGAGGTAACCCTCTCCCCTCAGCCATGCTTTGCTGAAGCACCAGCTCCGGAGGGGCAGAGCGTTTTCCAGCATGGACTTTCAAGCTAAAGATCAGATCTGTTTAAAATAAATCATCTGCCGCCGTTCTTTGGCTGAGAAAACATCTAATAGTGAACATGCGCATAAGGCCCAAAAGGTCCCAGACTGGAGGCACAGCTGGGAAGCATGGGGTGGGTGTTAGATTACAGATCCCCCCTTCAGAGCAAGGGGCCAGAGCCTGGAGTATCCCACAGCAAGAGGGGAAAAAGGGACCAATTTTCTGCCAAATGCAGGGTGCTGAGCAGGGAAGGGCATGTGAGGGCTCAGCTGCCCAGATGCATTAATTTTACGTGTGTCACCATTAGTGGGGAATGAAAAATACACAAAGCAGTGCATCGGAAAAAGATGGCACTAATTTGGGGGACAGAAAGTACAGTTAAGGGGCTTATGTGCGGATGAAAATAAGACCTAGAGCCATGCAACATATCCAGCTTCAGGGCAGCATTTGGTTTAAGGTCCATCATCAGTTCCACCAATGCTTTTGGTCTCAAGAAGTCGTTTAGGTGAAGCAGATGGATTAGTTTTATTTTATTCTGCTTCCCAAAACCACTGTGCCAATACTACCCAGTGCAGATGTTTGTGGGCACCATAACACGAAGTGCAACTTTGCTGCTAAAATACTGTTCATTCAGCGTGAGGAGAACATGTCCTTCTGCATCTGGGAGATGATCAATTTTTTAGCCAGGGTGTTCAATCAATACTGATATGCAGGGAGGGTGGGCTGGCAGTGGCACGAGGGCTGGCACACAAGGTGCTGGATGCGGAGGTAGGGCAGGAATGGATGGCAGATGGGGAGGGTGCATCTCACCATGCGACACAGAGCGCAGCAAACCCTTTCTAACCCTTGAAATGACTGGTGCAAATGGCATTGCCTATTTTAAGTGATTCAGCCAGCTTTTTAAAAATTTAGATAAATGCAAATTCAAAAAGGATGCATTATATTTTGATACGATCACTGACCTATACCCTTCCAGGAAAGAAGGTGCTTTTTAGAAAATAAACACCTACCTAAATAATCTGTGAACTGAAAAAAATAGCATAAAGTTACTTCATGTTGTGTTATTGTAAAAATAACTACTCTGCAGGGCTGAGAAATGTACTACCTCCTTGTAGCACTGTTATTCTGGTAAGAAAAGAAAGAGAAGCTTGTGTCTCAGCCCAGATTCAAATGAAGAGTTCCTGAAGAGAGGGGAATTTCAGCTGTATATGAAAATCAGAAGGAAATTCAAAACCTCAGGGGAAAAATGCAGAGAAATACTAATGCCAGCTACAACAAATCATGACTAGGAACCTGTAACGTAACTCTGCTGACCTGTAGGAGATTAATGACAGTGGTACGTTAACATTAATAGAAGCGATAAAAATGCAGTGTTTTATTTCTAACTCTTCAAAGTACACCCAGGTATTTTTTTCCAACCTGTGGCATAATGAGAAATATGATATTCTCTTTCTTTTCTTTGTCTTTTTCAAAATATAAGGTGAGATTTTTTGCAGGCAATCAGAGGACTCTCGGGGCAAAGCTTTAAAGAAATATCATAATCCTGGGTTATAATAATTGGCCCTCTTGAATATTTATGACTTGCTTGATATTCTACCATAAAGGGTCCAGATTTAGGTCTCAAATTCCCTGGGCTTTTAAGTCAAACTTTGAAGGGAGGAAGCAAAGCAGGAAGCAGACAGTAATTTAGTCCCCCTTGAAATATAACCACTTCCTTTAAATTCCAGTCAGGTAGGGAACAATTTTATACTGAGTAGAAGCACAGCAGAGGCCCCGACTCCTGGCCAAGGTAAGATGTCTGTCTGGCCAGGGTGCAACCCAGCAGGCAGTTAACGTGCTGGCTCCGTGCTTCTCATTTTCCCTTTGACTGGCTGGCTGAGGAGCTACAGAAAATCGCGAAAGCAAAGGAGCATCCTGGTTCGCTTTGTGCCTGGAGCCACTGTGAATTCAAGCCAAGAGGCTCAGCCACAGCTCCTCCCCAGCAAAGCCCTTCTGGGGGCCGACGGAGGACTCTTCCAGCTGGGTTGGTGGTACTGAGGTGTGGGAAGGGGGACAGAGAACAGAGGGAAACACTAATCACAGCTGTTATTGGAGCTGTAGAAAAACATAATGTGCCAGATGGGTGTAGGGACCTTGGGGAAGGACATTTAGGTTTAGTGTCTCTATATTAGGTGTAAGGAAGAATGAACTTATTCTGAAGTATCAAAACTTCTATTTGAAAAAAAAAATGTAGCGTGTCACATTTTCTGGAAATATATTATTATCCATGTACTGCTTTTACTAGCAAAAGCTTTATAGTGAGTAACAACCAATCGTGAGAGTGACAAAAAAAGATCACACCCTGCTCTAGCTAAGCTGCCTCAGGCTAAACCCTGGCAAACAGATGGGCTTTGCTGCAGAAGGTCAAGCACAGCAAGCCTGGCTGTCTTCCTGACCTGCCTCAGCCAGCAAAGAGGAAATGGGGGTTCAAAGGTGCCCTGAATAGAGCATTTCAAAAGAAAAGGAGGGCAGTAGCCAGTTCCTGAGATGCTCCAGGTCCTTGACATGTACAAATATGTGGCTCTTGATAGGTCACAGCTACTGCAATGGCCAGCGCCCTGAAAATCATCTCATATGTGGTACCACAGAGGGGGCCCATCGCCCTGAGAGCGATGAGACAGGAGCAGGGGGGTGCATTGCACATCATGTACTGGAGAGTAAACTCTCTGATGCATTGCACGCTAGGAGTGAACTCTGATAACCTTCAAACCCAGCCCACAGGCAGCAGGGACCCTCCAGAAGGACAGAGTTTGCTCTGCTGGCACAGATGGAGAGGCTGAGCATGCTGTGGTGCAGGGGGAGGCACCAGCCCAGCCTGTCCATACCTAGCCCTGGAGAAACACTGCAGCCTTGCTCTTGCTGCCACTTTAAAGTTGCTGTAAGATGACAAGAGTTTTCATGACTGTTGGCCAGGGGACATCGTCACTCAGCCAGACTGGGCTAGCTGTGGGACCCTGATGCCCAGGCCTTCTCTGCTGGGTTGTGATTAAGCACAGGTTTATAACTCAGAGTCACAGACTGGTTGAGGTTGGAAACGACTCTGGAAGTCAGCTTGTCCACAAACCCCTGCCCAAGCAGGGCCAACTGGAACTGGTTGCCCAGGGCCACGTCTAGACATCTTTTGAATATCTCCAAGGAGGGAGACTCCAACACTTCTCTGGGCAACCCGTGCCAGTGCTCAGTCAGCCTCACAGTGAAAAAGTGTCTGCTGGTGGTCAAACAGAAGCTTCTGCGTTTCAGTTTGTGACCATTGCCTCTTGTCCTGACATTGGGCACCACTGTAAAGAGCCTGGCTCCATCTTTGCACCCTCCCTTCAGGTATTTGTACACGTTGATGAGATCCGCTCTGAGCCTTCTCTTCTGCAGGCTGAACATTCCCAGCTCTCTCAGCCTCTTCAAGGTGCTCCAGTCCCTTCATCATCTCAGTGGTCCTTTGCTGGACTCCCTCCAGTATGCTCACATCTTTCTTGTACTGAGAAACCCAAAACTGGACACAGCACTCCAGCTGTGGCCTCACCAGTGCTGAGTAGAGGGGAAGGATCACCTCCCTCAACCTGCTGGCAATACTTTACCTAACGCAGCCCAGGATACCATTCACCATCTTTGCTGCAAGGACACATTGCTGGCTTATGTTCAACTTGGTGTCCACCAGTACCCTAATGCTCTTTACTGTCAAGCTTCCTTCAGCCAGTCACTTCCAGCATATAATGGTGGATGGGGTTGTTCCTTCCCTGGTACAGGACTTCAGCAAAACTGATGGTCCAGGGGTCTATACTGTCATACAGGAGATCGATTAGTTTATCAGATAGTTGAGGACCAAGGTGTTACAAGTCATGCATTCCCATGTTAAATAGGATATGGATAACCTTTGGCTATGGAAGTATTTGATGAAGCTTGTTTGGTTGACCAATGTTTTTCCCTTTCTGGTCTTGAGTGAAGGCAGAGAGACATGAACAACTGAAAATTCTGAGAGTAACCAGTGGTAGCTTTAGTCTTCCAAGAGTTTGGAGACACTGACCGTACACAAGCATGATGACCAGGGTAGATAGGCTAATGAATGGTCCACAGCAGCACATGCTTGAACAGTTCCATGAGTCCAAAATCCAGATACAAATTTTGCCATTGGCCAAGCTATGTGGCTGAATCCCAACTTCAAATCTGCTCAGCTACGCGACACTGTAATCCTGCACGACAGTTTGCAAGCTTCCTCCGTCTCTAGTTCAAAAGCCTCAAACCAGAGCAGCACCTTGTGGGTCCAGGGGAGCTCTCCAGGGGCTTCAGCTGTGCCACCAGATAAGCAACACACATGGAGGACAACTTCTTTAATCATTAGGGTTTAGGAGGACCAGAGATAATCACTTGCTTGGGAATTTGGATAGGATAACAGAGGTATCATACCTCCCTTACAGAACAAATCCTGTGAGGCTGTTAACAACAGTAGGTGGTCTTGACCTTAGCTTTACCTAGCACATGAAAGACTAAACTAGTCTTACAGCTGCCCCATTCTGACCCCCTGCTCTACCACCTCATCAAGCTGGCTCTTCTGGGTGCTGCCTTTTCTTTCTTTCTCTACTTCACAGATCAATCATTTTTCTTCACAAGCACCACAACGGTGGAAGACATGGTTCTGCATGGTGTTAGAAGGCAGGAGACTGGCTAAAAAACATTCTTTCTCTCTGGAGACAGGTTTGGGGTGTTGCCAGCATCAGGGGTGTTACACCAGCATAATCTAGTAGAATAAGTCTCAGTCAGGGCTGTTGGGACTGGTAAATATTTTATCAGAAATACAAATTTGTTTTAGATGGAACCAGTGAGTGATACAGATCACCTGGTGCCTGGGTTTCCTTATTTGCACATACCTATATAAAAACAAAGCCAGAATTTGAAGTAGACAAGCCGATGGCTCAAATCCTAATGCGGCTCTCTTCTGCACACTCAGGAATATTTCCTTGATCAGATTAATATACTTGCCAGACATATGAAGGTCAACGTGAAGTAAAAATATTTAGAGTTAAAATTAAGTGGATGGTGGCAGAGGATGTTGTTGCACATATAAATGGCTTTATGGACATCTAGTGCCCAGGAGCAGAGGTTTCACTGAAATCTCCCAGGAGGCACCGACCCTGTGACGTGGTATGTGGAAAGGCCCCTTGTGCCCATGGCCACACAAAGCTGCTGTTTCACAGCAACCAGCATGTGCTTCCTTCGTAAATTGATGAATCCACTTGTTGTTTATCAGCAGTCACAATTCCCGTGGGGCTCACTGGTTTCAAACCTCCATCCTCTCCTTTCCTACTTGTGAAGGGGCATTTTCCTCCTGCCAGCTCCCCCTCACCCCTCCTGGCCATCTCAAGGGGGAAGGCTGCTCAGGATCTCCTCTCATGTGGAGGATTCCCGCAGCCCTTAAGCTGTATCCGTTTGGTCCCTTTGGCATTTTGCTCCCGCCACCAGCCCAGGCTGCTGATAGTGGGGGACGGTGAAGATGTGGACAAGGGTATAAAGTTTGCCTGATGCGCTCTGTCTTTTCCATTGCACGGCACAGATGTCCGTGACGGTTGGCTTGCGTCTTCTGCACACCTCTCTGGAAAGCATTGCAAATCCTGAAGACCCCGAGTGTGAAAGTGAAGGGTGGATCCTGGAGAACAGCCTGAAGGAAAGTTTGAAGTCTGCGCTGGAGAGTTTGAAAAAGATTGGTAAGTTGAACCAGGTGGAAGCAGACGCCGAAGGGGCCGAAGGAGAGGAAGCCGGGAAGACACCAGCTGTCACAACGGTCAGTTGAGCTTCTAATTGATGTGGACTTTTTATCAGAGAAGAATAAAACAAACTGAAAATTGTGAATATTTATGTTTTAAAAGCTATGTATCAACCATCAGAATACATATTTCTACGCTTTTTTTTTTTTTTGTGTGTGTGTATGGGAGTATACAACATAGTGCACCTTGGGATAATACAGTTATCCACAATGTGAGTACACCATATTCATATCTTCTTGGGGAAATGACCCTACTACGAGTTGCAATATTCACATGTTCCCTTAACAGGGACAGTTAGTTTAAAAAAAAACCACAATAAATTGCTGGCATCACACAGTGATTCATTCCATCTTATTTTGAAATTAAAAGTGGAATTTGAAAAGTTAGTATTTTTTGCTCAGGTTGTTTTACCAGCATGCTTTATGTACTTCAACTTTAGAAGACAAACAGATAGATTTTCTGGGGAGTAACATGTTAGAAGTCAAAGGAAGAAGGATTTCCAGAATTGTATATAACTTAGTATACAGGAATTTTGACAAACCTCTCATATAATGTGATTTTTGTTAATGTGCTAAGCAATGGTATTTTCTGCTGTATTCTTAAGATGTACATAGAACAACATGCAAACTTATGCCGAGAATTTATGTACTAAGCAAAAATTGTAATTTAATGAAACAGCACAAGTATCATGAAAACAACATTAAGTTAAGATTTATGGGTTTTTCTTCTCTCAGGATTTTTTTCAGCCTGTATATCTTGAATGAGTGTTTTGTAGACTTATGCTTCACCTTGTATTTAAAGAAGCAGCTTAGAAGATTTTACTTGTAGTGGGTGGAATCAATGCTATGAGCATGTGCCAGTTAGTTATTCTGGACATTTTAAAAGGTATGTAATCTCATAGCTTGCTCCACAATATTCAAGCCCAACTATTTTTAAAACAAGAAAAAAAAAAAAAAAAAAGCTACTTAGAACTAACATTTTAAATGTTTTCCAGTGTCCTAGCGAATGGATACCATTCATTCGCAAGTACATCAAGCCTCAAATTTTGAGGCCAGGGAAAAAGTAAGTTTAAATAAATCCACAGTGTGCAAATTTTACCAGTTTTATTTTTCTTTATCAGTGATAGGGCACCCTTCATTATATCTTTTAAGTCAAAGGGAAGGCACATTTTGCATGTGCTGCATCTCTCCAAACATACTGTCATAGCTGGAGGGCCCTGTTCTCATATACAAAGTTAGAATAAGACATGGAAAGTGTTTCCTGTGGTGCATGGCCTCTAGTGAGGGAACAGAGCATCATCCTGAGTTTATCTGCAGCTGCCAGATAATTTCAGCTAACGGGCGAGAAACCCAAGAGCAAGCCCCAACTCCTGCACAAACGATCGCAGACATCTCAGTCCCTCAGCTACAAGCCAGGCACCACACTTATTTTTACCCCAGCTGGGTAAAACTTCTACTTCTCTGCAGTGTACCTGGGGGAGTTTTCTCAGCAGGTCCCTTCCACCTGTCTGGCGGCCGGTCTTCAGATGAAGCCATGTTTGCGGCTGCCTAATCATCACACAACCTGTTAGTTTCCATTCTTAATCACTTGTGCACTTGCCCCAGCAGCACTCAGCTCCTCCGGCTTCTGTTCAAACTCCTTCTAGGATGGACAGACCAGTTCACAGCAGGACAGGTAGGGACATGTCCATACATCAAGCCATAGTCTACATCTCGGTGGCCAGGCTGTTTCAGGCCATCTGCACGCAAGGTTTGATTTTGACAGGTATTTGTGGCATCCATTCACATTTTCAAAGCTGGTCAAAGCTTCTAACTTTAGTTACAATAATGAATTAAAAAGTCAACTCTGTTCTTTTGTGCATAAGACTGATTAGAACAAGGGCACTAACATGAAAACCAACTTGCTACTCACCGCAGCCTATCGTCTATTGTTTTGCTGAGGAACACTCTGCGTGGCAGAACTGTACAAACCAGACCAACTCCTTTCTTCTCAGTAAGAGATGGCTACAACCGGCTGCCCCTTTCAGCTGGTCCTTAAAGAACAGCAGCACTGTGGATGGAACATGATGTGGCCACATGTATCAGAGAAGAGCTTTTCAGAGGAGTCACATATGGGTAGGAGCTGCATTACGAGGATTAATTACACTTTTTCCTGGTGAGGCTTCAGTGTGCTGTGATCTATACTGGTTACATCTGATTTTTCAAAGAGATCTAGATTTATTGCTGCCCTAGAAATATGGTTTAGGCCATTGATTTAGACAGGACTCTCCAATTATTTGTGGCCTCTATTTTTTTTTTTTCAGTCTATTGCTAGAGTGACATAACAAATTGTCAGATTATTCTTTCAATGCCACATTGGAGAAGCTAGTTCCCAGAGCAAGGGTGTCATGGTATTAGGTGTGTAGAGAGACCATTTGGGACAGGTTTATGAAGAATAGTACTGGAATCAGTTTCCTACAAATAAGAACAAATAGTATATATGCTAATGCTATCTAAAATAAAGCCTCCTGGTTAAGATCTTTGTAACATCTTATGATTACTACAAGATTGTAATATGACTGCTTTGTAAAATATTACATATAATATACCATTCGTCCAATCTTACATATACTTTCTTGTGACATCGTAAATGCTGTTCTAGATAAAGGTATCTCTGCTGTCTGCAAATGTAAATTTAGGTATTAAAAAGTCTATTGCAAGTAAAGATCTCTTTAAAGAAAATTTTTAAATATATACAATTTAATACAGATTTCTTTAATTTGAATTACTGCTCACTTTTTGCTTCTGAATTTATTTTTTGTGACGCATTTTATGCATTCCTATAAGGTGGGAAGCTTCCCCCCTCTATATAATACTCTGAGAGAAAGCAAACCTTCCTTCTCTCACGTGTCCAGCTAAACTCAGAATGTGCAAGCAGACCCCTAAATCACTTGCCTCTTACTAGAAACAGAATTTTCTGGTCTGTTTTAGTAGTATCCTCTTGTGGTACATAGGAATTAAAACATCTTTACAGGCCTTAACTTCTAGACATGTTCAATAAGTGAAACAACCAGCATCCTCAGGATCAGCTAAACTGGGTTTATAACCTCTTTTTTTCCCCATTTAAATCTAACTAGCAACAGACATTCAAAAGAAAGCATTGTTATTTTAAGTCTAAAGCTCATGTGGTCATATCTGTTTGCAGCAATCCAACAACTTCCAGAGCCATGCCCTGATTTTCAAACTAACAAACTTCAGGAGGATGCAAGCTTAATTAATACAAAACAGGCCACTTCTTTTTAGGTACCTCCATATGGCTTACTGGCTTAAACCCAAGTACCCAGATCTGAGAGCCAGCCCTAGGCCTTGAAGTGTCAACTTCTAAGAAACGTCATTTATTTTTTAAAAGAAATGACAAGAAGTGCACTATTTTACCTACAGTTATTTGAAGGTACACAGAACATTCACTAAAGTGCTTTAAAGGAGAAAATGCAAACAGCCTTAAAGCTATTAATTCCTAAGTAACCTTAATACAATTGATAAGATTAGCCGCTATGCATTACATGAGCTTGGACATTTTATAATACCAGACAAATGCATGTGTGCAGCTTAGTAAAGAGCAAAGGAATGCTATATCAGGCTCATCGGCACCATGCATCTCCTAGCTAACGGTCAGAGAAGATTTTCAGTGCTGATATAAAGAAAAAGGGATCCCAGCAAAACAGTTACTTATTTCTACCCACCTGACTTGTTTTGTAAAAAAACCAAACGCTACTCTTACCATAATCAACATAAAATGGAAACAGATCACAAATACTTACTCAAAATGAAAAAAAAAAAAAAAAAAAAAAAAAGAGTATTATTAGAGAGTAGTTAATTAAGAGCTAGGACCAGAAAAATAGAATGGTGCCATGTGATAACAGCCCCCTGCAGGGAGACAAAGGCTTAGGCAAATTTGATTCTGGTAACAGCAGTACAACTATCTCAAATCTGAAGTAATGCATACATGAAACATTTTTGTTTGTTTTTTAAATTATATAAGACCTATAGAGTTCAGTAACTGACAGAAACACTGAAGTAGTAAAACACCTCTCTCGAAGCACCTGCACTGCAGACCCTGTGTCATTTCACAGGTATTTCTGAATTTTGATCCAAAGCACACCCGTGAGGTCAGAAAGCTGGAGGAAACCCTGGCCTGGGGCTCAGCTTTGTGGGTCTCTATCACATTCACAACCTCTGCAGCTCCCTTCCCTGGAGAACGCACCTCGGTTTTGCAGTCTGCCCCTCACCCGTGGTGCCAGAGGAAGGGCTGAGCATTTCCCATCCCATCAAACCCTTCCAAAGCAACACACAGAGAACAAGCCTTGCCTGATTAACCTGTTTCTACTAAAAAGAAGGATAGTCCATAAACAAAAGTCAGCTGTCAAGTTCATTATGAGGGGCATTTCCATAGTTTGTTCTCAAAGCCAAATTCTCCAGCGCAGAGGGTGGTGCAGGAATCAGTGGTACCAGGCAAACTCAGCCGAACGAGGACCAAAGGGCAGGTCTGCAGCCTGTCGTCTGATTACAGCCACATCTCCACACATTTTACATCACGTTCCCAGGCAAAACACGGTCAAGCATCAGAAGTCAGAAACGGGGAGGCTCAGGCATGTGAAACTCTGTAAGGTGTGACTGCGGCTGGGGGGGCGATGGAAGGAGGAAACCAAGCGGTAAGTCTGAGGCACGTAATTCCCCAGGCTGACAGTCTTGTTAAGAGGGTGAAAATGAAGTTTAATGCCTGAAGAAACCCCAAAGAAGTCACTTTGAAATATGCCACGATACAGAATTAAACAGCAAAGAACCGCTGTCCTTCCCAGGGGTGCAGAGACACCCCGAGCCCCCGCCAGGCAGCAACATCAGGACATGCAGACTGGAAGGAGATTGCTCGCTGCATTTAGCTGTTCCAACACACACACAGTCCCCCAGCGCAAAGCTTTCCTTTTCAGAATTGTTTTTTGCCTTCCCAGCTGCCCGGGTAACCTGTTCAGAGGGTATCACAGCTCTGCCTTAGGCAAACGTTTTTTCAGATAGGTGTGAGTTTTCCCATTTACACATGTGTTTTCTCAGACACAAATAACAGATTAAGGTTAAAGATGAAAAAAAACACGGGGAAAACAGAAATGATGACAAGGTGAATTCACAAATTCATATGAATGAATCTTTCATGAGTTATATATATTAATCACGAGCAGAAGTAATATCAATTCTATAATGTTGTTGTAGACATATTTTAAATAAATTATGACAGCATTTCTTGTTTTCACCCCAGAATTTTAAATGTAATTGGGACCTAAAATTTAAATTTAGTCTCTACTTGACTAAGGATTTTTTTTTTTTTAATTTTAGAATACAGATTATTTCTGAGATTAGGTAATGATAAAAATGGATTTAATAATTTCAGGAAGCATTTTGATCAGGAAGAGACTCACAATGGTATGTCTAGATTTCAGATAATTATACCGCAACATAATCCCCAGCTCCAGTGGGATAGAACAACTTTCTGTCCCCTCCTTCTTTGCAAGTTGGTGCTCAACCAGGAGTGCTGCTCATGCAGGTACACATTCCCAGTGCCACATGCCACCCACAAATGTTTCACAACTAGGTCTCTGCCACTGGTGACAACTTACAAGCGGATCCTGAAGGTCTGAAAGCAGGCAACAACCCCACCCTCCTGTCACCACAGTCACTGCTACTGCCGCCCTGGGAAAGCGTGGGCACCTCGCTAGCCCTGCCCGGAGCCCGGCTTCTCACCCTGAGCCCAATGAAGCAACCACGCTGGCTCTTGGGTTTGCTGTCTTCAATGGACACGACACCTTTCAACACTTGTGTAACTTCGATTCCACATCTGCCCAACCATTTGAAATGCTTGCTACCCACGCTGAAATGTTTTATCTCACGTATGTTGATATTAACAGCCATTATCCCACAGCCTCCCAGCTGAATGATGTGTGCTTCTGCACACTTCAAGTGCCACACGTGTTGCTATCACTCAGCATTTACCTCTCCATTTAAAAAAAAAAAAAACACAAACACTCAAAATCCTTTGTTTTCAGCTCCATCCTGTTCAAGCTGACAGTAGAGAGCTTAAAGCCTACATTGCGAAGTAGTACACAGAAAAAGAAAATACAACACAAAGTACTTTGTTTCAGAGTTCATTCCATATTCTGAGCTTTCAGCTACTAGATTATTTTATCAATTACCAAAGCTTGACATGGAAATATTTATAATACACAGATAAGATGCCTGACAAGTTCAACAGCAGTAAATAGAAGCCCAACAATTACTGCAGCTTTTTTCTCCTTCTTCTCGTGTACTTTGTGCAGAATTGCACATTCATTTCAAAAGACTGATACAGTCACTGCAAGAAAACACAGGCTCCTTGGAGCTGTCATTATGTGGAGCAAGCGTTACCTCTCTAATGCAGGCATCTCTGGTTAGAAGACACCAGTGAATTACATCAGTGAACATATTGCTGATCTCCTTCCCTTTGTTATTTGTCTAGAACCTTTTCTCTGATTAATAGCACATTTTAGCATCCTCCATGTTTAGAGTACTGCAAGTACAGAAACATGTTCCATACATTATTCCTCACGTACACAGTTGATTTCAAATCAACACCTTGGTTAGGTCTGCACAGATGCCATCACTAACCTGAGCTCAGCTGTCCCACCCTTCCCAGGGCTGACTAGCCAGCCTGGCTTTCCTTCCAGGATCCTACACAAAGGAGAAGCTGGAAAACTTACCACCTCCGAGCTCATGCTGTCTGGAAAGTGACTGAAAATATATATTCACAAACTGATGGAAAAGTAACATTTAATCATTGCTGTCATGGAGACGAAGATCAGTACTTGCCATTTCTTAGCTGCTACACCTGGTGCACTGCAAAACTCCTCATACTCTCTCTTTTTTCCTCCAAGAGAAGAGTGCTTGACAAATGTCTTTATGAAGACACAGAGGTAAAATCTGGGCATCTAATGTTTGCATGCCAGGAGGGGGAAAGGTGGCAGAAGAACAGAAAACTACTAGAGGCTGAATATACAACAGCCTCAAGATAAGAATATGCAAAGCAGTTTTTATACTTCGTACAAACATTTGTAGAAGAAATGATAAAATTGCTGCAAATTAAGTATTAATATAAACATACGTGAATGAAACAACAGGAGAAATAATTGAGCAAGCCTTTAAAGAGCAGCTTGTATCAATAAGCACGGATGTGACTAACAGAAATAAAGCGGGTAGATGCTGAGAAAGGTGTTGTTTACACCCAGCCCAGGTATCTCGAGCTCCAAATGGCCACAGTACAGCTGACTTCTCAGAAGCAGACCCGCACTTTGGTAACAAGAGGGAGAAAATGGGGTTATAGTGTGTTGTGTGTGCCATTCCTCTTCACATTATTATATTCTAGCCAAGGCACCCCAAAACAAGAAGAGACAATGAGCAGCCTTACTTAAGATTTATGAAGGGTGAAGCAGGATACTAAGGCAATACATGGCACCACAGTTACTGCCAAATAAAAGACCTTTCCAAAAGCCAGCTTGCCATCACCAGCCACATGGTACCTAGGGAGGACTCAGCAGCCATTGCTTCTGTCCTCTGTAGCACATAGTCCTGGCCAGACCACTGGGACGCACACCTCTTGGTGCCTGTGGGCTTAAGTGTGTGGGTGGATACAGTGAACCTAAAAAGTTAAGATAAAAATCACCATGCCCTTCCTATAGGGTCTCAAGCTAAAGAGAGAGGATGTTTTAATATGAAGCTCCCATCCACCACCATAAACAAGCAGCTATTTCTCAGGGCCAGCTACTAAGCAGCATCCAAGCACTCCCTACATGATCAGAGGGGTACAACACACGTTCTAAGTGTGGGATTCACAGGGCCCTGCTTTGTAAACGTCTGAATTATTTTACTGTAGCTTATGTTGCTATATCAGTCTGTATCATGTTTAACAAAATAGGTATTAATAGAAGGTAAAAATAACATCACTGAGAAAGTAGCTCAATACAATTGCATAAAAGTCACACCTGGATCAGCCATCAGACACTGAACTGACCCTCCTGGAACAGAACCAGCAATTGCTATTTCTCCTGACTGCTGTTAGCCTCGGAATAAAATAGATAATAATAAACCCCCTTCTCGCTCTTACTGGAAAAAGCTGCCTAACAGTCTGAAAAGCACAGCTCTGTGGGACTTGCAAGTCAGGCCTACGGAGGGTTTTCCAGTGGATGAACTCCCAGGGCCTGGTCTGGGAGCAAGCACTGACTGGTCACGAGCCTCTGACAAACCCGGGACGCTCAACCACCCACCTGACACGGAGTTCTGCACTGTCCCTTGCCCAATGGCTCCAGCTCGCACGGCAGCAAGCCCCCAGACTGCACGGGTCCCGCGGGCGGCGCCGGGAGGCTCCCGCTCCCTCGGGGCATGCCTCCTGCCCGCGGCCTGCGCGCCCGCTGCACTCCCCACGGGCAACTCGGAGCCAGCCCAGGCTGACAGCAACATCCCCCCATCAGTCACTGCCCGTTCCCCAAACCAACAGGTGACACTCCAACAAGGTGAAGCCACTTAGTGGTAACTAGAAGTTAGCAGCAACTGAAGATTCAGGTGTGCTATCCACATGCACACACACAAGACTTTCATCAGGCACTAAATGGAGACTCCCTCCCCTCAGCAATACATGTTTGCAGTGTAAGATTCCTCCCACCTTTGCTTAAACATAGAGCAAAAGCAGAAGCCAACTCTACTCCTTCCCATTCTTCTCAACATTCAAATCTCATGAGGCAAAAAAGAAATTTGTGGTAAGGAGAGATATTTCCCTAAAGGCAACTTGTCTGTAAGACTTCCCATCGGTGGTAAGCTACCTTTCTGTGTGTCTGTCCCTGAGAATATGTTAAAGCAGTGCCCTAGAGCCTGAACCAGTTACCCAGAGAAAGCGGACAGTCAAATGGTGCCACGTTAATGATGTACGCAGAGGTGGGGGTGGCAGGCTCCCTGGCCATGGTCAGTCACTCCTTGAGCACCTGGAAGCCTGCTTGTAGAAGGCAAGACTTGATAATAAACAAATCCACTGTTGTGCCCATGAAGTCATCAATCTTCTTCATGCAGGGTCAAGTAGGACTCTGGGACACTCACTAGAAGCTGAGGAACTGACCAGCTAATGGTAGAAAAGTGGATGCCTCCCTAAAAATTTTCTTTTAATGCCAATAAAGAGCACCATCCCACTCTGATGATGATACAGGATGGACTAGGTAACAGTCCTGGCTCACCAAAAGCAGAGCAGATTGCAATACAAAAATATGAATAACAGAAGACCTATAGAGGCCCCACAAAGACCAACCCAGTAACTCTTGCTATTACCAGAGATTGCCTCCCTGTCCTGGTCATAAACAAAATCATTCAACTGTTGGGTTAGTTTTAAAGGCCTGATGGTCTTTTCCTTCTTAGTAAATTGAAAGTTCCTGTAAAAACTTTCTCTGTACAGTAGATTTCTTACTTTAGAAAAACTTTCAACCCACAGTTCAGTGTGGGGAGGTGCAGACTAGACAGACTACAAGGTGGACAGAAACCTGGCTGGAGTTTCAGGCTCAAAGGGCAGCAGTGAACAGTTGGAAACCAACCAGTTACAACTGGCATTCCCCAGAGGCTCATACTCAAGCCAAAACTGTTTAATACTGCCACATTTGAGTTATATAATCAATAATCTCAACCGTGGAATGGAAATACCAAGTCACTACTTCTTGCCAAAGGCAGAAGGGAGCCAGATTGCATGCTCAGTTGATCACAACAGGACTCTACTGTGAAGAGATTTGAGATGCAACTCCCCTTGCGCAATTTAATCTTCCAGAAAGGAAAACAGCTGGGATTTTGTGCTGAAAGTACTTGCACAGTTGAGCATCCAGCTTCTCCTCTAAGCATTCAGGTCGAAGAAAATTATCACAATGGTAGAACTTCTAAACAAAACACCAAATCATTTAGCATATAATAAAATGCACTTAAAAATAAGATACCAGAGATGGAGCGTGAGAGCTGGTAGGACTTCAAGTCAAATGTAAAAGGACAGAAAAGGGTCTGTGCAGCTTCACGTGCAATGTCCACTGGCCTAGTACAAGAAAAGTTAACCATATGGTGCAGCACCACACTGAACCCTTCAGTACTGGTTGTTCCCAAAGCTAGAGTGAGAAAGGAGGCCTGAATTTTACCTGCTTAGTCACCAGCATGAAGACTGGTTTGAGGGACATAGAAGGAAGCTGTAGGGAACTGGAGAGATCTGAAGATGTAAATAGGCTCAGAATCCATGAGCATTTCATCTCAGCCAACAAATTCCCGAAAATGAATTCCCGATTAAGTAGTTAGGGAGCTATGGGGAGCACTGGCTCTTGGCAGAAGTCAGAAGGCATCCAGTGTTATCTTGGTTATATACTTCCACCAGAGTAAGAAAGAGCCTCCTAGGGCAGATTGGGGGGAATGTAAAGTGTTATCCTGAAGTATGAACACAGAAAAAATATTACTGATGTGAACCTCAACCCTCATCCCTTTATAAAACGCAGGTTACAATCCTTTAAAAAGATGATTAGACTTTTTGGTAGAGGTCAAGAAAGGTTTAGCTGACTGAAGCAAGTGACACTAATAATATAATCATCTTATATTTACAGCCAAGGAATTGCAGATGTTGCACATCCAGGTATTTCTGTTAGCTTGTGATTAACAAGGTGACACACCTGAAGGAACAAGCTCAGCAAAATTCTAAAAGCAACATTTTAAAAGTACTTATTGAATGTCAACACCAAAAGCATTTATTTGATGCTTTCAGCTTTCCTCTGTACTCTGTTATGATGGTTTCAGGTTTGGGGGTTTTGTGGTTTTTTGTTGTCAAGTTTTTCTCTCCCCCTAAACACATAATACATTCTAGATTGTACACATAACCCATAAATATTAAAGTTATAGCCAATTTATTACAGATATTATTTCCCTGACAGTTAAACAGTGTTATATATAAATATTTCTACATTAATACAAATACATGCAAAACAAATCAGAAAATAGAAGCCTTGAGTAAAGAATGACTGAATTGCAAAAAAAAAAAATATTATAAATTGTATACTTTGCAATTATTCGTGGTCATATTTTTACGAATCTATTCAACCTCACAATTTCCAACTCTGATCCCAGAGGAAAAAAATTCTACGTGTTGCCAGTATTTTGCTTTGATGATACTCACAGATTTCTCCGTGCAATTATCTTTTTAATATTACGCTTACAGGAAAAGAGTTTTCCAGTGCAGCTACACATTATTTGAAACTGTGACACACAGCTTAAGCAGCAAGACTCTGTGCAAAAGAACAGTAATGTCACCAAAAAAAGTGTGATTTTTAAGTACCATGCACAGAAAATTGTTGATACATCAACCAGCTTAAGCAGGGGAAGATAGAGATGAAGCATTAATGTCATTTTTTCCTGCAACTTCTGCATGTCTCTGTAAAAAGTGACAGCAATAGATAAAAGATTTGATCTACAACAGGTAGTAGAGACAAGAGTAGTCTGTACTGTTTATAAGAAAAGGAACTCAACATTGGCCAAGTTTCTTTATTTCGTACTTCACATCTTCACTCAATACTGATGTTTGAAAAATTGTCCTGTACACCATGAATATACAAAATTTATCTGAAGCATTCGATCTGTAAAAATAGAAACAATTCAGTCAGACCAAGTGTAACTGAAGACATGGCAGACAGTAAAGGGATTGTTTATCTGGGCTGAAGATGCAGTCAGAAAGTAAGACTTAACTAAAAGAACCACAGATTATTAAGGAAACAGAACTAGGTAAATTAAGATTTTACTAATTTGTGAGAAGATAGGAGAGATAAAGGTAATGGATTTTATTTTAAATCAGTAAGCATAATGTCACTTTAGAGACACCTTGGTGGCCTAATTACATACAGCTAGAAAACTCACTGCCTTCAGGCACCCTCATATCAAGTGCAAATCTGCGCAGTTATAGAATATATTTATAAAATATACTATATGCAAACATCTTTACAGAGCTTTAAATCAAGCCAAAAAGTAAATATACTGGATGGGACAACAGAAAAAAAAAATCAATGCAAAATGGGGCCAGTGTGATTGTGGCCCTTCCAAACCAGAGGAAACCATTCAGTTTGTCTGCAACAAAAAGGAGATAGGATATGCACCTTAAAAGTTGACTGTTAATAAAAATGAAGAAAATACCCTCTGTGCTGCTGCAAATTAACATAAAATTAGCTTTCATGAAATTTTGCGTATTGTTGTTATCTTAAAATATCTTCTAAAGCACAATGTCAACCCTTAAATACCAATAACCAATCACATAATTGAAAGTGAAAGGGTTCCCCAGCTAAATTCAGATTACAAACTACATAATTCTAAAGAGTGCAATGCTCTCGAAAAAGCTTTAAAATTAAATTATTTTACTTGTAAAGCTAGTGTTAGGGAGGTTTTTTTTTAGTTAAAAAACAACTGGAAGCAAGAAAGCTGCAAGAGTACAAATGACAAAATTGTTTTAGATACACCAAGTGAAAGAGTGAATTATCCACTGATGCAGACAGAAACATCCATTTGCTACATTATTTGCTTCCTTACTTCATTCAATTGCATGTACACACATCTTAAGTATTAAAATGTAGAATAATAAATAAAACGGCTCAGATTACTAGCAAGGGGCAAAACACAATCTGTAATTGTGCTCTAACTAGTTTCTGTTTCAGCAGTCTTTTTCTCTTGCAGTTTATAAGAAAAATCATAGTCAGACTTCCAAAAAGAGTCATTCTTTTTTATCAGAAGCTCAAGTTCAGTTGCCCAGGTTTATAACCCAAGACATTTCTGTGAAGGAAGCACAGTGCAAATTATATGACTAATAAAACTTGCTTACATAGAAAGAAGTTTACTTAATTCATGTTAATTGGTATCTTTATGAAATACATTGTAAAACAAAGATTAAATAACAGGACTGGGTTTGTGTTTTTTTTCACTCAAACTTTTTTTCCTAATCCCTCCATTGAAAAGCTTACTGAGTTACAAAAATCTTAATAAAGTTCCAGTCTTCTGCAGATAGCCATTATAAATGCTGCCAATCAATGCCAACTAGCGTTTGATTTGCTTCTTGTGCATGTCCAATTTCCTCTGTGATACTGTGCTGCTGCCAGAGTTTTTGAATCTTTTTAAATCGTTCTTTGCACAGATGTAACGGATTCCCACGTCTGAAAAGGAGATAATACTTATCAGCAATGATAAAACACTGCAACTAAGCACAAACACTCAGGTGGTACATATGAAATATTAGATAACTCTTCAAAATATTAAAATATTTAGACAATCCTTTAGCATTATTCTCTTGTCAGAACTAATCAACAGATACTTGGATTAGTAAACTGGAGTGGTGCCTTGCCCAGTCCCCCACCCTGACTGCTCAGTGGTTCCCTCCAGCCTCTGGGAATCTCACAAACAGCCCACAGAAGTCTAAACATAGTTTTTCATCAATCTTGCCATGCTGAACCAACTCACATTCTATGATTTTGAACAGTTTCAGAAGTAGCAATTATTAACAATATCAAGTCTTCAAACTATTCTCATACCAAGCAGAGATAGAAGTTAAGACAAAGAACTATCACATTCAATAAAATAATCTCAAAGTATTTTCACTTGGTATTAAATTAACACAGATTATACAAATAAAATTTTCAGCCTTAGTTTCTAGGCAACTTCACAGATGCTAAAAAGATATAAGCTTTTACATCTCAAGACAACTGTTTATAACCTGGCAAAGATTTGCCATTAAGTATTTTTAACCTAAAAACACATATTAGCATTAAAATGTTTAAAGACATCAGATGCAGCAGCAATGTAAAAACATATTACCTATATAGTTAAAATAAAAAGGTAACATAGAAAGTGTACTTTACAACCGAGATAGTTTTACAATCCCTGTCTTTAAAAAGATCCATTTTACAAAATATTTACCTGAGCCCCTGGTCAGTCTCTCCATAGTCATCAAGGTAAGGAGGAGGATAAAAGCAGCCCTTTGTTTTTCCAGCTAAAAATAGCACCTGACATTCTCGTACTCTAGAGAGAAACACAGAGAAGATTTTAGGTTTTGATTTTTTATGTGAATAGTTTCTCATATCTTAATAAACACTGCTTTTCCAATTTTCAACTACTTTTATTCTGTATAATCTGCGTGTACAGGTTTTTAAAGGTACTTTTTTTTTTTTTTAAAAAAAAGCAACACTAAAAATCTTATTCTCTTCCTGTTATAATGCCTCAGTAGCAGTTAAAACCAATGTAGTTTCATGTCATATTACTTGCAGTCTGTGTAAGATACTCAACCACAAGAAAATAAACCAATTTCACTTCTCACTAATCTTTGCCAAAGTGAAAATAGACATCATCTAATCTTTCCTTGTATGCTGGAAGACAACTAAATTCAATTTTCATGTTTTCAACAACAGCAGCAACAACAACAAAAATAAAATCAAGGTATTTACCTTCATTGTTGTGTAATACTTGAGTGGAAATAAACACACAGAGAAAACAAACGCACTTCAAAATGAAATTCAGATTTTTCTATGATACTTTATCTTCAAAGAAACAGCCTTTGAACCTCACACCGAAGTACAAAGAAAACGAATCCACTCTAGTTTTTAGGCCACTGCCTTTACAAAACACCCCTGCGATCACAGTTATAGAACAATTAATTTCCTACCTGCACAAATCATCTAACCTAGCAATGTAAGTAGAGCTATTCAGTTCCTTACCTAAGGAATATGCCCACTCCAGAACCACAAGTGTATGTATGTGCAGTACAAGCTCCAACATCATCTCCTTCTAATTCAGTTTGACAACAGTAACTCTGAGAACATAGCATGGTCCCACACACAAGGCACAATGTTGGGGCTCTGCTTTTATCACCACCTGATTTCGGACACCTTTTGTTAAGTAAAAAAAAAAAAAAAAATAAAATCCATTGTATGTATTAACTCTAGATGACTTTTGAATCTTTATACAGTTAACAGTTAAACAGATCCTTGCAATTTCTATTTCACTGAAATGTACGGCAGTTTTGCTGGAAGAGATGACAAGCAATATGTGCCATTGACTTTATGATTTTATAAACAACTTTATGAGGCTTTCAATTTAGAGGTTTCCCAGTTCATCAAAAGGAGATGACGACCTTAGGGGTCCTCACTATAATTGCATATAACTTACGAGAAATTGGATGCTTGGTTAATGAGGCAGCTGTAGTCATCTGGAAGGTCTATTAATTTGTTGGATTCTCGTGCATAGCTGGAATAAAGCAATCAAATTAATCACTCATATTTCAATGAATAACACACAGTGATTTCAAACTCATTCATGTTTTCCTGACTCATCTAAACAGCATCTGTGAATAATTAAATTTTTACAGTTTTCCTCTTCTATCGTTCATAGAATAAAATGGTAGCATGTAAAAAAGGAATCCACATCTCAGACCACCTCCAGTTTTCTTAGTCATATTTTCTTTGAATCTGAGAAAATGCGCAAGCGGAAAGTCAGAAAAATACATGTCATATGTATTCTTTTAGAAAAACCTCATGATGAGGTCACTACAGGTTTAACCGAATATTTATTCTGCTCCCTTATCAGTTTGCTTTGTATTTTCATTTTGTCGCTAATATTGAATGGAGAATAGTCTGACTCTCAGAGAATCCTGAAGAGAATGAATTATTCATGCAACGACAGGGACCTATTTAATACCAAATGTTTCTATCTGTAGAAATAACAGTTAAAAGTTAGTGTATAGCATCTGCCAAAAAAACCTAAATCTTAACAGTCTTCACAAATGTGACTGTGAAATCTAAATAGAGGTTTGTAATAGAAGAAATGTACAAGAACATGCTGAGAGGAAAAAAAAAAAAATCACTGTCAAGTTAGACATAATCTTGGGAAAAGCAGTTAAGAATCAACAAAAGAAACACATGGAAAAAATCCAAACAGCCACACATAACAGGAAATCAATTATGCAATCACAGTATCCTTACTGTATAAGAAATTCTGTTAATAGCCTGGTATTTAACAGATGAAATGATTAAATTTTATTTTTGCCACTTCACATTATTGCATGTACATTGACTGACTTCATGTACTTTGCACGAGATTAAAATGTAGGAATATATTTAATGATGACACTGTAAACTTCATTCATTTGTAATTATTTGGATAATTGATAACCATTTTTTTTTCCCAGCCTTCATTAAGAAAAACACCTTCATAAAAGAAAAACACATTTCCACACCCACTAAGTACTAGATGTGTTCTGAATACAGAATAATTGCTTAGCAAGTAAAAAGGTACAAAAAGGAAATTTTCATTATAGCAACTGATTTGGTGTTGATTTCACTGAATAATTTGGATTCTTTCAAGAGTTAACTTAAAAAGCTCTTCAATGCCTGGTATTTTTAAACAAAGGTTGTACACATCTTTTAGCAACAGCATATCTTTTGAATCAGAAGGTACAAACTTACTATAGGAAACATGAGAAGAAATATTATGTTCTTCAACTACTGCAAATCAGTCTAAATAAAACTATAATATTTAACTTTGCCTTTAAAATCTACTAATTCAAGCAATATTCCACTTTTCTTACAAAATTCCCCAAATCTCTTTGCTTATCTCCTAATACCTATGTCACTCAATAAAGCAGAACTGATACTATGTTATTAAAAAGACCCTTTAGGAAAAAAATACTTGGAGAAAACTGCAACATTAAAGTTTCTCCCCATCTCTGCTAAAAATTTCTCCATGTTTACCTGATAGCATGTCTCTTCCCTTCCAGATATCTTTTTACTTCATTGTTACTGCACCAACTAAGAGAAAGAAAAAAATTGGCTTTTAACTTCAATAGATGATACTTTCCAAAAATAAATAAGCAAAAAATCCACCATACACCTGCTCAATAATCTCTATAAACATAATGATTTCTATTTCTTTTAAAACACTTCTTTCACAAATGCTTTTCAAAGTCTATGATTCACTTCCATATACACGCTCCTGGGAGAATACTTATATTACTATCTTGTGCAGGATTCTTTATTACATTTAAACTAAGCATAAAAACACAACTTACCTTTCTATTAATGTGTTCAGAATCTCACTATTTTCTTGAAAAAGGCAAGTGAGGTTGTTTGGCAAGGAAAGATAGCTACATAAGTGTTCAAACTGGTTTGTTCCATTTACTGTAAAAAAAAAAGTGTAATTCTTATAATTACATTTTTTTTTAAATGACACGACCTACAATAAATTAAATACAGCTCTAAATAATGGGACACCTATCTTTTTTTTTTTTTTTTCTTTTAAACTGTATTCCCCCACACCCAAAATGTGGTATGATATATGAAAGCGCTAGTAAGGGCACCAGACAGCTATGCTGGAAAACTGCCAGTAATGAAAAGCAACTTTCCTCAGACTTCCCCTCAAGCATGTGTCAAGCCTAGTCATGTAAGAACCACAACAGAGTTCAATGGCCTTTACAACCTAGTATGTCTTTGGTTAATGTCATCCAATAAAGGACTACTTTGCCCTCCTGGGAGTCCGTGACACAAACCAAGACAGGTGGTCAGTGACAGGCAGTATAACAGCCTTAGAAATACAGAAATTACAAATGCCTGCAATGCCAAACTCTACTAAAATACACAGGACACAACCACCAGATAACCATATTCATACCAGTCTATTGGTTTGACTCCCTGGGTCTCTGCTCTCCCAAACTTTCAGGACAAAGAGTACTAGTACCTCTTCAATGGCACAGCTTCTTTTGCTCCTGAATAAAGGAGCAAAGATAATTACAATAAAAGCTGTGCTCACTTCCCTCTCATGCCCAAGTGACTGCCATTTCACAACCCCCAGTAAGACACCACAGAAAGCCAATACAGGCCAGCTGTGGGATCAGTGGGTCCTGGGGCAGGTACATGGGAAGGGAAAGCAAAACACCCAGTGCCACGGCCACTGTCAGGACATCCTTTGGTGGCAGGGACCTACAGGGACATCCAAGCATCTGGGATTTGAGGATTGTAAAAAACAAACAAACAAACAAAAAAAAAAACCATGAAGCAAAGCCTTCCTCTTCCTCTCCCCTACAACCAACTCTCTAAAGGCCCACAGACCTACTGTCTGGAAGTACACCTGCACTTTGTACCACATCTTCAGAGTATTCTTAACCACAAAAAAAAAATTAAAAAAAAAAAAAAAAAAAAAAAAAAATCAACTGGTCACTACTGGTCCAGTCTATGAACTTGAGAAACCTTGTTACAGAAAAATCAAAGTTCAGAAATAATGGTTTCCCTTCCCTCCAGCACGTCACCACAACACACAGCTGGGTGTTGTTGGCAAACTTGCTGAGAGTGCGCTCAATCCCACTGTCCACATCATCAAGATGTTAAACAGTGCTGGTCCCAATACCAACCCCTGAGGAACACCGCTCATCACTGCTCTCCACTTGGACATTGAGTCGTTGACCGCAATTCTTTGCATGTGACCATCCGGCCAATTATCCACTGAGGCATCCATCCATCAAATCCATGTCTCTCCAATTTAGAGGTAAGGTTGTCATGCAGGACAGTGTCAAATGCTTTGCACAAGTCCAGGCAGATGATGTCAGTTGCTCTTCCCTTATTCACCACTGCTGTAACTCCGTCATAGATGGCCACCAAAGTTGTCAGACAATCACCAGTCACCTCCTTATTTACATATGCTCTAGCATTGTTTCCTGGAAGATCTGCTCCATGGTGTTGCTGGGCACAGAGGTGAGACTGACTGGCCTGTAGCTCCCTGCGTCTTTTTTTTTCCCTTTCTAAAGATGCTGGTTATGTTTCCCTTTTTCCAGTAACTGGGAACATCACCAGACTGGCATGACTTGATGCACAGTGGCTTAGCCACTTCACCTGGCAGTTCCCTCAGGACCTGCGGATGCATCTCAGGAGGTCCCATGGATCTGTGCACCTTCAGGCTCCTTATATGGACTTGAACCTGATTTTCTCCTACAGCGGGTGGTTCTTCATTCTCCCAGTCTCTGCCTTTGCTTTCTGCATCTTGGGCAGTGTTACTGAAGCCCTTGCTGGCAAAGACTGAGGCAAAAAAGTCACTGAGTACCTCAGCCTTCTCCGTATCCCAGGTAACCATGTCTCCTGTATCCTTCTGGAGAGGGCCCACATTTTCCCTAGTCTTCCTTTTATCAGTGACATACCTATACAGGATTTTCTTTTTGCCCTCGCCCAGATTTAATTTTACCCTGTCCAGATTTAATTCTGTCAGAGCTCTGACCTTCCTAACCTGATCCCTGGCTGCTCAGATAGTTTCTCTGTATTCCTCCCAGACTACCTGTCCTTGTTTCCACCTTCTGTAAGCTTACTTTTTGGTGTTTGAGCTTGTCCAGGAGCACCTCATTCATCCATGCAGGCCTCCTGGCATCCTTACCCAACTTCCTCTTTGTTGGGATGCATCTCTCCTGAGCTTGGACGAGGTGATCCATGAATATTAACCAGCTTTCTTGGACCCCTTTTCCCTCTGGAGCTTTATCCCATGCTACTCTGCCAAACAGATCCCTGAAGAGATCGAAGTCTGCTCTCCTGAAGTCCAGGGTGGTGAGCTTGCTGTGTGTCCTTTCCGCCCTGAGGATCTTGAGCTCCACCATTTCAGAGTCACTGCAGACAAGACTGCCCTTGAGCTTCACACTCCCCACCAGCCCCTCACTGTTGGTGAGAACAAGGTCCAGCATAGCACCTCTCCTTGTTGACTCCTCTACCACTTGGAAAAGGGAGTTATCCTCAATGCATTCCAGGAACCTCCTGGATTGTTTACTCCCTGGCTGTGTTGTCCCTCCAACATGTATTGGGGTGCTTGAAGTCCTCCATGAGCACCAGGGCTTGTGAATGTGAGGCTGTTCCCATGTGTCTACAGAGGGCCTCATCCACTCAGTCTCCCTCGTCGGGAGGCCTGTAGCAGACCACTACAACATCTGTCCCTGCATTCCCTTGAATCCTGACCCATAAGCTCTCAGTCAGCTCCTCATGCATCCCCAGGTGGAGCTCCACACACTCCAGCTGGTCACTGACATTGAGGATGACACTCATGTCTCATCTCCCCTGTATGTCCTTCCTAAAGAGTCTCTGCCCTTCCATTCCAACACTCCAGTCAGAGGAGCCATCCCACCATGTCTCCATGATGCCAGTAAAGATTGTAGCCCTGTAGGCATGCACATGTCTCTAGCTCATCGTGTTTAGACCCCAGGCTACATGCATTTGCATAGAGCCATTTAAGTTGGGCCCCCAAGGAAGCTGACTTACTGGCTGGAATTTCAGAAACATAATACAGTGTATTTGTGGAGAGATATTAATTATTAGCAGATGCTGATATGAATGAAATCAATGCAAGCAAAAGCAGGGCTCATTTGAAGACAATAATCAATCAGAGATTTGAAATAATAAAAATTTCACATTTTGACCGAAAAGCATCAATTTCTAAGTAATCTAGAACAGCATTTGCCTCTATATTAAAAATACTTTTCTAAAATGGAAACTATTTTTCTTTTGCTTTTTTCATTATGCAGATATGGTTCTCCACTGGTAACAAGCCCACATTCATTCAACCAGCTTCCGAATAGAGTTTAAATGTAATTTATTTTGTCCATAAATGCTTATGTCTTCAAAAGCTGATTTAATACAAAGCAGACAGTACCTTGAATTTCTGAGGGTGCTGGGACTCCGTTTAAGTAATGGAAAAACAAAGCAGAACATCTCAGGAAAGGCATGATTCCAGCTTTTAGATTCCTCCATAGGTGCCACCCTGAGGAAATTTCTTTCAAGGCACTTAAAAACACAATAAACAAGTTTGCTTTTATTTAATCATTTCAGTTTGAGAGCTATATTCGAGTAAGTCTTCAGTCATACTTCATATTAAATTACTGAATTCAGTTGAAACAGGCATTAAGTGTTTATTTCAAAGCTAACTCCAAGAAAAAAGAAATAGATATTCATAAAAATGTAACCGGCTGGGAAAGTAAATTAAAGAAAATTTTGCACAGACATTTCAGATCCTAACAAGTTTTCTGTACTTAGGCACTGTCAATTCCAGATTCTACACATCTGCAAACTAAAAAACATTGTTCCAGAGCATGATCTTCATGAGCACAGAGGAATTTATAGGAACAGTTACTTGAAAAGTTAAACTAGGAGTGGATAAGAAATAAGATGCAAGAGTTCCCAAGTTAAAAGTTTCATCTTTGACATTAGTATATAGAATTCAGTTAGTAGTTAATGTTGAGTCTGGGAGGGAGAACATATTATAAAATTTTATCAGAAGATCGAAATTTTACCTTCCTGTACACTGGCAAAGAAATTTATACAGTGTAAGCACAGCTATTTCCTCTTCGCTGTTAGTATTTTCTTGATCCATGCCATTCTCTTCTGAAGAAGAAAGAAGTAATAAGCAAATTACTTCATATATACATGTAGTTACTTCATATATACATGTTTATACAGCAAGAATGTAATTTTTCAAGTTTTGAGAAAAAGGCCAAAACTAAGTGAAACATTCCACTGTACTACAATATGCTGTGCTGGAAAAAAGTCTTCTGCTGCACACATATGTGCTAAGTTTATGCTATTGTCAACTCCAGTGTGGTGTTGATTTACTTGTTCGATTGGTTGGGTTTCTTAATATACTTGCTTGGAGTTCTTTGTTTTTGGCATACTATACCTTATCCAGTTCCTCTTGCCAGAAGATACATTGATTCCTTACTTTGCCAACTGCAACTTATTCATCATGCAATGCCTAAGCCAAGTCTCTTCAATAAACACTTCCAGACACTGCTACATTAGCTGGAAAGCTAGGATTTATGACTAGCTATGCTCCAAAAAACCTCCAGTGTTAAGCAATAAAGACAAAAGACTGAACTTTCATGAGTACAATTTATCAATACTTTCCATGGGCTGAAAGGGAGAGCACCAGCAATTTTATTTTGCAACTGTAAACTGCATACATTTACCAATAGCACCTTAGTGTTTTCCAAGCAGAAATTTGAGAAATCATTTCAATAAAAGTTGGAAGAAAGTGGCATTACCTGTTGATGAGGTAAGTAAAATTTGTATTATGTGTGCCATAGTGACAAGATGAAACAGGTGAAGATCTCCAGTGCCAAGACTAACCCCTGAAAAATCCTGACAATGTATGGCAGGAAAAGAGAGCACCAAGCTTACCTGTAAAAGAAAACAAGAAATATGTTATATTCCTTTTCTTCTTGAATCTTCCCCTTTTCTCTGCTCATTATGCAACTATGCCCTTTGAAGACAGCGTACTTCATAAGGCTAATTTTGAAGCTAATTAGCCAGCCATTATTTAAGGGAACAACGATTAACTATCAGGGGGTTTTGGGGGTTTGTTTCTTCCTTTTTTTTTTTTTCCCTATTTTTTGTATGTGGTTTCTTGAGCGGGTTGGTTTTGGGATTTTGTTTTGTTTAACATCCAAAGAGTGTATATTCCACCTCATTTCACCCCTTTTTTATCTACAGATACAAATATCTGAAATGAAAAAAAGTCTTTAAGTAGTGAAAAAATACTAAAAACCTGAATATTTTGAAAAGTTCCTAACCCAGAGTAAAGAGAAAGTTTCCAATTAAGTTTTTACATAGTGCCTACTGGATCAAAACATTATTAATGCATATTGTAGAATACTTACCAATAAATGAAACATGTCAATATCAAGTATGCAAGGAAGATTTCCATTTTTTTCATTAGGCACCAGTGCTGAAAGAAAAAGAAATTTCTTAATTGAACATGTATATATGAAAATATTTTAGTGTACTTCAGTTACAAAATGAGAGCCATCTCCTTGGTTTATATGCTTAAAGTACTTAAAATGCAAATGTATCTGTTTTGGTCGGAATGGTATGAACTCAAGAGTCGTTCAACATTACTGTAAAAGACTCTCACCTACTTGACTGTACTGTATTGAAATGAAAGAAACCCATAGTAACTATTAAAAAGTGTGTGCTGCCATTCATTACTCCCATAGCGACTTTCTTTCATTGCTAAGGTTTCCAGTGGGAGATAAAATGAGACAGTACCTCAAGCTCTGACCCAGAAATAAGCTCAAACACTAGTGACTAAACAGAAACACTAGTTGTTCTCTGTTGGACAGCTGTTCAAAGGAAACTTCCGCAATTTGCTTACCTTTACAAGGTTCACTAAATTTGCCTCCTGGACTCAAAAATACATTGCTAAAGAGTCTCCTAAATTCACTATTTTATCTATCATTAAGAAAGAGCTAGGTATTGGTCTCCATCTCTGTGGTTTCACATTCACAGTAACCAAAAAGTATGATCCAAAGCACTCCAGCTGACAACAGAAATTCACACTTAGGAAATTACAAGTACCTCCAGCTAAAAGCAAACATAAATAAAGTGTCTTTAAAACGTTACATTGTATTTAAAGTAACAATCAGAGAACAGTTGCAAACTTCTTTAATCCAAGAAGTAAAATCTGACTTACAATAAAAGTTTCAACTGCAGCTATGAGAATAGTTTTGCAGTGTAGCTATAAGCATTAAGCTGCCAAAATTAAAAACACTACTACAGTAAAAAATAGTCTCCTCATAACAACTTAAAAATACTGTAGTTGAAGACTGCTGCCTTGCTGGGCAAAAAAATAACAGCTGAAGATCTGTGGCATTTTGAAGGCATTTCTATTAGCAAACATTTCACCACCACTTACATTTCAAATGCTTTCACTTTTGCAAGCATATAGCCACAGAATTCAACACAAACGTGTGAGAAATGCTTGTCAAAAACATGACCAGCACAAGTGACTTTCAAAACCAAACTTTTATTCAATAAGTTATCTTTATGTATAGTTCATAGAATACTGACAGATCAAAGGTTAGTAATTGTCCTTATTCCCAGCCCTTAAACATAAAATAGCAAACACTTTTCCTTCATAAACGTAAAAGCAGTACAGTTGCTTCTGTCAGCTGGAAAGAAGAGCTTTGAAGAAATGTTGATTCAAGTTTTCAAGGAAACACAAGCCATGCAGAACACCATATATTACAACGTTCCAGTCAGATAGTGAGTAACATTTTCTCTTCTGTCTCACACAGAAAATGGCTCAGTTGTTATGGCTCCAAAACGATGTCAATTAAGTTCTTCGCCATAAAGCTGCCATATGCTTGCTGAAATAGGTGGTGTATCAAGTCTACTAGTAATTTCAGTATGTGACAGCGTTTTAGAAGTTTCCCTGCTCTACTGACTGTAAATATTAAAATGATCCCATTTTACAACACCCTTTCAGAACAGTCCTCTTGTGTAATTACTGCATTAGGCTGAACTTCAGACTTTTCACCTCTATCTACAAATGCTTCAAGCTGGGAACATTTTGGATGTTCTCATTAAAATTCTCAACTAATTTATGACATTATTTAATAAGTCCTATTTTATCACAGATCCTACTTTTCAAAGACAAAGAAGTTTGCAGATATATTATAGACCTCTGCAAAAATCCTGTTTCATTTCAATACTATACTAATCTTAATTTCATCCACTTTAAAGTTTCAGTGCATCACTTTTTTTTGTGAAGAACCACTCCTTCTCCTCCTTTGCTCTAGGTATCTTTCTAAAAGCAGCAATACAAACGCTGGGAAGAATCAACAGAACTCCTTCACAGCAAAATAGCCACGCTTCTCTTGAAATGTATCTTGGAACTGCAGACCAAAAGAAATGTGTTTTTTTTTTTTCATGGTATGACAAAACACATATAGGTACAGATGTGAAAATACCAGCTCCTGGCCTACTAAAAACCACTACACAAAGCAATCCTCTTGCAATCAAGACTAAAAATCATTTTGCAAGCATTTTTCTATATCTATATCTTTGTGATAAACAGCATAAGGTGGTGAACTTACATGCTAAGAGAGTACAAAAGTGAGTCTGTACTGCTGAAAGAGACGAAACTGACCAGTGAGCTGCTGCAAATCTTGTTAATGATGTAAGGCAGTCATCCTTTAAAAACAAAGAAAAAGAGACACTGCCACTGTTAATTAAATTCCTCAATATAAAAAGGTCTTTTGACTTAGAGCATTCTTTTCAGGCCCCTCAGATGTAGTTTATGGGAGCAGTTTGAGTGTCTCAGTATATGGCAGATACTTGCAATTATGCAAATATACACATGCCCTTGAGTATTCTTATTTTGACTGTTACCATGAGAAACCCTGGCCTTACTAAACTATGCATTTATAGGAAAATAACCAACATAATAGTTTTGCTAGATTTTATTTTCAAATAAATTAATAATCAGATACCGATTGACTAAACAGTGGAATCCAACAAAGAGAACTATCAAATAACCATAACTTAAAATTTAGATATTCTGCATTAAAGAAGCACAATTCCCTCTTCTTCCACCGACACAGAGAAAAAATGCTACTTGATCCTTACCTGTCGACAAGGTAAATGACCAAATAATGGTTTATCTTCATCAGCTAAAATTCGTTCTGGAAAAAACACAAAACCCCAAAATATTTCAATGCTGTGAATTTAACTAAATTCTGAAATTCACATATAAAGGAACAAAATGAATACATTAGTACCTATAGTCTGTATTGTGTAAGCACAGCTTCCCCAGCACATTATAGGTACACGTGGATCTTCTTCATTTGGATGGACCTTCAAGCCTACTTTGTATGTTGCTGTACCAAAAGTTGTCAACATCTCTTTTATGCTCTCGGAATAAGGATTCCTGAAATAAAGAAAACAACAGATGAGCATTCACCCCATAGCTGAACACCTGGATTTTTGAAATTTAAGTGAAAACTCCAATATCCTTCTTTGGATCTGTTATTATGTAACCTCTTTTCTGTGACAGATACACTCCCAATTACTTTTTTATTATTTCTTGGAACCAATCTGATTTTTTAGTGTTAAGAATACCCAGTCTTCAAAGATAAAATAGTTAAGGCTAAATTAAAAGAATTGTGTACAACTGATAGCAAAGTCTGTCATCAGCTGGGATAGGTGACTTGCGTTTCTGTGTGCAGCTGGCAAGTGCATGTCTGTACCATGCAATGAATTTTACTACTTTCTCCTCAAGTGAAGAAAGGGTAGACTCAAATAGAAACACACCATAATAGCTGAAAATACATATTAACGTACTCTCCATTTCATAGTCTTTCTTCCTGTTTTACTTGCAGTGCTGAGCTACAATGATGAATCCTTTGTTCACTTACAAGTAATAGAAAGACACAGCTTAATCCTGATGTTGAAATTTACACAACTGTAGCATCTTCTCTGCACACCCACTTACTACATCCATCTCTGAAATTCTACTGCATTATTTACTACTCATGGCTTGGACTTCAGTATCATTATAATAATAGGATCTACTTTTCTAATTAAAGCAAAATTCATGTATTTCTCAATCATTGAGAACTTACAGTACAGAATTCACATTCTATTTTCATGTTAGTATTTCATAGTGAATTTTTAATGATTTATTAAGATGTAAATACATACTTCGGCTTGAAATCTGGTCTAAATCCTTCAGGTAATTGCAGCTGATCCATTTTTTCTGAATTACCAGAATTGCCTGTACAAACAAAAAGAAATAAGACACTGATTATCCACCTATACATGATTTTTACGTTATAAAAAGGTGCAGAACCGCATTAACAGAAACTGAAATTCCAAGCTATTCTGGCCACTTTTGCCACCATCTCCCAACTCTACTGCGGTAGAACCAAAATACTCAGTCTTTTCCATTAATATTACAACATTTTCACATAGAAATATATACATTTCTTCAAACTTACTTGCAGAGTCTTCACCTCGAAGTAAATACAGTGCTTTTATTTGCTGGGATATTGTTTTGATCCACTGAGTTAGGTTTGGTTGGCCTGAAAAGTCTAACCTGTCCAAAGATATATATAAACAGAATACACAAATTAGTTAAAACCAAACTACATACAGAATTAGTATTTCATAGGCATTCCATGTTCTTCTGTTTCTCAACAGGCTCTTTCTCTGCTATCCATGTATTTATGTTCAATTCTTTTTCTGCAGGTTCTACACATTACTGGATTTTCATACTCTAAATTCCATGCTATACAGTAACCAAGGAACATCCATGAATCGAAATAAACAGACAGGCAATCCATTTGAGATTATCAAAAAAGAAGATAATAAACATTTTGAAAGGGTTTCTTGGGGTGTGTTTCATTAGCGATTTTATTTTCCACACTTATTGAAGACATTTATAAAGCAGACTGACCTGTTAAACAAAACTCTTGGTGGAGGAAGCAGAGGAATAACAGTGTTGCTTAAGCATTCACAAAGTGGGCAAAGGAATTCACCATTTTCTACGTCATAACTTGTGTGTACTCGTAATCTTTGTTGTCTTCGTTGCTCTTTTGCTTGGACAGCATCAAAATACCTTTAGAAAAGAGCAAGATATTAGTGGGAAATTATTAAAACATTACTTTAACATGTAATTCATGAATTCACATGAAGACACTGTTTTGCCTTTTCCCAGATATACCTAAGAAATTATCTGAAGGAAAAAGCTTTACCCTCTGGCTGATAAAGTATTGCTAACTACAGGTTATCCCCCATTCTTGGCAGCCTAAATCCCCCAGAAGTTCTGAAGTACACTGGGCTACTATTAAAATCATGTTTAAGCCTGACATTTAGTAATTTTCATTTAGGAAAAAAAGGGTAAGAGGAATAAGCAGAAAGTTAAATAATTGAAAAAAATATTCTGCAGTTTTACATAAATTTTTAAGGGGAGTGCCATGAGCATTATCCATGTGCATATTCCATTACAGACCATAACAGAGCAACAGCTGGAAAAACTGGTGGCTGATCTCCGAATCCTGTATGAAAAGGAACTGAATTCACTGCTTTGCTAAAGCTAACTGCTATTCCAGAAGTCTCTGGAATGGTTTAGAGAGTGCCCAATGATGACCCAAAATGCACTGTGAATACAGGCACCTAAGTTCATTTATTTCCAGGACTTAATGGCAACCACACAGAACTGTACATGCACCACACAACATGAAGAACACATCTTCAGTGAGCAGCGATTATCAAAGACCACAAATGAAATCCGGGCGTGGTTAATGCCACAGAATCTGAGAGCTCCTATCAATCTTCACACAGAAGGCAGAATTTGAAATCAGGTGCTTCAGGAGCCGTGTCAGGGACCAAAGCAAAGGCCTAATCCAAGTCAGAGGCTTGAATGGTTTGCATTTGTTCACGTGGCATTGGCACCATATAGCACTAAGCGCTTCCATCCTCCTCCAAAAATCAAAGAAGTAATTGAAAAAGGTTTTATAAAAAAACCCCAACAACTTAAGAGCAAAGGATAAAATTGAGTTTATGTTGAAGATGAACTTGAACTAGGTTGCAGACGTTTCTACTTCAAATCAAACATGACAGAGGAATTAAGAGTGCAAGGAATGCACTGTCATTTAAAACTTCAGTAGAGAGCACAAGAAGCAGCAGGAACATGTCTATTACTGAATTGCAAGAAAATCCAAAACATCTGAGCTTCAGTGTTCAGATATATGTGCACCACAGGGGTGCATGTGCACGATTATGCATAGGGATAAACAACCCAAGGGGATGAAAGCTGCCATACGTGGATTTGGATTCTTCTTTACCAAGATGACACAGCAGATGGAAGTTATTTTGAACATGTTTACAGTATTTATTATAATGAATTCTACTTCCCCCTCCCAAAAGAAAGCTGTTTTAATCACCTCATTAAATTACTTTTTAACTTTACTACATGGCAGTAATTTTGCCATTAAAATTAGTGCCATTAGGCAAACTGATGGCATGACATGCTATTTGGACTAAAAACTTCAATAGAGCTTTTTACCTTTGCCAACAATGAGCGTGCATAATATGTCCACAGCTACCCGTGTGTGTTCCACATGATAGATCTGGGTGCATGAATAACGGGTCATATTTTTCTGTATTTAAAACAAAATAAAATTATTTTGAAATAAGCATTTATCAAAAGACTTAACTGCTAATAAGTGTTTCCACATTTATTTTATCTGCATATTTATTTATGTTATCTGCATTATTATTAAACTTTATCACAAAAGTATAACTCATTTGATTAAGTATAAAACATATTGCTAATACACAACAATTTAAACTGTTTAGACCATTTACAAGTATCATGTAATTTTGTTTTGAGCACATGTTCTGTACTTCAACTTCAAACCAAGCTTTCAGAGGTGCTGGGCCCTGGTAAAAGTCCCCAAGATCTATCTGCGGTTTTGGTGGTCCAGTACTATCAAACAGTGAGTCTGAAAACACTAGTCTTCTGAGTGAGAGTGCAAAATGATTCAGTGCAGAAATCTTCTGTGTTTACATATACAGAATTCAGAGGAACCTTTGTAACAATGCCACTGATCATTGTGATCTATTTCACAAAGTTACCTACATCCAAACATTTTTTTATTATTGCTAAGGGGTATTTCAGACCATATAACTCAGAGGAAGGAAATGTATGTCTTGTGCTTTTACAGCAGTGTATCAACACCTCCTCTCTCTATAATGTCACAGGCATAGTTTAAGAACATACACTTCTGATTTTAAAGGCTTTTTAAACAGTTACAAATAATTTGTCATAAATGGCTGGCGGAACATTTAGATAATGCGTTGCAGTGACTATACGTTTTTTAGAATACACGTTTCTACCTCATGAAAAATATGGGAGTTTTGACACTGATTACAATTAAGTCCTTCACAATTACACAGTTAAGGTGAGAAGGTGATGCCACTGTGTCAAAGAAAGCATGCAGTTGTCACAGTGACTCTGACATTCATTAAGGACAAATATGAACACTACTTACCAGGGTCTGGTGTAATTTTGTTTCTGTTTTTAGACAACACAGTTGATCGCTGAATAAATGCTGCCAAGACCATAGCCCTGCTGTCCACTTTAACTTCTTGTTCCTCCTGACACAATATACACATAACAACCTGTCTGTGTTCAGCTACTCTAGTTTGCTCTGGTCCCAAGGCTGTGAGTTTTGCATCTGAAATTACAGGGCTAGAATATCCAAAGAATACTAGTGAGCAAATTATTTGAAAAAATTACAGATCAGATGATGATTTAAATGTGATTAATGAGCTTTCTAGCTTTATGATAAATGCTCTCTGACAAAAAATGATTTTGGCATGTATACAACAATTCCTATGACCCCAGAAATAGAACATATTTTCCAGCAAAAAATCATACCCTCCCAATAGTACTGCCCACTCCAGTTTAACACAGAAACTGTGTCTGCTGCCCTCCATCATCACCATCCTTCAAGTGCCTGACATAAGTTTAGAAAAACTCTCCACTTCCCCACAAAATCCTTAGCATGCTTCAATTCATATTTCTAGCTACAAGAAGATTTTCTTCCAGATCAACAGACATATAATCAATTACCTCCAATTTGCTATGTTTAATATCATAGACTCTTCAGTATTATTAACAATTTACTGGATAATTTAATACAAAAAATTATTGGCCTGTTTTTGCTAAGTGCCATGAGGATGGGATAAGGAAGGAATCAACATTTAACCCACTATCTTGACAGAAAGGGAGAGAAAAGCATCCTATTTACTGTTGCTTTTTTGGTCTCAAAAACTTATGAAGAGTTTTCCATCAAGACAAAAAAAAAAAAAAAAAACAAACACTTTTTAAAGCAGTAACAACAGAACAATCTGATGTAAAAGATCAAGGAAGAAAATTTAAAGAGATTGCTTTACCTATTTTCACGTACTCCAGAGGCTGAAGTATCTAGCTCTTCCAAAGTTTGCTGAAAGAGTTCTTTGTTTTCATTAATGAAGTGCCGTTGCATCTCAGACATCTGGGCCATGATCTTTTCCCTGCGCAATCTGGCAATCTCAGCTTTTCGCTTCCTTTCAGCTTTGTCTTTATCACGTGAACTCTGAAATTTTATTGTTCAGTCATTTTTAAAATCTTGCTGCAACAGTCAATTTATTTTAGCTACTGCTATGTGTAATTTGCACTAACCTCTAAACAATTAAAATCTCATAAAAAGACAAAGGAAAAGTCTATCAAAAAATTATTTGGTGCCCTCTTTACCTCATGTTCAATGTCAGGCAGAATTGCAGATCCAGAAGGGTACCTCTCTCCCTTCAACCTTTAACTGTATTTTGTATTTCTCTTCCTTTTGAGAATTCATAAGATAAAACGCTAAGTAAGGTCTCCTCTCTAGTACTGCTCTTCCTCCATACTAGCTGTATTCCTAAATGCACTACAGTGCTCCAAGGTCTTTGTGTACTATCTAGAATGTCATGTCATGCTAAACAAATTGGCAGAGCTTATCTGGAATAACCAGCATGGTAAAAATACATAGATACCATTCCTTTTAACTTCCCAAGGAGCCTGAAATTATGAGAAGAGTAGAATCATTAAATACTGTGATCAGTACTACAAACAGTTCTAAGGAGTAAACTTGCAAAAGATCTGAGACTACAATATATAAAGCAAAGAAAAATAGTCCAGGAATTCTCCCAATAGGTCTTTCAAACAAATGGGTTTGATCTATAAGCTGTGAGACAGAATTCCAGAAATCACTGATGTTTCCCATCTTTGATTTAGAGCTGCAATCAGAAATATTGTCCTTTGCTAGTCACAACTCAGACCTGTTCTGGATCAGCTAACTGTTGCAGCTTGCTTTTACCTCCTCCACAATATTTCCTTCTGTCTCAGCCACGGGACTTGTAGAAGAGCTTTCTCGTAGCTTCTTAATAGTATTAAAAGTCTGTTAATAAAAAAAACAACAACAAAATGAACAAGTAATTTGTTTGTGATATGCGAATAAAACTGTGTATACTATAATGCTGGCCAGATAATGAGCAGTGTTGGATTCTAGAAGAAGAAAGAAATAGGTACAACAAATCGACATAGGAAATAAAGAAATCAACACAGTATAATTAGGCAAGTTTCCAAAATCTTCTTTCCATGCTTTTCAGCAGTTATATAAAATAGATTTACCTTCAATATCCATCTGATCATGTCCTTGTGCACTTCCAGATGAGGTGCGTTTTGCAGTGTTTCTAGCATAGCTAGTATACTAGGGGAATTATTGGGTGCCTCCCCTGGTCCTGAGAAAAAATTAGGATGATATTTGATGATACTGTTAATCTGACAAACTAATCATTCACTAACATTAGAAACAACAAAAACACCAAAAAAACAGTCATGTATATTTAGCAGCTAAAGAATTCCTTCAACAAATAGGTACAATACAAAACTTGCACTTCCCCCTCTGCAAACATTTTCATGAATACCCTCTAAATCCTGAAAAGTTAGAGGAAAGAGTCTCAGAAGTCTTGCTCACTGACACTGTGTTCTTACAAGACAAATGCACTGTATGTGCTCTCTGGTTGTTTTTATCTTAGGAGCTGACATGTAGAACTTGCAGTATTTTATTTCCCACCTATTTTAAATGGAAGAGTGTTAGCAAAACTGGAGGCACTAGTCAGAAGATACAACAGAGAGCCAAGATTAAAAGGCCGTTTAAGAACACAACTACAGTTTTTGCAATTTTAACATCTGATCATGTTTTGATCAGATCATGATCTTTGTTGAAACACTACTTGAAGAAATTAATAATCAGATTTCCTGGAAATTATTCAACTTTTGGATTTTACCTCTAGAAAAGGCCTTTAGTATTGCTACTATGGGAATCCACACATATGTTAAGCACACATGTATAGTCAACTTGGTAAAATCTTGATGGATAAACAAATATACTCTTCTCCTAAATACTGTTTCAGAAGAATAAAATTCAAGATACTGGCATTTTCAGTTATTTAAGATTTGTATACATTTGAAAAGAAATGCATACTTGATATTTTCTGAGTGAAGGTAAATGTCACAACATTCTCCTCACTGAGATTCTCCAGATGTTGCTTTTCTTCTTGTAGTGCCATTCCAAGCAAATGCAAAACCTAGGTAAAAATTATAAATTATTTCTTAATTAATCCATATAATACCTTTAAATAGTTTGGATAATGTATTAAGAGACAAGTCATACAATAAAATTGTAAAATATGAAATTATAAAATAAGAATATATTTGAAGTTATTTCTATATACATAATTCCAAAGCTACATTACCCAGGAGTAAGAGTGTGTTTGTTTACAAGTTCTTGAAACTTTGCCAGATAAAAAAAGTTTTATACCACTTGTATCTTTCTATTTGCTGTCCTGTCTAGTGAGAAGTCAGTGCTTCTTCAGCTTTCTCCCTAGCACTTGCATTTTATTATTGCAAGTCTCTGGACAGAAACATGATGCGCACTTTAAATCCTTTTTACATACAAAATTTGACTGACAAAGTTAAAATCATTAAACTAAATTTATTCTAACACTCCAGAAATACATTTTAAAATAATGTTAACTTTTAGGTCAGTAAAAAGCTGTAATCTTCTTGAACTTAAAAACTGAAATTACCCTAAATTTGCCATGAAAACAGTCTGAATGGCATTTTAAAGCTGAAATACTTAAATCTGGGTGGTGAAGTCTGTCATCCTGAATCAATCACTTTTGTCACCCCATACAAATCGGCAGGATGCTCTAAACAAAAAGTTACTGAATGCCTGGAATCAACACGGAAACCCGTGTAAGGAAAGGATAATCACCGGAAAATCTGTAGCAGAACTGGAATGCAACACTCTAAGCATCTACAGAAAAAGTGGTAAAATCTGATTTGAGTCTTTGTTTTAAAAAGTAACAGTCAGTTTTTCCTCAGTCAATCACACCTGCCTAACAAGGCCTCATCAGATACGGGCAACTTCTTCCAGATGTCTCAGAACCACCTTTGCACGGTGCTTCCAAGATGAGTGGTTGACTTGGGAAGATACAGTCCAGCTGCATGGCACCAGTGCATACAAAGTGCCATCAGTTTCTGAGCAAGTGATAGATCCCTAATGAATCGCACATTTTGGAGAACACCACAGAGGTACTCAAATGGCTGAGCATGTTTTAGTTCAGTTTCAAAAATAAAAATAAAACCTTACTCTATTCAAAGTTATTCCAAAGCCTAGCATTCTCACATTATATACATGTAACTAAATTCAATTTTTGTTGTGATTTATAATAGTGATATATTGTTCCATTTTCAACTTTGTGTTATAAAGAATTGCTTCGGTTAATTTAAACTTAGCTATAAAAGGTAATATACTCTCAATAAGACTCAATGTCAGAAAATTAATATTCAGTTTTAAAGATGGGGTTTCACTGCAAAACATTATTGAAAAATCCATCAGTATTTTCGAAAAGTTTGGGTTTGGATACTAAACCAACAATCCTGACCAATATGAATAACCCTTTGGTGGCAGTTCGCCACTCACCTCTGCACACCCCAGCAAATTACCACAGACAACAAAATCTACAGTAACTCTCCAGGTTTCTAAAGACCACTATGAACAGTGAGGAACAAACAACTCAATTGAGTTTCCAAAAGCTGGTATCTTTTCAAGTTAGAAAACTCTTTTCTTAACTTTCATGTTCTTTTCTGAAGTGATTTAGCCGAAAATGAAAATAAGCAAAGGAACATCAAGAAAAAGTCAATGTGCTTTACATAATATGCAACAACTCAGCTAAGTTGTTATCTATCATAATAATCACTAACTTTTTCAACTGATTCAAGCAGAATTCTTCCCTCTTGTGCACAAGTCATCAGAAATTTATCTCTGTCTTCCATTCACTTTTAAAAATAAATTGCATCAGTGGCAGAGGGGTTTCCCTAGTCTTGTATATCAGAAAAAGAGCATTTATTTCTCAGGGTATTCTGGATATGTTACATACCAAAAAAACACCACAAACCTATAAACCCATGTTAAAATGCTAAAGTACATATTCCTTCCTTTAGCATAAGCATAATTTTAAATAAGGAAACATACCCTCTGCAGCATGGACTCTGACCAGGCATAGCCATTGTGTTCTACTGCCCACTGCAGTATAGTTCCCATAATACACAGCATGACATCAGACTGCAGAATATTAACCAGACTTGCAAAAAGTGGACAGAAAGGAGGAAGAGCTGGCGGTGGAAGTGCTGAAAGAGAAATTTGTGTGTTTGATATTTCAGCATCTCTAACATTCGCAACACTCATATAAAATGTCTGACTTTCAAACAGCTTAACCCAAGACAGTTTACAGTTGCTTAATAAAGAGTATTACAAATAACAGGCTGTAACATTCAACATGGCTTGCATGTAACAGAAAAGCCAAAGGAATAAGCTATTCAGAAGGCTGGTTCCATGACGGATCAGATTCCTGTCTACAACCAGGGAGACATAAGGAAAATTGCTACATTTTGAACCGATTTCTGGCTAGCTCAAGAACAGGATGTTTGTCTAAGTGTCAGGGCAATGCACAGTGTGATAGGTGCTTCCCTCTTCTCCCATCTTCTCTCAAAGAGAAATACCTGTATCTTCTCTGTTCTGTCTTTTCAGCTTTCTTTGCGCTTCCTCTGCCTGAAATAGAAGAATGATTCCAGTATGATTCAAGAGCTGTACAAATATAAAACTAAGAAAAAAGCATTCATGCTTTATTGAGTTGTTATTGTTTTTTCCCAGCCTTAACTACAGTAAGAAAGCTTCCATATCTTTTCAGATTGTCTTGCATTCTACTTGTAAAGTAGGGTATGCATCTTCAAAATTAATCTTTCATCTTAAAACAGCCTGGATTATTTCTCTCTGGTCTGAGCTAAAATGGTAATTTCCATCATGGTAAGCAAAAATACAGGTTGTTTAAATACTTTCAGTAAAGTAAGACTTAAGAATGCCCACAGACAAGCTCCTGAAGGCCCACTCATTTCACCTGCTCTGTATAGGGCAGAGGATCTGGTGGCACAGAAATCACTGCAAAATCTTGGGCAAATTTTGTTAACATTTCCAAATACATCAACCTTTAATAGTTAACTTTCAACCAGTTGATAATACTTCTTCACAGAATTACGCTTTGGAAAACAAACAAACAAACAAACAAAAAAAAAGCCACAAAATAAAACGCAGGAAGTTACATTACTAGTTACCTTTGATTGCTCTGCCCTTGAAAAGTGATAGAAATAGAGATTGAAGTTCCTGGCACATTCTGGTTTTAATTCATACAGCCCTCTGCCTGTTAATCCAGGTTTCCTACAAAAAAATAAAAACAACAGCAATCAACAAACAACACCAATTTATGCTCACTGGTTATTAACATGTGAGCATAAATGGTTACACCTAGAACAGCTAAGTAACTCTGCTCAATAGGCATTCTAGAAATCAAGTCACAGTATTAAGAACGATGCACACAAGTAAAGCCATGGGTAAACACCACGACCCAGCCCCCTTTCTTCTATTCACTCATTTTCACTAATTTAGATATTCCATTTTTAAAGCTGAAATAGTAGACTAAAGGGAAACATACTTGAAACATGCCACTTCTTCAATCACACTTTCCATTCCCGTCTCTCTGTTCTCCTACATTGAGTGAAAAGGCAAGACAGCGTGTTACCATAGTTCTTGAATTACATTCAAATATCATACAACACTAGATAAGCATGCAAAACAATTGTAGTGCAAAGTCATTTTACTGGCACTCAAGAGAACGTTAAAGCATGTAACATGAAAACATATTCAGGAATACCGTCTTTGCAAAAAAATATTTTTAAAAACTCATGCCATTTTAAGCGCTTGATTTTTACTGTTTTTCCCTGTCATAATAAACTTCGACATAGCATCAACAGAAGAAGACTCTAAGTTCGCTTACTCAGTTTACTTAAGGAATACACAATCAGTATTTCTTGTTTCTAGGCCTTTTAAATGAAATATATATAGGAAAGCTAAAAAGACAAGTCACTGAAAAAACAACCACAAAAGGCAGCAGGAAAAATCAGCTCAAAATCAATTTCATATACAAATTACCTTTTATTATTCCTATCCCTTTCTTGCAATACATATTCACAGCAGTTAACAGGCTGAGGAAAAATTATTTAAGACTGAGAATACAATTTAGAACTCTAGTTTAAATGCTGGTGTATTCTTTCATCCAACTTTAAATTATTTAAAAAAAAAAATAATGCTACCCTAAAATTTTACTTTAAATTGTTTAAGTTTGAAATATTTAGAACAATGAAAAATATTTCAGAATTTATCATTAAAAGTACTACCAGTATAGTAAAAAAATAATTTTTAAATTTTGACTGCCTTCTGAAGTGATATTTAAAAGTATACTTGGAAAATATTCTAAAAAACCCAAAACAAAATAACAAAAAAAGAAAACAACACAACAGAAAACTTGTGTATCCTACATAACAACTCATACCAGAATTCAGACAAATGTTTCTGTCCATGCAAATGAAGCATTTCTGTTACACAAATCGCTAGTGTCTGGTTCCATTTCTTTTCAATTATTGTTAAGCTTTTAAATATAACAGCTTATATATCTGGATAGTTCTAACAATCCATTTCCATACATCTATTCAGGGCTTACAAGCAGACTGCAGAGACTGTTGGCCAGATGGCCTGATAAGAAACAGTATTAAAAAGAGAACAGAGCTGAAGAAGCTCTCAGTCTCCTGCCTCTTTCATATGTTGTTTCTTCTTCTTTAGCTCTTTCCTACTTTCTCCATGACAACTATTAATCTGTATTCATGCTAACCTTGCTCTTAGCATAATCATGCTGCTCCCATTCCACACTAAGGGGCGTAAGAAAAATTTTCAGCAATCAGCCTTACAAAGTTGAACTTGCTTTCTCCCTTGTCCCAAGTTACTTACATCTTCAGGCAATGCCTTTACCAATTCACTGTGAGCCATTGGCCTGATGCTCAGCTGATGGATGATCTCTCGTTTGATTTCATCTGTTGCATTTACTTGTCCTATTCCAGAAGTGAATCTTTCACCTGTAAAGATAAAATATAACCTTTTTTAAGATTTTAAACATCTATTTATCTTCTTTTGCAACTCAAAGGAAAAGACCAGAATATAAGCCTCTTCTGTGAAATCTTGTGTTCAGAACTGAACTGGAGATGACAGTGAAGAATGCTCATTCCAGACCATTAAAGAGACTAAAGTTAAAAATAAATTAAAATTGATTCTGAACTTACCAACAATCATTATAATGAGGTATAGCATCTCTTCTATAAGAGTGTTATTTTGTTGAACAACATCCTGAATTAAAATAAACAAATAAAAAAAATTTACATTTTTCAATTAAGGGTGAAAGAAATATTCCATGTGCTGAAAATATTTTTTCAGTGCTTTAAAACATTGCCTGTTTTCACACTTAGCACTCCCAAATTAAGCTATGCTGAAATGCAACCACAACTGCCTTAAACTTCTTAAACAATGCAAAAATTATGCATCCGTTTTTGATATCTACCAGTTTGACAGGTAAAATTATTTATGCATATTTCGAACTGGTCAAACAACATTAAAATCGGATACGTTTTGCTTTTTTATTAAGAAATCGCACAGTCTCCATACAACAGCATCTGATACACCTTTGAAAACAAAATTGCAGATTTTCCATTGCAGTACTATATAAAATACCTTGTTAGTATTTTCTGTGCTAAATCTTTTGCCATAGTCTGGAGTACTAAATATCTGATAAAGTTCAAAGCGACTCAGCATTATCATCAAGAAGTGATTTGGATCCATCATAGACACACCTGTCTATTGAAGAAAAAAAAGTATTATAAACAGAAAATAGATTGGGTGTTGTAGCATGTTTGTGTATTTATATATGACATTCACAATATATTCTTTATGAAAACCATTAAACCATTCCCCTCTGTATCCTGGGCATGAAGATTTAATTACTTAAGTTTACTCTCTTCCGATTCCAATAACACAAGAGACAGCACGTTTGACAAGCAGGATCCTATGCTTTATCAATAATTTCTGATGCCCTTTTAAGAGTAAAGTATTCAGGGTTATTCCTTTTATCTCAAATACTCTAAATGAAATTCAGCAAAAGACTTTTGGTTGGTTGCTTTTGTCTCTACAATCCTGTTCCTGCTGGCTCAATTTTTAGACAGCATAAGATCACTTTGTATGTAGCACAAAGATTTTAAAAACAAACTCCAATGCTCAAAACAAAGGCTGACGACTTCAGCAAGACCTCCCAAACCTTCCTGTAAAGAGGAATATTAATGTTTCCAGGGAGCCACAAACATTTACTTCCATTTCTGAAAACTACTGGCCAAAGTTTTTTTCCTGTGTAATAAACAATGTATCTAAGTTAGCCAATTATAAATATTTGTTGTTAGTTTACTATTGCTAATGGGACCATCTGTGAAACTGAGTAATTTCCAACAAAACTGAAGGATATCTACCCAAATGGGCAGTTGCAGATGATTATTAAAAATGAGAGGCAGATCAAGCCTCAGGGAAGTATGTCTGAAAGCAGAAGTAACTCAGGCCATATGCATTGTATTGGGTACTGATAACTCTAGGTAAGCCTGGAGGCACTTGCTGAGAAAAGACTTTCCTATCCAGGTGAACTACACACCCCAACCTTCAGATTTTAGCTTTCATCACTCTCAGTGTAGAAGTATTGTATCAGACCTCTTTGTGCCAGAGCTAAGTAGACTGCCAGATTTGAAAATCTCTTCTGAAGGAACAAAATAAAACTACTATATGGGGTTCCACTTTCTATCCAGCCTTTTAGATGCCAACCTTGAAGGCAGGGACAAGAGGCAACACAAACATTGAGTACATTACTGAAGAACTGCAGACTCACACAACTGCCGGTACAGCACAACCCATTAGTTAAAGTATTACATTCTTAAAGATGCAATATTACATATATGTCACACAGAAAATTCTGCGCTTTCCACAGTATTTTTGCAAAACAAGGATTACAATAACAGTATTTTCTTTACCAATTATCCCATAAAGACACAGATATAATGAAAAATCGAAGTCATTCCACAAAAAATTACTTTTTTCCTTGACATTAAAAGGTTCTGATGGAGCTGAAAACAAACCCCACACATATCCTGAAAATGCTTGATAAAAATGCAAACTGGTGCATACGTTTACCTGAAGCATTACGATGTCCTTGTCAAACATCTCCCTCCTGCACTTCACATTATGATAGTAATAAATCTGAAATAGAAAAAAAAAAAACAAACCCAAACCACAATAACTAGCAAACATCATATTTAATCTAAACATTTTCATTCTGGAAAAGTAAACTTTGTTATACAGTATTAGCAAAAAAAATGAAACTGTGATTTGAAAAAAAATGCATTTGTATGCAAAAAACATTTTTATATAGCATAAAATAAGCACAGTTGCTGTCTGGCTTGTATTGATCTAATGTCTAAATTGCACACAGTTAGAAGGAAAAATCTTGTGGACGTGTTTGGGCTACATTTTAATGTATCTATTTGTTTAGCAATTAACTGGAATTCTCAGGAGAGAAAGCCCTTGCAGTTGGAGAAATGTTCGTTCTTTGTTCTACGAATTACTCTGTAATTATTTGAGATATCATATTTCAGGAATTGCCAGTTTCAGCAAAATACTAGTATCATGATAGAACCACACTTAACTCAAACCATCATGCGAGTGAACTCAACAGTACTAAGCAGCAGCAACACTGCAATCAGAGCATGGCACTGAAATGTGGGAACAGTTGATTCTACCACAATTAAGGATAAATAAAGAGGGCTGTCAAGTTTCTACCCGGGACTGGGAACAATCTTCATTGTGCCAAACCTTGCTCTAGAGACACACCATTTCTCACCAGATTTACAGGGAAGAGAGGTAGGCATGCCTTCCCTCTCTTCCCCACACTAATAATCCAGACATATAGATGTCCGCTCCTACCTTCTGAGAAAACACCCAAAAGGAGCTCACTGAACACGAGCTATCCATAGACAAAGTAAAGAGAAAGGACTTCCAGACTGTGGGAGCCCTATTATCTAAACTAAACCAGGCTCTTAACTTCAAGATGCTGACAACCAGGGAAATTAACAGAAAGACTTATTTCTCCATCCAAAGCTATGCTGAAGTTTTAGATTTGATGTGACTACAGTACAACTGTACATAATTAGAGCTCCTTCTGGTTTAATAATGACAATAAAGGACATGACCTTATAAACATTCTTTAGGTTAAGAGGCAAGAAGTGTCAGAATATAACGTTTGAGCAGCTTAATTCAGCCTCCTAGTACACACGCACTGCAATTATCTAGTGAAGATGGGGGCTTGTAGGAGAGAAAAAAGTTTCCTGAAAATAAATCAAGCTAACACCCCACAGAAGTAAAGCCTATTTCTGTTGTAATCTCTGTCTTGCTGAGAAAATCACTTTAGACTATCACCCCGGTGGGCAGCCCTGACATTACAGTACCCATTTTATAGTCATTATGCTTGAAACACCTAAAACCTAACTCGTATACACACAGAGAACAAACTTTAGAGATGGCTGAAGCTAGTCTCCAGGAGCATGAAAGAAGTTTGAGATAAACCCCCAAAAATACTCAGTTCTACACTGGTTCTCATGCTTCTGTGTGGTCTTTTGATTTCAATTACTTTATAAACATAAATAGTAATAATATCTTAACACTACGTATTTTTATATTTGAGACACTTTTATGTGAAGGTGATGAACGCATTGCTAGAAGACGCACAGATTAATTGTGCATTTCATGCTGCCGTTGAACAGCATACAGTAAAAAGGCTGGGAATCATTAACTGCATTATACTAAAACATCTTTATGAACAGAGCACTAAGTTCACTGAGCTCTGTAGCAGTCCTGAAACATAAAAGCAACTTCTGACTAAGAAATCAAAGACCAGATTAAAAGCATAAATATTCAAATGATGAGTGACAATATAAATTCCTACCTCATGCTGCCTTCCGTAAGATTCACGTAAGTGAAATTTGAAATCAATACAGAATGGGAAGGTTTTGAGGTCCAAAATTATCTTGGGGTCATTAGCAGAAAGCAGTGATTCTACAGCTACTAGGTACTTACCTGATTAACGAGAGAGAACCCATTTCTTCTCCACATCCCTGCATGCACCTGGGCACAGAGGACTAGGCATCGCAAAGGATGTTCTATTAACATGGGCGGGCTAAGTTCACTCTGCATTAAACAAATGTAATATTTTGATATATACAGAGAAAATAAACCAAAATGGGACTGAAATTAAAGCGGATTATATTTGTGATCATTAAAATATTTTGTCAATACAAAAGAGAATCAAATCCAACACACATATTACGGAAGTTTGATAAGCCTATTCATGATCTACCCAACTGTTGTTAACAAATCTTACATTCTCCCTTTGCTCCACAGAAGTATTCCATAAGAGCTTTAGTTTGTTCTTAAAGACCATAGTAAGTTTGCTATTGTAAAACATCAACAACATCAATAACATTGTCATTTGCTTTCTTTCATTCAAAGGTTAAGTACTTCTTTCAAAAGACACTGAGATTTTTTTCTCCCAGTTATGTTTTCTCCTCTTTTAATTTATCTTTTTCTTTTTAACTTCCCCTTAAATAAACAGCATATCAATAAGAACATGCAAGAAGCAAGAAACAGCTGGGGAAGAAAATTAGAATCTAGGCCAAAGAGAAGGAATCAGATCCTGCCAGGGGCTCCTAACAACAGTTTCTACTACAAAAAGAAGGTAACTGTACACAAAGAACAAAATACAAACCTTAAACTTAAGGCTTAAGAGAGTAATAGTGATTGCTTATGCTCCAGTCATGAATATCTAGATCTTAATATTTTTAAAGGTAATTTTATCTACTAGTCTCTCTACACAGAATTCCTAGCAAAAACATCCTTTGCTTTATTTAATAATATCTTACACTTACATGACCAATTTCACATTCAGCATTAATTATATTTAATGACTATGCTACATTTAATTACATACCAGGGGTAGCAGCTCTGGAAACTTATATGCCACTTCAGTTTTACTCAGCAAAACATGCAAGCCTACATAAATACATGAAACAAATACATACATAATATTACACATAGCATTTTATATAATCCAAGTGGGACAAAAAAGGTCATCTAATTTACTATCAGATCTTTTTCTGGACACAGTTGCAAGTAAGTCTGCAGATTTAACACTCTGAAGACACACAGCTACTTCCTGAAGAGATACATTACAAAGCACACATTTTAGGAGAATTAAAGTTTTCCCAATGTATCTGTATAAAACTTATACTTCAAGTGAGACAGTTTGCCTTTCTTTTGACTCTGTCATGTCCCTCAGCAACAGTCAACAGCCCTTGGTCTATAGGGACAAATTATCAACAACAGATACCTCGTCCTTTCTATCAGGCCTTAGAGGTTTATCAAATACCTCAGGAACTACAAGACCCCTACAAAATACGTAAGTGTTCTCTGGTTTGCTTTCTTTGCTTAAAGATTGAAACATTCAGTTATTTGATGCTGAGCTGCATAGTATTTCATCTAAGAATTACCTTTTTGACTTCCTTACGTATTTTTATCACATAACTTTCTGATTCTGTAAACTAAAACTCACCAACCTTTTCTCAATACAACTGATGAACAAGATAGGCCTAATAGAGAAAGACACCGCTTAATTTTCTGGTGACACATCTGTTTGATAAATCTGCTCTCTAATACAATGTTGATTAGTCTATTCAATCTGACAGCTAAATGTATCTCAAAACAATGAACTACAGTCCATATTTGGTGGCATTTCTTTTGCATCACTCAACTGGCAAAAGCAGCAGTAACACCCTACAACACAAACCACCAACAAATCCAGAGGCATGAGAATCTCCCCCAGGCCTGAGAGGGTACCATCATCTTCACTGCTTAGAAACATTTTGCCTGAAGGCTATCAAACAGCTAGAAAATGGGCCAAATGCATCCCATTCAGGCTTTAAAACTGTTGTGTGGTTCCTTATGGACACACAAATACAAAATCACATTTACACATTTTCAATTTCCTGAAATATTTTTAAACTAGTTCATACCTGCAAGTAAACGAGAAACTGGAAGATGAATGCTAACTTTTTCCTGAGAAACACAGTATCTGATGGTCTCAACTGAATGTCCACACATACTGAGAACAATAGGCTGTTCTCCATCAGTAAAACCACTATGACACTGCATCAACACAGTCAGGCATTTCTTGTAGGCTTCAATTAACACTTTTTCCTAAGAGAAAGATCATAGTTTACAAGATTATGAAAAAAGAGGTCTGCAAAATAATACAGCCAACAAAAAAAGTTTAATGGATTTGGGGTTTTTACCTTTATTAACAGTCCTGCAAAATTAATATAAGCAATTCAACAAAAGGAGCTGAACTAAGGGGATAACAGACTGAGAAACTCATATCAGTATGTCTGATCAGAAAAATACCCACTAGTATTTATTTTTTTTGTAACTGATATGGGAACTTTCTGGGCAATTACCATGCTAGGCTAGCAAAGCCTGCACATTAACTAACAGTGATAGACTCAAACCAGCTTGAATGTTCAAATATTCTAGGATCACTTGTTACACAGGCATATTTTACCATGCTGAATCTCTGTACTTTAAAAAAAAAAAAAAAAAAAAATCAAACCAAAACGAAACAACAACTTGAAACATTTATGAAGTAGAAACTTCAGGCAGCATTTGGTAGATCCAGAGCTTACTCCTCTATTCACCCTTCTGATAGTGTTTTCATTATCACACCTTTCAGATGTGTGACAGAACTGTCTCTGCAATATTTTTTAAAAGGCTTAACCATGTCCTTATGAATTGGTCAGGCTGAGCCATAAAAATATGTGTTTAAATACAGAAAATATTTGTGCTTGCTCAGAATATAAGATGCTGCCTTATGGTGCACTTGCGTTTAGCACAGTTGTTACACTTATTAATGTCTGGGTTCCTTACCCCTTCATATATGCACATGAAAAAAAATTCAGAAGGAACTTACATCTAATGCACACCAGTCCTGCATCATTGAAATAACAAGTGTTAATTTCATCTGCAATGTAAATGCTGCTTCCCATTCTGGTTCCATTTCTATGTGTTGTCCTACTTGACGAGTTATTGGATCCATACCCTAGAACAAAAAGAACTATGCATTTCTATCACTGAAATTCATTGACAACATTAGTGTGACAGACAGTGGTTACCTGTCCTTATAAATATAATGTTGCTACTAAGGGAAAATAGAAGCTTGGACCATCGGAGAAGGAATTATACACATTGAAATAATAACAAGAAAACAGACAGGAATTGAAAGAGAATACTAGGACAAGAAAGGTTTCAGACATGAGCTCTGTTTATTATTAACACCTGTAGAGATTTCAGTATTATGGTCAGTACAACACCATTTGCATACATAATATTGCATACACATTTTGGTTTTTGAACATATTTTCTAGGGATATTTTCTAGACAGTTAAGTTGTAATTAAAGGCTGGCTATTACAGTATCTAATCAGCTCTTGGCATAAGGAGAGAAAACGCAGCATGATCTGAGGATTACAATATATTCAAGAGACTACCGTAAACAAACAAAAGCTAAGTACTGAGAAAGGTATGCTACTGAAGTACTGCAAAATGGGAGTGATTCTGACTTATACCTTACTGATCATAGAGTCAATCTGCCCTTGTAAAAGCTGCACTGCTTTTAAAATATTCCTCTTAAGGAAACATAGCACATGAAAAGGCTGGGGAAAAAACACACAGTGAAGAGGTCTGTCTGTCAGGAACTATATATTCCTCAAGACAACTCTGCTGACACTGGAGTAGTAACTGGAGCTCTTGCTATGAGGGAAAGTTGATTAAGGTGGACCATATTTCGCTGACACAACTAATTGTGTCTTGTCTGACTCTGCAACTGCAAAATATGCTCAAAATGACAGTTTTCTTTTTGAACCACTCTTTTATTGATCTCTCTACAACAAACTAAATTTTAAAAAAGTTAGGTAAGATGTTATGTTTTAGGAAAACATGATGACTCCAAAAGTTATACCACATTGAAGTTATAAAGTGGAGAGTACATTAAATTTCTTCCATTTTTATATCATGATAGCTAACTTCCTGCTTTAATTTTGCAAAATTTTGTAATTCACAGATTTACATACCTGCATACATTTGAGTAACTCTAAGAAGGCATCAAAACCCTCTAGGAACTTGTGCCTCAAGTCATCTGACCACTCAGTTGGCTTACTTATCAACACATACCTGGGTACATTAGAAAGATGCAAGTGTTAATTTTATTTTATTTTTTTCCTCCTCAATTGATCAAATCAGTGCATAGTTAATATACTTACTTGAGATCCAAAATAAGGCTCTGAACACGCCTGAATTTGAAAGCCTGCAGAGCAGTGTAACGTTCAAACTGAAACCTGCCTTGGATGTCACGGTGCCTTAAGTGGTCCATAAAAGTTTTGATGATAGTGGTCATGAGATTTTCTTCTGTTATTAGCATTCGAGCCTATGCCAAAGTACATTGAAATTTGCTGTAATTAACAGACACAGCTAACAAGATTTTCACACTGCACCGTGAAGTTTATAAATACATGAATTTTTATCCAAAATAGTTACATCAATAATTAAAAGAGAGGAATATATTGAAAGCCAATCTTCCAAACATTCACAGAAGAAAAAAAAAGTAATCTAGCCAGAAATTATCATAATCCAGATCTCTTTCGTCAGATCCCAAACAGAAGTTTGACTATGGTTAGGCCTCTGCTAAACTATGTAATTATGACACAAGACATACATTATTATGTGTCTTATAATTATCTCGTACCTCCCTTTAAGTACGTATTGTCTCCTCTCATATAATTTAAGTATGAGCCCTTTAGGGGACTGACAGCCCTTCTGTTTTCTGTTTACAAACTGTCAACCACTGTGGTGAACAGAGAATCTTCTGAACTGCTAAAGAACTATATAGTGCAATTTCCACATAGGAATTACATGAAATGACTCACAATTCTCCTCAAGGGCTACTGCATATATCCATGTGTTGTAGGAAACAAATCAACAGGCATCACCAAGTCTGATGAAAACAGTCTTCCACACCCAACACCACAACAAAGTAGGAGGCGCTAAGAAATTACTGCCATCTCCTACTTGTGTGCTCTTCCAGAACTTCCCCATTCTGTTAGTTCTCCAAGGTAAATGGAATGAGTCCTGAAGTTCTTGGAGCTCATGAGAATTTTATTATGTGGCTGGTAGATTCAAGAAGATTGGACACCCTGATCTACCTCAACAACACTGTGGTTGTTAACTAGAGCTTCTGGGTTCTACAGTTGCTAATAATACCCCAAAATACAGTTCCTAAAATGCTACTGCAGGGGGCAGAAATCTAATGGTTAACATTTTCCACCAAAAGATCCACCAACACAACCACGCATCTTCCCTCAAACCAAAAAGCCTCAGTTACTTGGTGGTTCAAATTCAAATTACTAAAATCAGTTTGAAAATGTTACTGGGGGGCAGTGGGGTGGTTTTACATTCTTCAACTCATTCAGTTAAGAATGAATGACTCTAAATATATCTAAAATAATTTTTAATTCATATGGTAGGAATTTATAATTACTTTCATGTCACCAGTCTATTCTATCCTTCTACAAAACAGTCAAAACCAATTTGCTTTACTTTTTTTTTTTTGCATGCTTTTGAAATGGAAAACACTTAAAAGGGACACTACAATTATTCCCCTCTAAGGAAATATTTTAAATTCCTTTTTTTAAAAAAAAATAATATATTAATACACATACTCCACCACTTCATGTACCAAAGGAAGAAATAACACCATAACCATTTGAATAACACTAGTTGGTTAAGTCTAAGTCTGAACATTGGCAACATGCTTGTTGACAGCATTAAAATTAAAAGATGTAACACAATATTGCCCTGAACCATGGAAACAAAATCCTGAGGTCCTGTTGAATTCCCATGATAACATCCACCCCTAGGAAACTAAAAAACAACTTTACTCAGTATCATAACTGCCATGCTAGTGTTGAATTTCAGAGCTCAATCAAGCTGATTCAACTTGGAAGAATTCAGAAGCATTCATTTTCTAAACAATTCTGACTGAAAATCATACACTTATTTCCAATAGAGCTGCAAAGTTTAATTTGTCCAGTTTGTAATGCACGTACAGACTTATTTGGAGACTGGAGCAAAAAAAGACACTTTGCAAACAAGTAAAAGCTAGTGAAAGACCAGCAGAGTTAGTGAGCTGGGAGGAGTACCAGTGCCTGAAGCACTGTAACAAAAAAATAACTGGAAACCTAAAAGAAGGCATCATCCAAGTCCAAAAGTACTAAAGGAAGCAGGGAATATCATGAGACGATTCTTCCTTGCACATGTGATTGGAAAACTAACATAAAGTGGATCATTTTTAAAACTGCACCAGAGGTATACTCCAAAACTGTGATATGCAAAGCATAAAATAAACTTCTACAAACAGTAACTGTGGCTTGGTAAGATGAGGAATTTAAATGTTATGTGCGTGTGTCTAAATAAACATTTAAGTATCTCTCAAAAAAGTAAAAGAAAAATGTAAAAAGAAAAACTAAAAATACCCAGCCCACTCTGGGAAGTCAGACTCAAACTTCGCAATGCTGAATGCTTTAACATCTAAACCCACAGCAATGTATGCAAACAGTCTGACTGCTGTGCAGCAGCGGTGCCCTGCATTTCCATAGTAACGTTAAAGAAATCTGCAGTCTTGATTCAAGAACCTCAAGTGGCTTTTAACAAATAAAGATTTCCTTTTTTGGTCTTTTAGTACTTACAAGAGAAGGCACTGTGAATATCTGTATCGAGAGGTCAGCAATTGAGAACTCTCTGTCGTGGTCATCTTTCATAAAATCACTCTGCAATCGCTCATAGTTCTATTAAGAAGGAGGCAAAAAAAGGCAAGGAGTGCCAACTATCAGTTTTTAAAAGAAAGACAGGCACTACTCACCAGAGTAGGTACAGTGAAGAGTTGGACAGACAGAGCAGCCACCGATACTGCCCGTTCGTGATCATCCTCCATATAATCTCTCTGCAATTGCCGGTAATTCTAAACAACAAGGGGAAATTCACCTCTAATCCACACTGACCTGATTTTTTAATTTAAATGTCTGCTCTGGGAAACTTTAATGCCATGATAAAGGGAAGAGTAGCGTTTACAGCTTATTATATAGGTAGTTTGTACAAATAACATGACAATGTAATCTGCTCACAAGTGAGATCTATCCACTCTCCTTTTCACAAAAAAGGCTAATATTTTATTTTCTACTCAAAAAAGTTATTTGTCTTCAGTAAAGTGAACAGAATTTTGCCGTGATGATTTAAACATTTCAAATACTAGTTACTGCAGAAACATTAATCGGCATAACTGAATTTCAGCACTATTTCTGAGTAGTGCTGTAACAGCTTACACCTCAACAATGAAAAGCAATTAGCTCTTAAGAAGTGATAGCCTGCACAGTTGACGGGGAAGGCAAAAACATCTGAACTGCTTTAGTTCTGGGGAGCCTGGAAAGTCCATTTTCTTCCCAGGAGATGAGATGCCATTACAACTAATATTTTGAAGACAGAAATAAGGTAGTCAGCATTTCATTTCAACTTTTCGCTTTCAAAAAAGGAAAAAACCCCAACCTGGATAACAGTTTATTTGAAGCTCTGTATGCTAACTAAACTCTCTTCACTAGACAGCTGAAGCATTTAAAGGCTCTTTTTAAGAGAACTACTTACTCTTGCAAAGCGGATAGCAAAAAGTTTCTTGTATTTCAAATCCATTAGTAGACTGCTCATGAATAACTGGTGGTACACATTTCTAGCTCCTGTCAAGAAAAATGAATGAAATATTGCATGTCACTATTTTCTGTCAACGTATTATGGAAACATAGAAAAGTAAACTTTTACATAATGAGGTAAGTGTGCATTTCAGAGCAAAAGCTGCTTTGATGAAGTCTGTCAGGTAAAACAAAATTCTGCAAGTGCCATTATTTATTACTCCTGTATAAGATAACACAGAGCTGTTGAATGGGAGCATAAACCTTCAAATATAAGTCAGGTCAAGCAGACAAGACTAGAACTCCATTACACCTCAGGATAAACAAAGCAGGGAAAAAAGGACCTGCTATTATGAGAGGTCCTGTGAACTGCAATAAATTTTGCTAGTTGTGAACAACTCTCCAAAACAGTCAGCGCTCTGAATTTCTAGTTTGTTTCAGCAGCATCTCAGAAAATATTATCAATACAGATGAGAACTGACTGTATGTAGCTTGGAAACACATGCACATATGTACCACTTCTTTCTGTAGGTCACTTTTAAGTCAAAAGCCATTATGCTGCTTTCTTAATACAGAGTAACTACGGAATATACGAAAAAGTAGAGAAATATTCATGTTGAAATAGAAATGCAAAAGTTACTCCTTGCTTACAAAGACATTATCCTAACAAAAATGTTGTAATGGTCCACAAAAGCACTACCTTTCAGATCGTTAAATTTGCGGTTAAAAAAAGTAAAAATTCTGAGTGTCAGGAATTTATTCACACAAGATAAAAGTATTAGATAAAAAAAACCTAAAAGAATCATTTTCTCCATATTACATCCACCTTCCACCTTACTTCTTTCATTGCTGTTCCAAGAAGTTCCCAAGACAGACCACAAAGAGATGTTACTATTCTCTAGAATTTCTGTACCTCAGAACTGAAGAACAACATAAGATACCGGGGGGAGGGTAGCAATCTTCAAAATATTATATTAATGTTTAAATAAGGAAAGGACACATATATTGCGTCATTCTCTACATTCTCTTTGTGCTTCTCTTTCTTACACCTGGCCTTACATGCCCTTTCAGAATATCAAATCCGACACGGAATCCTTGAAGGAAAAGAAATACCTCCACTTCCTCAAAATTATACCCTTCTAGCCAAGCCCATTATATCAATCAGGATTTAAAAATTTTAAGGGCTCTAAAATAACACAACTGTAGTTTTCACTGAATGTTCTCAGAAGACTTAAGAATACCTCATGAACACAAACACAAGTCAAAGCAGAAAACCTCTGCCCTATCCCTTAAAAAGAGGCATTTTGGGAGATATGATATAGATGATGAGGTCCTATAAAGCAGACAAACCCCAAATCACTCTACTATTTACTCAATTTCCCTTAACTATCACTGTCATCTGTATATTCACGTCAGCCCTAATTTCAGACTATGTGGAAAAATTAGATCTAAATCCCATCTCCATATGGTCTCCTCATGTTCTTGTCTTCGATACATTTGGAATGCCTCATGAAGGGACAGAGTATAATAAATCAGGCAGTTCTACCTATAATACACCACAGTAAAAATGACCAAACATTAGCAGACACAGTAAAGGGAAAAAAAATTTACGCATAGCTTTAGTATTTTCCAGAAGTTTGAGAAAACTCACCTTTCCACAGTTTAGAATCATACAACATCAGCTTATCAACAAGAGAAGAATTTTCACAATCTGGCCCCTCCTGTAAACCAACCTGACACAATATTCGACGAAGGCCATCTTAATGAAGATAAATGATATAAGTTAGTTATAGCTTAAACACAAACTTGTACATTATTTTGACGTACTGGAATTTTCACAAGACACAGTAGAAGCCATAGGGCCCTCTTGTCCTGGACAACTGAATACAATTGCCCACCTTTTGCCAATAGAAACACAAATATTTTATACCTTGCAAGTTTCATACTAACCTTATGGAACATTAGGAACCTTGTGAAAATTGCCAAACAATTTATTTCAAAGTTACTAAATAAAAATGTGCTTTCTTAAAAGTGCTGCTGGCCTACTAATGTAAGAAATAATTATACAGTAGACGAATTTTCTAGGTTATAGTTTTCCTGTTTAGAGTTCTAGCAAAAGGAAAATATAATTCATATATGAAACAAAACATATACTCATATAGGAGTTTTTTTGTTTACACTTACTAGCTGCTATTATTTTAAAGCTTCTCTACATACTTTTTTCTAATGGAAAGCAGTAATAATTGTTATTATATGAACATATAAGTTATTATATGCTTGCAGGCAAGTCTGCATCTGCAACAGAACACAACACAGACATGCTCATATTAAGTGTTCAACCTAGCTCTGCACTGCAGGTAATGCATATTCACTAGCAAAACTATATTACTTACATGCATTAGCCCTTATTTCTGCACACTGCTTCGCCATCTCAGCTTCTTAAGTAGAGCTGACAGTGGCTCAGTGCCACCCATACCATACCGTGCGCTGCATGGTGCGGTTCTATACTGTCTGTGAACTCCTATAGCAGTCTGTTGGGGTTTTTTTTGCCTTGCAGAGTTCAATTTCAACTACTGTTATGAAGGGTAACAAATTAATGGAAGCTACAGCACTGTTCAACAAATGGCAAACAGATGTTTATTGCTGAAGAACTGATATTTGCTAAAAAGGATATGATAGTCAAGCTTGTGGCAAAGTTCCATAGTAAGGTTTTTACCTTTATTCACTGACAAGAGTTTGACATTCATTTCACAACAGTCATTCAGCCTAACTTTGTGGCACAGCAGAAGACCCTCCACCTGCCAATCACCCTTTGGTCAAGGACATTTAAGTGTAACCACCTAACCAGTGCAATTCTATCACCCCATGTTACAGATGAACAGTAACAGGGTTTGTTAAAAAGCTAAAAGAAACCAACTTTTTCTGAAGTGCATTTCACAAAACCAGACTCCAAAGTACATTGCAAGACTGGATCCCAAGGTGTAAGGCATTTCAAGTAGTTGAGCACACAGGTCACAGACAAAATGCATACTGCTTACCATCAAAGATTATTTTTGCTCTTCTGAATCATAAAGGAAACCGCATTTAATTAAGTGAACTTTGCAGAATTTCAGAAATGCCAAACACACAAATCAAACTACAAATTCAATGCTTTCATCTGTAATTTGATATTCCATTAACATATTCAAGTTACTTTTTTGCAACTGTAATTTAGTGCTGAAAAATAGTGACTTTGGCACCTGGCACAAGACTGGGTTTAAAGAAAACAAGAAAGACAGTGCCTGCCTACATGTTACACAAACGAAAATTTATCTCAGAAATTAAATATCTTCATGTCTCTCCTTCCTATTAATACCTATTATTTGCCAGCAACACTGGCAAATAGTTGCACAAAACGCAACCATAACTTTTCAAAAACTTGATTTATATATCTAAAAATTAACTTAGACAAACATACTTATCTTTCAAAAAAGATAACATGATACAGAGATCCTGTGGCTGAAATCTTGGCTAGTTTTTTCAACTATCAGTTTAATAAAACATATACAATCTCTGAAGAAATCTTGTACCTATGCAGAACATATACGCAATAATACAGCTGTGTGCTTTGCTAACAATTCTTATTAGCATTTACAGATGCATAGAGCAAAGTGCATTGGGAACTGTATCTACATTTCTACATACCAACAGTTTGACACACTTTCCTTTTATTTACCCTCATGCTCCTCATCTTCACAACCTTATGATTCATCAGAACAAAGGAAGAACCAAGTCAAAACAAACACAGAGCCTTTCCATACAAATGATGCTGTGCATCTTGACTCCTCTGAAGTAACCTCTTTTTAAACATCCGATTAATACTTTGTTGGCTTCTGTATTAACCCAAAACCCTCCACACATCCTTGCATTTTTTCTGTTGTTCTACTTAGTAAAAAATCTGAAGCAATCACTTTCATCATCATTCATCAAATTACTTCTGAATAATTTTGTTTTATCTAATCAGATGGGTTATTTTCAGCTTAGTGCATTCATTTAAAAAGAACTAGGGACTGAGAAATAGCTTGTTGACATACAGCATCTGACAGCAATTCTCAGCTTCTGTTCAACAGCAGCTACACAGAAAACAGTATCCAAAAAGACTAAGACTGGTAGCACGTTCATATGGAAGTTAGAACGCAGAACAGCACTCCAATAAGAGAAACTAGAATGAAGTCTGACAAGTTATTAATAGCTTTGCCTTATATATCACATATCTGAAATAAGTCGACAGAATTGCTTCAGGAATTCAGCTTGCCTCACATGTATTCTGTAACTTATCTCAAAAATTTCAAGTTTGCCTACCTGAATATCCAATAACACTGCCAAGCCAAGTTAGGAGTTTCAGACCAAAACTCTGATGTGCAACAATAGATGAATGCATAACTTGTACTTTCAATGGCTTTGTCTGACGACTGGTATTTCTCTTAAAAAGAAAAATGAAAAGGAGGTAATGAATATGTAAGTGAAGACTAGCATATATTTCTGCACAGAAACACAGCATTCTTATGATTAAGTGAAATAATATATAATATTAATACATATTCTAATTACTAACACGTACATAGGGAAGAAACAAAACTAAAACAGTCTCAACTTTGTTTATCCTGTTAATATTTGAAGGACCTCATTATGCAGTAAACGTGTTTAGGCCAATCCATTTTCCACTCTTCGTCTCTTATCAATGTAAACATTGATTTGCTGCATTTTACTGATAAGCAGTTCCACGCACGGCATAAGACAGCCATGCGCATTTGTTCCTCACAGTATGACATGCAAGTCACACAGCAGCCCTCCAAGGAGAGAAACTGATTGCCCATGGACTATTTTCAAAAGTACAAATTAAACATACAGAGCTAAAACAAGATAGAAAGTATCTCCCCACATCTCTGTGTTAGAAACCTTATTAGTTAGACATTACACACAAAAGCCATTTATTCTTTGACTGCATAGGTAGCAAGTTAAGAATATTGCACAACTTTCTCCTTAAAGGTATGTTAATATTTTCAAAATATCTTAAATAGTTGAAAGCCAGTAACTCTAGCCGCAGTATTTGTTTTGCAGTGGTAGCAGAATTATTCATGAACTATTTATTTCATATGATTAAGTACTGCATTGTAGCAGTTAAAGATTAAATAGAAAATATTATTCCCATGTCCTTACATGGAAGGACCTTGTAATACATAGATATTATGAATATATATACACATATACACACATGCAAAATTAAAGTGTATTTTTAGTTTTACACTTGGATTCAATCAGTAACTATTTCCATAGTTGTGGCTGTGAAAGATGCAAACAACTCCATACCATAGGAGAAAAATTAAACTTCACTGATCTGAACTGACATGTAATTCTAGAAGATTACACTTGAAGGTCTTGATCAAACTGTTTTCTAAACAGATAAATTGTCCAAGAACTCCTTTTTAGGAAATTATTTTGGGTGCAAGGTAGATCACAGTAGAAAAAGAACAAAAAGAAAAACAGAGCATAAGGCTGTATTTTGAAACTATTTAAATAAGCACAGTAGAGGTATCTCCAACACTTTGTATTATTAAAATATAAAGTCATTTCAGTAACAATATCACAAAACTCTGTAGCAAATTCTCTTTTCACTTAAGATGAAGCAAATAAGTAGATATTACTTACCACTATTACTTACCACTATTACTGATTTTGCTTGATCACAGTACTGAAAGTCTCCATATCGAACAGACCTACGTCCCTTGAAATTTGTAAAGAAGTAACATTACCACCAGCTTCTAAACAAGAAGTTCAAATGTTGTGTTTTACATTATTATAAAAGGTACAGTAAAAGTTTCAGATGCACATTAACCACTCTTTCATGCTATTTTCATTTTTTAAAGTACTGTACGTAATATTTGGATTTCCAAAATGTACCCTGTATTTTTTTAAAAGAAAATAAAATTACATCATATATGCAGTTACATGTTATACTGAATTTTCTGTGTATAATACTGTTTTTAAGATGTAACCATCACACTTCTTCAATTTAAAAATACTGAAAACTTATCTTTAGTACTAATGCAATCAATCGTTAGTTCTGGTAGACTTTAATGGTATTTCAGACATTTCAATGTCTTTTTAAAAGTAGATATTAAAGCTAACTGGCCTTTTAAACACAAAACTAAAGCACTCTATTTCAAAACTGGGAAGTTTCCTGTCTTTCTCTATTGTCAGTAGATACTAAAATAGATAGTTAATTAAATTTATAGTGTATTATAGACAGAATAGATTACTGAGCTTCTACATCTGGTCTGATGTCAAATCATTGTTTCAGTCAAAACCTTCAAATTTCTTTTACATACATACATGCACATGTATATATGCATTTATGTATGTATTTAGAAATAGGACAGGGATCAACAGTAGGGAAAAATCTCCAACATGCATCCAGCAATACATAGCATGTGCTCAAGTCAGCATTTCATGGATCAGATGGCAATCTTCTGGCTATTGATATCACAAAATCAGAGTAGTGATTAAAACAATTAATACAAAAACAAAACCCAGTTCTGTGTTGAGTAATATTAAGTGGTTATATTTCCTTTTCCACTGCCCTTCTTGAAGTACTTTAACAACCCAAACTGACACTCATTGCCATTTTGGAACTTACTCCCTCCCCACACCACCCTCCAAAAAAAGGCACAAGCCAGCAGAAAAATATAAAAGGACACTCATTTCACAGCAACTGCTTAGAGACTCATGGCACAAATAAGAAGATGCAGTTGTCCCTAGAAAGTGTCTCTTTCTTAAAAAAATAGTGCACAAGCCATAATACAAACACAGCTGAGAGGGCTTCTGAGACCAACATATTAGTTAAAATTATATTCAGCGTGTAGTGATTCTGACCTCATTGTTCTTTCTAAATGCTGTAAGAAACGCTTTATTGCTTCCTGCCAAGATCATCTGACAATTATGAAAAAGAAAATTAAATTTACAAAAAACACAAATAGTTCCACAAGCACCAGAACAAAAGCAGTCAATTATGGATTTTATCCCTCACAGTTGACTGCTGGTACTCTAAGAAGTACTTCCCATGCTTGCAGAACATATAGGGGCTCCTTCCATGTCAGCTCCTTGGTGTACAGTAAGGGATGAGCTAAAGGTGCTGCCTGTCCTTGACAGAGGAGAGACAGCCTGCTATCTACACTCACCAGAGTTACTGGAATACAGTTACACTGAAACATTCAATATTAGGTCTGGTTTGGATTGGCCAATGAGTTAAGCATTAAGGCCACCCCATTTTAGGGTGGCCTGACACACAGGGCTCAAACACACCAACCGCGCTCTTTGAGAAAACAAACTAAAGCAAATGTAGACATGTAAAATAAACATTAGGATAAGTATAATTAAAAGTTCTAGCAATTAATTTACTTACATCTCTGTCTACTGTTGTTGCAAAACCAATAGCTTCCTTCTGAGTGCAGTTGACAGCCTTCTGAAGAGTATAAATAACTTGTTCATAGGTATGGACTTCATCATTAAACAGCATGCAGTAGTAAGTGTCACTCTTCTCACTTCAAAGCAAAGATTGAATTATGTGACTCAAAGTAACGTACTTGAAAAAAATCAACTTTGAATTTAACAAAGGTTTCCACCAAGTAGAAATCCCAAATCTTAGCTTTCTTTGCTATATGGGAACATATCTCAACAATTTATTTAGGAAGGACTGACCACTCCTAACTTGTATAGGAATGTGGATCTTCCCTGCAGAATTAAGTCCAAAATGAGCAAAATCTTAAGACAATACTTAAGTCAGAGTATTATTTTTGAACATTTGTTGATTATGAATTGATAGTTTCCTACTAAGGAAAACACATTTCCTTCCAGTGCAGCTGTGCTCAATACATTCCCCCATAGCTTCTTAGAGGTGTCACTGGTCTTGGCATTATTTTGCCACATCTGTTTCCCCAATACTGCATAAAGGTCTATTAGACAACAAAAACTTGGCAGTTTCTTAAAAAGCCCAAATTCCACAATCTTCAAAACCACAACTTATGAAGCTTACATAGATTCAGTGCAATTCCCATTGTTTATTCACACAGCATTCTTATTCACACAACATAAAGGAAGATACTAACAAGATGTCACAGATGAATCCACGATACCTATGATGCTATAATACACTTAACCATTATGTCATGCTTCAAAATTTTTAGTAAGTGGATCACCAGAAGTACAAAATATTTTTGTCATCAGAATTTCAGTAACTTTGATCATAAGAAATTAACCCACCACTTTTTTTAGGGTATTGTATTTCACTAATACTTCCTTTTCGATGTTAAGAAAATGAAGGTATCATGAAGACATTGTTTCATCATCACTATGGAGAGAAATGAACTGTATAATCACAGAAGTAAAAAAATATGAGAAAAACAACTCAATTAAAATTCTTTTAGTCCCAGGAAAATACTGCTGACAATTTTAGGAAAGGCAGAAAAGATACTTAGAATTTGCATTTTCTGTTGTAAATATCTGCAAGCCCTCAGAAGGCAGAAAAATACTACACTTACATCATTTCTAGGCCAGGCAATTCATTTTCCTTTTCCCATGTTAATATATCTACTGCATATTTAAATGTGATGGCAAAAATATTGTAAGCTCTTGCAACCATATCTTCTGGTAAGTGTACAAGAGGATCCTGGAAAATAAATACCAATTGAGAAATTAAATTACATTGAAAGCAGAAATTGTCAAATTTGCACCTCTTTGTCAAAGATGATGTAGGCATATTTAATGATCTCTTCCTTTAAATGACTTCACATTTCAAAGGACTAGAGTCAATAATCATCCTGTTTTCTTTTTCCAGTTCTTCACTGACAATCACCAAGCAGTAATTTAACATTCAATATCTAAATGTTAATTTGTCTCTGATCAGCCACTTATATTTTCACACATTTCCCCATTTTCACTTTGTTTCCACTGCTGCACACCTTCTAAGATAGTTCTACTGAAGTGCTTTTAACCTCAGCTATATTAAAATCTGCTTTTTCTGCAATGCCTTCAAAAACATAATTTGCAATCACTTTCTTTTGTTCCACTTACCAATATTAGCAAACTGCAGAATACAAACAACTAAGGCAATAGATGCATGTTTTATATGTCTCAGGCATTTAGAGGCAGAAGTTTTGTCTATCCAAGTTTATACAATATTCAGCACACTGGGATCATGATTTATGATGCATGTCTCACATGCTGTAGTACATAAATAATTAAATGATTAAACTATGTATTTCATAATGATCTGACCATGTCTCAGACTTGTTCACAGACAGCTGTTCTTTTGTATGTGGACCATGCACCCACTTGTGCCCATTCTGCCCACTCTAGGGTGCCCTCCATTTGAAATCTGCAGCAGCAGACAAATTCATCCTCCTCTCCCTGCCAGAGCAGAATAGCGGCTGCTGCAGGTGGGGGAAATGAAATGAGTAGGCAGGAGGAAGAGGAGTGCTGCCTCAGTCTGCAAAGCCAAAGGGACTACTTTTTGGAGCAGCAAATATGAACCCACTGCCAGCTCTGAATCAGGTAGTAGAGGTACCCCTGACATTTCTTTCCAATAAATGTCAAGACATTTGTGTGTGAAAACAGTAAAAACCTCTTCTCTGAAAGGATTCTTTTACTATTTCAAATTTTTGATGCTCTGAAAAATTAGTCCCTCTTCTACAAAGCATGGTCACCTGCATGTATAATATACATTGGGTCACTGACTCTATTAATCACTTGATGTTTTGAAGTATGTGTGATTGTTAGCCAATTAAAATATTTAACAGTAGCTCAATTTCTGGTTTAGGATTACCTAATAGCAAATTCTGCATTTTACTACAGTTTATTTTATAAAAATAGCCACAACAATCCTTAAGAATTTAAGTCTGCATTATCTACTGGAGACCCTTTACAGTCAGCAATTCACCTGTACTAATAAAGTTTATCCACCCCACCCCCTCCAAGATTCTCTGGGAATATTTGGAAGCTTTACAGACATGTTAATAACTGCCATTTCTCTTTTTTTGCTTCATGTAAAACTTATCTAGGGTATGGAAAACTATCAGTCACCAAAAGCAAAGGCAAACTAAGCAGCAGCACTGTCTCCATTCCCAGCACTTTCAAAGACACGTATCTGGGCAAGGCAGAAAACAAGCTCCAATAATGCTCAACAAATTATCCTTGATCTACACCTCAAATACAACATTGCATATTATAAGAGATCTCAATCCCCATCACTCATGGTGAAGAAACACAAAGCCTGCCCAGTACCTTAATTTTTCTGCCAGTCACACTCAGTGTTTTGGGTATCTGGACATAGAAGTAGCAGTCCACTCAAGATTTCAGAACAAGAATTTTCTAAGGCTGCCAACTACTGTAAACTGGCACGGAGATCAAGTGCGGGGTCCATGCGGCAGTTCTAGAGTTAGGGCTGAGATAGTGAGCACAGACTTCAGAAGGATCACTATCACTGCAAATACAGTTACAGCTGCTTCACTTAAACCATCATATCAGCAAAATTTCTACAAAAATTTGCCTTTTATTTTCCCTTCAAAAAAATCTCACAGAAATTATAGTAAGTACAGACATGAGTGGCTAGACCAGAAGACCAACCAGCCATTTTCATTCCTGAAATGTAATAACAGATACTAAGGGAAGAGTATAAGAAAAGGACAGAATGTTCTTTTGGTCTCTAGTAACTTAAGACACTAATACTTCCCACACCAAAGATGGTATCTGCAATTGTAGATGGCCATTGATCATTTTTTCCCTCCATAAACCTGATAAATTCCTTTTGAATATATACAAACTTTTAACAATGGTGTTTTTAACTGTTAGTCTAACAGCTTGAATTCATACTGTAAGAAGTAGCATGTCTTTTTGGCATTTAATATGTCCAGGTTGTTATGCTATGAGAAATCCTGAAGATGTGTTCTCTATTTACCTTCTCCATACCAAACAAGTTTTTATTGACCTCTATCGTACATCTCCATTACAGCTTTCCTGTAACAGCAAGTTATTTTAAACAACCTGTGTACTTTACTTTGCTAAGAATCAGAACATACGTTGCACAGACAGCTTAACTGGGCTTCTTATGCACATGACTACATACAGATATTTTTCACACGGCAGACTCCCTTCACCTTTCAGAATAAAACAGAGAAACAAGAACAGAACAACAAAGAAACAGAACTAAAGCTGCAGAGGTGATCAAGAACATAGAAAATGAAGTCTTTAAGTAGAAAATGTCATTCTAAATAACTCCTTAAGTTAGAAATGACATCAATTTTGTCTAACACAGTGTGGTTCAAATATTGTTTCCTCCCATCTCTCATACGTTGCATACAAGATTAAAAATAACATCATATGAATGATTTTTATATATATACACACACAGCTAACAATGTTTTGAAACATGATGCCGGAATTGTTATTACCTCTTCTTCTGCAGTCTCTGAAGTATTAAATTCATGCTTTTGACAGTAAGGACCTTCTTTCCAAGCTTCTGTATCACCACAGTCACAGAAACCTCCTCCACCTGATGTTGTCATCTAAAATTATTTAAAAACAAAATAGTTCATGTGAATATGCATATACATACATGCACATGAAGAAATGAGTAGTCATAGCTAAACTAAAAAAGTATGATCACAACACCTGATAGCTTTAGCCAAGTACCCTGTTAAAACCACGTCTGCTTCCATGACAGATAAAAGCTTATCTACTTCATCAGTCTGTCTATGCCAAAATAATAATAATAATAATAAAAAAACCACACAACAAAACAAACAAAAAACAACACACCACAGAACTTCCAACACTCCCATTCTGTCCCACCTAAAGGCTATGGGGTTTTTCTTGGTTTTCAGTTTTTCTGAATCTATTATTTGCAATGCCATCCGTACTATTTCAGATTCTCACATTTTTAATCTGAACAAAGCTAAATCATTTCATATAGCACTATTACACAGAGAGTAAGACGGGCTGTTTACGGTAAAAGGGGTTTACAGGCAAAACTTAAATTGTTCATATAAGTCTAAGTAAACATAGAAAAAAGTATCTGAAAACTGTAATGATATTTACCCTGTTTTCATAAAATTTATTTTAAAGCTAAGACCACCTCAAATTAATACATTTAATGATACTCTTTTTGAACCACAACTATTAACTGATTCAGACTAGAATTCTTCTTTCACCTATTTTTGTCATACAGGTACATTCTGTACATACAGGTACATCCTACAGTATCAACAAAATTAGATGGACATTTGAAAGAACATTTGCTTACGCTTTTCGATGTCACCTAGACTTGTTAATTCATTAAGCTTGCATACTGAAAACGTACATACAAGAAGTATATGCTGATATAAGCAAATTGGCTTGGGTTTCTTGGGGCAAGTTGTTGTGCTTGTTTGGTTTTGTTTTGTTTTTTTTTTTCCCTAAATCCTAGTGCTCAGTGTAATCATGCAGTTATCAGATTTACATCAACAGCAGTGCAGTACTGTCCAAAAGAGATCTACAGAAAGATTGCACTGGTCGTTTCCACTTCTTGTTTAAAAACACACCAAGGCCTTATTGGTTTTGTTTGTAGATAAAAAACCAAACAAACAAACAAAACAAAACAACCTAATCTGTACTACTAATACCAGTATATTACTAAAATAAACAGCATCTACAATTTGAGTTTTGTATTTTAACTTCATGTTTAAAACCAAACAAAAATCCTGCTGTTGTACAGAATTTTAAAACAATTCAGATTTTAAAGGAAATAAGTTTTAGATAAAAGTGTTTTTTTAATAAACATTTTTCAATACCTTTTAAAAATAGACAAACATTAACATCAGAACAAGTCAAAACACAACTCTAATGCTGTAAAGTTCACTAAAGGGCACATGTTAAAATTAGAATACGTTTGTAAGCTCAACTGTTTTGAATAAAGTTTAATTGCTCGATATTTTAAAGGGCTAATTTTCAGAATTTGCACTCAGATCAAAACACTCAAGTACTTGTAAGATTATGCAGACACAATTCCAAACTTCGCGTTCATCCAACATTTTGATATTATGTATACATTCTTTAACTTTAAACAATACGTTTCATAGACATACAAAATTATTAATGACTACATCATATATTCCAGCAGTATTACTAACCCTGTATCGGTGGTCTCTATGAATACTTCCAAGAAAGCACTCCATGCATAACACGCAAGTTGGGTCAACTGCACAATCTCTGAAAACAGCAACAACAAAAATGTATTAAACAAATGTTTTTATCTTCAGTTACACGTTGCAGAACAGGTGATTTTCAAATATCACCAATACCAACCTCCTGGCTACTGTATATATTATTCTGAAAGAGGAAAGGGGTGGCTTCCAAGGAGGAGGAAACAAGAAAAAAAAAAAAATCTGTTCTAAGAACAGAAGAGGCTCTAAAACATTGTCTGGGTAGCATGTATATTTGAGCAATATAGCCATTGCCTTCAAGAAACGAGGCAAGTATGTAATCAAGTAAACAGATGAATTACAGAACACAGTACAGACAGGTAAAGAGTATAAATTCAAGCACATTCTCTCAAGTAGAGAAGACAAGCATTAACAACCTCCAGCAGAGAAGACATTTTTTCACTCAACACTGGAAAGAAAGCACACAACAGATTAGATGAAACCTGCTTCCAAATTTAGCCCTACAAGCTCACTGAAGAGGTCCGAGAATGCAATTTCCTCAACCAGGAGATCAGAGACCAGTAATAACGTCTTGCCTACAAGCACTGCTATATTAGATAGAAGTAGTATTTCTAGCAAAAGGGGCTAAAGGCATGAGACACTTATGCATTATATTTAACTGTCTCCCTGAGAAACACTGAAAATACATGAACCTATGTAATGCCACTGATTTGAAGGCACCTCAAGGTTAAGGGAGTCACATTTTGACATGTAAAAATAATTACCAAGAGAATGTCTTATGATGGTTATTATTAAAACAAGAATTCAGAGAAAAAACTTATTTAGTTCAAAAGCAAATACCAGAGATCCTATGAAAAATTACCACAAATTATCTTAATTTAATTTCACCAAATAAATTAAACAAGGTAATCACTGAAAGATAATCAAGCAACCATGACTTATTACACATAATGTACCATTTTCACATTTGTTTTCTCCAGGAGTCACTAAAGGTAAAAACATCAAAGCAAAATTACATGAAGCTCTTCTGTTTTAGAATAATGTATGTTCATAGTATTTCTCTTCTTATTTAATTAAAAAAAAGAATCAGAAATATTTATTGCAACAATATGCCTACAAGATTGGGTAGATCAGTTCTACAATATTGAGTACTGATTCTTCAGAGCCCTAAACTTGTGGCAATATACTTACATACTCAGTACCATTTGCCAATTAATCTCTCAAACAAATAAGGGTGCTTACACCCAAAGCAAAGGCAGACCTGTAAGCTTCACAACTAGACAGAAAAGCCACCACTTTTAATGTATTTCACAGACTCAGAAAACAATTATTTTCTGTATCCCACAAAAGTTTAACTTAAACTCCCATTATTCTTCATTACTAGCTCTAAGTCAAAGAAAATTATTAAAGCACAACAGGAAACGTTAGAAGTTTTATGTCTATGTTCCGTACTTAATCGAAAGAAGATGAGACACCATCTTGATAGCAGCAACAGCAAAAATATTCTGTATTCACTGCTGACCCTGACTTGAGCTGAAAATTGGACAAGATGGCCTACCAAGACATCCTTTCTAACCTGAATGGCATTATGCTTATATTGCTGTATTTAAATCATTTATCTACTGAAACAAAGACCCTGAGTATGAACAGTACATTAACACATTCTCTAAATTCTACAACAATGGATTGCATTATTCTATGTTTTCATCATATCTGACCATCTTCTCAAGGATATACTTTACACATTGAATTGCTGGTCTTGAAAAAGCAAGTGTTTAGAAGAAATTAACAGAACTCCCAGAGTTTTCACAAGTCCATATTAAGAGTATTCAATCATTAACATATTAATTATAGGCTGTAATGGAATTTGACTTGAATTACACTACTAGTTCTGAGGTTTGGATTTTTAGTTCTTTGGGACCAGATTTCGTGAAAAGGTACTAAAGAAATTGTGGACATTCTTTTTATAGCCCCTGAGAGTCTTCAACCTCCCTACTCAGATATCTTACCTTTTTCACAGGTGTAAAAAAACCTAAGGACACCTGAGAGATGGAGCTTTCTTAGTGGTTGAAAGTATCTAAAGTACCCACCAGTTTAATCTCATCCATCTCAAGATAAGAGGTTTCAAAACATTTTCAGAAACATCTATTGTAACTGATTGTTGAAATAGAAATGCAGAAGAGGGAGCTTGCTGAGTTAAATATCTCAAGTCCACCCCGAATCAGAACTTCAGTAAATAAGGCCAATAAGGTATCATGTTTCTAGAAAAGAAGAGCACTGGAGTGTAAACTTCTTCTACAATCACTCTCTCTTTTTAAATGAAGGGGATGGAAACCCGGAAAAATAAACCCTTGAAATAAGACAGACATTCCCTCCCCCCATCACTCCATCAAGTGTTCAAGCATTCAAGAGAGTGGTAGAAAACATAAAAAACCAGAAGAATCTGTGACAGAGAGGGTACAAACTAAACAAACTACAGACTGTTCAAGAAAGAAAAGATCATAAAATAATGAATACACAGCTAGTGATACACTGGCTTAATACTGAAGATTCTTAAAATACCTGTAATTGGTTAGTAACGCCCTGTCCTCTTTCAAGTAAAACTGTATTTCTAGAGAGATCTAGAGTTAGAGGTAGGGAAGGACCAAGAAGCTGGTGCACCTGTTTTAGCACCCAATACATTGGTTTAACAGGTCATGGAAAGAGGCCTAGAACAGAGGATCAACACTAACAGCTGATATTAAAAACCTGAATTACACACACATACACCTGCCCATTTACTTCTGATTAATGTCCTTAAATCGCACTGAGAGTTCACTCCAGACACTTTCTTAATCTTACAGTTCTTTTGTACAGAAAACATTCTGTATTATACTAATTAATGTATTTCCATGTACAAATCTGTAAATTTTCCCTTGGTCCCTGCTGTCACAAAACACTGCAAGATTACTTTAAAAATACATATGGAGTATTAACTTTTCATTAGGACAACATATTCTTATCGAAAAATGTTCCATGACTTGACAAATTAGAAATATTACACAATGCTAAATTGAGCTACCTGCAAGAATACGTAGGCTCTCCCACTTTAAAAACGCGGCCACAGAGATGGGAAGGTTTGTTTGCTTGCTCAAGCTTTGGAAAACCAAATGCAGGATCTTCACCACAAAGATACCATTCCATTGGTCCCAGCAAAACGTGTTGTGCCAGCATGTCTTCTCTCTGTGGGGCAGGGTTAGGACCCCTGCAGTAAATTTTTGGTACATAATAGGCCAGATGCTGGTATACTTCTTTCTGAAGGTCATTTGCTTGCAGCCATTTCTTTTAAATTAAAAGGAATGAGAACACAAATTGTTCATTAATAAAAATACCAAACATAATTCTATTCATCAAGGTGACTTTTTTATTACTAAATCAAAAATCTAAAATTTAATTGCAAATCTAGAAAGCCATACTTCCTTCTAAGTGTTAAATCCATATGATCACAGAAGAAAGGTATTAGGAAAAGAATAATTTGTTCTCCCGCTTGCACATTTTATCCTTTTTACATACAAAATTATTTTCAAAACCACAATAGTTAAGAGACCAAATTCTTAAAAATTTTCCTCCAGGATGCATGACCAGTAAAACATCCCAACATTAGCAGTGATTTTTAGCATAAGGCCTAGACTATGCTGGTTGCATCTCTTTGGAGCACTGACTGATGCTGCCAGCTGGGGACACAGGAGCAGTGGAAGCCTGGAGTTGGCAAGGAACAGGCAAAGACAAGAAGTACAAAGAGAATGGCAAAAACAGTATTAGGTAACTGTCCCCCTCAATTAATTTAAACAAATTATCTATGAAAATTACATGTTTCTGGTTCCTCCTACCACCAAAACAACTTATCTGGCTTACTATTTCGGGTGTGACGTTAGATCTATGAATTATTGCACTGCATTTGCATGGCAAGGTTATGGTAGCAGGGGTAGGGGGAGGGCTAGAGGGGTGGCTTCTGTGAGATGCTGCTAGAAGCTTCCCCGGTGACCAATGCAGCTGGCTCCAAGACAGACCCACTGCAATTGTGGCTACAGAGAGGATTAAGAACATGTGAGAGAAACAGCTCTGCAGACACCAAAGTCAGGGCAAGGAGGTGCTCCAGGTGCCAGAGCAGAGATTCCCCTGCAGCCCGTGGTGAAGACCATGGTGAGGCAGGCTGTGCCCCTACAGCCCATGGAGGTCCACAGTGGAGCAGATCTCCACCTGCAGCCCGGGGAGGACCCCACACCAGAGCAGGTGGATGCCCGAAGGAGGCTGTGATCCCACGGGAAGCCCATGCTGGAGCAGGCTCCTGGCAGGACCTGTGGCTGTGTGGGAGGAAGCCCACAATGAAGCAGGTTTGCTGGCAGGATCTGTTCCTGAGGGACTGCACCCCATGGAAGGGACCCACACTGGAGCAGTTTCGTGAAGAACTGCAGCCCGTGGGAAGGACTCACATTGGAGAAGTTCATGGGGAACTGTCTCCCATGGGAGGGACCCCACGCTGGAACAGGGGAAGAGCGTGAGGAGTCCTCCCCGTGAGGAGGAAGGAGCAGCAGAGACAACATGGGATGAACTGACCACAACCCCCATTCCCCGTCCCCCTGTGCCACTGTGGGGGAAGAGGCAGAGAAATCGGGAGTGAAGTTGAGCCCAGGAAGAAGGGAGGCATAGAAGGAAGGGGATTTAAAATTTGGTTTTATTTCTCATTATCCTTCTCCGATTTCATTGGTAAGAAATTAAACTGATCTCCCCAGGTCAAGTCTGCTTTGCCCGTGACAGTAATTGGTGAGTGATCTCTCCTTGTCCTTATCTCGACCCATGAGCTTTTCACTGTATTTTCTCTCTCCCCTGTCCAGCTGAGGAAGGGAGTGATAGAGCAGCTTTGGTGGGCACCTGGTGCCCAGCCAGGGTCAACCCACCATAATTCTCTTAGTCAATCAATTGTAAAAAACAATGCTGACAGAGTTTTTAAAGCCATCAGACTACTGTACCTGCTATAAGCCACTGAAAAACTCACAGCTCTTTCTAGGTTTTTTTTCCCTTTGAATACACACACAGAGTAAAAAAATCCTCTAGGACATTTGTTTTATTTTTGCCTTGTGGATTACAATTTTATAAAGGTTTAAACTGTAATTTAAGGCTTCAAGCTTTTTATAATAAACAAATGGCAGCAAGCACATACTGCAAATGTGCACTGATTAAATCCTGTGTTACATAAGCAGCCTTAGAATGCCATTTCTCATCGTAAATATGACAACCAGACACCCCATAGCAACTTCAGAAAAAGAACTCAAAATCAACCTAAAACTGTACATGAAAACCAAGAATGAATTGTACCAAAAGAAATGGGTTTGGTAATCAAGTGTTACAGGTTGATTTACTCTGAATAATTTATGACTTTCTCTAAAGAACTTACGTTTGAGACAACACAGTTGTAGCCAGTTCTTCAGAACATAGTCAGCTGAGCATTTCTGCATTTTCTTTATTATATTGTTGTATTTTCATTTACTAGATTCTGTTTTCTAAAGCAGAACTTCATACTAAAAAAAACCTTATTTGTCATTACAGCTCTTAGTAGAATAACATGCTTTCCTCACTTGTTTTTCCCTAAATTTAACTTAAAATCATAAGCAATCTACTAAATCTTTCTGTACTGATCTAGCTTTGATGGTCAAAGCGCAGATTTTTTCCAAGGAAGCCCATGGGAAAAGGTTGCCAAAAAGCCATATCCAACAATCTAAAAGTTTACAGATAATCTCACAGTTCCCACTAGGACTCAGAGAATATTCCACAAAAATTAAAAAAAAAGTAAAGTTTTCATTACTATGAATTTGATTTGTTTTGTTCTGTTTTTTTTTTTTGTCCTAGCTCATTAATATTTTCCTCTTCTTTCATCATTTGTGCCAAGTATCTACTACCGCTAGGAACTGACCCAATCAAAGGAAACTTACTTACTCTCTTCCATGATTTCCATTTAATAGGATCATTTTTAGATTATTTTCTAGCGTATATATTAGTTACGCCTGTATTTTTCTCATCAAAATACCTTTAATTTCAGCATTATTATCTAAAAAATAGACAGTGCATATTAGCTACACTACAAGCTCAGACAAATACCTAGCCAGAGAAAATTCTTGTTCCTCAGGTAAACAGCTTTCCCATCCCAAAAGTTCTGGGAGTAGTTGCCTGAAAGTTAGGTGTGGCAACATCGAACGTCATCACACCAAAATCTCTTTGTGGAGCCGGTTCTATACACGTAACTGTGCACACAGTTCTGAAAATCAGATCCTAACTGAAAGACTGAGAAGGAAGTACAGGCTACTGGGACAAGGAAACAGATGTCACTCCAAGAGCTACTGGGAAGGCAACTCAAAATACTGCTGTGAATGCAAAATTGTTACTGGAAGTATATACATATTCATAAATATGTTGCACTGCCTTTCCAATTGCTACTTGAGACGTACTGAACTCCAGCAAAACTACTCCAAATTTTGGCATTTGTTCTTTAACAGAAACATTTTGTATTTAGGCAAATTTTCAATTTATATTTGTCTATCTCCTAACCTGAAGTCACATGTAAAAGAAGCTAATGATCTACTCTCCCAAGAAAGGTTTTTAATAAAAAATGGGAGTGTATTACTCTTCACTTCCTTCCCCCCTCAAACTTTCTCTCCTGCACCAATTTTTGACTGCCCTGGAAAACAAACAAAAAATCTAAAACAAAAACAAAACAACAAAAACAACAAAACAAACAAATAAACAAAAAACCCCAACCACCCGAAAAGCATTGATCAAATAACATTTTACGTAAGTAAATACCTAATGATCCATCAGAATTTCTATTAAATCCACATACTGGGAGAACAAATCATGTAATACAAATAAGCCATAAAACAGCTCAGTTTACTGTTTCAAAAGCTAAAAGGTATAATTTATGTTTTTCTTAGCTATACAAAGAAATATTTGCAATGTAGGCTCATGTTCTGTTACAGATAATTTATACTTTTGATCATAGCTCTTTGGAAGTTTATTGTTAAGTTGTTGCAATGAGAAACTGAAGCTTCAAGTGCTACAACTATTGCTTTGGGTTGGCTATCAGCTAAGCAATGCTACCAGCAAAGGAGGGAGAAAAACAGTGCTAAAACATAAGTATGTTGTTTACATATACAATCAGGCAGTGCCAGCAGCATTTAGTTGCTAACACACTGTAGATTTAAGAGTGATAGATCTCAGAATTGTAGCTTGTGCTGGTGATGGCAGAGAATAAAAATAAGGACTAAATTTAAACTGCCACTTGCACCTATAGCAAACTCCCAACCGTGTTTCACTTGGTGCCTTTGGGTTACCTACATTGCGACCCAAAAAAAACCCATCTGCTACCCACACAAACAAGGTAGTTTGGGCTCAGTTTGGGCTACTTTATCAAGTGTTTGATGGAATTATTGTGTTTGCTGTTGAGGGAAAGGAAGACTAATCCTGGAGCTAAACTAGCAAGGATATTGCTAACTATGCACATTTTCCCATCTAATCATACCTTTGTCTGCACTGTAGATATACCAGCATAATCTGAGGATAATCTGAATCATAACATTGCCTTTTATTTTGGAAAGCAGCCACTGTAATTCTCATTGAAACACACACAGACAGCTAGCTTTTCAAGGTCTTATCCTACAGACATGCACATGAGCAGTCCCAATATTCTAACACATAAATCCTGCTCCTCAAATGCGCAAGTGTTTCTGGCACCTACACCACAAATTAAAGTTTCTGTAAAAACTTTACCCTCAAGACTGCACTTCTCTTTCAACTACTCTGCATAAATGCAAGAAAAAGTAAACAAAAGTATATTTTTTCAAATATTACACTGATTTTACTAATATTTCCTCTGCAAGCATCCCATTCTAATCAACCCAAACTTAACCCAGTGCAAGCTTTTCCCAGAACTGGATCTTAAATCTGAGGAAGGAAGAATCCTGTAGTGAAACTTTTACTCTACAAAGCGTATTTGGGGTCAGATATCCACCTAAATTAACGGGGGGGGGGGGGGAGGGGGAGGGGAATCTTCTCACGCCGAAGGACGACCGCCGGCAGCGAGATGTGAAAAGGCAGCAAAGTGGGTAGGAGAACTAAACTTCTGGGCTGTTTGGAAAAGGCGAGGAGGCGAAGGAGCGACGTACCGAGCAGCGGCCCCTCGAGCGCGCCCGCCAAGCCCCGGAACGGCGGGGAACGGCGGCCGCCCTCGGCCCAGGGGCTGAGGGCGTCGCGGCGGCCGGCCGGGGAGCCACCTGCGCCAGCCAGAACAACAGGAAAAGCCGGCTGCCATCTCGGCTACCGCAGCAGCGGCGCTGGCGACAAGAGCGGGCGGAGGCCAGGCAGAGGCGCCGCTGCCGGCCGGCGGAGGGGGGTGGGGAAGGGCCCTTCGCACCCGCCCAGGCAGCGAGACCCCCTCACGAACAAACCCCTCGCCGCCCCGGCCCCCGCTCCGAGCACTCCTCGCCCTTCCGCCCCGGGCCCGACGCCTCACCACAGCGATCTCCTCGGCGGAGCACTCCAGCAGGCTCTTGTCAATGGCCTGCACCTCCGCCTCCAAGTCCGCCGCCATCTTCTTTTTTTTTTTTTTTTTTTTTTTTCTCTCCCCCCAGCCCGGTGCGAACCGCCGCCGCCGCCAAGGCAGGGACACCCGGAACCGGGCCCGGCCGGCCGCTCTGCCCGGGGAACCCACTTCCGCCCCTCCTCCGCCCTCACGGCACCGCCCACGGCGCCGCGCCGGCCGGCCGCGGGGCATTCTGGGACTTGTAGTCTTTCCCCGCCTCCCCTGGTCTCCTAGGAGACGACCGGCTCCCCCTTGCCCGGGGCTGCGGTGCGGGACCCTGCAAGGGCCCAGCCCGGCGCCGGGGAGGAGGGCCGGTGGATCGGCACCTCCGCGCCCCGGTCCCCTTCGCGGGATCGTACGCCCTTCTCGTCTCCTCCTACGCGAAACAATGCGCGGGACCGGGGGGCATCTCCCGGTGGTCCCCACGGCTGAAGCCCGCTCGGCTTCACGGGCCCGGCCGGTCAGCACTGCCCGTGGGTGAGGGGTCAGCGAGGGCTTCCCAGGAGGTACCCCCCCGTGTGGGTGAAAAGAAAGAAGGAAAAAAAAAAAGTAAATTACGTCAATCCGGCAATTACAGCTTTAAGACAAATTTTACTAATTTGCAGAAGCTATAAATCCTGTTCCTCAGCCGCCCTCATCCCATGACTCCCACAGGGGCCACGTGCCACCGGGGCTGTAGCGTGGATGTTCAGCCTTGCTCATTCAGGTTGAGCGCCAGCTTGCAACTTAAAACTAAGTCACCACCAACAAAAACAGCAATCATCCTCCATAACTCTATTTAATTTGAGTTAATACAGGCCCAGCTTCTTAGGAGGCCTTTCCAAAAACCTGTTGTACCACTGTTGCACCCACGGGCTTGTCTGCGTGTTGGCGCTGCACCACTGTAATTACAGCTGGGCCAAAAAAACGAGCAGACATGTCTAACTGTGTGTGAGGCCACACAGCACCCGGGCGGCTGCGCTGGCCACGCCGAGGGCTTCACACCACACCTTCCTCTGCTTGCTGGGAATTTCTGTGTGGCCCTAAAGAGTCAGGCACCAACTAAATGTTATTTCCACCTCACACCATCTGGCAGCCTTCACAGAGGTAAGGACCCAGCCTGCAGGAGTCTAGCCCAGAAAATCCTGCTGAGGAAGTATCTGCGCCGGACAATTTACACTTCCAAATCTAGACAATGCATGGGAGGGGAATAAACAAGCAGAAAAGACAAACTGAGTTATAATTGCCTGAAGTACTAGCCGAAGGTGGCCATCAATGTTCCCTTTGCCAAGCAGTACTACCTTACAACAAAACTGTGCATTAAAAGTGAGTTCCAGTTCAAAGCTTATTTTCCTCAACAGTTTTTAAACATTCTTATAGTGGGTATGCTTAGTTGTTTTTTTCCTTTTTTGTCTCATTTCTTTCTTCCTCAATTTCATTCTCCCCTCACCTAGTAATTTAAATATTGAGTTATCCAAGGGAGATACATTATCTTATATCTGTCCAAGCAGTAACAAATACATCTATGGCCATATATTAATACAAGAACGAAGGTGGGCTGCGTGCCATTGCCTGGTGCCTCTACGAGATTTTAACGTTCCCCGCATCAGGGGGCAACAGCGCTCACTCACATATTAGTCATACTTTATAAGCACTTGTTTCTGAAACCTCAAGGGTTTATAAATCGTTGCATTTACTTAAATACAGTGTTTGGGAGTTCTGGGGAATTTTGAGATGGAGTATACAAGTCTGGAAAGACTGCAAGAACTGAAAAAGATGGGTTTAGCCAGTGCTATGAGGGAATCATAGCGTGGTAAAAGGATGGCCTTTAGTATATTAATTCCACCTCCTAATATTCTAAGAATAAGCATAATTTCCTTTTGTCTGATTGTACCCTTACTATATGCAGGGTACGTCTTTTTACTATATTTAGTTTTATATCGTTTGCCGCTTTTTGAGTATTCGCTCTTTGAACATAAAAAATAATTATATATTCCTTAGAAGATCAGTGAAGCCCACGCTGTTTCTCATTCATGTGCTGTTGATGCCTAAGGAATACAGAACATGATGCCTCTTTGGAAGAAGGCAGAGGGTGAAAGTAAGCTATATGATTTAATTGTCTCTCCTTCTGGGCTGCTTGAAGAACATGTTAGAAAAATCCTGGTTTAGCTAGTAATGTGGAAGGCATCTTATTTTCCTGAGAAAGGTGGGCAACCCAAACAGAAATTAGACTGCAGAGCCATTATTTCAATATGAGCATAACAACTTCCTGGACATCATTTTTAATAACTTTGGGTAAAATTTTCCATAACTTTTAGCCTGTGCCATTAACTTCATAAGAAAAGATATTATTCAAATTCTGGAACAATAATTAAGGTTCAGGAGACTGCTTTTATCTTCTGCCAAAAAGCCTAACTCTTCCCAGGTCTATTATGAGATAGAAATTGAAGAAAAGAAATCTAGAGTATTTAATGTTTCAGCAGGGTTAATAGTAAACCTGCATAGCATTTCCCCATGCTAGCTGATACATTTCTGGGTCTCACCTTCCTTTCAACACACTAGATAGCCCACAGAATGCCACAGCCTATGGTTATGAAAGATGCAAATATCGCGCATATCTCTTTCACATCCTCACCTGTCTGTTTAAGCACTGCTTGCTTCTGCCATTTAAAAAAAAAAAAAAAAAAAAAGAGAGAAAAAACATCACAAAACAAAAAAAACCAAAAACTAAATGGTACTTTGACTGGGGGTCAATTAACTTGGTTTGGTTCCAGTATTTTTAATAAATGCTGCATCCATTAAAAAAACAAAGTAGGCACAAGTGAGTAAATATTAATTATTACAATGGAGACTGCTGGTTCCTTTCTAAAAACTGTTCTAGAAGCTATTAATGAAACAGGATCTTCCACACTAGAAGACTGAAGACTGCATCTTGATCCAAGTCCAACAGAAGCCACCAGTGGCAGCCGAGCTGAAGCCCAACTATTTTGCAAAACAAAGGGCCTCCAACAGAGCATGTTCCAGAGGTGCCCTGCCTATAGAAATTATTGTCATCTTGGCTGAGTACTGCCTGAATGTGATCATCTTCAGGGCCTGTTGCATTTGTGAGTAGGAATGGATGAAATCATAAGGTAAAGGGATATTGGAGGGAATTTTCAAGTGGCTGGTTCACTGTACCTTAAATGTAGTCAGTTTAATATCACATTAATTTGAATGTAGATAGAAAAATATTCCGTATCTAGACTGCAGAAATAGATGTCTTCTTTATAGACTCAGAAAAATAAAATGCTATTTAATTTTCTCCACACCGATTGAGTTTTCTGGCAATCATTATGCAAGGCAAGTCTTGTGAGAAGGATTCAGAAATGTTTCTGTTCTCTGTGAAAAGTTCATCTCCTGGTACAGTTAAAAAAAACATTTTAAAAGCATTTATTTCCTTGTCTGCTCTCTAAAACAATGCTGCCGCTGTAACTTAATTTAAAAATTTAACTATGAAAGCAAATAATCAGCATTTTGCTGCATTAAGTTGATATTACGCACCTATATCTAAGATCATCACCTTGCAAAGACATTTGTATCTCTTTAATCTTTCCTAAGTCAGCAACTCTTTCCACCAAATAAAGCATGTGTCTAAGTGTGGGATTCAGGTTTATATTTTCAGTAACAGTAATTTTGATAAAACAGTTTGCTTAGCAGATACTGAATGGCCAAAGTAGTGATTTTTACACTGCAAATATAATTTTTAAAGCCATTATCATTTACATGGTTTCTCTCCCTTCCTCTTCAGTGCCGGATGAGGTAGGTTTGTAGTCACCATCTCCTACATCGTCTTCAGATAAATTCAGATGGTAATTCTTTTATTTCTGTACTGCCAATTCCAATGACAAATTACGCTGACCAAAATAGAATTTTGCCTGTGATAATGTTAATTAAAAGATGAATTGTGAATGAGGTGAACAATGACACCCAGTACTTGGTGGATTGATAAGACATAGTTCACTAAGCAAGACATTATTCAGAACAAAAGAGCACACAGTAATCTGCAAACACAGGTTATTTTAGGAATTTGGTTCAGAATTAGAGTATTAAAAATACTATCTATCTGACAAACTGTATGTGATTCTTCGTCCCTTGGAGGCAACAGTGCTATAATATCAGCCCTTTTAGCAATAAATCAGAATAAGCTTATCTTTTTTCCCTGCTTTGGCTTTGCATGATCTTAGATTATGGGTGCATAATATTCTGAACATGTCAAGAAAAAGTATTTTAAAAAGATACTAAAAGCCGAGCATATTGCATAACAACAGTGAACATAGGAGACACAATGGAAAGCATAAAGATACTGTGGCCATCTTCCTGTCTGGTGAATGCTCTCTGCAAGTCTAGCAAAGGCAGTTACATAACTGATTTTTATTGCATTAGGCAACAGCAATATTGCTAAGCAAACTGATGTGCAGAATTAGAAATCTTCTTCCACAGTGGAAACGAAGAAAAAAGACAGAGGAAGGGTTTTCACTTAACATCCAGTAAAAGGGCAGGGCAAGAGGGTGTGCATCTTCATTAGTGGATCATGTCAGGGTAACAAGATGATTTATTCTCATCATGCAGTGTCTTAGAAAAAATGCAGTGCAAACTCAGTCCATGATAATATCACTCCTTTCTGCAGTGTAACGTGTCAACAGTTTAGAGCTCAAGCTGGTAAGTTAAAATGCCAACCTCTAAAAGAGATTTAACAGGAGGTAAGATAATACTCAGTAATGAGTTGTACAGGGTGAAAAAATTAACATGGGAGCAAAGGAAAAAAAATACACATGTAAAAATGTGTCTGATATCATTTGTTTTCACTGTAAATTCGGAACAATGCTAGTGTACATTTAGACATAGCAGTTAATACAAAGGTGTCTGTGAGCTTGTACGAAGAAAGCCTACATTTGTGGCACATGGGTGGTCATCTTTGACACCTAGGGAGGTGCAAGCACCACTTAAAATTTTTGCTGTAGTTAGTACCCTTCCTTCTGCTCATTCACTGATGCTGATGAACATACAGGCTTACGTTGCAACCTGCACCTTAGTGGGCCTTTCTTTCTTGTGGCAGACTGTTTTTTGAGCTTGAACAAACTTAATTATCCTTTAGACTTCTGACACTCATATTTGTGTGTCAAACAAAGTGATAGGAAAGAAGGTATACAGACAGGTAGACAGCTGTATGAGGTGTAACTGTATATGCTATGTTGCTGTAGGACCAGACTTTTAAGGCCCCTGTGCTAAGAGAGAGCGGTCATGATATTTAGCATCAACTGCAGTGCAGGAAAGGGCATTGTCAAAGTTCAGAGACCTAAACCTGTTATAACGGGTGTAGGATATGGTGAAGTAGGTAGGTTAAGCAGTGCTGCTACCACAGAAGAGGGCCTTCCGAGTCATGGCTGCTTCTGTGGCTGCCTTGCAGGAATCTCGGCCTTGAGCAGAAGGAAAAATCTTGCTTTTCCATATTCGCAGCACTAGGTGGCAATACGCTGCACAGGCATGGCAGTGCAGAAGTCTTCTGCTGCCTCCACTCCAAGCCCTCGCCAGCTCCCACTCACTCCAGTCTGCAACCGGAAGGGTGTGGGCGGTGGGACTGGAGGAGCCATCCGACTTCTGATTTTTTTTCTCTCAAATCAGGCTTTAACTGGTTAGTGACTGGTACTTAGGAAAATTCAAGACATTTTTGGAATGAGGCATGTGTTAGAAGACAAGAAATGTGCCGTGAAATGCCTGGGGGGCATGGATAGGGCCCTGAGTGGCAGCAGAGGCAGGAGAGGGAGAGGACTCACCCTCAGAGGTGGACGGCAGGACGAGTGCAGCTGCAGCCATCCCTTGGCAGAAGAAACTGGAACAACCTCCTCTAGCAAGGCCCCTGCCTACAGAACCACAGAGGAGCTTCTGGGTGTCATGAACAGCTGGACACGACGATGGTGACACTCAACAACATTGCTTGTTCTCAGCTGATAAAGACTAGAACTGATACTGAACCGCTGGAGAATGAGTTCTTGGTTCCATCTGAAACCACGTTCATGTGCAGCTATGCAGCGGATGCACAGGGGAAATGGGAATGTACAGACCACAAGCAAAGGCAGGGTGGATGAAGGATTCATCTGGGAATATGAAAATGCTTTGAACAAGTGAACTAACTCTTCTTCTTTTCCCCTTCATTCGCACAACAGAGCAATTTTAAATTAGAACAGGTTGTAACAGATTTAATTTAGATCACCATGGTGCCTAGTGTAATGCTACAGCGTTTTCTAGTTTATCTTTTTCCCTGATTTTAAAGGGCTAAACAGTTTTTAAATTGTGAATTTGTTATAGAATGTATGGCTGCTAGACAGTCTTAACCAATTAGAAATTTTTTTACTGCACCATGATTAATTTTGTTAGATAAAACTACTGAAATACAACTGAAGGTAGAAATAAAAAGCATTTAAGTGCTGTACAGCCATGATTTACTCTTCAGGGATGCATTTAATGCTGTCTCCAGCAGAACAGCTTCATCCATTTTCCAAACATTCATTTGTTTATTTCAAGATTAGTCTCAGTTATAAACAGACATTAAATCACCTCCAGGCCCTAATACATTGTAATGAAGTATTGTAAACCATGTAGTATGTTGGTTTAAACAATGTAATCAGAAAGCAACAAAACCATTTTCTCCTAGTTCTTGCTGGCTCCCTGACTTCTTCTGTCTGTTCAAAGAAAAGTTCTTTTTAGTCTGTAAATGTCAAGGTCAATCAGAGGTCAAGTTTGTGCTTTTGAGCCATGGTTCCTTTCAGGTTATTGGCTTTGTTTTATTGCTGAAAGGAACCATCCATTTTGGCATATAGAGCGAAGAAGTCATGTAATCCTATTAAATACAAAACCAACATGTACAAATAATGGTGAAGGTTTGACAATTGCACAAAAGCCCCCTTTTTCTGCCCACGGTAAAGCCTGTGCTGAGTAATTAATGGTCCTTCTATGAGCCTGTCTACACTGGGAAAACTGCCTAACCAGTTTTCAAAATGCTTGCTCAGAAACTGGTTACAAGCACAGCCAAGAGCCCCTTTTAGGCAAGCTGGCATCTTTCTACTGCGATGCTCAGGAATGGGAGTGGGACAGAAGCAGCTACCTGTCACCTTCCCTCTCAGAGCAGAAAATGGGACAGAAGGAGACAGGCACAATCCTAGTCAGAGGATCCTTGGAAGCAGAGAGACGTGAATTAACAAGGATGAAGGAGGGAAGCATCTGTAGAGAGTTAAGGATAAAAGGAGGTACTTTAAGTTATTAGAAAATAAACTTGCTTTGTTGGCAGCAGAGAGAAGTGGAAAGCCGGGGTTACAGCACGCAAGTTGAGATGTAACTGGATCATTATGTACTGGGCACAAAATCTAAGACATAAAAAATTAACTACAAATATCTCACTGATTTCCTTACAAAGAATGTTTATGCATAGTGCAAGGTCAGTAGAAGAAGAAATTAGGAAGAGGACACAAGGTATAATCAGAGGTTCAAATGGAGCAAAGAAAGTATAGGATAATTTAAAGAAAACTGTTCGCACAGTGGTATCTACGCAGAGGTAACTGAGGGAAAATCCTGAGGATTTTCCTGTTCAATTAGTTATGATCAGATGTAAACCACGGGCTTGCAATGCTGTCAGTTCTACTTGTCACTTCTTCGAGGACAGTCAACTACAGTACGTGAAAACTACTGAAGCTGTGCAAAACCCAGTTTTCATAAACAACATTCATAACATTATTTTCACATCCTTCAGACAAGCATATAGGTTATCACAACCTTAAAATCTCTGTCTGCTGGCAAGACATTACCATCCTAGAGCGTGTGCAAGCACATGAACCAACTGGATCTATTACTAATAAAAAGAGATGAGCTGATTGAGACCACAGATAGCAATTGCAGATAAGATGAAGAACTGCATGAAATGTAGGCAGGAGCTGCAGAAATTAACACCAAACCAGACATACAATTGAATATAATAAACATTACAGAAGTGGAAATGGGAAGCAGAGAAATCTACATTACCCAGATTGTGAAACAAGCCTTACAAAAAGCCAGACAGTAAAAGTTTCCAGCCTATCATATTGCAAGGTCAGATAGACAACAAAGATGCTTGGAGCTTAAGTGTGGAACAGGTCCAAGATCTTCAGATAGCCTTGTAAGAGGAAGGGAAAAACACTGGCACACCACAAGGGAAGGACCTCCACGCAGGACTGCTCCTTAAACGCAGACTCCAGAGGTTTTCTGCAGACACTTCATTGAGAATGGCCTCTAATGGTGCAGTTTTAAAACAAGTCTGGAAGAAGCCTCACTCAACCCTGGGTTTGCACCCTGGTTTGAGCATATTTGTAGAAGGTCACAGGTTCAATATGAATAATTAGGGCTGAATTTATTTTTTTGTCTTCCTTTGTTCCCAGCACATCACTCAAGTAGTGTGAAGAAAGTGAAATACACCCACAACTCCTTATCTGGGGACTTCCTCAACTGATATACAATCAATGTATAATCAGCTCCTTTGCCTCTCTCTGAGGTTCAGAGGAATTATCAATGTCTCAATCTTCAGCTATCACTAGATGCTAGATTAGTCAGCTGGCGTGGGACTCAAAACAAAAAGCCGTGGAGCAGTACCTGTCCTCCAAAGGGGGTTTAGAGGAGATGTTTGCACAATAGGAGGACATATAAGCTGGAAAATATATACCCAGAGAAACACAAATGCATGCCTCGTCACTGTTAGAATTTCTAAATAAAGTGAAATGGATTCTGCAGATAGACACATCAACTAAAGCAAATGTCAATTTGAGAAACCTCTTTTCCTTCCCTAGATGTGACTCCCCATATTTTTTTCAAGCTTTTCTAGCAAGCTGGCAATGCTGTGGGTACCGCAGACTAAAAGATGAGCCATCTGGTCCCTAGGTTATCCAGTCATCACTGGTGGGTTCCCAGGGAGCTCTCAGATGCAGGAGGACAAGTTGGTACTACACGTGGCTGGAAGAAAACTTTGGAGACTTTTACTGGAAAATTCCACACTTTAGTGACCCAGAAGAGAGTCTTTTTTTTTTTTTTTTAACTCTCTGAAAACAGTCACATTCCCAAATTGCACCATTAGTTCTCTTCTCAACAGGACAAACCCAGAAGTGAGAGATCTAAGCTTGCATCTGAAGCACTACACGGAGATCATTTTGGGGATCTTCTGTCTAATTTCCCAACCGTTATATTTGTTTGGAGACTCATAGGCCATTTGGATGGGATGGAGGTAGTTTCTTCATCTCTAGAAGCAAAATTTGTCCATCAAAGCATACTAGAAGACTTCATGTATTTACATGTCTCTGGATTTATTTATCATCTGCTGCCCTTCAGCTGCTGCTGGCAAAATTGTCTCAACTATAGAGCAAATTGGTTTTCTTCTATTATTAATTTTGTTAACTTGCTTTATAGGGGTCCCATGCAGTTCTCTGACTTACTGAAGCTATACAGTAACTCCATTGCATTTTCTGCTTTCTGTTTTTCAGTGCAGCTCTCGCCTTGTCAAATATTTAGGGGCCACCAAACAAAACCACTGACAAAGAAATGTAAATATGCTTGTCTTCTACTGTAATTGTGTTTCCATCACTATAAAAATGTGAAACGATACAGCTTATTTCAATTTGATGATGTAAAGTGCCTTACATCACTATAAACAGAATATACTGTATATATATTGGATATACAATGAGTCTAGCCACGTTATTTAATAGTATTTTTTAAATCATGACAGCTGTATCCTTACAGTTTAAATGCATATCTGCCCACTGTCACATATGTAAGAAACAAATAAGTAAGACGCACTGAGACCTAGAAGTGACTGGTATATATGACTATAAAAGACTTATATAAAAATTCAGGTTACAGTTCTGAATAGGAAAGTTCAGAGCATAAGATGTGGATGACTGTTTTCTTTTAAATTTCTTCAGCAAACCCTAGAGAGAGTACTCTGCATAAAATCATAGAATGATAGAATGGGTTGGGTTGGAAGGAAAGGGACCTTAAAGATCATCTAGTTCCAACCCCCCTGCCATGGGCAGGGACACCTTCCACCAGACCAGGTTGCTCAAAGCTCCATCCAGCCTGGCCTTGAACCCTTCCAGGGAGGGGGCAGCCACAGCTTCTCTAGGCAACCTATTCCAGTGCCTCACCACCCTCACAATAAAGAATTTCTTCTATCTAATCTAAATCTACCCTCTTTCAGTTTAAAACCATTACCTCTCATACTAACACTACAACCCCTGATAGAGTCCCTCCCCATCTTTCCTGTAGGCCCTCCTGAAGTACTGGGAGGCCGCTATAAGGTCTCCCTGAAGTCTTCTCCAGGATGAACGACCCCAATTCACTCAGCCTGTCCCCATAAGGGAGGTGCTCCAGCCCTCTGATCATCTTCCTGGCCTCCTCTGCACCCACTGGAGCAGGTCCATGTCCTTCTTATGCTGGAGGTCTCAGAGCTGAATGCAGCACTCCAGGTGGGGTCTCATGAAAGTGGAGTAGAGGGGGAGAATCCCCTCCCTCAACCTGCTGGCTACACTTCTCCTGATGCAGCCCAGGATACGGTTGGCTTTATGGGCTGAGTTCCATCCACTAATACTCCTAGGCCCTTCTCTGCAGGGCTGCTCTCCATCCATTCATCCCTCAGCCTTTATTTGTACTTGGAATTGCCCCGACCCCTGTGCAGGACCTTGCACTTGGCCTTGATGAACTTCATGAGGTTTGCACGGACCCACCTCTCCAGCCTGTCCAGGTCCCTCTGGATGGCATCCCTTCCCTCCAGCCTGTCACCCACCACACAGCTGGGTGTTGTTGGCAAACTTGCTGAGGGTGCGCTCAATCCCATCTGTGTCACCAACAAAGATGTTAAACAACTCTGGTCCCAATACCGACCCCTGAGGAGCACCACTCATCACTGCTCTCCACTTGGACATTGAGCTGTTGACTGTAACTCTTTGAGTGCGACCATCCAGCCAATTCCTTATCCACTGAGGGGTCCATCCATCAAATCCATGTCTCTCCAATTTAGAGATAAGGATATCATGCAGGACAGTGTCAAATGCTCTGCACAAGTCCAGGCAGATGATGTCCGTTGCTCTTCCCTTATCCACCAGTGCTGTAACTCCGTCGTATATGGCCACCAAATTTGTCAGGCACTATTTGCCCTTAGTGAAGCCATGTTGACTGTCACCAGTCACCTCCTTATTTTCCATGTGACCTAGCATAGTTTCCAGGAGGATCCACTCCATGATTTTGCCAGACACAGAGGTGAGACTGACTGGCCTGTAGTTCCCCGAGTCTTCTTTTTGCCCTTTTTAAAAATGGAGGTTACGTTTCCCCTTTTCCAGTAAGTGGGAACTTCACCAGACTGGCACGACTTTTCAAATATAACAGATAGTGGTTTAGCCACTTCATCTGGCAGTTCCCTCAGGACCCACAGATGCATCTCATGAGGTCCCATGGACTTGCACACCTTCAGGTTCCTTAGATGGACTCGAACCTGATCTTCTCTTACAGGTTCTTAATTCTCTCAGTCCCCGTCTCTGCTTTCTGCATCTTGGGTGGTGTGGCTGGAGCATGTGCTGGCGAAGACTGAGGCAAAAAAAGTCGTTGAGTACCTCAGCCTTCTCCACAGCCTGGCTTACCAGGTCTCCCATTTCCTTCCGGAGAGGGCCCTCATTTTCCCTAGTCTTCCTTTCATCACTGACATACCTATAGAAGCTTTTCTTGTAGCCATTGATGTCCCTGGCCAGATTAGCAAAATAATTTGCTTCTGTGCTGAGGAATACGAAACAGAAAACTGCTGAAAGAAGGGTGATACGATGACTGGGGTAGTTCTGATCAGAGATGGCTGCCTGAGGTCTTTCCACACAATACACGGTGTGCTATTGCCAATATTATATCCACTTTTGATGGTAAAAATCCATAAAAAATAACACTGATGCCGTTGCACTGAAACGTAGTACATACATTGGAAAATGTTAATCTTGATCTCAGTTTTCGGTGTGGACTTGACCATGTTTCATGTTGTGGTAGGGAGCCACACTAACTTCATCATATCTGTATTTAGATATTATCCTTCTGTTACAGAAAATTATTTAGATTAACTGCAATTTAAAGTTAAGTGCCAGGCTTCCTTCTACTCTCATGACACATCTTTTCCATAACTGTTTATTTTTTGTCTTTAGAAAATTTTTGCATACAATCAGCTTCATTTTTCCTTCCTGTACTCAAAAGTATGAATTCTCTCATTCAGGAGACACCTTAGCAATTAGTACAGCTCTGTGTAATAAACTGTCCTGTAGCCTCTTCTTGTACATGTCAATTTTACCACATTACAGATTTTTAAACCCATGAAAAAACAATTCAGTAAGATTGAGAAGGGCATTCAACAGAAGTCATAGGAGATGCTACCTTAAGTCTGTCACTATATTTCACTGGATTTTAAGTTGATGGTGTCTCTGTAAAGATAGTTTCCACTGAATACTGTAATTGAATTGAATCTTTGCAGACAGGACTGTGTATTTCTTTCTGGTAGTACAACTACAGGACATGTAGATTAAGGTGTGTTTCTTCATACAGCAGTTTTCAACTTTTACTTCCAGGAGTGCATACAAAGCCAAGGGGATAAAACTTCTTGCATGTCAGTCAAAGCTCCAAACATTGCAAGTTGGGCATAAGACTTACTTGAAAAATACTGGCCTGTCTTTAAGACATACTGAAGTGCAAAGACTTAGGAGACTTGGTTTCATACTTTACCACTGCAGCTACTTTCCTGGATGACATTGGACAACCTTTGCTCCCTAGTTTACCTGCCTGTAAAATGGGGAGAGTATTACAGGCCCCTGATTGTAAGACCCCTTCAGATCTACTTATACAAAAAGCTGTAACAGAGTGAGCGGTTTTAAAATTCAGAATAGCTCAAATCACACCATCGACTTAAAATCTGGAATTTATTCAAAAAATAAAAAGATGAGATTTTCACTTATGTTAGTTTTATAAAGATACATGAGTTTTATATGTTTATGCATTCATAATTTACAAACGTATGGATTATAATTTATATAATGTATCTATTATACACATTTGTAAATTTATAAATACATATGTCAGTGCATTTTATAAAATAAAACATTTCCTCTTCTCCAGCATGTGAAAATGACACATAAACTGGAGTGTTGTTCACTCGGACATGATCCCACAAGATGGTCCATGTCACTGTATCTCTTGAGTGCACATGTACATGCCCACAGATTATTCCTGACAGCATGATAGCAAAAGTGACTCTTCCAAGAGGAACGGGAACTGACACAAACAGAGCAAGAATGTCCTCTTTAAAACTCCTGATGTCTCTAGCTCATTTTCCTCTCTAGGGCTCACACACAGTTGCAAAACAGTAATAACGCCACTGAAAAAAATTCTCCGAGTATCACTATTTCTAACTTGCCTATCTGTAACTTCTTTACCAAGGTATTCCCAAGTAAGTACTTTACAGGCTTTAATTTGTTTCAGAGCATCCCTGTGAAGCAGCATCGTATCTCCTGTGCGCTCAAGCGCGGGGAGGTCAAGGCCGGGTCCCACCGAGAGCTGCCCAGAGCAGCCCCTATCCAGCAGCACCCGGCTCCATCAGCGCCGGGCCGGAGCCCCAGGGGCTGGGCAGCTGCCGCAGGCTGCACCGGGGGAGCAGCACAGCAACTGACTCATAGATGGGTGTCTCTAAGCTATGTTAAAAAGTTCCCAAGGTTCAAGTTGAGAGAAGACGAACGCTTCTGGACGTCCAGAACTGACTGCAATGCAAACAGCCATGCGGGTTCACGGTTCCTTTATGTTTTTTCTTGTCCACTGCCTGGACCGACCTTAAAGAGCATTTTATCTGCTAGATGAGATGGCAGCCATGGCTTCATAACAATTAAAGGCAATTTAAACTGGTGTGACTGCAAATCCCGCTTTTGGCCACACAACCCTGCCTCCTTTTCTGCTGCTTGTCTGGCTGACTCAGTGAAGCAGTTCAGCGGAAAAATTACACAGGTTTTCTGCCAGTGCTGGGAGGTGATCTGGCTCACCAAGGAAGCAGGGAATGTCAGCACTGGGGGCAAACAGGAGATAAAACCATGCAGCTGGAGGCAGCAACTTGCAGAGGGGACAGCAGGACCTTAGCCATCACAATTTACTTTGGTTTTAGCCTTCACGGAAAGAGACCCAGAGGTGTTCTGGGTGCTCTTCTCAGCACATTTTCTGTATCACTCCTAATGATGTGCAATCCGCGAACCCATCTGGTTGAAAGTAAAGAATTAAAAAAAAAAAAAAAAAAAAAAAAAAATCTTATTTCCAGTATTATTAGTTTTCAAATGGTGGTGGCACGGCCTGAGATCAGATTGGGCTGCCAGTGGAATCTGTGACTTCGCCTCATATCTGGGATCAGAGCAGCCGCTTCATGGGACAAGAGGCAACTGGGACCAGCAAGGCTGGGATGCTGCATGTCTGACACAGGTCTGCTCCTCACCCGGGCGGCAGAAGCGGCCAAAGGGAAGTATGCAGTAGTTCGCAGTAGCTGGGGTCCTGATGCATTTTCACTAAAAATTATTCAGCTGCACTTCAACCTCGGCCATTTTCCCTAACTTGCAATGGATGTGGTAAGAAGTGACGCCAAGGAGCACAAGCTGTTTTATCCTGGAAGCTCTCAATGTCCTGAGCTTCCCAGGGAGAGGACCCGAGAGGGAGAAGCACCAGACTTGAACATTCATGAAGGCAAGGAGCACCAAGGCAAGAGCAGGGTTGTTAACATCACCTTCAAACAAAGCAGAGACACAGAGTTTTTTGAGCACAGGGGTACCTGGGACAATGTACTTGCTGATCTCGGAGCAAGCCCATCACCAAACTGTCATTTATTTCTCTTGTGTTCAGGTATGTGTGATGCTGTGGCTACCTCCCTTATGATGCACAGGGAATGTGATCACAGAAAACACACATTTGGCTTTTTAAACTATTCTCACCCTACTAGTGTCACTCCTATAAGGTCCCAGTGTTTCTTATTTATCTAACAGGAAAGAGATGAAGGTAAATGACTGACTAAATCCAAGGGATTCAGATGATACCAACCTAATTTAGGAGGTAAAGAACCAGCAATGTCACAGTGGAAAACTCACAAGTTTAAATGAGAAATCAAGTTCAAACATTTAACCAGGAGGTGATCAGTAATTACATCAGAACAACTGGTAGAAGAAGGCATATTTGCCATTTCTTGAAATCTCCAAAATGACTTTTTTTTTTTTTTTTTTTTTTTTCCCGGAAAATAAACTTCAATTGAGCAGGTTATAATCTCAGCTACAAATACTGCAGTCCACATTATGTAGGATGTCAGATTCTGAGCCTGAACTTGCTTCTGATCTCAAGTCCTGTATTGGTACACTATATGGCTCAAAAGCTCCATATTAAAACAAAACTAAGCCTGTCATTAGTTTTGTCCAACCAACTTGGTTAATCACGGTCTGACGGTTATTTTTTTAAGATAACATCCACAATTCAAAATTCAATCTGGAAACGGGCATCCAAAACTGAGAAACTGGATGGACATCCATGTTTTGGCTGCTGTGACTCTGCCCAGCAAGGTAGTTGCATAAATGTGATTCATTAAGGACTCTTAAGGGGTTTTATTTTAAGAACTCCAGCTGTTGAACGAAGGTATGTTGCCTCCTACCACAGTCACACTATGTTTTCTTCAGCATTGTCTTTCTTGGAAAGCTCACAAATTCAATGCAAATCCTCCTAATAAAAACTAAGGCATTTGGGAAGATAATGACACAGCAGTCCTGTGTCAGAAAGGAATGAAACCAGGAGCATGATCAGAGACCTCTGTCACTTCTAAACCTCTGTAAGTCCTTAATTTCTGAAACAGCCCTGCTTCAAAAAAATTAAAATTCATTAATCTGGCAGAATGATGGCACTTACTATAAGACATTTGCTGCTTTTCTGCTGTTGGTAAGTGGTGGGAGGTTGCAGGAGGCAGCTGAGCACCCTGCCAGCTCCCGGCCGCAAGCAGCAGCTCCCCTGGAGCTGCCCCCAGCCTCCAGCTGCCCTCCCAGAGAGCTCCCCAAAATGGCAGGGAACTACCCCAGGCAGAGAAGGAGTCTTCTTCTGGCTGGCTGAGCTGAACCAGCGCAGCAAGGTCTCCCTCTTCTGACAGCAGCAAGCGGGAGGCTCGGCCGGCCAGGACCTCAGCCCAGCGCCGGGGCTCCCAGCACTGCCCCGCTTGCCAGCTATCAGTGCCAAAATGTTGTTAAAACAACATCGTGGCAAGCCCATAGAATTATTCTGAGGTTTAACACTGTACATGGGAATATGATTTGTTCTTCAAAACCAGGAAGCTTGATACTCCAGTCCTTGGTGATTAGAAGAAGGATCAGGAAAACTGAGAATATAAATAAAGGCTTAGTGCTTTTGATGGAGACCAATTCATAAATTGCAATACAAGTACAAAGAACGCAGTCTGGCTACAGCCAGTCCCCACAGTTTTCCTGAAATGTCCAAAGCTAATAAACTATTTACTTGATTCAAAAGGGTTTTGTGTAGCTAAACTTATGGCAGAGTAAGATGGGTCCATTTTATAGAATGTTAGAAGGCTGCTTGATAATGATTCTTTGTTCAAATTATACATTTGCTTCTATTTTGAGAGTTACAGCACAAACCTGCGTGTTTCAGGTAAATCGAGTAACACCTAGCTGATTCAATATAGATTTGTTTGTATTGATTAGTTGGACAAGTTGAGATGCTGGGACAAACCTAGAAAGACTGTGTTAAATTCCATTGCTTATTTTCAAAGGTCATTTTGGAAATCACAAGTAATATGGGCTATTCTGGGTTTTAGACTAGACACAAAAAACAAACAGAGGCAAGGCACATGTTGAGTTGTGGTTTTAATTCTATTTTCAACATAGTTTATATGACTTAGGACTCCAGCAAGCAAACAAGCCAACCATTGAATCCAAAACTCAGCATAGATTTTGCATAGCTCAGCACAGAGAAGTTACAATATCTGAATGGTATTTTTCACTTAAGTAAAAATAAAATTAGAAAATGACTAGCTAGCTGGGAAAAAAAAAAAAAAAGAACTTTTCTCTTGACATTTTAAACAACTGAGACCTTTGCGTATAGTACAAAGGAGTTTAATAGGCAATGGGTGATATCATACTTTTTCAGTCTTACTCTAATCTGCACTGTAAATCAAAACAATCTCATAAAAGGTTAAATTATTAAGAACGGTGGCCCAATGGAAGTGTCATACAACCAGGAAACCAGGATGACCATAAAAAGAAAATGAGGCTGCCGGTAACCATTATAATGTAAGGCTGAATCACAAACGCTAACACCAAAGACCTTTTTCTGTTCCAGTTATAACCCTTGAGAGTTTTGTCATTTTTTTTTTTCCTCTCTGAAGGCAGAAGTAGGCCCTCTAACATCCCCCCTTTCAGTTTCTCTCTTCCCAGCTACGGTTTCTTACAGTAACTTGTCATTGTCGGCGAGTTTAAACAGAGCTGTGTAAGCTGTCCGCATCACATATCTGTCCCCACGATGCAAAATCCTTCCCTGCAAGGGAACATTTTGGTGCAATCCAGTGCAAAACCTGAGCTTAAGAGAGGCAGGACGGATGAGGTATTTCACCAAAACATTTACGTCGAATTAAAAAAAAATAACAAGGAGAAAGAAATGATAATTTAAGACTACCAGTGGTAAAGCTCAGTGACCACAGGAGCAAGTTCCTACATGGCTCGCTGCATTAGAGAATTAACTTCCAAATTAACCCAAAGCGCAGGAGCCTCCCCGGGGCCGGAGACCTCCCCGGTGAGAGCGCGCCTTTACCGCACCGGCATCCCCCCCCCCCACCCCCGGCGCCCCGGGGCTGGGGGGCGGCCCGGCCGCAGCCCCCGGCTCCCCCGCACGGCACCCCCCCGGCACCAGGGGAGACACCCGCACCCCCCGCCAGAGAACCACGGCGGCGGGGAACGGCAGCCTCCCCCAGCCCCGGGGCGGCGGGACCACCCCCCCCCCCCCGAGCCCCGGGGCTGGCGCAGTGTCACCCCTCGGCGCCGCCGCTCGGGCGGGAGCGGGAGCCGGCCCCGGCCCGACCGCCCTGCGGCATGCGGCGGCGCCGGGAGCCCGCGGCACCCCCTCGCCCGCCTCCCGCCGAGCCGCGGCCCCGGCCCCGGCCGCGCCGCGCCGGCGGGAGCCGCTGACAGGTCGCCGCCGGTGGCCCCGGCACCTGCGCTGCGCTCGCCGCCCTCAGAGGAGGGGCCGGCGGCGAGACCGCGGCGCGGCGGAGCGGGGCGGGGGGGAGGCGGCGGCGGCGGCGGCGGCGCAGGGCCGGCGGCGGGTCCCCGGGGGCGGCGGGCGCCCCTCGCCCTCGCCCCGCCGCGGGGCCGGGCGGCCGCGGCCGCGGCGCCGCCGACACCTTACTTCCTGCTTCGCTACCCAGGGCCAGACCCATCGCGGCGGAGGGATCCCGCCGCCTCCCGCAGCCTCCTCCCCCTTCTGCTTCTGCTTCCCCCCCCCCCCCCCCCCCCCCACCTCCCTCTCCCCCTCTCTCTTCTGCAAGAAAATAATTTGACAGCGATTTGCTGACACCGGGATTTTTTTTTTTTTTTTTTTTTTCCTCTTTTATTTTGCATCACGGACTCGGCACAGGCAGCGCGGCGGGCGGGGGAGGCCGTGCCGGAGGTAAGTGCCGGTGCCCGGAGCCTCCCCCGGCGCGGCGCGGGGCGGGGGGGTGCGGCGGCCCCCGCCCCGCTCCGCTCCATGTGCCGCCGCCGCCGGGGCGGGAGCCTGGCAGCGGGGCCGGGGCCGGGCCGGGCCGGGGGGAGTATGTTTCCTGGCGGAGCGATATTTGTTTACAGGATGAGCGCCGTACTGTAAGTGAAGTAGGACCCAGCCCGGGCAGCTCGGTAATAAATTAATATCGCAATTGCTCCCTCCTCGCCGACACCGACATAAGCCCCGCCGCTTCCCGCACCCGGCCCCCCCGCGCCTTGCACTTGTTGCAGACTCCACGCCAGGTAGGCGAATGCTTCGCAAGTTTCATTTTTGCACGAGCTGGGGCTGCGCTGGAAGGAGGGGGGAAGAAAAAAAAAAAAAAAAAAAAAAAAAGGAAAAAAAAAAAAAGAAGTGGGGGGGAGGGAAAAAAAAAAAAAAAAAAGTTTGCAGTTTGCAGTTGACTTTCGGTCTGCAGCGGCGAGTAGGCGAGGCCCTGCTTGCTGCCGCCTCCTCCTGCTCCTCGCCGGTCGCCGCGGGCGGGGGGCGGCCGGGGCGCTGCCCGGTACCTGCGGGGGGCGGCGGGCCGGTCCCGGGGCCCCCCGCCGCGGCGTGGCTGCCGGGTCCCGGCCGGGGAGGGCGGGGAAGGGCGGCTCGGCGGGGCTTGCCGCGGAAGTTGTCCGAGCGGCGCGGTCCCCGTCACGGCCCCCGGCGCGAGTGGCCGGCCCACCCGCGACTCCCGCCCCGCGACGGGCAGCGCGCTCGGCGCGGCCTCGGTACCGGTCGGTGTTTTTTTGCGAGGAGGCGGTCCCGGGCTGGGGAGCCCCGGGGGGCACCGCTGGGTGCGAACTTATTTTGGGGAAACGGGCGTTTCTCCTCCTTTTCGGCGGGAGAGGGATGTACGGCGGGCTGGGTGCTGTCGGGGTGCAGAAGCGCTTCGTTCCTCCAGCGCGTCAAAATATGGGGGGTAACGAACAACAACTCCTAGCCAGATGTTTAAATACCAGAGAGGTAATTTGCAAGTAAAATTAATTGGCAGTTAACCAGTTAATAAATGGATAATGCCTACTCATCCTTCTGCTGACTTTACAGAGTGGTTTTTACATCTGCCAGTCAACTAGCCAGGCTTGACTATTCGAGATGTAAACTTAGAGGGGTTAAGACCTTCGTCCAGTAAAATCTGACCTGTACTTGCAGTCCCAGTGCATCAACACTGGTCGCGATTCAGGTAGTTACCGGTGAGGTTTGTGATTTTTACAGACTGATACGACAGCAGCAAAATAAACATGATGACCCATAACTAAACTATTTATGGAAAACGTCGCAAAGTGCTTAACTGCTTGATTAATGTTTTAAGCAGGTAATGACTGGGGGTGAAGTTTTATGTCTTTGACAGCTATAATTTTTATGTAAGTATGGGAAGAGGGGAGAGTTCAGCCAGCAAGCTTGGGCCTGGCCTGCCGGGCTGCTTGCGGGGCCACCCGGCTGCCCCCACCCGTCCTGCCTGGGGCACCCACCGGCCCTCGCAGCTCCCCGGGGACCGGCCCCCTGCCCTGCTCGGGGTGCGCTGTCACCATGAAGTGACCTGTCCTTGTAATGCTGGCCTGTGCGTGAACTGACCCTGCACGTGGTATACGCAGCTGTTTGCTGTGATTGCTTATCTACTTGGTGGTCTTGTTTGGATGTTAAATTGGATCAGAATGGAGCCATTTCCTTAGTAAAGATGCATCTATCTAGAAATAACCCCTTTCGCTTTGTTACCCACTGAAGTGATGGGGTATGATGTGCCCTGGTTGGTGTGTTACCTGTTTTTTTTTCGTATGGCTTGTCCAAGGTGCATATTTAACATCAAAAATGCTGCTCCATCAATGCTTTATGCATGCATATGCGGCGTGAAGGTTAAGCCATGTGGCTTTACTTAAAACAAATGTATTTGTTTAGAATTTAGATAAATGATTTTTCATATAAAGAAAACGTGTTGTATGCATTTTTCTTCTGTAACCGGTAATCTGATATACTTCGGAAAAATTTAAGGCTTAAATATACCCTACTCAAAAGTTTTGGTGGAAATAAACTCTGTTATGTTCTGTTCCGCTACCGTTGATAAGCAGCTTGTGTTTCTGAAGTTGGGAGACTCCAACGAGGAACTGAGCAGCATTGTTGGTGTGGTAGTCAAACCAGTGTATCTTGAAAAGCCAAAAAAGCTCAAATACAGATAATGCACTTCACTGTGGGAGCTGGCCTGAGTGAGGAGAGGAGAATTGGCCTCTCGGTGAAATGGTGAGGCCAGAACTTAATCGTGCTGCTATCAACCTATGTCTTGCTGCTGGCATCCCTCCCCGGGGGAGAAGGATGAGGCCAGGGTAGCGGGGGAGGCATTCTGCCTCCAGTGTTTATGTCACTCCTGTGTGGGCCAACGTGAGCGTAAATAAACCACAGTGTGACTAGCCTCTATACCTAACGTTGGGTCATGTTGTACTTGGATAGACTGAAGAAGTCTTCATGTCTTGCCCACTTAATTGTCTCAACCTATCAGTTATTGCTGATGACCTGTCTCTGAGAATACTCCAGTATGCATTTCAGACCATAAGGTGAGTCCTCATTTCAGGTGTGGTTTCCTTTTGGGTAATGCTCAGCTACCCTAGGTAGGAAAAAAGGAATTCCTAGGTTCTAAACTCAAAACTGTTACTTCTCTTCTTCTGGCCACTTTCATTCTTCCAGAGATACAGTGAGGCTTGCTATTATAAATTCAGCTTGTAACTTGGCATCTGGAGGGAGTATGGGAAAAGCAGAAGAGTAGCAGACCGACCTGTAATGTACTGTAGGTTTTCTAAAGCAATAAAATAATATTTTGCTGTGAATATTTGAATATTTTTGTCTTTTTTTTTTTTTTTTTTCTCATCAAGCAGGGGATATGTCATTTAAACACTTACTCTGCAGAGTGTTCGAGAAGGTTCTTCTCTGCCTTTCCAAATACTGTAATGGGACAATGGTAACCCTGGGATCCATAATGTCATTGTGAGATTCTGGTGCTGGAAGTTTGTGTCTTATGGTTTATCATAATAACTTGTGAGATAAGGCAGCTTTGTGCCAGCTTCCTTAGAAATACTCTTTAATTTTTTTAAAGTACTGTGTTTGATAGGTACAAAATAATTGTCAATATGGAAACCATATTTTTCCTCCCCTTGTGTCTTTTTGAGGCTGCATAGCTTCCAATGAAAAATTAGAATGAATATTTTTTTTTTTCTGTAAAAATTCCCTAAAATTAACGGATCCATTTGCCTCTCCTCCACCTGTAAGATGTAGGCAGAAGCATCTTTAAGTGCATGTATGAATTCTGCCTGGCGTGGCTGCCATGCACTTGGTTATTTATGTAAGGTGAGCAGCACCAGTGGTCACACCGACTTCTGTGGCACTGCCTAGAAGAGTAGAGTTACTGTGCGTATGAGTATTTGTAGGGCAGAGAGTGATGCGGCAGCACTCGAAACTAAAAAAAATGAAGGCAGCAAGTATGTTTTGCTGCATATGAAGTTGTAAAACCTCTTCTTAACTTGTCTGTCTCTGAGAAACCTATTATTGTAATCAGTTGCGGGACTGTGAGGGGAAATCAGGCCTTCTAAGATAAAGACAAAAATAGTGCATTCAAATACGTTTTAAGAAAGGCAGGTCTTCCTTCAAAGAGTAGGTCTGAGAGTGGTTCAAACAAAGGTAGCAACAATTTTATCGGTTTTGGTTTGTTCTTTAGCTGTTGAAGATGCTTGAAACCAAACAGACCTAAGCGATCCATTGAATTTGCTTTTGAGCAGCATGCCGAGTTATCTCGTAGAACTTGGGGGAGTATTTCCCCTTAGGTCTGGAGGTGCCGGGGGCCGGGTCTGGCACCATCATCTCCTTGGTGCTGCCCCTGCACGTCTGTCTCCAGGTAGCGCACGGTCCAGCCCGGCCCGGCCGGGAGGACAACGTAGGTAACGCGGGTGGTCAGCGAGCCATATCGATGCTGGTTCCTGTTGGATATTGGTTTCTGTGGGCAGAAGGAAGAGTATTTTTGACAGCAGTTTATTTTTTTTCTTTCTTGGCCATATTGCTCCGTGGTGGTGGGGGTGTGCGCTTACCTGGCCCTGCTTGAAACAGCAGCAGAAAGAAAAAACACATTGATTTGTGTGGGGAAAAACAGAAAAAGGTGCTCAGGTTACAACCTGCTGCTGCAGAAACTAGGAGGCAAATACATGATTTATGTTACTTTCTTCTTGAGAGGAAAATGGTTTGGGGAACCCAGGACATGCTTTTAATGTATGCCCTATTGCCCTATAATAGGGACTTTAAAAAAAATGTAAACTCTCCATATTAGAGTGGGGATGTTGCAGGGCTTTGCAGGAATTGTGTAGCATTGGGTGTATTTTGAGGTTCTGAGTGAAGTGAGTCTTGTGGTTTCAGCTTACTCTGTAACAGAGAGTAATGTGTCTCACACAAACAGCCCACCTAAGTTTTCATAGTTGACTGATGATTTGCTCTGGAAAGACCCAAAATGCTGATATGATGCAGACTCAAAAGGTAGTTGATTTTTTTTTTTTTTTTTTTTTTATTTTTGGCTTGTCTTTCTTCAGTTTACATTTCAAATTCTGTTAGAATTTCACACGAATTGCTGATCTTCAGCTTCCCATCCGCTGGCCAGCGGGGCCGGTGTAGGTTGCTTTCCAGGCACATGGCCACAAATGCTGAGTTTCTCTACCCCACCAGTTTGAGCTTTATAAAGCAGCCATCCTGGGCTTTATCACAAATCTTCTCCTGTCTTTTTAGTTCAGCAAGAAAATGGTTGCTGTCTTTCCTTTCCCTCCCCTCATCAACTGCTCATGGTAAGATTTTTGATAGAGCCTGCATTGTGATATGTCCTTGAAGGGCAGTGCTGCAAGGTTTTGTTTTGCTTTGTCTTTTTTTTTTTTTTTGTTCCTCGTAGGCAACATTGCATCTATAGCAAAGCAAGATTGTTGTAGATGGTCTTTTTTAAATTTCTTTCTTTTTTTTTTTTTTTTTAATTTGTCAAGCATCTCATGTTCAGTAATGAGGAAAAGCTCAGACTCAGGTATTAAAACCTCCAGCTAACCCTGGAGTGTAAAGACTGCAAAAATATGGATTGGGGAAGGATTGCCCCAGCAAAACAGGTATAAGTTATATGTTAAATTATCCGCAGCTCTTTTTTAAAAGGTCCCTGAAGGTGAGAGGTTTTTGTTCACACTGTCTAGCTAGAACAAGGCTTACCAGGGCTCTTAAAAGGACAGGATCCATTTGAGTTGCAGAATTTATATCAGGCACTTTCTCTTTAAGTGATCATCAAATCCTAAATAGCTTCAGCATGGGACTGTGAAAAAAAAGTACCCAACCCTGTGAAGCCAGTGGCTATTGAGTTTAAAATTTTATAATGGCTGAAGTTTTCAATCTTTAAAATAAGAAAAGCCATTTGACTCTTAGTTGGCCATAAAAGATGCTGTACAGACCCATTTTTGTCTTTATTCTCCACTCCCCCCACCCCCCTATTTTCATTGATGGGGAAGTTTCATTTCCTTTATTTATATATTTTTAGTGTATGTGTGTTTGGAGGGGTGTGGGGGAGGATAGGAGGGAAGTTTGTTCTAGTTTTTACATTTAAAAGAAAAAAAGAATAGCTAATACTGGTGTGTTTAGAATTGACCTTAAATACATTCTCCCATTTAAACCAAAAATTCTGCTGGTAAAATAGTGCTTATTAGGGGATTGAGGGGTTTTGCAACATTTCTGTGTGGGTAAGAGTCCCATCTGAGTTCCAGTTGTACTAGCAGAAAAGTGTTTTTCCCAGTATTGTCATGCTTCACATGCCAAATCAGAACTAGAAATGCCTTTTCCTGGAAGGATCTCTATTTACACTTGAAGGGTTATGCCAATTACAGCTATATTAGTAAGGCTTTTTCCTTTGCTGTTTTTTGTCTTTTAATTTTACACTTGACCTAAATAATAACTTCCTTCATTTTTTTAACAGAATGCATGCTACAGTCCTGGCGTGTAGTTTGGACTGGCCAGCAGGGTAAATCCTGCTGTCCTATGGCACAAATGCATATGGGCACTCTTGCAAAAGTATGATCTTAAGTGGGTCCTAGTGAAATTAATGCTCTTAGAGCTTTGCACAAGTTGAAATAGCCCTTTGCTCTGCATGCAAAATTGAATACAATTTATTGGTGAGCAGGAAATACACTATGAAGTATGTTATTCATATGTCATAATATTTTTTTCTCAAAGAGATCCCATGTACTTTAAGTTTGAATACAGTTTTAATTCCTGCAGATTAGGAAACACTGCATTATAAATTTGTGAAAGTTTGGAGGCATATGATGCTATTAATACTCATTTTGATCAGAGACTAAAGGTTATTTGCTCCTCTGGGCAGTGTAGTGGTGTATGAAGAAGGAGCAGGTAAATGGGGCTTCTTTGTCAGGAGTGTGTAGCTGCTGGGTGTTGGAGTAGGACTGCTGCTGGTGGTGCTGTCTGCTCGACTCGTACCGCCAGCACTTTGTCCCTGCTGCTGCCTTGCTGTCTTTCTGCTGGTGGAGAAGGTGTCCTGGTAGAAGATCCTGTTTGTACCAGAAAAAAAAAAAAAAACAAACCTGACTAGTAAATAGTGTCATTGTTATTTCCTCAGCAAATTTGCTAGTTATTTGATCTTTGTATGATGTTATGATTTGCATTGCTAGCAACAACAGCAGTGTATTAAATAAAAAATGGATGCTGACCAGTCGCATCTGCCACAAGTATGAATACGTAGGAGACCCTACATAGCTAAACTGAGCTTTCTTTTCCCCAAAATGTAGGCTGCCCAAGCCCTGAAATATTTATGATATTGACTTAGAGTTCGGTAAATATCTTCCCAGTTGCTTCTTTTTGGCCTGCCTCTTTCACGTTTTGTTTCTTCCTCTGAGCATCAGAGCTGGGCTTACCTTGCAGAGGGGTGGTGGTCTTTGAGTTGGCTACATGCTATCTTCAGCAGGGAGAGGGCTGTGGGTTGCACTCTTTCTGGAGGCTGCAAGCATCACCTTTGCAATGGCTCCTAGGTCACAGGAGGACTTTAAATAACCATGAGCTCTGTGACCATTACCAAAGCTGTCTCTGCTGAGCACAGGAGGCAGTAGTCACCTGAACCACAAGTTTATATCATGCGTAGCTCAGTGTTGAGCACAGCAGTTTTGTTGCTGCTTGTGCCCCTGATATATTGGGGGGAAATGGGCGGAAGCAGTTCAGAGGCTAACTTGCTGGTTTGTTTTTTGCATTTTTATGTGTTACTTTTCAAAAGCTTACATTTAGTGTCGCAAAGAAACCCCTGTGTATTTTGATAAAACAAAAAAAATGGTTGATGTTAAGCTACATTGAATGGCGCAGCTCTGCAGGAGTGTTGATACTCTGTCTGCCTCTTTGGCCTGCTATGAAATTCAAATTCAAACGAAGGTCTCCCACGTGGTTATTTGCATGTGTCCTCCTATCTCTGTTTTGTATCTGCAATTTCAATATGTGCTTCCAGAATTATTTTTGTTCATTTCCAATCATTCTTCAAAGATAACTGGCGAAAACCAACAGGCTGGTTGTGATTTTACAACAGTAGAAGGTAGACAACTTTGATCTTCTTGTTAAATGAATTTTCTTCATGTGTGGGCTGGGTGTGTAGTGTGTTGATTCGGTTTTTATTGATCAGTGTAAAAACGTGAATTCAGCATCACAGCAATGATAATAAACAAGTACTTGCAGTGATAATCTAATGAGTTCCTGGCAAAAATAGGGCAGAAAACCATCCCAGAGATTGAGGTGCTTTAGTGGTGAGATGCTGAACAAGGATACTTTATATAAAAGAATTGAGTAAAGCTGTTTGAAGTTCTAACTTTCTTTGGCAACACAATTGCTGCGAGCAGTAGCATGCCAGGCAGGGCAGGATGCAGCCTTTTCTGTAGGCATTTGAGTGTCAGAAATGGCATTCTTGCCTATGTCTGGAAGGACTTCCGTGCTTCTGAACAGGCCAAGATAAGACAGGTTGTAGGAACCAGGTAGCTGCTTTGTTAGAGGGTATCTTTGAACATAAGCAGTGAAGTACTAATTACCTTTCAGTCCTCATCTGCAGGGATGCCCAGTGAACCATCCCCATTGTGGTGGGTTGACCCTGGCTGGACACCAGGTGCCCACCAAAGCTGCTCTATCACTCCCTTCCTCAGCTGGACAGGGGAGAGAGAAAATACAGTGAAAAGTGCATGGGTCGAGATAAGGACAAGGAGAGATCACTCACCAATTACTGTCACGGGCAAAGCAGACTTGACCTGGGGAGATCAGTTTAATTTCTTACCAATGAAATCGGAGAAGGATAATGAGAAATAAAACCAAATTTTAAATCCCCTTCTTTCCATGCCTCCCTTCTTCCTGGGCTCAACTTCACTCCCGATTTCTCTGCCTCTTCCCCCACAGTGGCACAGGGGGACGGGGAATGGGGGTTGTGGTCAGTTCATCCCATGTTGTCTCTGCTGCTCCTTCCTCCTCACGGGGAGGACTCCTCACGCTCTTCCCCTGTTCCAGCGTGGGGTCCCTCCCATGGGAGACAGTTCTCCATGAACTTCTCCAATGTGAGTCCTTCCCACGGGCTGCAGTTCTTCACGAACTGCTCCAGTGTGGGTCCCTTCCATGGGGTGCAGTCCCTCAGGAACAGATCCTGCCAGCAAACCTGCTTCATTGTGGGCTCCTCCCACACAGCCACAGGTCCTGCCAGGAGCCTGCTCCAGCATGGGCTTCCCATGGGATCACAGCCTCCTTCGGGCATCCACCTGCTCTGGTGTGGGGTCCTCCCCGGGCTGCAGGTGGAGATCTGCTCCACTGTGGACCTCCATGGGCTGTAGGGGCACAGCCTGCCTCACCATGGTCTTCACCACAGGCTGCACTCTGCTCCAGTGCCTAGAACATCTCCTCCCCTTCCTTCTTCATTGACATTGGTGTCTGCAGGGTTGTTTCTGTCACATGTTCTCACTCCTCTTTATGGCTGCAGCTTTCTTTTTCCTTTTCTTAAATACGTCTCCCCAGAGGCACTACCATTGTCACCGATGGGCTCAGCCTTGGCCAGTGATGAGTCCATCTTGGAGCTGGCTGGCATTGGCTCTGTCAGACATGGAGGAAGCTTCTAGCAGCTTCTCACAGAAGCCACCCCTGTAGCCCCCCCGCTACCAAAACCTTGTGTTCCAATAAGCCTGTATGGTAAATCATCAGGTACAGAGTGAGAGGAATGGAGGGAGGTTTCTAAATTAGCAGACTATTTGTGTCTGGAAAAGTGAGATTCCTATTCATAACTACATTAAACCCATATTTCTGCGTATGGTAGGGACATGTCTCCATTTAAGGTGGCGATAATTCCTCTAAGCCAAAATGTTTGCAGAAGTGGAGGCAGGAAGCTTCTCCTTTTTTTCCATTGATGCTGCATGTTTCCAAGACTGGAAGAGGCTTTTCAGTCATGATGACGAACAGTGATTCTCTATATTTTTTGGTCAGATAAGCTTGTTTTATGCTGTTGGAGTTCAGTAAATCGGTATCTGAGCTGCATGGATCACGATGCAAAAGTATTGCTGCTGTCTGTGTGTGTTTGATAAAAGTAGAAAATGAGAAGCAAAATTTTTATGAAGTGAGGAAAAGTGGGGGTTTTTTAGGACTGAAATTTTGAAAGCACTGGTTCATAATGAACTTTAATACTTTTTAAAAGTTGCTGCCATTATAATGAAAAAGCATGAATAAGAGAATATGCCTTGCAGGTAAAATGAAAAAAGGCTTTGCCATTTATATGCTTGAAAACCAAAGATGCAGTGCAGAGGATGAATTTTACCCTTCGTTTTGCTTGTAGTAAAAAATTAGTCTTTGAAGTTAAAAACAGCTTTAGATTTAAAGAAGTAATACGCCTGAAAAGGGAGGTGCACAGAAAAAAGACATTGGGTTAAGTGTTGTTTTGTTAATGAAAAGAACGTAAGTTAAGCCAAATGTGGCTGCCTGCATAGTAAGGTACTGCTTAACATGAGTGGGAATGATAAAACAGGGTCCTAGCAGACTTTTATTTCAACCATTTCCAACTTTCAGAAGAAATTTTAATCTGGATGCTGCATGCAAATATATAAACGATAGACTAATACCACAGAATTACAATAATTTATGAAAGGAGCGATACTTTCATGCTGGAAGTCTGTCAGCATACAATCCCTAGGCTAACTACTTGATCGTTAGTTAAAGTAGGGGTTCATTAAAATAACATGGGCTCATCTGGTTTTAAAGACTAGCTCTCAGCCAGTAGGCGATGGTCCAAAAGTAATAAGGTTGCCGTGCAGACATTGTGGCAGTGGTGCATAGATTACTACATAAAGCTGTTTGATGGAAAGGCTTCCATTGGATTAAGTGTGCTCAGTATTGGGCCAAATTTTTCAATTTTTAGTCATCTGTAGTAATGCCTGCTTATATTGTAGTCAGTTGAACTACCTGTGTGACTGAAAGAAGGTGCAAGGTTGGGTCTGTATATGAATGCAGCTCTTTACTGTAATTACTTGACTCTGTAATAATTGTATTCTTCTAGTTGAAGAGTCGTAATTGCAAAGTGGATGATAGGCTTCAATTGTGTACAGAAAATCCTTATATTTAACCCCCACACTATCCTTAGTATGAACAGCCTTTTTTTTTTTTGCAGGTAGAACTTTTACTTTCAGGTTATTTCTGGAAAATCCGTACTGCTAATTATGTAAATTGCAAGAAACGAAAAAAGAGAACAAAAGAGCGGGACATCTTATTTTAGCCTTCAGCAAATGCAAAGTCATATGTGGCCATTCCAGCTATCTATAGTATGTGTCTGTGTTGTTCTGCTACTGCTTTTGTTACCAGTAAACCAGATCACTTAAACTGGGCGTTTCTCACAGGCTCTGTACGATCAGATTGCCAAATGTTAGAGCAGGGAAGTTTTTCCAGTAGCAGAGTCAATTTATGCCCCATAGAGAGTCCCTTCCCGCAGGGCTCCTTCCTTGCACGCACACAAGTTTCTTGCTAAAAGAAAATGTAGGGCTTTTTTGTGTGTGTGTGTGTCTCCTTGTTTGTTTTTATGCTTCTGTGTCAGCAAGTCTGTTTTTTAGGTCAATCCTGTACAATAGTTTTTGTACCTGCACCTATTGCCTATTAAGGCAATAAGAAGCTCTCCTTGAATGAAGGGAAGGCAGATTTCAGATCTGCCTGCAGATCAGAGGAGAATGGAAGAAGCGGCGTTCAAGTGAATGAACAAACTTTCAAGCTGACTCAGTGATACGCGTACAGTATACGCTGTAAAGATTAGTCACCACTTACTGTAAGTCTTTCTTTATGGTGCTTGGTGGGCATGTGCCTCTATCAAACTGCAGTTAGCAAGCTTTGTAGAGTGGGAATGAAGATAAACGTTATTTCCACAGTGTTTTCCCATTGAACAACAGCAACAAAACCCAATGAAACCTGAAGACTTGTAAATGACTGAGCTAAAGGCAAAAGAAATCTTAGTTATCTCATGGTGCTGCTATCTTAATCTGTGAAACTGGTAGGAAAGTGAATAAATTATGCAACAACTTTTTTTTTTTATTATTTAGAAACCTGTGCTTACATGTTATTAGTGCTGTTCTGCCCTGTCCTGTGCAGGTTGGTTTGATTTTTGTTTTATTTTTTCATTAGGTAGGCTTCAAGCTGCATTTGTGTAAAATACCAATTTACATGATGGTAACAGAATAACAATTACAGGCAAGGATATTCATCTGTTGAAAACACTATTTTCATTTGCCAAGCAGAAACTTCAGGAAAATTACCCTCCAGGTTGAATTTTCTCATAAAAGTTCTCAAGTTCTAAAATTATTTACTGGCACAACAAGTATGCATAGCACTTAAAGTTTGTATTAAGGAGTTAATTTGGGGGGGGGGGAAAGTGTGTGGGTTTTTTTATTATTTAAAAAAGAGTTAATATTTTATAAAAATTGTAAAATTATTCTGCAGCCTTTTCTGAATTACCCAAATTTACTAAGGTTTTTTTTTGGTGGTGTTTTTTTTTTTTTGTTGTTGTTGTTTGTTTGTTTTTTGTACTTTTAGACTCTTTCAGTGGTTTCTTTCTCTGTTTTATTTTTTTGCTAATTTAGCTGATCATCTTCTATAATTCTTAGATGCCCATTCTCTCTGATCTTCACCTGTTTTGCTTGGTCTGTTTAAGGTGTCTGTAGAAAATTGTTAATTTCAGCCATAATCGTATCAAAAGTCTTTTAGATTTGTTACAGCAAGATTTTTTTTTTTTGACAGATTGTTTAAAATTACTTCCTCCAAAAAAAAAAAAAAAAAAACAAAACAAACCCAAACATCTTGTTGAAGAGTGAGAACCAGACTCCTGGCACTGCTGGGTGGGACGGTGCTGAGGCTGCGTGCCTGTACAAGTGATTTGACTCGCTGCTCTCCTAGCGATCTGATCCTGTCGTAGGCTTCAAGTCCTCTGAAAAGCAGGAATGAAGGCTGAAAGCATGATTAAGTTTTTGAGTTATCTCACACTGTTTATTTGAAATGGAGGCCAAGCAATTTGCCTATCTCTGTATCTTGGATCTGAAAAAAAGATTTTTTTTTTTTTTTTTTTCACTAGCCTTTGTGTGGAAATGACATCACAGCTTATGTTGGCCATGCTAAATTCAGAGGTTTTTCTCCACCCTGTTGGGTTATTAACTGAGTATTAGCTCTATGTTGAGAGTCTTCCCTTGCTGACTGTGGCACAATGATTAACTTCATTGTAAATGCTCTGAATTTTGTACGATGAAAAGAAATAAAGACCTGGTCCTAAAGCCTTTTGAAATTGGAGGGAATGTAACTCATTGCATTGTTGCGTGTGCGACCGGACTGGGTGACCCCTTAACCGACACCGTGTTGTTCCCAGGATCGCTGATGTGGTGTAAGCAAGCAGGGGGGACCATGCTGCCTTTTGCCAGATCTGGTGACCACATCTGGAGTTTGCTGCGGCACATTGTCGCACGGGTATGTCCCCTCAGCTGTGCAGGTTAAAACCCCCCACCCTGGGGAGACTGAGTAGGTTTTTGAGCCGAAGCTCTTAATTTGTGCTTGAAATGTCCCATATACCAACCTGAGCTCCATGACAGGGAATAGATAGCTCCTCATTTCTACCAGAAACACCATGGCTTTGGGGCTGCCCTTCTGTGGTTGGTGCTAGGGCTGCAGCTATGGCATAGTGCGACATGGAGGCATGGGGGTTTCCTATGAGAACGTGAGGAGCTGGGGGGAGGGAAACAGAAATCAAATTAAAGTTGACATTTTGAAAAGTTGATTGCTGCCTTTTTTTAATCATAAAGCAATTTTTGAAGTAAATCACTTCCCAGAGGAAAAATAAATACATTAAGAAAAGAGAGAAATGTGATGTTGAATTTATGCATTAGAATGTAGCAGACATGGTACTGTGGTGGTGGTGCATAAATGCCAAATGTGCACAGAGGCAAAGCAAAAGGATAACAATTGTCCTGAATCGCCTCTTGCTAAATTTCCTATATGCAGAAGGTTTTTATTTATCTTCACTATTTTGGGAGGTCTGAGGCAGTGGGGAAGGGACTGATTCCAAGTACTTTAAAAAAAAAAAATACAGTGAAATAAACCCACCCATCACAACAGTGGATGAGGAGAGATTTCCCTTGTTGTCCTGCCTTGTGTAGGCTGCACTACACCCTGGAGAGAAGGCGAGGAGGCCTCTGGGCGCCTTCAGCGGGAAGGCTTGCAGGAACAGCTTCGGATCGGGCTCTTGGCACACAAAGGCTATGGATATCCATTTGCACGCCTTGTATTTTGTTTTTTTTTATGTATCTTTTGGCTCGGCTCTTCTTCTGTAGTCTTCTGTAGCAATCGAGGAGAAGGGGATGGAGGCAGGAGTGCTGAGGGGTGCCCTGGGAGGGCACGTGTTGGTGTTACCCCCATGCACATGTGTTTGAGCGGTAGGTGCTCACACAAGCCCTGGAGGTGTCCCGCTGGAAAGCTCTGGTGAAATTACTTGTTCCTCTTAGAGTTCGAGAGGAGCACTTTGTCGCTGTAGTTATTTGTATAGACATATGGTACTCTTTTTTTCTTACAGATGTTCTCTGATAATTGTCAGTAGCAGGTGCCTGCGAGCTGAGGCGGAGCAGTATTTAAAAATCAGACTCTTAATGGGGATAAAGAATCGTGTGAGTTTAGTGCCAGGAAAAAGCCCAGGTTGAAACTGCTGGCCTCTGAAGGGTATATTCCCTGCAGAGCAACAGCACAGTTGGTAGCAGTGCTGGTCCTTCAGCTCTACAGTTCACCTGCAGAGGTGTGACCTTCAAGAAGGAGACAGGTCTAGTTTTGGCTCTGTCGATCTGGTTGGGCTGAATCGAGGAAAAAGCACCATCCCTTCTGACGTGTGCACCAGCCCACAGGAGCTGTATTGGATGTATGTTGCACCCCAGCTTGGTATCTTCGGTGGTATGGGCTGGGTGGAGATGTGACATAAAATCTCTAGTTTGGTTTCTCCCACTCTTTGACCCCACCTTCCTCTGTATGTTTGTCAAGCATCCTGAGCTGCGCTAATTGTATTACTGGTTGCCGTTGCATTGCATGCATGTGTATTAAGTCCCCATTTTTTACTACCGTGATAGTAACTGTTGATCTCGCATCTCCTTCCATCATTTGAAGAACAAACACCAAGATGAAGATGTGGGGAGACTCGTAGTTGCTCTGGACTTGGAACAATGCAGCTGTGTCCACTGAAAATAATTTCAGGGCATTGCATGGCCAGAATCCCCCAGTATCCCTAATACTGCTGTCACATCGTCTTCGCATCCCCACAAATAGCTCTCTAAATTGCCATTCCTTCTGTGTATCAGTTGGGGAACTTATAGCAGGGTGTAACAGATGTCTTGGAGACCGACAATTCAGAAGTAACTTACATTTCAAAGTGTAAGGGAAGACATAATGCCCCTAATGTTATTTTTGTGGGGGGGTTGTTAGTTTTTTTTTTTCATTTCTGGTAAAGAACTAGTAAAATATAGAGCACATATGGAAATGGCAGACGTTGTTAGGTTTTTGAATTTTTCTTGTTGTCCTTGTTTCTAAAATTAAGCACACGGGAGTTTGCAAGATTCTGCAAGGAATTCAAACGATATTGCACAGTCATGTGTTCAGGGAATCTTTTTAATCTAGTCGCATATATAGTGAACAGATCCAGATTTTAAAAAATACATTGCAGTAAGGAGAGACAAACCAAATGGGATAAAGACAAAAGACTGCTATATATCTATGGTTTTACCTATTAAGTTTAGGTTTTGCTGCTGGTATTCTGTTGTGTTTCCTTTTTTTTTTTTTGTTGTCCTTCATGTTCTTCCCCGTGTAAGAAAGTAACCTGTGGTATCAGCTGTTCTGCTTATCCCTTGCAAAATGTTGGTAACTGAAGATTGGATCATGCAACCAAAGTGAGTCCCTGTCTGTGTCAGAAAACTAACTGTGTCTTTCATGTGCGTGGGTTATGAATCCACTTGCATCCATGTACATGGCTAGTAAGTTTTTATTCTGCCACTTTATGTTTCTGTAGTATATTTCTGAGCTGGGTTGCAGGAGGAGTAGTGATCTCACAGCCTGACCACAAATGCACTTGGTGGTGTTCACATGGGCACAGCTGGTTACAGAATTTGGGTCAGCGGGACAGTATCCTGATGAGCTGTCTAGCACAGGACCCCGTAAGACTGGCTAACTGTATTAATTTATGCTAGCTCTTGCTATATATACCATTAAAAAAAAAACCTTTATTGAATGCTTTTACCAAACATTCGTGTGTATCATAAATATGTTCCCTGTCACACAGTCATATCCCTACATGCAACTGATTAATCCAGTCCATCATTCGCACATTATTCGTTCATCACTTTTTCCTTTTCTTACTAATTCACAGCCTAATTCTACCATACTTCTTGCCATCACTGCTTGTGTATGTTTTCCTTTTTCCTGGAGTAATGATCCCAGAAGGCTTACTAAAAGCAAAGTTACATCTTCAGAACCTAGACCTTGAACTACTGCAAAACTTTTTGGGATAATTTTGATGGCATGTCCTATGCCACTTCAGAGCAAGTGCTGCTCAAGTCAGACACTGAAGTCAAGTTTATGCTTTGTAACAGAAAAAGATGTACTGCATGTGGTATAACTGTATATGATATTTTTTTAATTGTTTCTGACAGTAAATTTAATAAAGAGGTCTTGAGAGATCTATACACACACACACACACAGAGTGCAGATCTGAAAAGCAATGAACACAGGCATATATGCATTATATTGCAGTTGTTTTCCCTTGGGGGTTTTGTTATTGTTGTCCCTTTCACAAATTGTGAACCTGTAATTTTTCATGTGCTGTTCTTTGGCCCTCTCTGCCAGAGACACTCAATCTGTCATGTTAAAAAAATCAATAAAAAGTCTAGAGGTTTATTTATAAAGTAGAGCATGGAGAGAGGGTGCAAAAATTCCATTAAAATGGCAGTTTAGCGCTAGCTACATCTCTTTGGGACTAAGCTCCAATATTTTAAACTATTAAAATTGTTACAAGAGTGCTTTTAAAGTACCACAAATCACAGTAAAGCTTTCTAGTTGAAACTTGCCTTTATATATTGCACTAGAATTCATCTTATATATGTTCTCGGAATGCCTGATGCTGCCCTCAAACACCATTTTAGCATCCATTTTAGAGCTTTATTATAGTTAATAATCTTACAGGTTTATGCTCAAGTGAAAATACGTGGACGTAAGAAGTCAGAATTTATTTTCCTTCAGAAGCATGAGTATACATATGCCTTTGTGCAGATACAGCTCTGAGCAAATTAATTATTTCTGAGAAGTCTATAGGCTTATAATGCAATTCATCAGGATTGCCTGGCTTGGCACATGCTACTTCGTTAGAGGAACTTGTAAATTCAGATGGCTGTAGGTTATTTTATGACATAGCAGTTTGCGCCAGTGACGTGATGGTCATTTACTTCATCTTTCCTACCCAAAGAAATAAATGTGTTCCTCTGCTCATAAATGTGATGCTGAAGAGTTTATGGGATAGTATCTGTATTAAACCTCTCAAATACCGGAAGTAGTGTATCTGAAGGGTAAGCTTCACCTCCCACCAGTATCTTTCTGACCTGTTTTAATAGCTGAAGAGGATTGATCTTGAAACTGTTCAGTTATAAATACAAATGACATTATATGGTTTTGTGTTGTATCATCTTTTATGCTGGGATGAAGAGAATTGTTTCTAATGGAAATATCCTTTATTTACTTCCAGAAATGTCCAGGAAAAAGTAATGAACTCTTGTTTGGGCAAGAAACGGTCTGTGTGTTGTGGGATTTGGTTTCTGGTTTCTGATGGAAGTGGTGTATAACTTGAAAGATGAAGAAACTGCATAGAACTGACCCAAAAGCAGACTTTTCCATCTTCAGGAAACAGTGCGAACCATCGGAGAGCTCTTGGTGGAAGCCATGGGAGCAGGCTACATAAATGAACATGAGAGAAGGCAAAAGAGAAACTCCAACTCACCAAACATTTGTGTGTATCATAAATATCCCTGCATACAACTGAATAATTCAGTCCATCGTTCCCATATTATTCATCCATCACTTTTTGCTTTTCTTACTAACTCACAGCCTATTTCTACCTTACTTCTTGCCATCACTACTTGTATATGTTTTCCCTTTTCCTGGCTGTATGAAATTGGAGTAGTGATCCCAGAAAGCTTAAAAAACCCCCAAAGTTATTAACATGGACTTGTCACTGTTAATTAACATTTGAAGTTTCAGAGAAACAGACAGACCTGTGTAATTACTGTGTGGTTAAAACTCTGTGGAAAATTCACACTAGTTCTTGAAAAGTAGAGACTTAGTTGTGTTACAGAGCTCCAAGCAGAAATTATAAAAATGAGCAAGGGATGTTAATGAGGATAAAGGAGAAGAGCATCAGTCAGGAAGAAGGAGTTTCCTGTGGAGCCTTTATAGTCTGGAATCACCAGTCCACCAGAAAACGGGGTTGCAGGTGGGTTAATTGGCTTTGGCCAAATTGTGATTGTTGCCATACCTGCTGGGTTCTTCTGCCTGGGGCTTTGCTGCTTGGGGCCTCTCTTCCTTCTTCTTTTTTTTTCTTCCTTCTCCTGGGCTTACTGTGGCTTGGGAAGGAGTAAATTGCCTCACTCATCTCTTGGTCCTCCATAGTGCTGCTGTGTCCAGGCCTATGTAAAAAGCCACAAGGTATAGAAGGAAGCTGGGAGGTGGATGAGAGTTGTGGGAAGAGGTAAATGAAAGAAAATCATGTAGGCTAGGATATTAGGCTGAGGTCTTTGGAAGGCTTTGTTAGGCCAGTAGTGTTGAGGTTGCCTAAGGTAATCTAGGAACTGTGGTGCCTTTGAAGGAAAATGAGTCTCCTCTCCTTTAGCCATCCTGCAGCTCTCAGAGCTGTTGTGGATGTTAGTGCTTGACTCCGTTGGTAGAGCAGCTGTCTGCCAAACTTTTAACACTCCTTGATTCATTCTGCTGGTTTCTATTTCTGCCGCTCTCAGAGGTAGACATCTTCCTGGTCTAGCAGGAGGCCTTTCTGCATGGTGTTCCCTCCATGGTCTTCCCTCCATGGTGTTTCTCCATGGTGTTTCCCTGGGGGTCTTTTTCATTCGTCATTCTTGTCATATCCATGTGAGTGATGTGGAAGTGTAGGGAAAAGTGGGTTTCTATTAAACATTTCCACTAAGATGTGGTTGCTGGGCCCTACATATGGCAGTGTGTGGTGTGTTGCTGCTCTGGGGGTGTGGTAGGAGTGGGTCTTCTCTTGGTAAGAGCCACTCCTTTGGTCAACTCATCTTTCAGTAGGCAGGGCTAGATCCTAGGTTGCCATCGCTTCTTTTCCTTCCATGCCCGCATTGGTAGCATCTGTGCTGTCACCGGTGGGACATGTGGTGGAGGATGTGGGGACCCTTGGCTGCAGAGAGTCTCAGCAGCCTCTGAGGCCCAAAACCGACCATGTGTAAGGTATGGTCCTGTTGTAAAGCTGCATGGGTCTGGTAGGGTACTAGGACAAGCAGAGTGGCCTCTGTAGGAAAACTTGATGCTTGTCTTCTTGCATGCAACGTTGACTTTTTACGAGTAGGAGTAACATTTTTGTTGTTGTTGAGCATTGACCAGTTTTGGTGCTGTCCTTGAGAACAGCAGACTTGCAAGGTGTGCCAAGCTGGCACTGCGAACAGCCGACACTTACTTTGTGTAACAGGTAAAATCTGTCGTATTAGAGTGAAATTACTCTAATTGAGCTCTGGGTCATCCCCAAAATAAAGCTGCACAGGTTTATCAAAGGGGTAGTTGCTGATTGCTTTAGCTTCTAAAATCTGTTTGGGGAGAACACCGCCTTTTGCAGGCTGCCTGTGGGGTGAGTCCAGTTGGACATTTACAGTTCACTGCATAGTCTTTGTGTTGGGGTTGGGGCATGGGCCAGCTCCTAAGGAAATTGCCTGTCCCACCTAGTGAGTTTTTCCGATTACAGTGATTTGGGGCATGCTGGTGTCCCCCTTTCTTTATGTGGAACTGTGTGTGTGGGGGGGGGGGGGGGGGGCGGGAAAGCCATTTTTTGTGGGTTTGCCATAGGGAGGAGGTGGTGTGTTTTAAGATGTTCTGAGGTTTTTTTTATTTTTATGGGTGTGCATGTTCTGATGACCCTCCTGAGCTGAACAGGTACCAAGTAGTTGCTGGTGAATGGGCAGGACTGTCCTTTTAGAGGTCCAATCCCTTAGAGGTTTGTGGTCTTATTTTTGTAACAGCTGTTCTCCGGGACACTTCAAGAAATCACCATTTGTCCAAACTGGTGAAACCATGTGTTTTTGGCATTGGGGAATTTCCCACCAAATCTGTTGGTCCTGCCCTTTCTCTGGGTTGTTGTACATGAACACCAGCATTGGCCCTCTCCTGTGCCTGGGGTCGAGCCCACAGTAAGAGAGGAAGGACTCTCCCGTCTTTTAATTTTTTTTTGGCACAGGAGTGGAAGTGGTAGATACCATTCTTCCTCTCTCACACGTCCTTCCACGCGCATCTTGCTGGTGGCCACCCAAACTGTCCCCTAGAGATGTTATTCTACCATGACTAATTTCCTGGCTTGTATTTTGAAAATGCAGTCATCAGAGTTGTGCAGATCAGCTGAGGCAAGTTCCAGCCTCTTTTTTTACATGAAAACCTAGAAAGCATACTTCTGGGAAGACGTGTTAGAGATGGGCTGGGTTTTGTGTGGGTTTTTGTTTTTTTTTTTATTTTTCTCTTTTGAAGAAAAAGGAGGGCAATAGTGAATGTGAGGATTTTAATAATTTAATCAGTGTACCTATATTTCAAAATCAAGTCTAAGTGCAGTGGAAGCAGTAGATGCAAACTCTGCCAGGTACAAAGCGTAAGGCATAACAGTTAAAAATTTATACTGTTAATTGTAATGTCATAAAAGCTCTGAGTCTGGTTGACAGGATGATCCACCTGTGTAATAAACACTACCATCTATGTCTTCTGCTGTTAATACGAATATTTTTGTTAGTAAGTTGCGGATGGCACTACTTACCTGACTGTGCGTGTTGCACATAACTCTATTGGTTAAAAAATATTTTACCTAATAGATGTACAAGCATGTGAATTTAGCCATTTCTTTATGCATTGTTTTCCCAACTATAAAAATGTTCTGGTTAAGGAAAATACTAACTTTTCTCAGCAAGTAAATACTAGGGAGAAGTATTTGGTGTATTTTTGTGTTGTGTGGTTTTTCTTTGGGATGTGTGTGTTTTTTAAAGAATGCCAACAGATTAAAAATCCTTGCTTGAGGTATTGGTGATTTGGTAATGTAAGGTAAGATATTTATATTTCTTACATTTATTGTGTGCCATTTTAAAAACAAACAAATTCTCATATGTATTTCATGTATATATATGACTGCAGATGTTGTAAAATACAAAGCACAGAGTAGAACAGAAGCAAGCTTTAATTGTTGTAGATGCACTGAATTAACTGAGATGCCTGGGGAAGTGAATTTAGACAGGAATTAAGACAGGTCCTTCCTATATCTGAGCAATTAAAAAGTCACATACCAGCTAGAAGTAAATTTTTAAGGTGAGTGCAGTTTCAATATCTGAAAAACGTTTTTTTTTACCAGGTTTTGCATTTATTGGCAGAGCTATAAATAAATGGAGAATAATTTTACTGAGCTCCACGGAGTTTCTGCAGATCAGCATCAGCCCAACGGCTCTCAGAGTCTGGCCTCACTTCCTCCTCAGCTGGAAAAGCCAACCCAGTTCTTAAAAGCTGTGGGGAAACTGGCTGGGCATTAATCTTAGACAAGTGGGTTCTTGTGGTGTTGTTTTTTTGTTTTGTTTTGTTTTAATTGAAAAAAAAAATCTTTTTCAGACAGATTGTTTCCTAGGAATGCTGGGAGAAATGATTAACTAAGGAGTTTGCTGTTACCAGTCTTAGTCCCAGCATTTGACTCCAAAAAAGCAAAATACAGACACCCCCCCCAGACTCTCAGAAGCCCGCCCAAGCCCTGCATACAGCCTCCGCTCTCCTGCCGCCACCCCGAGGGGAGTCTGGAGCACAGGGAACTTAGTGGTTTGGTAAATTAAGTAAGGGGACAGTAAAGTTTGCAGTGTTTCAGTGTGGGAACCGAGAGAGAAGCAACAGAATTGGGTGTATGTTAGTCTAAAAACAGGGTTAGGAACTTCCTTGGCTGGTACGAACCCAGCTTTTTTGTGGGGAGCTGCTTTTAGGTTGCCTGCCTTAGGAACTGTTTGATACCATTTGATCTCAGGGAAAAGGGAGTCAGTTATATAAAATAACATTTTTGTTAAAGCCTTGCCCCGTTGTAAAATATTTTAAGTCTAAAAAAAAACCCACACCAAAACACTTTTTTTTTTTTTTTTTTCTCCTTTCTTCCTTCTTTAAAATTGTCTCAAAGATCTGACAGCAGGCTGTGAAATGGTTGTGACACTCACTATCTTGACTTAAGCCTGTATCAAGACTCCACTCCAGGGAGTGCAATCGAACGATAAGCGGACTAGTCAAACACGTCTTAATTGCTGCATACTCGATTTAGATGCTTTCTGGGGCCTTCTCCTAGCAGGGTTTTGCAGGATTTAGGACCATGAATTAGTTTCACTGTACACTGTGGGTGACCCTTGGCTAAACAGGGTAAAGAAAAAAATAGCATGCATGCTCATAGAGACGTAGTAAATAAGAGGGCAGTTCACCTTTTAACTCATGGCAGTGCAGGTTTTATTGAATTGCTGTTAGAAGAGGCTTGGTAAGATCTAGAATGGACTTGCCCTGACTTCTTCCAATGATCCCTGCACTGAAGTGCTGCTGTGCTGGCCCTGTGTTTCTTGGGTTAAGAAAAGTAAAGCGGGACATCAGGAAGCGAGGATGTAAACTGTGCTTACTTCTCAGAAGCAGCAGGAAAATAATGACATCACTGGTTTTTCAAACTTTGAGCAATCTTAAACTTGTGTAGCTGTTTTGATCATATCTATTTCATGAAAAAAAATGTATATATTCTGTGGTGCTTGATGTGATCATATTCTTAACTTTACAGTGGTGGTTTATACAGACATGGTAACTGCTTTGAAACAGTGTTTGTTTTATTACAGACCTGATGAGTTGGGAGGAAATTGAAATTACAAATTTTAATAACAACAGGTATTGGCAGTATCTTTTTTTTTATTCCCCTATCTATTTAAATATCTTCTCCTTTCTTTTGTTTCTTTTTATATGAAGTCTGTGCATGTTATCTCCTGAAATAGTAGTATATGAGACAGTTGTAATTGAACATTTTGTGTAGTAATCCATTTCAGCAAAAAAAAAAGCTGTGAAACTTTTATTAAAAAGTTAAAAAAAACCCAACCCAAACCAAAAAAGTTCTAAAAGTTCTGGGTCTGGAACCCCACTTTTTTCTTAAATTTTTACTTGTTGGTGTAGTTCTTTTCAAGAGGTTCTGCTGCTTTCAGAAGAAAATTATGCCCAGTGAATATTATGGGATAATACAGAAGGCTTTGTGGGATATGCACTGACCTACCTAAGAAACCCAAGAGAGTTAATTACAACCTTCCTTAGTCTCCGTGTAAATGCACTTTGCAAACATTTTTCCAGAATGTGAACTAGTTACATTTTGGAATCTATACCTATATGGAAAATGGACTGTAAAAGAGATGCCTATTTCAGGCGATTTTTGATGAGTTCCAGATTAAAAAAAATATTATAGCATATTAAATTATTAGGCATCTTTACTAGGGTGTAAGGAAGATTTATGCTGTAATGAAATATTGCTGCAACCTAATTTAGAACTTGACAAATCTGGTTTTATAGGGCTGAATTATAAGGGATACCTCATTATTTGAGGGGAAAACGTTTTTATTGTTATTTTTGGCACCCTGGTCTCCTTTGGTTGGGCTGTGCTCTGTAGGAGCTGCTTCGGGCAAGATGTCTCAGCTGATCCTTTTTCAAGGGAACTGTGGAGGATGAAGTCATAATTAAGGATCACATCCTGGCAAGCCTTTCTGACCACATGTGGCCACTGATTTCAAGTTAAATGCAGTCCTCATTGCTCCTCTGGGTCAGAAATGTAGGTCTTCTTAAAAGCACAGGCTTCTACTTTATTGTCAGATACTTCTTGCTGATAGTGTATATCAGATACTGTATCTGATATACAGTATCAGTAGCTATACATAATTCAGCTGCACCAAAATTACATGTATACTATACATGTATACTTAAAAAAAAAAAAAACCCAAACAATAGCATCTATGCCTTCCTTCTGCACACCAACCTCTTGATTGCCTCTCTTTAAACTCAAAGCATGCCCTTGTGCAGTGTATTTGGAGTATGACCTGGCATTATGGCTTGCAGCAGACAATAGGGAACATCACAATAAGGCATCATTTACTCAATTTAGGAAGTGTACCCAAAATTTGGGCAGCAAATGCCTCTTTGACCATCTTTTAAGACTGCTTGTGTTATTCTTATGCTGCTGTTCACAGGTCCTCAGTTGAGAAACAAAACTGGAAACAAATGAAGTTTGTGCATTTGACTAAAGTGAAGACCAAATTTTATCTGGAAATAGTATTTCTTTATAGAGTAATGAGTTTCTTGTGTGCAGGGTTTGTTTCCCCTGCTGCTGTGGCATGCAAAGTGATTGATCATAAGCAAATTACATATACTTGTAACTACAACCATATATGTGCACATATGGGAGCATGTGACAAAGGAAAAAAAAACCACAGGGTTTGAGCTTGTAAATTTTTTGGGACCCTTTACTTCTTGTTCCTGGGAGACAGAAGTCTTAACTTCTCCCAGTGCTGTCTGAATGTTACCTGGCCCTGTGGCTCCACAAGTGCTCTTTCCAATGTGTTGTGCCTGCTACATCAGAGAAGTAAGGCATTGCTGGATGGCTTCTGTGGTCAGGTATGTAACAGATGGTGTGTTTACATTCAGGAGAATCTTCTATTGAATACTTAGAATGACTTGCTGTTAAGCACAGCTTCAAAAGTTTAAGAAGAGTCACAGTCTGGTGTGTTGAATGTGCACTATGTTATGTGCTTAGCTTCAATTATAAACCATTTGCTGAGTTTTAGTGACTCTGATGTTTAGTCTTTGTCCCCCCTGTTTAGACATCAGTAGCCAAGTGTTTTGCCTCTGTATGTAGCCTCAAGTTGCACTTTTTTCTGATGTAGTCATCAGATCAAATTATTTATAAAATGAGGACATCCTTTTGGACTTGATGTGTAAACAGTCTTAAATATGTGCACAGGCAGAGAGATTCTTGTCTGTTTATCCACAGTTGAAGCCCAAGTATTAATAAAGACTAATGCTAAATAGTGGGTCTTTTTCTCCCCCTTCAATCTTGATTTAAGTTTTCTCTTTAAGGCTCAAATATCTTCTCTAGATTACCTAGAGAAAAACTTTCACCTTGCCCTTGATCAAATTACAGTAGCAGAGACATACTGCAACTAGTGAGTTACCATGAATTAGGGTAAGCAAGTGAACTAACTCTTCCAGAGTGGTTCCTACTGGGCAGGTATTGGCATAATTGAAATCATGGCTGCAATTGCTGGCACATGCATTTGAGGGTAGGATCTCCCATCTTCAGGCAATAGGGTGACTCCAGGTCTGTTAAATTTTGGGATTAATGGTGAGAGCTAGAAGCTTGCTGCCAACCCACCAAGGTGTCATTTAAAATTTCTTCAGAGCCAAGCTGGTGTTGGACTAGGCTGCTTATTTGTAAGACATCTCAACAGGCAACAAAGTGCTCCTCTTGTAGTAGGGATTTGGGGGTGGTGGGGAGGGTCTGTTGCGATCACAAGTGGCTGGTGTTGCCTCAGGCCCTGCAGCAGGGAGACACTTTTTGCTCTCTCTGCTGCATCTTTTTGCACATGATGTGCTGGAGACCTGGTAGGTGGCTGTCAGAGCAGCTGCCTTCAGCTGGAAGGGTAGATGGGTAAGTAAGAAGCAGGATGCTGTAAAACGGGCTGAGAAAGATGCATCTTTCATAGGTCTTAAAGGCACTGACTGCTACCAGGGCAACTTCATTTGTGTATGTTTTAGCTTTCTGGCTTTTTTTTTTTTTTTTTGGGGTGTGTGTGTGCTTGCTTTTTTTTTAACAAAACTTCAAACACCCTTTTAGCCAATGACAGCGAGGTTTGCAAATCAAAACCAAATCTGAGCATAGCACTGTACGTGAGTGAGCTGTGCTAATCTAAGATGAGCTTCTGTTTCCTGCTTAGAGTTTCTCCCTCATGCTCTTGTTTGGCGCATGTACAGTGCTGCGTGCTGATGGACACCTTTGAGACACAGATCAGTTAAAGAAGTCTGTGTGGTGACAACTGCTCCGAGCTTGGGATTTCATGTACTTATTGGCTACCTACTCATGGTTAGGAAGTAGGTGTTTCGAATCATGTAGGCTAGAGAGGAGTCCTACATTTTTGAATTAACATCTATAACAGAGTGGTCTTAGGTCCTTTTTGTGTGTTCGTATGATCAGACATAAAATGTAATCTGCCAATAAAAGTAATGCCGGTAAGTAGTTACACAGTGCAAGCAGTGTGTGAGCAGAATATTTTAGGTAGCAAGTATGTTGAACTGATAGAATCCTGAGTAGCCCAGCTCTGTGGTTTGTATAAAAGCATCCCCTTAAAGACCCTGTGGTTCTCGTCTTCCATCAGCAACTGAATGACTTTCACTTTCCTTATGGTAATGGAATTGATAAAGAAGAGAATTTGCTATCGGTTCTCTCTCTCTACATTTTTCCAGGCAGTTTGGCCTCCACAAATTGTACAGCCTCCCTTTTCTCTGCGTGGGAGAGTACAGACTGCTGCTGGAGGCAAGGAGGAGAGATTAACATTCATCTGTTCTCGCTCTCTTTTCCATCCCGTGGGCATGGGAGACTTATGAATGTGCCGTTTCTTTGGGGAGCGTTTCTGTTCATTGCCCTGATGAGAAGACCACAGAGACACCGGTAAGGTGTACGAGTTTCACGTTGCTGATTAAATAGGCACATGAAAAAGACGAACGCAGGGGCTCCCTGGAAGAAGTCAGAGAAGAAGCTGGAAGAACCAGTATAAGCTTTAGGACATTCACTTGCTAAGAGATCTCTTTTTCCAGAGTCCATGTTCATTGAGGGCTTAATGCAAAGTCTGCCTCCTCACTTGGGTCCTTCATGAAAAGTAGTGTGGGTTTGTTTTGCAAGAGCTCTGTTCTGAGCAGAGATATTTACTTCTTTGATTCTTACTCTGTGTTTCAGTGTTGTGTGTATAGCCAGGAAATCTGATGGGGAATATGGGGAAACAAATGTTGTTTGGTTGGGGTTTTTTTAAATCTTTGCTGGTATGGAAGCTAAAGCTGATACTGTACATGCGTGTACAATCATAGCAGTGGTTGGCAACACTCAAACGCAGGTTCAGGAGATTTAGTTTCATTTTGCAGTGTTAGCAGGGACAGGAAAGGTCTTGAGAAGACATGTCTCTGAATCACCCTGCTGCAGGGGAGCTCTCAGCCGGTGCTGCCCTTCAGTAGCCATTTACCCTTCACAGGAGACAGGTGCCAAGGTGGGTGCACACCGTGAGGGGCTGATGTATCTGCTCCCATCCCTTTCCTTCTGCCTGAGCACCAGCCTCGGGCTGCCTGGGCAGAAACAGCAATCTCCTGGTTGTCCCCAGCTTCTCCTGCTGTTATCAAATTAGAGGATCTCTTAATTGACAGCCAGGCATTCTTTCTCCCCATTGCCCCCATCCCCGAGGAGTGGTTGGTAGTTAACATTTACTAATGTATGACTGCAGAAGTGTGTTCTCAACGAACTGCAGTCAGGAGGTCTTGCTCCTCCTTCAGTTAGTAGCCCCTGCAAGGAAAGAGGGCAGTGGGCCTCGTCCCATCCTTTCCAGCACTAGCTACTGCCTAGTGGGATGTGACAAGCCAAGTGCCACTGCCACAGTGGCCTGGAGGTGGTGGAGCTGCTGGTATGGATGGTGGTTGTGAGAATCGGAGGATCTGGGAAGTCTTAAGAGCATGCAACCAACATCTTGCATGAGGTGGTGGAAGAGTATAAATACAGTATTTTTGAAAAGATATGGTGAGGATTTTACCCAGGGTAGCATATATATTGCTGGCAGCGACAGGGAATTTCTATGGAGCTGTTTGTTGAACTTCTGGAAGAATGTTGCTAACAGGCATCAAGCGTGGTGAGGTCAGTACAAGAGGAACAAAACCTCCCATTCAGATAAAAGCAGGGAAAGGGAAACACTGCCACGTGTGGGCCTGGTTCAGGCTAAACTGGTCCGTACAGTAGCTTCTGCAGCGCTTTGGAAACGTACTATGGGGTTGAGCTTCCCAGCTCAGACAGGTCTATGTTCACGTTCCAGTCAGGCTTTGGGAAAGCAGGAACAGCACCATCTGTGTCCCACTTCATTTGGAAAAGAAAATTAAAAAAAAACCCTTGAATACCAGCCATCTGCTGATACTGCATCCAAACTCTATCCCTGTATCTGGGGGCAGAGGAAAGAGATGGTTTCTTCAGGGAGAGGCACTGTTTGGAGTGGAAGAGCTGCCTGCACCTGGAGGTGCTGCTGGATCCAGAAACCATGAGAGGAGCATGTACAGGATGGCTTGGCATCTCTGTCCAGCCACCTTCTGTAGTACCAAAACAGTCCTGCCCGGAGAGGGTGAATGTGAGTCCCAACCTGCTAAGAGAGTCCACAACACTTGGTTTATGGATCATTAAGAGGAGATTTGAGTGTTTTTGTGGAAAGGATACAGAGTAATAGGGTGGTTAGCAGCCACCATATTAATCGCTGAGGCAAAGAGAGTCATCACATTTTCCTTATAGCCTGGTCATTGGGTGTAATGTTGTTTTGGAAACAGATTAGGTTGTGGTTTTCTACAAGTTGGCTATTAAAACAGGCCCACTATCTCAATGGGAGCTAACGAGCCCTCAGCTGGATGCTGGAAATGAGCAGAGTCATTTTTCTTTTTGTCCCAGATCTCCCCCAGCAAATGCCCAGTGAGTTTTGATTTGTTTATGAAGGTGCTTTTTCTGAAGTCAATGTGTCATTTTTCTGTGTTGTATTTCTCTTTTCCTCTCTCTTAGAGGAGTGCTGCTTCTGTCCTTCTAGCTCTGTGTGGATGTGAACACAAGTAAGGCAGTAGAGAGTTAAAAAAAAAAAATCCATTAATTAAAATATTTACATTGGAAGCTGCAAAACATTTACTCTCTGAGTAAAACAAACTTCCCCATTGTTCTTGTATGATTGCTGCAGTTTCTCTGAAAATATCCAGGAAGAGGTTGTGCTCTGAGGAACTTTACTGTGTTGGCAGGGGAGTAGGAGGGTAAGGATACTCAAGTGGGCTCTTGGTCTCATTTATTCAAATCTTTCTGTCACATGGAAAAAAGATCTCTTCTTCATAGAAAAAAAACCAAAAAGAATCCAAAAAAAACCCATTGCGATGGAAGTGTATTGTCATATCATTCTGGTAATAAAAAAATAAATTATCATCAGTAGGAGATAAGAAAATTGTATTCACTGGATGAAAGGTTTATTTTTAGCACTTGAAGTGTACACTAAAGTACACTTAAAGATAGGGGAAAAAGAAAAACACCCTAGAGCAGGCAGTTCGGACCCTGGCTCCCTGGCAGCTCTCCTGACTGGGGACCCATGTGCTGCTGTCACCATTTTGCTGTCAGGGAAATGGCAGCACAGCACAGTGAAGGATGTCCCTTTTCTGTGGTGTGGTTCCCACTGGGGTCAGTGGGCATTGTGGCTGTTCAGCGACCGAGGAAAACAAAGCAAAGGTGCAGATTGGGCACATCACGCCACTGAAACACAATGTTTTCCTTGCATCTAGTTTTGTACTTTAGGCACAGGGATACTCTTAGTAGCATCACTACAGGAAAAGTAAGCAAACATGGAAAATATTTGCTTCAGATCCTCCCATTCCTGACATATCTTCCCCCAGATAATTGGATTGAAAAGTTATGTGCTGGTTGGTTGGTTTTTTAAATAGTATTCTCTCATACAGTGTGCTGCTTCACTCTTACCCATTTCTGGCCTTTTCCAGCCTGGCACTAACAGGCTTCTAGGTCTTGTGAGCAGGACACTGAAAAGTCTAAAAGCCTGTGTGGAGAGGTTGGTTTGTTTGGTTTTTTAGATCCTTGATTCATATTTCTCACTCTAGGCAGACTCTTAGGCTTTTCGAAGTTGCCAGGCAGGAGGTCTCTCTTCTGCCCTAGTGACTCACCGACTGACTGGATTGCAGGTCACATCTCCGTTTCTGAACAGTGCCATGGGAAAGTGTTCAAGCCCGAGTCTGTTGTGACTGTAAATCGTATTGACAATTCCAAGGCTGCAGTTTTGCTGGTTAGGTGCATGGTACTCTTTCCTCTGATCCCAGTATGCTAGACTGCGTCATGTTTACCTATACTATAGAAACAACTTTGTTGCATTGAAAGATTGGTTTGTAAAGGTATTAAGAAATTAAATGTATTTGTTCAGGATAGGCGTCATTTAAACTCATGCATGAGGGCTTTGTTCCATCTGTTTCTTGCATGCTTTACTGTATTTAAGAAAGGCAGCATGCTGACAGTTTCTTGGCCTGGAGATAAAAGGTGCTGCCTACCCAGGTTTGATACACTGATGGAAAATTGTCTCCACGATGTATAACACCGCTGTGATTATTTCTAGCCATTACCACTGGTCTCATTTTACAACCATTCACATTATGTAATTTGATGCTCATTTAATTTAATGAGAGGATGCTGCAGACTTATTTATGACTCGGCAGGGCAACCTGTATGCTTTAGCCACCTCTGTTATCCTTGCCGAAGGAGGAAGAGCAAGTTTCTTACAGAACATGTTACAACATTTTTAATACCTTTATATCCAGGTTTCCCAGATTGCTGCAGTCGGGAGGGCGACTTGCCTGGGGCGTAGATTATACTGGAATGGCAGCAGAAGTTTAAATTCTTTTTCTCTTGGACTGCTTATCAGCCTTTTGTTGTAAGGTTATCAGGAAGTATTAATGGACATTTCCTTTTGTTACAGATGGAATTTTATGATTTGCTGGATTCTGAATAGGACGAGGAGATGTGTCTGATAAGGTAAGGGAGAGGGTAAGAGAAACATGTTCCTATGCAAAACAGCCTCACTGGTTTGTTGTTCAGGTTGAAGATAACTGTTTCCTTCCCTGACAGAACCCTGCAAATAATTGAGATACTTATCTTTAAATTACATCTGCCTCTGACCCTCCGAGCAGAGACCACCTCTGTTCTGTATACCTTCTGACCCAGTCCTTTCTCCTGGTGAACTGGTGTACAAAGTCCAGAAGACAAAAATGTATGCCTTTCTAGGCATGGGGGGTTAGCAAGATAGGTCATACTTATCCTACTATTTTAGAGCTTTATATAAAGTAACAGATGAGGTGGTAGAGTTTTTGATCAGTTTTGAGATATTACCCACTTTCCTCCTCTGCCCAAACCACCCCCCCACCCCCCCACCCCCATTTGTAAGGTAAAAAGATCTTTGAGCTGTTTTAACTTTTACACTTTAAAACTTGTTTTTCCTGTTGCAGTATTTTCTAATTTAGACTGGTTTTATTAGGACAGAGTGTATATAAGTAGAAAACCTCTAGATTTGAGTTTGAAATTAGTATTTGCTGTCACTAGTGTGCTGAAGGAAGCTGTAGGTTTGCTGATTTATTTTTTATTTTTTTAATAGCAGTGTTTTTAAAAGGCAGTGCTTAGATACTTCTGTTTTCTTTCAGTTTCTGGTTCAGAGGATTGCACTGGTAGAGAGGAGTTAGATGTCTTTAAAACTCCTAGGTGTTGAGATAACCATATTCAAACAACAAACAGCCAAACACAGTAATAGTATTACATAGGGATTGTCACTGTCTTTCAACCTATGATTCACCCTGCAACTATACAGCTCTATCACCTAGGTGTTTCATTTTTTCTCTTCTGTCTTGCTGAGTTCTGTGCCATTTACAGGCCTCAAAAAATCCCTATTGTTCTTTTTGTCTGTTGGTTGGAAAATGTAGTGGAAACAGCTACATGCGTGATGTCATTGTATGAGGACCAGGACTAAATTCTTTTCTCATTGGATTCAGAGATTTACCTCTTGTAGACACTATTGAGGTTTGGGGGGACATTTTTGGCAGTTTTGTTTTTTTTCCATTTAAGTTTTGTTTGTGAAGTAGAGTTTCCCTTTGGAGGGTGGCTGCCCAAGCAAGAACCAAAAGCATGGAATGGCTTTTGGCACTGTGTAGAGTATGCAAGAATCAAAGACTTGCTTGCTGCTTACGTTTTTTTTTGCAAGTGTTAGGCATTTTGTCCGTTCAAACTACCTTCTTTCATGGCACTGTTGAATTGTGTTACGAATATTTTAATGGCTTACTCTCTGCCCAAAGGTGGTCTCGTATGTGTATGGTTGGTAAAATACAGCTCTTCAGGTGAGAGGTCTTGCAATCTGCAGCCCTATAATACAGAGCACCTCACATGCATACCTCGTTTGTTATGTAAACGATCTTCTTCACTTGCACGTGTTGGAACCGGTCTACCTGTGCTCCAATAATGGGTAATTAAAATTGCTTTCAGGACTTCTTAGAGCGTGCTCAGCCCAACCTGTGCCGGCATCCCCCCTCACGCAGGCAGTTCAGCTGCCATCTCATCGCACGCCTGCTACCCGCATCGCTGCGGTTGTAGGCTGGGCCATTGCCACCCACTCACCAAAAAGCAACACTGCCAGGATGGGATAGGTGGAAATGCTTGTGTTCAGGCTGGTTTGTTCTAGCAGATTCAGTCGACCGAGAAGTGTATTTGTCCAGTGCCAGTGCAATACTGGGTGCTTCTTTGGCATGCATGTGGGGCAGCACTTCAGTCATACTCCTTCAGCTGCTAGTGTTTTCCTAAGACGTTACTACTCATGTATTATACATATATTATATATTAAGTTGTTTAATTTCAAGTACTATTCTGTTCTGAGAAGTGGATATTGATAAATCTGTGTGCTGTAACAGGGGCAGCTCTTATGGCACAGCAGCTGCTGCTATTGTACCGTCTTTCCCAGGGCGAGCTTGTTCTCCCCTTTCCTCATAAAACAACCACCGAGGAGGCTCCGTTTCTAGCAAGTTTTGCAGCTTGAGGCCATGACACCTTTTCTCACTGTGGCTTTATTGCCAGCCCCAGGCACATCCATGAGCCAGATCCCTAGCAATTGCAGGGCTGGCTTTGAAATGAGATTCTGGGAGGAAGAAGTAGCACTTTCCACTTGCTCTCATCTTTTGCCTCTAGAAGAAAATAGTATGTCCTCATTTTGTGTGATACCTTCTCAGAGTTGAAATTAATCCTGAGCTATGAATGTGTGCATCTCATTTTTATTTATCTGAGAGGGCTTCATTTACCTCTTCCCCAGCAACCTGATCTGGAGAAAGGCCACTGTCCCACTCCCAGTCCTCTTGTGTCGCAAGAAGTGGTTGTATTGGTCATGCTTCTTCTCAAGGCCACAGTTGTCAGGTGTCCCTCATTCTTTCAGCTGTCCCTTACTACTACAGCATCAGTGTTTTATTTTTTTTTTATTTTTTAACCTTCTGTTCCCTTTCTGTACTCCCTCTCCCTGTTTGTTTGGGTTTCCATCCTCCCAGATAGGCATCTGGATCCTGCCCCAAATGTACCCTCAGGTCCTGTCTGTGCCTTCTGTCCATTATTTACCTTGGTTGCTTACAGATTTCATGGATATTTCCTGACCCGTTCCCTGCTGTTTCTTCTGGCGGAGTACTTCTGAAGCAGTCGCATGTTTCTTGCTGCCACTGCAATTGAAGGGGTTGCTATCTTTTAGTCCCATTTAAAGCAACGAGAGATGGTCCAGTCTGTGCAGGGGGTAACCTTATTTTAATACTAGTCATGGTGACTTCCTTGTAATGGCTGGCTTTTGGCATCCGTCCTATTGATTACGTGATGGGGTCGAATAAAAACAATGAATAATAGCTCTTCTAATATGCCTGAAGCGTAACGATGAAATTATGAGACTTGGCGAGTTTGCAGCAATGTTGATGGGTGCCAGACCTCTCGCCAAATATTTTTGTTTCCTTCCCCCATATTTCCCTGTGCCTTTATCTTATTTCCTTCCAACGAACCCGGAGCCCTTGTGAACTGCAAGTCAAGTTTCACACGAGGTCTGCCCAACAGCTTGGATCATAAATATAAAATCATTGTACAAGGCCTAATCTATTTTCAGAGGTACGTTTATGAGATAAAAATTACTTTAATCGCTGAAACGGCATTGTGTCATTTTTGGAAGGAAATGACAAGGAAGTAACTGTTATCAGGCCTATTTTCACCCGCCGTTAGCTTAGACTTAGCTCCGAGGTTGCTTGCCTTAACAGTTCCAGATTAGGTTGCCAATTAATATTGATTATTTGAAAAACAGTAGGTTGATGTATATTCTATTATTAATAGCTGTTAATGCATTTTATAATAGCAATCTGTTTTGCAGACATTTTCTGGTTGTTCTTTTTTAATGACTTGGCAGTGAAAACCCTAGTTTAACACATGCAGAACTACAGTAATTCGTTGAAGTATTTGTGGTTTTTTGCATTTTGGGTGTTTTTGTTGTTGTTTCTTCCTGGGAGTAACACTTGATTTTGATGAGACCAAACTGAGGCAAAGTCCAGGAATGATTTCTGCCTAAACTGGTACGTTGTGGTTTCTTCTTCTGTTAGTGCACATCAGTGCAAAACTCTTGCATCACTGCTAGATGAGTTTTAATAACTTCCTTTGACATTGGCTATGAATATTTTTGTCTCCACAGAAGCCATCTTAGAAAAACTTTCAAAATAAGAAAGCTAATTTGAATAAAACAGTAACAGGTATTTTGAATTCCTTTTCTTGTGTTATTTAGCTGTTTTGTCACGATGTGTGGAAAGTACCTGGAAAGCACAGGGAGAAAAATGGGAAATCTCTCATGCATAAGGAAAAGCCTCTAGATAACAAAGTTTGGGGTGGGGGAGAAAATATCTACGTAAATGTAGACATCAAGGTAAATGCTTTTTCCTTTTCTTTTTCTTCCAGAAAATTTGAATATTTTCACAATCTGATGTTGCAAGTTGTAAATGCTTAACACTTCTAAAAGAATAAATTACTTCAGTGCCTGAATGTGTAGGTAACTGTCAGCTTCAAAGGCTCAAGTGAGTTGGAAGGAATGTCTGGAGAACTCCGTGTAGGCAGGTACCAGGCAGAATATAGAAGGCAGGGGAATACATTCAGCTAATGTAACAGAGGCCTAGATGTAAGTGTATATATAAATTAAGACTAATCATGTTACGAAAAGTAAATTTCTGTGGTTCTGCTTTTAATGTAAAAGTGGAATACTCACTTCCCCCTCCCCATCTCTGTCACACTACGTTTCCCATGCTGCTTGTTATAAGAATTGTGTTGCTTCCGTAAATACTGAGATGGAAAATTAACCTATTTAATAATTTTCAAACTACCTTTACAAAAAAGGCCACCTTTTGCTGTAGAATATCCTCACTGGGAGCTGGCTGCTTCTGTAAGATATAAGTAACTTTGCACTCTTGACTAAGCAATTAAGAGAAACTAAAATCAGTACTGTAAAATGCACATTAAAGCTATAGGGCTAAGATGGAAAGAGCCATTTTAGCTTTTGCTTGAGAAGAGAACTGATCCGAAGTTCCCCTCGGAGTACGTAAAGCACAAACAAGATGGGGTATAGTTTAGCGTTGCAGCCTCTGGGATGTGTGCTGCCCGTCTTTCACCCCACCCCACCCAGGGAGCCAATGCAGGGTATTAAACCTGGCAAAACCACTAGCTCTGACTTCTCCTTGGGGTTATTTTCCTGACCCAAGTTCTCTGGGCTCCAGTGGGCATGCAGGCACGAGGGGAGCGTCAGGACAGCCCCTGAGGGTCGCAGCTGCCCCTTTTGGGGTGCGTGCCTGCCGGAGCAGGTCAGCAGGGTGACGTGGGCATCACCACTGCTGCTCACGGCTGTGCCCACCACCCTGGCCGGACGCACCCTTCGCTCTCCCTTCTCTGGTGTTGGTGCTGTGACTGGAGCCTGGAGGCACGGCGTGGGGAGCAAGTGCCCCTCTACCCGGTGAGCGCGCCGGGTACCGGCTCTGGGGCTGTGGGGCGGCCGCCAATTTCAGTGCTTGAAAATAGCGCTGGCAGCCAGGAACTTCTAACTGCAGCTCTGCTAATGACTAGTGTTGTGGTTTTGGGCAACTCCCTTGGTCCTCTATTAGTCAGCTCCCCTGTCAGTAAAAAGGGGGATGATACTCCTTTGTAACTTACTGTTGAAATGATTAATTATTGTGCTTCAGATGTCAATGTCCTGCCTTGGAGGAGGTCCTATGGAGAGACCTCTCAGCTTTTGTTAAGGAACTCTGGCTCCAAGAACACAACAAGTTGTGGGGACTGTTTGGTTGGTTTTGGTTTTGGTTTTTTTTTTTATTGTTTACATATGAAACAGATCAGATTGACTCTCGGTACTGAAGTGCTAACCACCACTACTGACCATTTGAATCTTGGACCTCTCACCTCCCCTTTTCCTTCCTCTCTGCAGCTCCTTTCTTGACTGTCCTCTCTTCCTATCAAACCTTTCCCAAGTGAATTCAAGACAGGGTGCCAGATAGAGTTAAAAGGGAAATTTTAACTGAGGCCAAAGGTGAAATCCTAGCAGTGAAGCTAAGGGTTTGCTGCCGGTGTAGTGAGATGGAGAAAAATTCTGCTTTTTTCTTCTGAAACCCATTCTGTGTGGAGGCTATGTAGCTTCTAGGCTCTGGCTTGGTTGCCAACCTGAGATGTGCCAGTAACTTGCTGTTTTTTTAAAAAAAAAAAAAAAAAAAAAAATTTAAAATAAAGTTGGGGGGAGCCCAGTGAGTGAAAAGTTGCAAAATTCACATATGAGATTAAACTAAACTTAATTTAAAAAACTCCTAGATATTTAAATTAAAGGAAAACACTAGTTAAGGTACCTAGGAAGAGCTGATGTGTCGAGGGGCTGAGGGCGTTCCCTAGGCCACCCATCCGGGTGTTGGGGTTGTATGGGGCAGGCAGCTGTCGGTGCTCCTGCTGGCTGGGTGTCTGTCCACAGCCCAAAAAGCAAAACCAGCCGTCACTCTCATTTACTCTCTGGTTGCCTTCTTGATGCTCAGCCAGCATGCCTTGGAATTACAGGAGCTGCTCATGACTCGTGGACTTCATAAACTCCAAGGAATGGGCTTTAGATTTAGAAAACATACTCTATGAAATACATTCATAGATTTCTGTCCCCAGAATGAGCCTCTGGCACTTGTTCATCCTGTCTTACTAGCTAGATCATGAACTCTCACTCGGTAATTTCTACAGTGAGTCCATAACTCCTATTGTTACTTTACAGATGCCTACTCCTGACTATAAATGACAGAAGGTGACATGTCCCAGTTGTAAATTACAGTAATTTCCCTCCAGAAGAATTTTAGGCAATTCTATTTTGTGCTATAGAAATTCTTATGTGCTTTGTTCACAACTGTAGTAGTAGTACAGTAAACTTTTTTTGTTTCTCTTTATCCATGGAGGGATGTAATATATCATCCCAGTGTTTTTTGCTTAATACTAGCCACTATGAGTTAAAAAGTGGAGAGAGGAAGACCTGGATATTGTAAACTTTGGTCCTCATACCTGCCATGAATGATTCTACTTGGGAATCACTTCATGTTCCTCGTTTAGCCACACAAAAATTTGAGTCTCCAGCACCAATTAACATTAGCTAGAGCAGCAGAACAGTGGATCGCAGTCTGTCCTGGAGCTCTGGGAAAGGCCTTGAATACCCTGAACTGAGGCTGTGGAGCACTCTGAAGACAAATGAATTTTGATTTTAATATTCCCCTGGTGTGTAGGGAGCAGCCGGTGCTTCTGAAGTGATGTACTCCAAGAGCCATACTGGTTGGAGTTACCTAAATGCAGAGGTCTGTATTTCCAAATGGGTAGCATTGCTGCAAAGTGGGGAAGATGTAAATGCCAGCGGAATTGTAGGGGGTTTTAGTCAGCTGGATGAGATAGAGGGTGGTTCATGTGGATACTGATTTTTGCAAGCTTGATGTCGATGAGTTTCTGAACATACTACACATCATATCAATCAACTGTAATTATGTACAGTCAGGCAGAGGAGACTAATTCTGAACTCTTCAAAAATTTTTCCTCTGCCTGACAGTATCTCTTTGGGGCCCAGTTTTGGCTAATGTATTCTTTATCTTCTGAGTAAATTTTGGTAGAAACATTTAGCCATTTTGTCGGTAAGTCACTGATAAACATTATCCTCTCTGATAAGCCAAATATGCAGACTTTAAAAACTCTCGATATAAGATGTATTTTCTGAATCTTTAGCTGTTCTTGTGGTATTTACTTTTCTGAAGTGAATAGACCAGAAATGCATGTCGCCCTTGCTGTTATTGTTCTTTAGATAATACTCTCCCTCCCTGCCTTGCCTTATACAAAATAATGTTCTTATCCGTCCAGAAGCTACATTTCCTTGCTTAGCTGCAGATTTGTGCAGGAAGTTTAGCGTCTAGATTGTGTCTGCCATGACCCTCAGTTTATTTTACAGGATTGTTGCCTTCCCAAATGCAATTCTCCAAGGGTAACTCTCGCAGCTCTTTTTTTATTCCTAGGAGTTTGTAACTCTGTGTTATTGCTGTATTAAAACCAGCTGTTGTTCAGATAAACCATACCTAACAAGAAATATACTTTACTAGAAGGTAACCGGATTCCATTTTTGCTTACCGTTGCTCCAGGTTTCATGTTCTGTGCAGATGACGAGAAGTGATTTCGTATTTTCTTTCAGATCCCTGGTAATGGCAGTGGACAGCATCCCATCAGGCCCTCAAAAAAACAAAGAAAAAATATGAGAGGAAGGGGGGTACATGATGTCATTAGAGATAACACAGGATTTTGAATCCCTAAATTGAACTTCTTGTGCTTTGCACTTTTGATTTGTGTGAACATAATTACAGCTTTGAATTCTTTCTTATTGCATGTATGTGGGGGAGTAGTTGTTTTGGTTTTGCTAAGTAGCATTTTTCTAGAGAATTGTATTCATACCACTTGTGTTCTTTTTTTGAAGGTAAAATTTAAGGTTGATACTTTTTTTTGGTCTAGTTCTTGTACGAGATTAAGTACCAGAAGTTGCACATTTACCATGAACTAATAGTCAAAAGGTACAGTCTCACACAGACTTGGCTAAAACTAAATGAATAGCTCTCCATTTCCTGTGGGTGGGGTTTTGTGTGTGTGTGCACTGCTTACCAATAAGGAATAGAGCAACTTTCCTTTTCTGTGATAGCTGTGTTGCCAACTTTTATACTGTTGAAGTAATTTTGTTAAACAGGAGGAAGAAAAAAGTTCATGAATTGTCAAAAGGAATTTGTCTACAAAGTGTGCCAACAGGGTTGGGTCTGTTTTTCCTCCTCCATTTTGTCAGGAGGTAAAAAAGCTTGTTGCTTTAGTACTTGCTTAGCCCTTTCCTTTCAAATACTGAGCCTTAACAGCGTACTGCTTTAATGATTTATTTTAACAATTGACTGTGAGCGTAGTATTTGAACACACCTCTTAGAGATTAAAAAAGGTCAAGACCTTCCATAGGGATGTTGTACACGGCCTCATTTCATGCAGATCACTGCCTGTTTCTGAAGTGACTTGAGCAAACTGCTTATGGCAGTGTGGGAAGCCTGGGGGAATGGAGTAATGGTACCCTCCCACCAAAGCCATCTTCTGATGGTTAGGGAACACTCTGGGTTTGGTCTACCAGTCATAGGCTCAGATTAGTTTTGTGCCTAATAAATAATTGCTAGTTTGAAAACTTGAGTGTTATTCTAATGTTTGCATGCTTTTTTTTTTTTTACACAAAGGACAAGTGTACACTCTCTAGCTCTTATCCTAGTCTGTGCTACTAAAAAGACAGGCAAATGAGTAGACTTGACTGTATCCTACTTAAAATTCCTCTGGACTCCCTGAATAGACAACTTGGAAGAACAAATTATCTCCTGTCCTTTTCCTCTCTGCTTTCTTCTGCTGGCTTGCAGCTTAAAATATCATCCCCTTTTGTAGCCTTAAGAGGGGGTGATGATGAAGTCTTCACTAGATGTGTTCTCTGAAGTTGAACAAGTTACACCATCGATCCCACTAACAAAGCTCAATTGCAGTAGTGCTGTCGGACACAATGCTAGGAGGGTATTGACTAAGCTTTTACTGGTTGAAAAACATAAAGAATGGGCTTGGGATGTCCCTGTGCAGCTTGCTGTTTAACTTTTTCCTTTGATGATCTTTTGGATGGAACCATGGTGCCTAGAAAACTTACCATTTTTACCAAGAGAGGCTGTTGGAGAGCCAGTGAAGGTTGCCTGTGTTATCTCTCTAGCAACTGATAAACGTGTGCTCCATGTGTCTCTTACTGGGAGACCAGCTGTTACTCCTCAGTTCTGGTTTGAGGGTTGGAGTCAGATGAGGGCGTGTTCTTGTTTCTCCAGTTTCCAGACACCATGTGAGGGAATGAAAGGGATGAGAAGACATGCTCTGAATACCCTAGTGAAGAGTGGAGTCTTGAGGATGCTTTGTGGCTGAAATTTTTGAGGTGAAAATTATTGTTTAATTTAGATTTTAGCAGGTTCTTAAGGGTCACCTGTAGGATAATCTGAAGTTGTGTCACTGGCTTCTGGTGAGATCTGTTACTGCATGAGGTTTGAGTAAAAGTAGTAATGGCCACTGTTCAGCAAAACCATAGCTGGCAGTGGTTCATGACAAGGTAGTATCTTGCATTATTGAAGTACTTGTTTTAAGAAAAGGAAGAGGGCTGTGTGACCAGATGTCATGTTGATGGATCCTGGTGCAAGAATCAAAACAAGTAATATTCTTTAGGCAGTAGTGAGTCATGTACAGTTAGGAGCTCCCATGCTGTCTGTCATGCAAGACAAATCCACGTTTGCGTAGCTTTCCACCTTTTCATACATGATTTTGGTTTCCACTACTGATTAAATTTGAAATTATTTCCTTATGTTTTCACGTGTTGCCATAATATTAAAGTGTTCATCCTTTTCTGGTTGCTTGTCCTCTTTTGTTTATGTTTATATTTACTTCTTAGTAAAGTAATACACTTTTATGTAATTGTGTAATAGTAGCTGAAGAATAGTTGAAGGAGAGAGACAGAAACTGACCGATGTTCTTTTTCTCTTGTTTAAAACAAATTGAGACTTACATGATATTTTACTATCGGTCTCTCCCTTATCCAGGGAAATTCTTTTTAAAGACCAGACCCTGAGATTATTCTTTTCATTTGGAAGGGGTTTTTTGCCTTCAGCCAGTGCAGCTGGTATTTGGTGCATAGAAACACAGCCATACAGGTTGCTGTTGGTGAGAATGTTGTTTGTATAAGTAGTTTCCTTAGCAGGTGATCAACTTCTTCCTTAATGATTTAATTACTTAATCTGAGGAAATCCTTGGGGGAAGAAAGATGTCTGGGAAGTTCTGCCAGAGACTTATATAGGTGTGGTAATAGAGGAGGGAAGGGACGGCTTCAGAAGAAGTTATATGTGGGGCAGAAAGTGCTGGAGCAAACATTGGCCAGAAATGCTCAAATACAGAATGAATTTGGGGAGGCGGGACACAAGTTCTGGTGGTTAGCCCAACAGCAAGTCACTTTAGCCTAAACATGCCTCTTGAGTTTCCACCTATTGAGATGAATTATAATATGTGCCTCAGAAGTACTGTGAAGGTGCTAAATTAATGCTTTCAGTGGAAGATCACAGGATGCTTTGAATAAAGCTTTACAAAGTGCACAGTGTTCTTACTATTAATACCAAATAGTTTGTGTGTATCTCTTAAATGACAAGGAAAATGAAATGTGCCAGATTTGTGAAGCTGAAGAAACATTTGCTTGTTATTTTGAAAGAGCTGGGAAGTGCAGATGGAGAAGGGAGGATTGAAATCTAGGTATGGAAGACAAAATCCCATGGATTGTCATCATGGACATGCTTCTGAAATCCTTCATCTTGCTTCTTCGTGTCTGTAAATCACCTTTGTAGGTGGCTGAGTGTTTCTGATCAGGGTGAGAGGGAAGATAGTGTTCACCAATGCAGAGTAATGCACAGCAGAGGAAGCTGCTGCTCAAACTCTTTATTTGAAGAAAATGTGACAAACCAGGAACTGCTGTAGTCCTTCTCTTAAATAGGAAATACATGCAACCACAAAAGACAAGCTCAGAGCTAAGTGACTGGCTGGAACCTATATTAGAAATCTGAAATTACAAGAAATGGTCTCTCGGCCTACTTTGCCATTTTGATCATACTTCAAAAGCTGAAAAAACGGACAATATGCAACCCTCCAGCAGAATAACAATCAACAGCTTTTAAGCTGCATGTCCCCAGTCGGGTTGTCCTTTCAAGAGATGCCTTTACTCTGGCTGGTGTCACTGAGATGCAGGCACAGGGGGAGAGAGATCTTTGCTGCCCTGTCCAAGCTGTCCCCAGCTGTGCAGTGTCTCTGTTTGCCTTGCCCAGGCTCGACTTCTCTACCACAGGCTTGATCTGGGCTTAGAAAAATCGCCTGATTCACTTGAAGCCAGCTCACACAGAATGGGAAAGATTCATGTCGTCTCAGATGACTGGAGCTTCTTGCTGTATTTGAGTTATTTTAGTTGGTAACAGTGAGGTGTGAACTTCCTGTGAGCAGGTGAGAAGTGAAAGCCCTGCCTCTACCTTGCCTGGGATACTAGCACACTCAGAAATGAGGAAACTGCTGCCCTTTTGTGTTTTGACCTCCATCACAAAGTCAAAAAACCCCCAAACTCCTCCTATTCAGAGAAATGAGTCCTCAGTTTGGCTATTTAGGAACAGCTACGTGATGATCAAGGCTTTCTTCTGATGGGCAAGTTGGCCATCATTTGTTAGTTCTGACCAATTAAACATTTTATTTTTAAATGTGCTCTGGTGGATGTGTTCTTAGCTAATCAGTTAAATATCCTAGGGAAGGTTTTGCGGCTAGTAATTAATTCTGGTAATTAATTCTGCTGTTGAACTAGTGTTCAGTAAATGGCTGCACTGGTTTTACTTAAGCAATGCTAACCTGAGGAGATGTGTTGAAACTCCTTTGACCTTTGTTAAAAAGTTAAAGCTCTATTAAACTTTAGCCTAGGAAAAGAACACCTTTAGGTCTACATTATAGTGTTTCCGTCCTCTAAATAAATCCATGTGGGCAGAGCAGTGCTGGGTAGTTGGGTCTGGCGTCTAGCCCCCTGCTTTTCATGGGAATCCTCTTATGCAGGCTTTATCATCAACTGACATCCAGCTCCGTTATGACGGTGGGTTCAGACTCTTCTGCCCCTGATCCTCTTTATGCATGCTACTTTTCCAGCATACCATTTCAATGCTGGTGCCATTCGTCTAAAAGATAAAGTTCTCTTACAATAGAAAAGCAAAATTAGTACAACTAAATTGGTACTTTTGTCTATAAATATTACTGTTATTTAATTATGATAGGAATCCTCCTGTTTGAGCTGAAAGGAAAAGCAGCACTATGTTCTGACAAGTTGTTCTGACTCAACTTCAATCATAGTTTTTTTCAATAGTCACTAAATGCTTTACTGTATATAAGAAACAAAACAAAAACATTTTTGCATTGGAAGAATGAGTATTTGATATGACAGCATAGAGCAAAAGTTTATTATGCATATACAGTTGAAATAAGTTAACTTGTTTAAACTCTATTGTAGACACAGTGCTCCTACATTTGAAAAAGTTTCATGACTCCATGTAACCATATCAACATGTTTCCATAGTTAATTTCCAGCCTACAATTGTATTATCTTTTGTCTAATGGAACATCATCATATTAAGTAAACTAATAACCATAATGTTAATGTTGCTGATGCTTTATTAGATACTACATTAAAAAAAAAAAACCAAAAACAAAAACAAACAAACAAACAAACAAAAAAAAAACAGCAAAACCCACAAAATAACAAACTACAATCCTGCATTCACTTAACCAGGATATGTTTTAACTCATTAAGCTTTTCTGTGAGGGGAAAGTAAAGGTTACTCTTAAGAATACTGTATCCAGTATTCAGAGTGGATTGGTATGCCATACTGGTGCTTTTGAGGATATCAAATACACATCCACTGCTCTTCAGCACTTTTCTGAGAAGAACAACACATTTTATACGGGGACTTTTGTCACATTCATGTATGTCTACATGTATGGAGTAAATAGAGAAATAAGGGCAGTGAGTATAAATGGGTGATGAGGCAATGTGATTATTTGGAAGGGGAAGGGAGAAGTAACTACAAGCCTTTAGCTGGTAGAACTGAGATAATTTTATTTCAAGATCACTGATAATTATACTGAACAAAGTTATTTCTTCTTAAATTTGAAAATGCCAACAAAAATCAGGAATATAGCAAGTAATGACATGTCCTTTGTCACACTGGGATTAATTTCCTTTTGGTATGAATTTATTTGAGTAGTATGAATGTTAGTACAGACCAGTCCACCTCTGTACTTTATGCAGGGGCAAGGGCTTGCTACATTATGGAGAGCAGTTTACATTGGAAGAGACCTGGGGTGATGGTGAAAAGCTAACAAAATACACAGTCCTTGCAGCACTACTAGAAGAATGGATACCATCTTTGGATGTGCAAGTCAAACATGTCCTGTAAGAATATACAGTATTTTACCAGTGTATGATGGCACGGGAACATTACTGGAATACGGAGTCCAGTTCTTACATGACTGCTTTAGAAAAAAAATGCTTTTTTAAAAAAAAAAAAAAAAGGCTGTAGAGAGCTGAGAGATCAGTTACAGTTGGAAAACCTGTTTTACTTTTAATTTATTTATTTTTAAATAGAAAACCTAGCATGCTTACTTTAAGTGGCTGAGTTGTGTTCTGCAAATATCTGTAGAGGAAAGGAAGTACAAAGCTCTTCAGTTTAGTAGAAGGAGGTGTAATGAGATTGAGTAGCTGAAAGTTGAAACCAGATTAATCTGGGCTAGTTGTAACACACAAATTATTAAATAGGATAAATTACTCGCTGAAACAACTCCCTTTGGATGTGCTGGATTCTTGATCACTTGCTTGTGAGTTAGAACTATGCTTTTAGCAAGGGAGATTATTGCTGAGGTATGTATGTTCTGGAGTTTCACAAGGAATATATCTGCATGTAGGTCTGTGGGAGGTAGATAGAGATCACCTAATGCTGTGAAATGGTGAACCCACCAAGCGTGGTGTTTGCGCTCGTATTTATTCCCAGTACTATCTCTAGCAGGCTGGTGGGGTTTTCTGATTTGTTGTTTCTTTTCTCTTTGACACATCTGCTGGTTTTTGATTCATTACTCAAAAGGGAGAAAACAGAGTTTAAGTCCTGCCTACCCATTCATGTGGCATCTGTAGTTAGAGCAGGGAGAATTCTGAGGGACTCTGGGGTTTTTTTCAGTAATTGTGGATTGGTGGGGTTTTTGTTTGTTGTTGGGTGGTTGGTTGGTTGGTTTTTCTAGGAAGATGAAAGGAGTCAGACAAATGAAGTTTTGCATCCATGCAGGTATCCTGCTGGTGTAAAGAACAGTACAAGTAGAATAGAGACAAAAATGAATTTATGATCAAGGTTTTTATGCAATTTTTGCTTGATCTTTTGTGAAATAGGTGAATTTGCATGGATCATAGAAAATGAAAAGTTAATGCACTAGGGACCCTCCACTGTTAGATAGGTTTTCCAAATTCATTCCATATCGGTAGCAACTGGACTTTTTTTTTTATCATGACTGTTTGCCCATATAAAATACAGGTTTTTCTTAATCTAACTTCAAATAGAGGCATGTTTCCATTGCTGTGTCAAACTTCTGGCACACTTTTTGCAATAAGTGTTGACGGAGGTCACACTTTGCCTCTTTGGGCCAGAGCAGAAGACACAAGGTAGTGCTGTGGAACACTGCTGCACCTGGGCAGTGGACCCAAATTGGCAAGTCAATATTAGTTACAGGGGTGAAAATAAAATTCACGTGTGTCATTTAATGTCTTAAAAACAAATGAATTCCACTTCTCGTCCCCACGGTGGCAATGCTTGTGTAGAAGTCTCTATCTAAATTGTGTTGTTGCAGAGACCTTTTCTGAGAATGAAGTGTTGTGTTTTAATGAAAATTCAGTGTACTTGTTGCATTTGCAGTGTTATGGCAGAGCTTTGTTTCACTAAGTATGGGGAGCTCTGTGAGGATGGTGGAGAAAATGCCAGCGTCTTCACTTCTGACACATATTGAGCATGAATTATTTATGCCACTTCATTGCAAATGGAGTGTTCTGTAGTATATCTGTAAATAATGAATTCTTTATGACAGGACATCTGTGTCTGTGGATCTTGTGTCACAGAACTGGTTTTCTAAATACACTTTACTATAAAATATCTACCCCTTTTCCCAGGCTGCCCTGTAATAAAGTACTTTTGTATTCCTGCTATATCTGTTATCTATTTTAACTCTGACTCATAAATGATATATGAATAGATACATATGTAAAAGTTTTTGTGCTGTTTGTTACAAGCTGATATGGTGTTAAGTTAATTTTATAATAAGTAGTTATCTTTATGTGTAAGTGTTCTGATTTTTGTGCTGTGTAAGTCAGGTTAGTGGAAGGCTTATGTGCCATATAAATCTTCTGAAGAGTACATATTTTTCTAAGACAGTACTTTCTGTTTGTGTTTTGTTTTGTTTTAAAATAATAAGAACTAGTTTCTGGTTATGGCACTGATTTGTGGAGATAATGAAAATGCTAAGTGCAGTGTGCAGTTCAAAATGGTCATATAAGAAATGGGGGACAATTGCCTGTTTGGCCCAGTATGTGACTTTGGGGCAAAGCGCTTCCCTTGCTTGTCTGTGCAGTTTGAGTAGGGCTCACTTGAAGATTTTATTTGTGTAGGACACTGCTACAGCGCATTCCCTAACGAGTCACTAGCGAAACTTCTCTGGCTCTTTAGGATAGTCAGTGGCAAAACTGAGTGTAAACTGCCTACCCTCTGCAAAATGTTAATACTGCCCTTTAAGCATCCCGCCTAGTTACTTTTTGCCACAGGGCTGTGGAAGAGGCTGTTTTACCCGCTCCTGCCTGCCATCTCCTGCGTGAGCGTGGGGAGAGTTTTGGTGGCGCAGGAGAAGCTGCCACTTTGGGGGACCGCAGATGCGTGTGGCCCACCAGTGGGTGACGGAAGGGGCTCGACTTTGCCTGTGCTGCCCCGACCCCCTTGTGCCACTGTCCGGTGAACCAAGCCACTGGAAAGACCAAAGTTGGAAAAATAATTTTCCACAAGGAAAAGGCTAGTTTGTCACCCAGCCTGTTTCAGTAGCCTCTTTTTCTGTGTGGTTCGTGGCTGGATGCTGCTGGCTTAGTGAGGGGGCAGCTGTCTGGGGTCAAGGCTGGGAGCTGTGTGGGGCAGATCAGCAGTGAAGCCCCGGGCAAGATGGGGGGCTGGCTGACCTGGCTGCTGGCCAGTATGGTCCAGAGGCAAGTCTGGAGTGGCTGTGGAGGGAGCAGCACCACTACCATTTTAGCCACGTTTGCCAAGCCGATGTGATACAGTGGCTACAGTGCCACATGGATGAGAAATGCGCCAGAAGGGAAAAATACTTTGGTTTTGGTCTGCTAAAAAACCTGAAGAAATCCTGTGTTTTTCATTTTACAGAGGATGGGGAGCCTTCCATTAAATTACCTCCTGCATCCCCTCCCTTGTCAGTGCATGGTGCTCAGGCAGCAGCGTGCCAGCCCGGTCCCCTCTTGTCCTCCCCTCACCCCCACCATTGCTCTTCCCCTTTTCTTTCCCCTCCCCGTAACTACTGTCAGAAACTTGGTACCAGTTACCAGTTTTGCAGCTAATGCACTAGTAAGCCTTTTTAATTCCCTCAAAAAGAGAAAGAAGTTTCTGCTGGGTGCCCACCTGCCCCTGCTCGGCGGCTGCCGTTGCCTAGCAGCCGGCGGGAGGCACGGGAGGAGCGGCTCGCCCCTCCTTCACTCATCTGCCAAGAGAAATGAGAAGACAGTTATTACTAGTTGGGCTGGTTAACATTTTTTTTTTTTTCCCCTCTGTCTCTCCCGCGCACACACACGCTCTCATACCTGCCTCTGCTCGGCAGTTTCTCACGAGCTGTGAAATGGAGTCTCCTGCATTCACGCACCCTCCGCTGTTCACAGGCTTACACGAAATAACGCAGTAACTGTCACGGGTGACTGCGAGGTCTTAGTCTGCAGCGTCGCAAGTGTACTTCATAGATGTTTTACCCTCTCTTGGAAGAGTGGGGTTGGTTAGATGCTTCAGCTGTCGAGGTCGTGGTTTTGCACACTGGTGTCTTTCTGAAGTTTTTTCCATTTTTAGTTGCAGGGTGCTCGGCGCTTCTCACCGCTTTTCCTCGCAGGCTCTGACAGAGTAGCTCTGCTCAATCCTCCTGCGGTAGCTGGAGACACCTCCAGATTTCAGCCAAACATTGTCACCTCTTCTGTTACCAGGACTGGTATAAAAGGATGCCTGCCCCTGAATTGGCCATACTGGTGCAGGGTGGTTGAGACCTTGGATGGAGCATGGGCTGTGACTGGGGAGGCTGAGGTATGTCTGGTTACTCTGAGGCTGCCCCAGGGAGCAAAAACGCCCTGAAAACACAGTGGGTAGCTAAGGATGGTGGCGTCTGTTAAACAGCCACAGTGCCTTTGATGCACATGAGGGATGGAGGTGTGCATCTCTGAAGGAGGATGGGTACCAAGATGTCATCTTGTAGAACTTCAGCTTTGTTCCAGCGGGGTTTCTGTAAACTTGAGCTGGAGAAGAAAGGATTAAGAATGCCTCTAACCCTTTGAGTAGCCAGTTAACTAGCTCAGCACTTATGTCTCCATAGTTTTAAGTGCCAGTGTAATGTAATGTCTCGGAGCAGAGGCTGTCCTCAAAGTGATACAGCTGTGAAGTCTCCAGTGCAGTGGGATCCTTCCTTGCTTCTTTCTCCTCTAAGAATGTTTATTTCTGATGGGCACCTCTGACTTCAGTGAAAGTAAATGATGCAAACAGAGAAACTGCTGGCTGTAACAGTCATAGGTCAGCCGGTTTCGTGTGTCATTATACTTTTCATTTTAATGGAGATTCCTAGATAGCCATGAACCTAGAGTCGGAGGAACAAGTGCATGATTTATATACAGAAATATAGCAGGTAGTGCTTGGATTTCCTTTTGAAAAGGCTAATTGTGTTAATTTGCTTGAGACACAATTATCTCAATGGGATTGATTTGCTTAATTAACTCGGGATGCCTGCAGGTTAAATAGTGAGTATAAGTAGAAGGACAGTGGGGAATGCATCACTAATGTTTGTATTGCAGAAGGATTGACTCATATGTAAATGAAGTGCTGCAAGCCTGCCAGGCTAACCTAGTTCTGGGGTGGTTTCTAGATGCAAAAAATCCCTCATGCTGTCATGCATAACACCAGGCTCATACACTCAGGAATAAGTTGGTGAAGAGTGTACACTGTAGTACTAATGGCAAAAATACCTTGTTCCTGTTAGAAATACTTTGCCTATGAGCACTTTTGTGAACACTGCAGAGGGATGGTGTCTGAAGGATGTGGTTTGTGCCGGACCACTGCTACGGCACTGCCCTGATGCAACCCAGCAGCTTCTTCAGTGTGTCAGCCCTCTCATGAGAAACCAGTTCAATTTCTTGTTCCAAACATTGCAAAGGCCACTTCTGAACAGCGAGCGCAACTACCCTATATCTAGCATCCTTAGGCTGAATCCTCGTAACAAAGCTTTAGATGTTCCCTTGTTCCCGGCTTCCTCTGCCTTACTGTGTGGCCGTAACACTCGACACTTCTGCAGAGGATTAGATACCTCAGTGGACCAGTTCTGCACCCTCCATGTGTGTCCTTTGCCTGCTGTTTATGAGGGCCGTACCTGATACTTTATCATGTCCTTTGTCCTAAGGTGGACAGCTGTGTTCAAGTCACAAAGAGAAAATTCCGAGCCTTTTCTGTTAGTTTGTTCCTGTACAGTGAAAAATCTTACATCCTGCAAATACAGAGAGGACAGGCAGGTGTTTCTGATCTTTCCCCTACCTAAAGTAAATTACTCGTTATAAGCTATATAAAACCGTAGTCTTTCCCTAAAACTTTCCAAAGTTTTTGTCATAGCTTGTGGCCAAATATTGTGCAAACTGAGCACTGAATTGAAATTAAAAAAGAACAACAGAGCTCTGCCACAGAACCAAACCAAATAAACAAACAAACATTTCCTTTTAGCAGCTTTAAGTGTATTGCTGTTTCAAAGATGCCCTTGCTTCTGCATGAGGAGAGTGTATAGGAGCATTGTAGTCTTTTCCACAATCCTTTTCTTTATATCCTTTATAATTTATACATCTCCTGTTAGTGTGGTTGCTTCAAACTTCTCCATCTTTCTGTACAGAAATCTGTCTTTGTCCTGAATTATTCTTGTCCCCATTTTCTGAACCTTTTACTACATCTGCTATCTCAAGAAGAGATTAGATGATATGAGCTGAACGCAGTACTCTGATGGAGAACACGCTTCTGATTTATGCTACGTCACAACAGTGCTGTTGGTCTTATCCTTTAGATAATCATGTGTGTTCTTTTGTCTTTAAAAATGGGGAAAAAAATAATATTTCTAAGTTGTATCTTTGCATATCTAGCAGTGTTTTTCACTTATTTGCTGAAGACTTGATTCAAATATTGAGTTACTCCAGAACTGTTACATCCAACAATCAGTTTTGAGTGCTTCACATTTTTCATTTAAATGCACTTTGCTTTTTATTGATCTGCAGTGGATTTAATTTGCCCCTTGGCCTGGCCTTGCATGGTTCATCTGGAATTCTTTCCAGTCTTCTCTGGTTTTGACCAACTGTAAATAATTTTGTCATCTGTGGATTTTAGCAGTTCAAGTTTTTTGAGGGGAGAGGAGAGGAAGTGTTGCCTTCATGTCTTTCCAGTTCGTTCAAGAATATATGAAACATTGCTGTCCCAGTATAGAGCTGAGGGCATCCCTCCCTTGATTATTTTTTTTTGCCTTATTGAAAGCTGTTTCTTTTGTTCTAATATATTTTCTGTGTCTCTCTGCTGCTTTCTAATCTGCATAAATGCTGTCCCTAATAAACCTAAATTTTCTTAGCAGTGTAAAAGGATTTTGTCAAATATTGTTTGCAAGTCCAATTCCCAGCCTTTTAAAATCCATACTTATGTTGACAAGCCAAAAATACTCACGAACAGCAAGGAGAAAAGTATGGAAGTGTGTATCTGTTGGAGAAACTAGTCTTGGAAAATTGTATCCTGTTAGAAATACTTGAATTATGTGCACCAAGTCTGTAGCAATTCCACCTTCAGGACACAGTTGCTCCAGCCTTTGTTTTCATTGCTTGTTGTTATATCCTAATGCTTTATTATGATCAGTCTGTTTTGAGTGCAGAGAACTGTGTCTCTGCCAGACTATTTCCAATGACAGTAATCGTCCTGTCATATTACTTGTCTATCTGAAGGAAGTTTGTGGTCTGGGTTTAGGGAGGGGGTTTTGGTTCTCGTAGCAGGTCCCTCAGCTCTTCCACCCCTGCCTTCTGCTGAAAGATTCCCTTTCCATACATGCCACTTGAAGTCAGGACACCTACATATGTTTTAGACTGCTTATGAAAATAATGGAGCCCTAGAAGAAATGTCACACTTCTTCCATCTTGCTGTGTCAGCCCAATGAGTGCTGTTACTGTGTTGTCAAGGCAGAGACTTCAGCCCTTCTGACATTGGACATAGATGCTGTTTTGCCCTACTCTCCTGCCTGTAAAGTGGGGTTTGCCAGGCCTTCAACTAGAACTAAGTTTACCGAGTCATGGCAGTTAAACTTTTTCAAGTAAATACTACAAAGGAAAGTGGTAGGGAGCCCTTGTAACTCGCATCAGTGATCTCCCAACATTTGTGGTTGTTAGAATGGGTTTGATTCCCCTTTGCCCATTCTGTTTGGGTTAAAGATGTCAGCATCTGAGGATGATTTGAGATCTGTTGAAGGAAACATTATGAAGAACTTCCCTAAAGTTTCTTAGAAGCTCAGGAGTTAAGGAATAGTAGCATTTCTTCCCAAGACACAATTTCTGACCCAGTTATGTATATTTCACTTCGTTGGTGTAAATCAATTTTGGTTCTGCCTTAAAACCACTGTGGGAAGAGGTCTTTTTACAGGATTTGGGTGTTTTTTTGTTTGTTTGGTTGGTTTTTTGTTTTGTTTTGTTTTCTTTTTGTTTTTTTGTTTTGTTTGTTTTTTTAGTTTTTTTTTTTTAATCTGTTACAGTACAGAAGCATTAAATAACTTATTCTTTCCAGTCCATGGTTTCCCCTGAGAAAAAGTGAATACACCTCCTCAGAGGCACTTTGAAAATGATGCTACACAAATGTGCAGGGATGCGCACACACAACCAAAGAGCACTGTGAGTTCAACTTTGAAAGCCTGGGGTGGTGAGGGGGCAAGACACTGGAGGAAGCACAGTAAACTGGCCTGACTGGAGACTGACTGACACTGTATATTCAACTTAAGAAATCGTGAAGTACCGTGCTTTTGTAATGTACATACTTCATGTGTTCAAAAGCGTACTCAGACATATTCAAAATACATTTTGCCCATGCATGTTATTTCTAAATTACAAATCCCTCATGCAGAAAAGATGCAGCATGCTGTTCTACAAAATTACAAGAAAGTTTCTTCCAAACTTTGCAGGATGGTTAACTAGAGCAGTTCTAGGCATTTTGTTCCTGTATATTATCTTCAATTGGGAGAACATATTGCTACAGTTGGTGCATTCAGTGGCCTCGCAGATTTCTTAAAGGTAGGTTCAGAAATTTGTATAATAGATTATAGTAGATCAGGATAGGCCAGGTAAGGAAAACTGGTTATGAAAGTCATGTTAGGCGCTTCAGAGGAAGTTAAATTTAAATGAAAATTGCTACTTCTGTTGGAGTGGACCCTTACAGGAATGCAAACTGAGTAATACAACTAGATGGAGAAGCAGGTTGCGTGTGCTGCAGGGACTGCTTGGGACGAGGCAGTACTGGTATGACAAATAGCAAAGGGAGCTGGAGATGGACTAAGGAGTATGGTGATTCGAATTCTGGGTTTATTTTTAAAAAGTACTCCAAGACGATGCTGTGAGACTGTCAAGAACCACCAAGGATGTGAATGAAAAACTAGAAAAGACATCAGGTAGAGAAAAACCGCCAGAGAACAAGGATGGTCTGGAAAAGGTTCAAGCAAAATGCTTTTGGCTTTCGATATAACAAAGGCTATACGTTGCTACTTTTGAAGTAAGCCATGCCCCAACTGTCTTTTTACTGCAGAAATGCCTTTTTTCCTCTGTGGTATTTTAGAAAGCCACATCTTCAAGTAAAATTGATTTTGACTTGCTTTTGTCTTTATATTGTTGACATTGAGTTACCTGCTTACTGGATATATGCTTGTCGTGCAGGCCACCTAAGCTGCCACCAAGGGATGGTATCCTTGAAGGATGTTTTCCATGTGGTCCTAAAAATAATACATTCTGAAATGGAAAATACGTTTCTCCGTATTATTTTATAAGATTGAAATCTTTTTCCTTTGTTGCCCTCACTGAAGTGTGGAAAATAGGCTGACTGAAAGGCTGACTATCAAATTAAGTTTGTGCATGTTTTAAATAACTTTTCACATTGAATCTCTTGAGATTTTTATCCCTGTATCTGCAGAAATGTCAGTGAAATTTATCTTAGTCCAAGATTTTACCAGGGCGAAATCTCAAAAATGTATGCATTTATTCTCTTCACCCTCTTTTTTTCCAGTTCTGCACCAAGTTGTGCCTCTTTTCCCTTCCCTCGAGTGTCCTTTCCTGATGCTACTTGCCCAGATGAGTTTAGGTTTGGGAGGCACATCTGCTTCTATCAGCCAGCTGTTACGCTCCTCTGCATGTGTATGGATTTCTGTTTGCCATAAACGAACTTGTTTATCGTGGCTGATTTGTAGAGACTGGAGGAGCTTCTTAGCACTACATAATATTCTGTGCAAGGGGAGGTGGTTACAGTTAGGAATAACTAGTTCATAAAGTAGGACAAAGCTGTTTTTACAGGAAAACTTGCTCTATTTTGCATGTTTCTTTTGAGTGATGAGTGGAAAAAAAAAATCATGATTTTTGCTCTTAATTCTGTGAATTCCTGTAATGTTCATAAAAAAATGTGATTAGAATTTACAAGATTATTGCAGGATTATGCAATGGTCCCATATCTGTGAGCAGTTCAGGGAGAAAAAGTCACTGCTACTTGTACTGTCACTTAAATATGATATGAGAGAGAGACACTTCCCTCCCCTGCTTCCTGCCTCCTTTTATGTTCTTTGCAATGTGAATATACTAACATCTATTTGAAAGTTATTTTTGTCACCTAGGCTTTCTCCTTCACGTCTACCTCAAAAGCAATGCATGCGTCTTGGCGGCATGTGTTAGTTTAATCTAAGGAAGAGCAAAACTCGTTCAGATGACAGCAAAAGCAGGAACAATTGTTTGCCCAAGAAGATGATGGCATGCATTTGTTTATCTCACCTTTAAGGTGTTTGGTAATCACTTTTTCCCAGATCCCAAAGATAATTTCCTAGGAGATAGTAGTTAATAGATGCAAATACTGTGTGTATTATACTCGAATCAGTCACCTTGTGCTACAACAAAGGAAGAGAAAGAAAATGGATAGTGGTCCTTGTTCTGCAGTGTGTTGAGGGCCCTTGACTTGCCCTGAGGCAAATAAACAAAGTGGAAAGTGGATAGATACAATAGAGTAGAAATTATCTTCTTTTTTTTTTTTTTTTTTTTTTTTTTTTTTTTTCCCCTCAGTGCCTCACCACTTCTGGTTTTACATAGATGTGATGGAACTGTTGTTTTTGAGTGTTAAATAATATACATACTTACATAAGAACAAGCTCTATCCCTTTTTTGTGGGAGTGGTACTGTGTGTGAGGAGGTTTGTTTTTTTTTGTTTTTTTTTTTTTCTCCCAGACACACATGACAGCAGCTTTAAGGGCTTCTGAGATTCTTGCAAAATTTCTTCCTTACGGTGCTGTCCAGTGGGAAAGGCTGGCTGCTCGGTGGCTTGCACGTGGTGTGGGAGGTGCAGCTTGGGCATTAGCTACGTGCTGTTCGGCTTTTGCTGCCACGGTGGTCTAATAGCACACGCGGCACTTTGGTACGTTTGGCGGTCATTCTGATTTAGGTGGTTCTTGGGTGGTTTGGTGTGGGTGGGCAGCTCAATGTGTTTGGGGGGTTTTCAGCTGGGTGGGTGGGTTTGGTGGGTTTTAGTGTTAAATACAGTTCCAGAGGTGGTTGTCTCGTGGTTCTCCAGCATAACAGTGCAGCAGTATTGGATCTTTGCTGTTTGCCTTGCAGAAAGTTTTTCCCTCTTCTGTGTTTTGTAGCATTGGACCTGCCTCATCGCAGCCTGCTTTCTTGTAACCTTGTCTTCGTTAGCAATGCCTTGTAGCCTGTCTACAAACCGAATGATGTCTGATCCCTAAAAAGCCAATACTGGTTACTTATAAAAAAGGTTTAACTGAACTTAATGCTGTTGCAATTTATGATACAAATTGCAAAAGACAGAGGTATCAATAATGGAATGTTCTGAGTTGTCCTAAGTTTAGTCTTCTGACAAGATCAGCTAATTTAATTAGGTTCCTGACTTCATTAGGCCCCTTCGCAGTCATTAGAGACAGAGGGTCTTTTCTTTAGGGCAGCTCATCACGAACTGAATTTCAGTGCTCTGGATTACCTTATTTTCTGGAAACTTCCCCCCACCCCCCCCTTTTTTTTTTTTTAATTGCCTGTATAGGAAACCTGGAGAGATGAGCCAACCAAGGTGGCGGTGGTGTCAGTTGTACCCACAGTTGTCAAGTGGGACATCTTTGGAGGGCGATGGTGAAGGCATTGGTCTGAAGTCCTGCTTAAATAGTTTGCCCAGCGCAAAATACTTTTTACAGCGTTGAAGGAATGCTTACTTCTTGAAGAAATTGATATACCTGCGTTTCTTACTTTTCTAAATGCAGCAGGCCTTTGTGAATTGATAGAGATACAAGATCAGCGTCTGAATTTCCTCACTGTTAAGAGCAAAATACAAATTGAAACTACCCGTAGTCAAATGGGTTGCAGAAAGTAACACACATCATTTACTCCTTTCAGTGAAGTGCTTGCTACCATATGAGCATCTGTATACAGACAGATCCCTCCTGTGCTGGTAACAGCTGTTGATAGGCATTTTCTGTGATAATAGAAACTGCTTCAAAACAATCTGCCAAACAGAAACCCCAAATGCTCTTGTAGGTATTTCTTTCCTAACTGAACTGATAAGCGGGAGAGAAGAGCATTTGAGAGAGTACGTGAATGATGCAACCTTGAGAATTTGAAAAGATGGAAAATTTTGTATCTGGCATGATCTGGAAAAGTGCTGTTAAACTGGACAGAATTTATTTTGTTGCCTTTTTATAAAAATGAAGTTAAAAAATACTGTAGGTGTTTTCCCCCTATGATGTTACATTTTTGAGTAAAAGTGTAACAACTTAGGGCTAGTAACTGGCTGGTGGAAGCTTAGTCTGTATGAGTCTGTCCTCATAGGGAAATGTTGGGAGAAATACTGTGGTGCGAGTCTGTGTGACTCCTTTTACTGAACGAGCTGTTTATTACTGGAGTTGGTTGTTTATGGCTATAAACTGTAATCTGAGGGGGAGAAGGCAGGAACAGCACCAGCCTGTGCTGTTGTCATGTCTGAGGAGTGTATGGTATCATCTGTGGGGGGGCTGTGCCTTAACCCCCTCGCCAAACTGAGTTCAGTGGCAAATTTGAGGAGTTTGGTGGTCGAACATGCAAGTCTTTGGTGAACCTGCTATGGCTTCAGGGAGACATTTCAGCCCTTGTTGGGAGACCTTCATTGCATGTCTCTTGTGTACACTAGTTTCTCCCACACGTGCATCTTTCCACTTGTCTCTCCCACTCCCCCCGTTCACCTCCTGTAAGCTGCTTTAGGTGAGAGTAGTGGAAACGAGGCTGCCTGGACAGACCCCAGTGTTGCCTCTTAGGGCTCTTCTTTACTCTGTCTGAAATCAGTAAATGTGGACTTGCTGAGCAGAAAAGACAGATTTCTATCTCTAGTGGCCAATTTTTGGTTTTGAGGGTGGAGCAAATAGGTTTAACTTTATATTTTGATCAAATGTATATTTAAATTACTATTAAAATGATATCTTAGGAAAAGTGTTCATATATTTATGGAGAAAAGAGCTATTTTAGGTAGTTATTTGAGGTAAATGTACTTGTCAAAGAATTTATTATTTGAGTCGTGTGGTCTTTCTGAATGCATTTGACATGATCGTTATTCACTTGTACCATTTGTTTCCTGTCTCATTATATAAGTTAGCAAACCACTCTAGGGTTACCTTTACTTTTATTTGCATTAGAAATTGCACCATGAAAAATGTTCTCGTTGGGTTGCCTGCTGCTGAGCCAAGAGCTGTAAATAAAGTGGTTTCTAATTGAAATACAGGAGAACCACAGAACCATTATAATTAATGTACCCTCTGGTTTTTCTCTTTCTCTCTTTTTTTTTTTTTTTTTTTTTTTTTTTCCCTCCTGATACTACCACATATCTTTTTTTCATAAAGTGAACCAAGTTTCTCTTCCTCCCAGTTATGCTTAACTAGAAATAGTGAATTCTTGCTGAACCAAGTGCTCCAGACCTCTGTTTTACATGTATAGCCTTCTGCTGGTGTGCCTACCTCTGATGCTGTTAGCGTTTCTGTACACTTTTCTGGGTAAGTGAACAGTGCTAGGAAGAATACCTGAGGCTACTTTTTGGCCTGTTTTGTAATTAAAAAAAAAAAAAAAAAAAAAGACTTATGGAGGAGAACACTTCTAGATAGAAGTAAGGAAAAGGTATTTTGTGGGAAAGAATCCATGTGAGCATCTTGTGATCTGCAGGCAGATGTTACTGAGAAGTGGTTTTCTGCTTTTGACTGGGAGGGTGGGCACATTTTGCCACTCGTGTTTTAATGGAATACTCCATCTGCTGTCTAGCCAAATCTCTTTCTGAACATGAAAGTTTTGTGCCAAATGTAACATCAAATTGAGAGAAGAGAGGTGGGGTGTTTTCTTCAGTACTCCATAAATGTTAAAACCTAGTGTGTCTGAGAGGGTGGGCAAATCCAGATCTTTTTGTGTATCTTGTTCTTTGGTTATTTTAGAACAGCAAATACATGTAATTCCAGTTGATTGCTAATTTGGAAACTCATAGGCATGTATTCTTTTTATCTGTTAACAACTATTTTGTTGGGTTTATAGATAACTAATTTTATATTATCTGGTTTATTCATAGAGTTCTCATCACAGACTACCTAATGTGCTGTATTCCTGCCTCTTGTGATGGATGTTATTTTTACCCTTTTTGCAAAGGCTGGTGCCATGCCACTAAATAGATTTAATTTTTTTTCCTTCCAGTGTTAAGGAGATGCAGTGAATATGTCATCCATTCTTAAGATTCAGAATTCATAATACTCATGTACTTTTCTCTAAACAGCTGCAGTTATAATTTTTAATTTTCTGATTCTGTTTATTGACATGGTACTTTTTTGTTCAGATATGACAGTCATGAATCATTTGGCAAGTTATTTGATTCACATGGATGATTCTTCATTTTTTTTTAGAGCACTCAGGGGTGAGGGGGAGAACATTTTTCTTACTGCTTCGCCAGATTTAGGAATATGAGCTACGAGGATCTTTGCTTCCCCCTGCTTATTAGAAACAAAGCAGATGCTAACAGCCCTGTGAAGGCAGAACTGGCCATTTATGGTGACCCTTTAGGCATGGGAATGGAGTGAAAAGCTTGAATTGTGTCAGTATTTTCCATCTTACCTAAAGTCTTTCAGTTTAGGACTTTTTAGTGGGTTCATGTCTTTTGTAAATTGTGACATTCTCAAGTCCAGAGCAAGTTCCTTCTGATACTAACCTGACACTCAGGGGACAATATGTCTTAGGATATGGCTAAAATGAAAATAGGAAAGAGCATACTGTCTTGCTAACGATACTGTTTTTATTGAGCGTCATCTTTTTGTTAAAAGCCTACAAGAAGATGAGAAATAGAAGTGAGATCTAGAAGAAGTAGGTGATGGTGATTTAAAGTACCTGAAAACGTTCAGGTAACATGAACCAGAAGCCTCTTGCTGACTTGGTATCTTATGCTTGGGGACATATAAAATGTGCCAGACTCTTGCTCGCGTGAAAGATCTAAACCTCAGACAGCAGACCAGTTAAGTCATGTCCACAGAGTTATGCTACCACTTTTTCCTCAGGTTAAATGGACTGTGTAACCCCCTAAAGAAGTGAAAATAGTGATCAACCACAGGTTGTAGAGTTTAGCTCTATGTCTGTTACTGGTGGAGAAGTTGCACAGACTGCACTCACTGTTCTTTGCGCTTTGAAAAGGATGAAGACCTGTGAGCATTTCCAAATCTCATCTTCCCCAAGAAACTCAGCAGAAGCCTCAAATTAGAGAGGTTTAAGGTTTATCCATCTCAAGATCTTATGGCTTAAGTAGTCCTATGTTGTCCAGAGAAAATTACTAGTAATGTATGTTCTATGATAAGAAACACCTTTCAGTTACAGGCATCATAGTTCAGACTACTGAATAAATCATCAGAATCTCATCTTCAGGTTCTCCTGACAGGAACTGGCATATCTGTTGGAAATAAGGATATAGTCATTTATTGGATGGATCTCTAGGACCACGGTCTGTAATTGTACCCTGGTTTGCTGGTGGACATCAAGAGGCATCGCCGCCTGCCTCAGCAGTGCCTGCTTTTAGTTGTGCACAAGGAACAGAGAGATGTTTTTCTTCTTATACAAATACAGGAAGATCGTCTGCATTCATTTTCAGCTCCTGATGTATTTGTGGCATGTAACAGGTCACGTCTGAAAGGAGAACACCAAAAGTCATCTGAATGGAAGAGTAGCTTTTGCTGGTACACCAGGAGCAAAAAAGAGAAGGCGTGAGCTGGCTAGAAGTAAGGCACACCAGACTGGCACTCCTCTGTTTTCAACAATTCTTTGCATTGTGCAAACCCACTGTAATAGTATTTGAGAAAAGACTGTTACCTTATCTGAAAGAGATCTGAAAGATCTTTTAACTTGAAAGAGGGTAGATTTAGATTAGATATTAGGAAGAAATTCTCCACTGTGAGGGTGGTGAGACACTGGCCCAGGGTGCCCAGAGCAGCTGTGGCTGCCCCCTCCCTGGAAGGGTTCAAGGCCAGGTTGGACGGGGCTGGGAGCACCCTGGGCTGGGGGAAGGTGTCCCTGCACATGGTAGGGGGGTTGGAACGAGATGAACTTTAAGGTCCCTTCCAACCCAAACCATTCTATGATCTGTGTGTCAGTGGACTGACTCAAGAGTAGGTCTCAGGGGAGCGATGGCTCAGACTTGCAGGGCTTCAGACAGTGTCGGAAAGTTTGATAATTCAATCATAGGTTTCCGTGTGATGGAAGATGACTTTATAACCATCCGACTTTCTGGAAAGGGCAGAAGATCTCAAAGAAACGGGGCGTTATGGATAGTCCATTGAGACCTTTTCAGCCTTGCAGAACTCGGTGCCTGGAGTTAACGAGATGACAACTGAAACTTTCAGTGTGCAAAGGAACTTCAGTCCACTATTGACTCTAGACCTGGGTAAAACTCTTACACAGAAGATGAAAAGAGAAATGCAGCATTTGAGATAGCTAGGGATTGCTGGAAAATATACCAGCAGGACAGTATGGGACCACATAGACTTATCAGTCCTGCATTGCCAGAAACATTAATGTAGGGGAAGATGAGCTAAAGAATGCCTTAAGGTTTTTCTGTCAGATGAACTTCTTCCAGGCCAATGCACTGTAGGAAAACTAAAATGAAAATCAAATCTGTAACAAGGATCTCAATACTTCAAAAATAAAATTTAAAAATTTAGGTTTAATCCACTCTTCACTTTTTGAAGATAATCTTTAGACATTCGTGTTGTTACATTATCTAGTACATCATCTGATACACAGACTTTTTCCTGTAGTTTGAATTTCCAGTTCCGGAATGCCAAGAACATGGCAGAAAACAGTACTCTTGATTATCTTTTGTCTCATGCAGTTACTTCTTATCCAGAAGGCTTGTCTCTGAATCTTCCATAAAGACAATTTGATTTAAATAAAAAAAAAAATTGTTTTAGGTAAGACCATTGCTTATTAAAAAAGAAAGCATTGTTTTGCACAAGACAAAATCACATTACTGTTCTGGACTGATTCTTGGCATCTGAAGGAGAACAAATGTTTGTACATTAGGTATTTGGAGGCAATTTTAAATCATATGTGCAGTACCTTCATTATATATTATCCATCCTTCTTACTGTCTTTTAACTGAAGCATGGTAATAAGTCTCCACTGCCAGATAAAGGAACAAATGTGAGGTTGTACATACATCGGACAAAATTCTTTAATAATATTGTAACCCTCCCATGACGTCTCTACTTAAGATCTTTGTCAGATGAGACTGCTATTTGAACACCTACCTTACGTTCATGCCAGTTGATGCTTTCTTCCTTTGGATATAGTCTTGAGGGAAGGTTGTTTTGGAATGCCCCAGTGCTGCGCTGGGTTCAGTCACCATGTGCCGACTGCCAGCCTTGCTGGTGGTGAGGGTGAGTCCTGGCTCCCAAGTAGTGCAGTGTAGTACATGTGACTGGTATGGCTTTTAAAGAGAATTCTTTTATTTTTCAGTAGTAATATATCAATTTTCAAGAGGAATAACTTTATATCAGATTTCAGTATCAGCATTCAGTAACAACTGTTCAATTCAGTATTCAAAAAATTCCAGTGTGATGCCTTTCTTGTGCTACTGTGACTTAAATCAGTGCTAAGAAAAACACCAACCAAGCACCACCACCCCCCCTCCCCAACAACCCCGCCACTCTAAAGAGAAAGTTTTGTAGCGTGCACCTAAGTTAAGGACCATGAGGTTTGACCAAGAGGAATAATGCACTTTTCCTTAACGTGAATCTAGTGTTGTGCTGTTGGGGACGAGTGCGGGAAAACAAGGGCAAGGCTTAGCATCTCCTCAAGCACTTCAGGCCACACAGTGGTAACGCCAGCCTCTGCTCCACAAGTCTGCTACCACACTTTGAGTGGGAATATTTTTCATCGTGCGGTTTTTGGAGACTTGTGCCCCTGTTCTACCTTCCCTTATGTCTGGCTGTGTTGAAGCTTTGGGGAGATCTTTAGCTGCTTACTCTGGGTAAGAGAGGCTGAAGCCTGCTCAGGTCTGGCTGGTATTGCATGAGCTGCTTTTGCTTCTGACTTGCTCAGCACGTTCACAATGTCTCCCACCTTTCATTTCTGCTGCAGTTGTTTTTACCTTCTGTTTTAATTGTGTTTTTTGAATCGACTTAGAATTACTCCTCCCTCCCCTTCTACAGCCCCAAGTTATGTTTGCTGGTATTTGCGGTCATGAGGGTTAGAAATGTCATTATCGGTTGCATATTTCTGTCATGAAGAAGTCCACAGTTGTAACTAAAAATACCTGAGGTTCGTGGCATTACTTTTCAATCCTCTGGTCACGTTCCTTGTAGCCACTGTTCCTTGGGCAGTTCCCAAGGATGCATCAGTGCCTAGGTTAGCATCCATCCTGCTCAGAGTTACAAATCACTTTTCCAGTCAGATGTCTCAAGTAGATACTCCAGAGAGACTTGAATCTGCTGTAAGTGAAAAGTGAACAGAAGGGAAACCACGAGTGTGTCAGCACCACCATCTTCTTTCCAGAATCCTGTGATAAATCAGATAACACTGTTCTGAGAATTGCTTGCTTACTAATTATTGAAAAAACATTACCTTTTCTTTGTGTCTGTAATTAGCATTTCAGCTTGAGTCTAGGGCTTGATGATAAATGAGCCTTGTATGCCATAGGTTCAGTAAATAATGAAAAACTGAAGTCTGTGTTTGCCTACTCTCTTCCTCCATAAAACAAACAAAACTGAGCTGATCTCTAAGTAGAAATGGTGTCAGAAATGATGTGGTCTAAAGGAGGAGGTTGTTTTTATTTTTATTTCTCCATTTCCTCATCGGGTGGCTCACAGTACATGTAAACAATGCAATAAATAAATACTCTAAGTCCAAGCTTAGCTAAGATAACCATGGAAAATCCTTTCATGCATTTCTAAATCAGAGGATAAAAATGCATCTCCTACAGACTAGTAGGAGAATTATAGAGCAAGTCTTTAAAAGCATGATCTGGAGCAGCCTAGATTTCCAGATAGCACACTCTGAAACTTAATATCCATATAAAACAATTGATGAAAAATGTTGATGTAAAAACATTGTGTATCCATTTGAGATAACAGTCTTTTAGAGAGAGAGAGAAGAGGCTGAAAAGCTAAGGCAAGCTCTGTGAAGTGGCACTGAGGTTCTGTCTGCTGCGCTGGCTTATGGAGTTTGAGACTCAGAACTTGATACGTGGGCATCTGAACAACACCGTGTCTGAATGCAAGACTTGTCTGAGCAGAATTTATGCTAGGCGTGTTATCTAGTTTGTTTAAAGATAGGAGCTTATTCTGAAGATGTTGGAGATCTTTTGCAGACTGTTCAGAGAGATAATTCATAGAGGCTTCTCTAAATGACAGCAGATGGGAAATCACAGATTTTAGCAGAAGTGTGATGTCTCAAGAAGAGAAAGAGAAACCGGTGAGCAGACTGTGGAAGGTTATTCCAGAGGGGAACCTCAACAGCTCGAGTAAACAGGACTTCAGAATATGTCCACTGCTACCTCCTAGCAACCAAAACTTTTATGAGGTTCAGTTGGCACAGATCCACTTGCTTGGAGGGTGATCATGCATAATTCATGCTACATTCAGGTCACTGTGACCTCAGCGAAAGTTGGGACTTGAAATGAGAGATGATCCTTGGGCTCTCTGTTGCTGAGCCCCCAGTTCCTTTACCTTTGTGCAAATCAGCATGCCTGGATGCCATTTGGGTCATGAGGAAATGCGGGCAGAGCCTTTTGGTTCTTGAACTGTATGGGACAATAATTCAAGCTCTATCTGTGACAGCACTGCAAATGGTATGAAATGGTCGGGCCGTACATTGCTTTCAGTTGGAAGTGTGATGCTTGGTAACATTCCAGTAATTCTGCAGGATTACTTGGTCAACTGGTATGTAAGGTAGAGCCATAGATGACAAGCAAGTTCATCACCTACTTCAAAGTGTTCCTACTTATAATTCATTCCCAGGAGAAGATCCTATGGAGTTGTACTGTGTCAGCTATAGAGAAGGCTTCCTCCCTGGTGCTTGTGAAGTGCTCTATGGAAGCTCCTTCCTATTGCTCTGCAAGCTGGAAATTTTGTCAGAAATAACCTTTAGCCATTAATTTACTGAAAAGGCCCTTTTGTTAAGGTGCTGTTTCGTTTGATGGGGTTTTTTTTCTCCCCCCTCAGTTGTCCACAAAATTAAAAACAAAACAAAAACAATCTAACAAAACAAAATAAGAAAAACCCAACCAAAAATAAAAACCCCTCAAGAAACCCCAGTGGCCAAATAATTCTCTGTAGCCTATCTGAGAAAGGAGATGTTACCCAAATCTGTGTTTCTCTGTTTATATTCTTTCATGTAAGTGTTAAACAGGATGAACTTGCTCCTTGCAGAATCATATGTGTTTATTTTCTCACTTCTGTATCAATAAAGTACTTTTGTAAGGTGTGCTGTGTGCTTTGTCATAAGTTGGCAAAATTGGAGAGTCTTGTGCTGCTGGACCTGCGTTTAGTGCAAGCAGTACGTTGCAAGTGAAGTTAGAGGGACTGGGAGCAAGCCTACTCCAAAATTTAGGCAATCTTCTAAGAGAAATAGTAGAAGCCAGTTTTCAGAGCTTCAGAGGCTGTGTATCTGTACCTGTGGAGTAATTGGGCAAAATGTTCATAGCTTAGCTAGGAGACCTTTCAGGAGCATTGATGTTATTTTTGCAAGTATTAAATGCAAAATCCAGATTTGTTACAGAAATGTGTCCCTAAGTTGTGCTTAGCCACTCTCCCTTGCCTGCCAGCTGAAGGTACCATGGTATTAAAAAGCATCATTCTTTCCCCTTTCCTGTACTACTTCAGGTTACCTGGAATACTAGGAAAAGAAACTAAGGATTGGCAAATACCACCTGCTCTACAGAAGATTTTGTACAAGGGAAAAGATTTCTATAGGGATGGATAAGAGCTTTTAATGTAATGAAGAAAATACCCAGTGGAGCTAATACTTGTGGGGAATAAATTCTTCACAAAGTTGAGAAAGCTGCTGAGTGCCAATGTTCCTCTGAAAATGGTAAAAGTAATTGTAAAAGCTGAATGGCATGGCATTTAATTATGTAAGGAACCAAAGGGGCTAAAAAAATAATAACCTGGTATACCAGAAAGCAATTTAAAATATAAGCTAGGGAAAATGGAATATTTCTGTCACAGTAAGATGAATTCCACCACTGCCTGCATTGATTTCATGTCTCAAGTTTTGTTCCAAGCAGATCTGTAACTATGGAGGGGAGGGGGGAAAAAAAGGCATACTTTTGTTCCTTAACCTCCCAAGCCAACCCATTCCCCTTCTCAGCAAGAATGGTGAGAAAGATTTGGATAAATATGCAAACAGGACTTAAGAATTTAATTAGCTCTGTTGGTCGTTCAATCTCCAGTTGTCTGATTTAATTGTCCCTTTCAAAGGGATCATTTGAAGCAGAGCTCCATATGCTCTGTGAATGTCAGTAAACGAAGCTTGTTAGTGTACAGTGTGAAGGCCAAAGCTGAATTCTTGTGGGTATTCACAGCCTTTAATAAATAGCGTGGTGGTGCTGAGAAGGAATCGTTCCTTACGCCCACTCGCCCTTAAGATGTTTCCCTTCAATTCAGAAATGAATATTCAGTTGAAGAGTTATTATACATCTTGTGTCTTTCAAAAATACTCTTGGCACTGCATAGGAGTCTGTCTGCAGAGGGCCGGGATGTTTTTTGTGGTTTTGTTTTGGTTTTTTTTTTTTGTTTTTTTTTTTTTTTCTTTTTTTATTCCTTCTTTTTTTCCCTCCTACCTTCTGCATGGAAGATGTGGAGCCAAGCAGTAGCTGTTAGACTTTAGGCTTTTCTGCTTATTTGTTTCGGGTTGTGTTTTTTTTTGGCCTGGCAGTGCTGTTTCCTGAGCTGTGGAGCTCCTGCTCCATCTTCTCGGGGCAAGGATGGCAGACTAGCATGGCATGAGAGGTCCAGGCATTTAGGTTGTCAGGCTCTTGACAGAATATCTTACTGTGGAGTATTCTCAGCTCTGCCAGACTAGAGCAGCTGGGGCTAAAGTTGGTTAAGGGGAGTGCCTGCTTGAAGAATTTTTTTTTTTTTGAGTGATTGGGGAATGTCATTTAGGAGAGTGGCTGTTTCCCAGTAAATTTGCGATGGGAAAGAATAGTTTGAGGGTGTTTTCAAGGAAGCAGGACTGTTTATTGATGTCACTTTTGGTGATGATTTTGTCTGAATGGTTTCAGTCACCTCATAGTTTAAAGTAAGGAACTGGAATTTTACAAGAGTGTAGGCTTAGGGTATTAAGAATAAGGAAAAGAAGGACTGGCTGAAATGTGTTGCAGGAGAATTCCTTGTACTGCATGATTGGATGATAAAATGCTAGAGGAAAATTGCTTGTAGATAAATGAAAGTAATGTCTGTGGGAGGAGGAGGAGGGTCACAATGGGGCATATGCCCTGTTGAGTGCTGCACCAGTGTTACTGCTCTGGGGCATATGCCCTGTTGAGTGCTGCACCAGTGTTACTGCTCTGGAAGAAGACTTTGTGGTCATCCTGTAAAAATGGCAGTGTAATGATCAGTAAAACAAGTGTCAGTACTCACTAGTGAAGGAACAGAAAACAAAACAGAAAGCATAAATGTGCCACTGTGTAAATGCGTGGCGCTTCCCTGTCTTCAATACCCTGTGCAGCTCTGGTCCTCATTGTCTTCCTTCTCATTTCGTCCGGTCCACAAATTGTTGTAAAGAAGAAAAATCCAAAGCATGGGGTGACAAAGAGCTACCAGGAGTCCTTGGTCTGGAAAGTACTTGACACGGAGAGACCTGCAAAAATTATGAATGTCAGGAAGGAGATAGGGAGTGAGTGTGCAGGGTCCTTCCTGGGAGATGAACATGAAATGAGTGTGAGAGCTGTGAAGGGGAAGGTGGTGGTTTCTCTGGCAGCCCTGAGGCTGTCAAATTTGTACTGCCAGCTGGCATGCTACCCGAATTCGGTAAGGGGAGGACAAGAAATGGTTGTGTGGCAGGAGGTATAGGTCATGGACCTGAGGGGAGAGAGCTAAGTAGAGGCAGAGGAGAAGAGACTGGCTCAGTACCAGAGGAATGATGCCTGGCATGACAGAGGAGAAGAAAATGCATCTTGGAAAGGGAGTCAGTTTTGGAGAAGGGACTGGCTTAAGGACAGAAGAAGAAAGAAAGAAGCAGATGAGCAGAGGAGTTGTAGGAATGAGCAGACAAACCTCTGCTTACTCAAACACGCTTGTTTACAAGGTGGGGATGGGGACAGGATTGTCAAAGAGAATCTGAGGTTCTGCTGTTGGCAAATACCTCTCCAACTTAGATGAGTGTCCTGCTGGCATGCCTTCCCCCAGTGGGTGACAGCCTGTCACTGCCATAATTTTACTTTATTCAATTTGACTGGTCTGCGTGGAGGCTGTATTAGACTGACTGAAGAACCATTCCCGCTTTTAGACAACAGCATGTAATGGAATATCCTTTTTAAATGACACTACATAGATAAGATATTAAGCCAACCTCTTTCAGATTATAAGTCAGAATGAAAATATGCTTTTATAACTTCATTTTAGCCTTGTTTTACATAAATGCACTTCATGAAAAAACTGTAAACTGCATTTATGTTCCATGTCTCCCCCTCCCCAAAACTTCTGTCCAGCTTGGTTCATTATGATGGATTTGCTGTGAAGATAAATTAAACTCCTTTAGAGGGAGGCTATGTTGGACCCCCAACATATTTGCTGCAGTTGTTTGAAGTTCTGTAATGAAAGATGGAAGGAATTGCAAGAAGGAGTATTTTATCCTGGATGGGACAACCTGAGCCCTGCCTGAGGGAACTGGATTATGTTCTTGCCAGTGCCACAGAGCAGCTGCTTGGTGCAGTTGCTCAAGGCAGGCATCTTCTGCTAGTCACCAGTTATGCCTGTGGTGGTATCTTCTAGTGTGAGCACCCGTTTGCTTTGTGTGAATGGTAGGCATCTGACCAGTAGCTTGAGTCAACACTGCTTTAAACATAATCTAGCATTGTACCGTATCTGTTATCTGAAGCATTTGAACCCTACATGTGGAAAACTAATAGATTTTAGAATTCATAATCTATCTGTGCCATAGCATCTCATCTGTAAGATGTGCCATTTTGTCAAAGAGATTTTGTCTGGAAATAAATGTCATGCAAACATTTAAAAATGTAGAAATGAGCACATGAAAATAATTTTGCGTGCACGAGGAATCCTGTACTTAGAAGACCATTTGAATTCCTAGAGTTTTTCTAGGAAGATGCAACCAGAAAGCTGAGCGTGGACCAGGGAAGGGCAACAAAATCATGAAATTGATGGTTAAAAGAGGACTTCCAGCATGTGGAGTGAGCCTGTGCTCTGAGGTAGTTAAGTGAACCAAGGTAATGGTACATGATGATAGTTCTGGTCCTGTCGACTTTTTTTGTTGCTGGTTTTGCCAGTTGATTTTACAGTCTTTGTTGGTATTTCGTGTTTAATACATGTACTCTGTTGTTGTTCTTATGTTTCATATCTTAAGGTGTATTACTTTCCCCTTTTCTGCTCAAAAAATAATTCAGATCTGCTTAATCATGACCAACCAATTTAGATAACAGGATGCTCTTAGTCACCTTTGTTATGACAGAAATAATGACAAATACAGTGGAGAAAACTCTTGTTTTTCATTGATTTAAAGTAGATGAGGTTTATTCACTTCATGGGAAGGTTATAAACTGGTGTTTGTGTATGGTTAGGTAGACAGGTGGCCACTGGGCAGGGGAAGAGAAATCTCAAATGACCTTTTTTTTTTTTTTCAATATTCTCTCAAAATCACATTGTAGATGCTCTGATGATGATCTATAGCAAGTCTGAGTTCCCAGTTTTAGCACTTCAGTAAATTCTTAATGTCACATGATAAAAAAAGTCCATCCCATTAAAGTGAATATAGCTATTCTAGAAGAATACATGTCCAACATTTTACTTTATTTCAATAGAGGATATGTGTATCCTCATCTTTGATCTGTATCATTCTTTTAATATCTAAAATCTGCTGTGCAGCTGAAGTGTTGTCCTTGGAAGCATGTGGTCTGTGCTAGGCACACTTGACCAGCCCATGGAGCATGTGCATGGCCTTCCGTGTTGTCACTGCTCTTCATGGTGATTGAGTGGAGCATCTTCACCGACCAGACAAAGGTTCTCCATGTCCTAACCTGCCGTTAGGCCTCAGAATAGTAGCAGAAGTTTGGGAAGGGGGATCAGCATCTTAGAGCATGATGTAGTCACAGCAAAGGCTGAAAGATCTCTGGCAAATGGTTCTTTATGGCGACCTGCAGCCAAGGGGAGCTGAAGTGTTGCAACAAAAATGCTGCCCCAAAGCTGCTGCCGTAGCCGTGTGCCATAGGTTGTGTAACCAGTACTGGTGGTTGTGCCACTGCTCCTAGAGCAGCACTGTGTCTTTCTGCTTCTCCTTAAATTTGCTCTGTGAAGGCTCCTGCAGGACTAATTCGACCTGCATCTGTAAATCTTCCTCTCGTGTTGCAGTAACTTGCAGGTAGGTGGAAACTTCGAGTTTCTGAACTGTAATGTGGCTGGAGAAAATCCCTGTTCTTTGGTGTGTTGCCTAGAGTTTTACTGCCATCCATTTTATCCCTGGAAAAATACCTAGTTTAACTTTGTCTGAAGCTTTGCTGATCAATACGTTACAAGCATAGTAAAGTTCAAGAAATTGCCTCCATTACTATCTTGAGATGAGAAATTGATTTAGCTGCATTCTCTCTCTGCTAATTCGTCTGTGCTTTACGTTCCCATAAAAGGTATTATGTGCTCCTTATTTTCCAGCAGTGTCATCAATCCTAATGGAAAGAAGAACGAAAATTTATACTGTGTGTATGGGATAGCTGATCTCTGACTTAGCTCTTAATTTGTAAACGTTGCTGTAGGCTTCACTTCTCAGCTTCTCCTTACTGTGCTTCAGTTATATGCAAAATCTAGGGGCGGGACTGGGAGCAAAACTGAAGAATATGGCAAAAGAATATGAAGCTAGATTGCTTTTTAATCTAAACCTCAAAAAATGAGATGCTGATTAAAATCTAATGAAAGGAATTAAAACCTCATTTGTGAATATTACGTACTTTTGCAGTGTTTGGTCCTGTGTTAATTACATTGGGACTGTTTTCAATATTTATCAGCCATCAGTTCACTACCTCTGGCTCTAAAATGCCTCAAGTTTTATTCTTTAACTATCATATTATGTATGTGATAGGAGTGGGTGGTATTGTAGCTCTGATGATGAAGCTGGTATAGTGGGAAAAGCAGCCAAAACAAATAAGAAAAACAGGAAAAGGGTTTTCCTGGTCATTCCTGTCGGTGCTTTTCCCAGTGTCCATCAGCCTGGCCTCTGTAGGAAGCTACCAGGGATGGGTTGTCTGCAGAATATTTTGACGTTTATGGGTTTAATACCAGCACTCGTTGTTCCAGAGCAGATGGATAAATGAAAAAGAAAGCAAAACTATATACTATGGCTTTAGTTACTGCTCATGATACAGCAGTTATTTTAAAATGAAATTTAAACATCTTGGCAGGTTCTAAACAGCTGTGTTAAACTGAGGAAAAAAAGACACAAATGTTTTCTCTTTTGGCTTCAGTGGTGTTAACCTCAGGTTTTCCCTGTGCCTCTGAATATTTCCTGTTACAATGCAATGGTATTCACCTGTCAGTCATCTAGAAGATCTAATATGCCTGTTACAGACCGAAGGGTGTTAAATACCTGTATAAAAAAACAAGTTAAATAAAACATTAAGTACATGTGGGTTTATTAAAACCTGTCTTATTTCAATGAGGCAAATTCATGGGATTTGCTGAGAAAGGCTGTCAGAACTAGGATATAAGCAGGTAACAAATAGTTTGTTTTCAGGGACATTTGTAGCAAGACATTGACATGCACTGGTTATAGTTACTGGGATGCAACACAATAATATTGTAAGCAAAAACTCACATGGATCTAAGAAAATCGATGTGTCCTTGTGCAATGCTACCAGCATTTACCATCATCTGAGGCATTCTGTCAAAGACATTTTGGGCAGGTCAGGTTGTGTAAGGAGCTCCACTGTCTCCCATGGCACACGTTTTGGTGGAGTGGGTTGGTGTCTGGATTGTGCTGTGGACCTGTTTGTTTCCTGTGGGCTTGGGGGAAGGTGAAGGGGGAAGCAGAGGCTGGCATTCAGCAGGACAAGGGAGCTGCATGGGCTCATCTCCCCCACCTTGGTCATGGGCTTGTTCTGTGCAAGGAACTGCAGGACTTGGGGGACAGCTTCTTTCTGTACATAGTAGCGTCACAGTGCTTGGGACCTATTATCAGAGGGTTTTAAAGAATAATTTAAACAAGTGAATCCAGTGTGAAGGTGAGAGAAGGAAAATGCTGATAGAGGTCACTTCTCCCACAAGTGGTCGTTTTATACAGTTTCTTCTTAAGCCTGGAATGACTTTCTAAAACCTGTTAGGGCTCAGTGTGAATGAAGAGCTTCACATTGACATCAGTGAGCTGTGAATTGCACTTGAAGCTTCCAGGCTTGTTTCATAGAATTACAGAATGCCAGGTTGGAAGGGGCTTCAATGATCATCTGGTCCAACCTTTCTTGGCAAAAACATGGTCCAGACAAGGTGGCCCAGCACCCTCTCCAGCTGAATCTTAAGTGTCCAGTGTTGGGGAATCCACCACTTCCCTGGGGAGAGTATATCGGTGGCTGGTTGTTCTCATTGTGAAAAATTCTCTTTGTGTCCAGTTGGAATCTCCCCAGGAGTAATTTGTACCCGTTACCCCTCGTCTTTTCCATGCGACTCTTTGTAAAAAGGGAGTTTCCATCTTCTTTGTAGCCACCCTTTAAATACTGGAACATGGTGATAAGGTCTCCCCTAAGCCTTGTCTTTTCAACACTGAACAAACCCAGTTCTCTCAGCCTTTCCTCACATGGCAGCTTTCCCAGTCCATCGATCATCTTTGTGGCCCTCCTCTGGACCCTCTCCAGCCTGTCCACATCTTTTTTGTACAGTGGGGACCAAAACTGAACCCAGTATTCCAGGTGTGGCCTGACAAGCACTGAGAAGAGTGGAATAATGACTTCTTTATCTCTGCTGGTGATGCCCTTGGTGATGCAGCCCAGCATCCTGTTGGCTTTCTCTGCCGCAGCAGCGCATTGTTCACTCATGTTGAGCTGCTTGTCCCCCAGGTCCCTTTCCACAGAGCTGCTCCCCAGCCAGGTAGATCCCAATCTGTGCTGCACTTCTGGATTATGTTTTCCCAGGTGCAAGGCTTTACGCTGATCCTTGTAACTTTGTAAGGTTCTTGTTAGCCCACTCTTCCAGCCCTTTCAGGTCTTCCTGTGGAGTGGTTCTCCCTTCTGAAGTGCCAACTTCCCCACTCAGTTTGGTATCACTGGCAAATTTCATCAGGCTACACTTGATCCTGTCATCCAGATCACTTACAAAGATATTAAACAGCATTGGGCCCAATATCGATCCCTGGGGGACCCCACTTTTGTGACAGGTTGCCAGTTTGAAAAGGAGCTACTTCCCACCACCCTCTGGGTGCGGTCTGGCAGCCAGTTCCCCACGCACCACATAGACCACTTGTCTAGACTGTAACGCATCGGTTTCTCTAGGAGGAGACTGTGGGGAACTGTGGTGAAAGCCTTGGAGAAATCCAGGTAGACAATGTCCACTGCTCACCACACATCAACTGAGCTGGTTACTTTGTCATCGAAGGCGATCAGGTTTGTCAAGCACAATTTGCCCTTGGTGAATCCATGCTGGCTTTTCCTCATCACGTGCTTCATTTGACTTGTGACAGCCCCCAGGAATATTTGTTCCATAACTTTCCCAGGGACTGAAGTAAGAGTGATGGGCATATAATTTCCTGAATCATCCTTGAAGCCCTTCTTGTAGTTGGAGGTGACATTAGCCTACTTCCAGTCTTCTGAGATGTTGCCTGATCTACAGGACTTCTCAAAAGATTATGGAGAGCAGCATCGCAACGACATCAGAAAGCTCTTCTTAATGCCCTCGGGTGTTCAGGGCCTTGCCTAAAAGCTGTTTGGCAGCATCACCTACAAAAACAAATGTGTTGTTTTCATTTAAATAATTTAAGATGCCGTGTCTAGATATCTCTTATGCACTGGGTGACAACCTGATTGTATCTCCCGCATCTTTGACTTTCATTAATCCCTCCCTTCCTGATTGCTATACCTTCTCTTGTTTGTGTGATGCTTGTCATGTAGGTTACAAGCTCTGGGCCAGCAAATCTCTCCGTGAGAGCATCCCACCTGCCTATGGGTTCTATCAAAGCAGCATAAGATGCTGTGAAATCTTTACAGTCTCTGCAGTAGAGACACAATCTTGTTTTATTTATTGCATCAACATAACCCATTCCTCATTTTGCAGTAGACGCCAAGCTGAGTAAGAAGAAAAGATTAATTTACTTGTATTTCAGTCGTATTCATATGAGACGCATACTCATATTTGAAGGACCGTGGATTTATCAATCCCAGAAATTTGACAATGAAGCAGTTTCTCGCTGTTGATACGGGAAAGAGGTTCTTGGTTGTTCTTTAAAGGAGTTACAGTGCTGATAGATGTCCCCTGAAACAGTGACTTGAAGAACATAGTATCCTGGAGATACTATTTTGAATAGAAGTTAGTATTTGCTTGTGTTACAATAGGAAACTCATTCTTGCAGGTCTGCTCATGGTTTGGGGCAAGCTGATGATCTTATAGAAGATAATCACAGTGGGGGAAAAAACTGATTTCCATTCTCTTGCTTTATGTTTAGATACATCACTTTGAGATCACAGAATGAAAGCAGCATGAAATGTTATGGCAAAGACAGCACAGCAAGATACAGAAGTCTCACGAACCTTCAGAAGTCAGGTAATGTTGCAGCATCATATGTCCACTTTCTGTAAGGCTGACTTGCTCAGTGAGGCTCAATGCTTTCTGACTGTGTTCCAAAATCTGGGCTTCTGAGTCTCTGTGGCTTTATTGATGGACTTCTCAAATATGACTAGTTGTATATTGGCTTTGTGTCCTGTAAAACATTATTTTAAGTAGCACAGTATTACCTTAATTTAAAAAAAAAAAAAAAAAAAAAAGTAGCTGTGTTGGTCAGTTCTGCATAGCCATTGGATTTTACTTGGCTCCACTGCTACGCACCAATATGATGTATTTTAGAGGGATTGACTTTTCACAGGGTCCTGCAGCTGCATTTCTGAAGACTGTCTCCTTTGGGGGGGAGACATTGGGCTCAAAATAACTGTTCCCTCCCTACTGAAAGCTTAACCATATGCTATTTTCCACATACTACTACTTCTGCCTGGTTTTTTTTAATTGTTTATCTGTCTCAGGATGTTTCCTTCTTGCCTGTTTTTGCAAATCCTAGCATATGTTCTCTGACTGTTTCACAGCATTTACAGTTACAGAAAAAGGCAATCACATTACAAGCTTCAGAGCGTAAACACTGTAGAGGTCAGGAAGAAACTGGTTAAGTGCGTTATAAGGATGCTCACCTTATACTAAAATTTTATGCTTATCATGGCTGTAGTCACAACAATAGCCGAGGGATTGATGTTTGAGTGGAAAGGCATAAAAATTTTCCCTCCTCCCCAAAATCAACAGCAGTGACCAGAGGTTGTAACATCACATACAATAAATGTGCAAAGTCTAACCTCTCTGTCCTAAGATCTTTGTGCTAGGGTCTTGTCATGTCTGCAGAACTAGGATCTTGCTGAGAAAAAACAAGTCACTCAGTTCAGTAATAGAAGTAAACTAAAATATGAAATTGAGGGCAATTTTGATAATAGGACATGTTTATTTTCCAGGAAGCATTTGAGAGTATTGCCCTTGATGCAGGACTGAGCAGAAGGTACTACAATTTATTTCATGTAATCAGTCAGTAAACCCGGACTGGTTGAATAGATTTCAAATCAAGTTTCATAGATGGTTTCAGCCTGGATCAAATATGCAGTAATGTATTGGAGAATATTAAAAAAAAAAATCACTGTGTTTATCACAGGTGATCAGCCCCTTTAATTAATGCTGTCTCCTGTATGCTTTTTAGTCTTAGTCATGGAATAAGCACTGGCCTTCGTCAAGGTTTGTATTTTATTTTTATTTTAAGTCAGTATTGTGAGGAGATCACAGCATTTTGTATTTGCCATTTCTATGAAGTAATGTGATACCTGCTTCAGTTGCAGTTCTCTGAACCCTTCAAAGTACCTCGAAACTGTAACGCCAATTCACTGACAGCAAAGATAATCAGATTTGGTGAAGCAGCCTTCTTCATTTCTTTGGGACTCATGGAACTGTATCTCCCTTAAACTAAATTGAGTTAATGGCTTTATTTAGAAATCAGCCTCCTCTTCTTGAATAACCAGAATTCTGTTAGTTTTGGGAAAAAAAGTTTTCATTAAATTACCAGTGCCTCAGAATGCATTTTCTACTTAGATCAAAAGGAGAGGAAAATGTTTCTGCTTGTTTGTCTTCCTTTCTCCTCCCCCTTTTCTAGAGACTTTCCTGAGATGATCAACTGTTGGTTTTACTGTTGGGGTTTTTTTGTTGCTTTTTTAAAAAAAAAACAAAACAAAACCAACAAAAACTTAATTGAAGTAGAGAAATTGCTCGGTTCCCCTCCCAGTGCCATCATTACTCTCCCCTCCCCCAAGTCCAATGTGTTCCTTATTAAACTGAATTAGGACATTCTGGTCTCTCTTAAGAGTGGAAATGGGAACAGTTTAAATGAGCAGCCACATGAGACTCGGCAGCCTTTCCAACTGCACTGCAGAAGGAGCTCAGCTGCAAAGGGAATGATAATTTTTGAAGGATTTGTGCAACTGTTGAAGAATTACCAGCATTGATATTAAAAAGCAGTTAATCTGGTTTTCCGCTTCCGTTTTAAGAGTGTATAGCTTTTTTACTATGCTTGCTATAAAGTCAGTGTACTGAATATTTTGCTTCCTTTCCATCCTCTTTTCACTTTTGCAGTTATTTTATTTCCTTATGTTCTCATATACTGAAGTGGGTTTTTGTTGCTGGTTCTGCCTAGCAATGCCAACCATGGGGTTTGTATGCAGATACGGGCATGGATTTGAGATCTCTGCCACTCAGAGAAAGCCAGAATTGAAGTGCAGTAGAAAACATATGAACAGTTATATCCAGGACTGGGATGAAAAGGTTTTTCAGTCCTATAAGCATTTGTCTTTGAGACATAAAATATTCTATATAAAATTCATGTTGGTCCTTGAAATCCATGTTGCTATTTTGGTGTCTGTTCTAACCAAAATAGCCATGATCCTGTTATCTTTTCATCCTTGTTTTCAGTCTCTGCCTCTTTAGTGCTATATCAGATATCTGTAGGGTCCCTATAGATAATTAAAAAAAGAAAAATAGATCTTTGAGTTATCTTCTTGCCTCTCTTTCCCCTTCTCTCTCTGCTAAGTTCACGCAGCCACCTTGCTTGGCGTTAGAAATTATTCATTCAGTTTCAGTGCTGTGTTGCTTTTTTTCACATGCTAATTTCCTGTGCCGAAAAACTGGAGCGGGGCCTTGAATTGTGGCTACATGAAGAGTTAGAGGCAAACCTGATATCTAAACAGCCTGCAGGAGCATGGGGATCTCTGATATATGCCACTCTTCCTCTCCCAATTCTGTGCTTTTTCAGCCATTCAGCATTAGTGCAGTCATCACATCTGAAGATGTAGAGGTAGTGCCAGCTCCACTCCCGAGAGCTGGGTTTGAGTGATGCAGGTGCGTCCATTCTGAGGTAGCGCGCTCTTGGTTTTTAAAGCCGCTCTTCTCAGTGGCTTCTCAGTGGTGGTTGTACGTTGGTAGTGCCCAGCTGAAAATCATGCCTGTCTGTGCTGTTGCTTAAAAGCTGAGTTACGTTCTGCCCATGTGGCAGGGGCTGCTGCTAGCATCAGTGTTAGCAGAACGGAGGCTAGCGGGGAAGGAACTGCTGTACATTCCTGTGCCTGTCCTAAAGGAAATCAGCAAGATTATGTGAATGATGGCTGTCTTGATTTAGGAATAGTTTAGCAGAAGATGTCACAGTTCTGAATAACAAAACACTCCAATAAAAACATTCTCATAAAAAGGGCTAAAAATGGAGTAAGATAAATCCTGATTTGTTTCTCTTGAAGCTCTTGGTGGGGAGGAATTGAATTGAAAGGAAGGAAGGGAACAGAGGACTTCTGTTTTTTTATTTCATCCTATCCCCAGTTAAAAATTAAGTCTATATTCTAATACCAAAAATACAGCCCCTTGAGAAGGCCATGTGTCAGCCTGTGCGACTGAAGGGCAGTGATGCACAATTAAAATGTGTCTGCAGTGTTGGGAGAACACATAGCAATGACACGTTTCTGTAAGCAGCCATGCCTTGAGTTAAGTGTTATAAAAAACAGTTCAGACTGCAAAGAGTGGTTGTTAAACTTGCTTTAACTGAGTTACCGTCCAGGAGGGAGAGACATGAGGAGGGATGGTGCCCCAGCAAATGAGCATCTCTTGACACTGTTGCTTATGAGTAGCTGCAGATGCTCTGACCTGCAGAAGCTGGATGAACATGGAGGCTTCTTTTGCATCTGCCACCTTATCCAGCCACCTTTTTTCAGACTTACTAGTAATTGCTTGGTAAAATAATGCAGATTTTTGCATAAAGTGAAATCTGAAAAACTTGAATTAAGTTGGACAAACAATAGGATCCAATTCCCTTTTGATGCTCAGCTATGCAACCTACTGAGATGGCTTAGATCAGTGCTGTAATAACTTTATGGCCTTTTAATGAGTCTGCTTCCTTCAGCATCTGCTCTCCTCCAGTCTTTTGTCATCCGTCTCCATTCACACAGTTCTGAAATCGGCACTGGCTGGCATGCAGCCCTGGTTTTGCAGCCCACACCCTGCCCCACTTTCATGGACTGACTTATTTGGAGTGGATGTGTTGCTCTGAAATTCATGTAGATTCAGGCAGTTTGATAGTATGATTGTGGCTTGATCTTTTGTTTACTGGAGTTGAATAATTCTGCAGGTTTCAGCTTTTGTAGTGTGTGGTGGATCTGGGAGTGTTTTTTTTTTACATTAGAACTACCATCTCCTTGGTATTTCACTGCCTGTCATCTTCTCTAAGTTCTTCTGACTTTCCAGTGATACAGTTAATGAAGGAGGAAAATCATACCACCTTTACTGAAGACAGATACGGCTGGAATATTCTTCTGTTTCATGTTTACCAGAATTAAGTTATGTTATGCTTCCAGGGAAGACTACTACTTGTTAGTGCCTTCCAGTTGCTTGTGTTTGAAGAGGGAGACAGTTGGAGTGTGTAAAGGCATTTCAGCCAGACTAGCATGTCCCAGGCTTTCAGTCTGGAGAAGGGAGCTTTGAGAGTTGCAGGGCACCATGCTAAAATGATGAGAAAAGAGTTGGAGCAAAACCTCGTCTCTGTTGAAATCAATTGAACTCCCATTAGAGTCCAGATTCCATCCATAAACTTAAGTAGGGTATTTCTCCTCCTAGGCAGTCTACAGAAATGTTCCTGTCCTTTTGCATTTGTTTTCATGTTTCTTTGTAATGATTATGTAATTGGGATATATCTGTAATGTCAGAAATGTAATAGGTTAAGTAGCATAAATGACTGTTGGGAAGAGGAGAAACACAGAACTGCAGAACCATTGTTGCTTTAAAACTCGTGCTGCTTTTAGCTGTTTGATTTAACCATTTAGTAGTTAGAGTTGTTGTGATAAATTGCAGTGATGAGTGTTTAGGCAGGAGCACTAAAAAAAAAAAGGAGAAAAAGCACCCTTTTCTTCCTATCATTGAAAGAAATAGAACTCACTCAGTACGCTGCCAATGGCTTCTCAGTTGGCCAGAGACTAACTCTGGTGCCCCTAAAGCCTTAATGATGTTGTGTACAGCACTGAAATACTGTTAGAATTTAATCTAACAAGAAATGTGTACTGTTAGCATTTTGTAAAAGCTGATAGCAAATGCTCAGTGCATCAAGCCCTTGAATTTAAGCCTGTTCAAATTCTATAAGAAAATCTGGTATCTGAGGGACTAGTTTATTACTGATTATGCTTTTTTCAGTGTGCCTGTCTGATTTTTTTTCTATGTTACCTGAAGGTAAAATAACAATGCTTTTTAAACATTTGCACTTCTCTCCCTCCAGATCAGTGATGCTTTTTGAAAGGAATGTTTTCATCTTTCTTTTCTTTTTTTTTTTTTTTTTTTTTTTTGGGGGGGGGTCAGGGAAGGGAAAGGAGTGAGGAATGGGCGCTTGAAAACAATGCAAATTTTTTTTATGTGATTCTCATAGTGACCGCATTTTCCAGTCTTTTTGTAACTTGATTGGTATTTTAATATAATATTACATTATCATTTTTTCAGATTTTTACAAATACTTCTGTGTAACTGCGATAAATGTAATCTACCTAGTATCAGTATGTCCCAACTCCCAAACTGGAGGTGAGTTGAGGATGCTGGAGTTGCTGGAGAGGAAATTTCTGTGTGCATTTATTTATTTATTTATTTATTTTTCCTTCTGAGCAGGGAAGAGAGGTTTGTGCTAATGCCTCAGATATAAAACCTTCTTGACTGTTTTCCAGTACCTTGACAACTGTGACAGGTAACCCCTAGATGAAAGGGTGCAGTAAGTGGAATTTGGTGCATACCCAAGGGCTGACCACAAAAGTAGCTATGGCTGCTGGTACAGGCGGTAGCATCTGCTACCGTGGCGCTCCTGCCTGTGGGAAGAGTAGGGGATCAGGGGCCTGGCTATCTGCTCGATTCATTTTTATACCAAAATCATGTTGTTTGCTGCCTTAAGAATAAGTGCTTTTACTGTCCTTACTCCTGAAATTCTTGTGGTGTTTCAGTTGCCTCCTGGAGCTATTCAGTGGTTTGTATCACTACTCTTTCTTGTCCTTTGGCTAATACTTGTCACTTCAAACTTTAAAAAGAAGGGCCAAAACTAAGGAACTTGGTATAAATTACAACACTGTTAATAGGTGAAATGGGACATACCTCCCATACAGAAGGTGTTGTTGACAGATGCTGTAGTGCCCTGTTTTCACGAGAAGATGTGTTCAGAGCATCGGGGTTGAGCTTACTTAACTTGGCAGGCATAAGAGGAGATGCATATTCCTGTGTAGGATCCCTCTCTTCCTCTAAAAGGTGATGGCCTTTCAGTGTGAAATATCACATAGTGTTTATTTTTATGCCCTTTGAATGTTTTGTGGAGGCTTTGTTTAGTTTCCCTTCATAATTTTTAGTAGGAAGTCTTTGAAGTTGGGTTGTTGCTGAAAAATCTTGTTGGCAGCCTGACCATTCATTGTTGACTCCTATCTTTTTTTAATTGTGCAGCTATAAAAATCTGGAAGAGAGGGTGTTCAGATAAACTATGAAGCAATGTATATTTCTGGAAAGGGGAAATAAACTTTCAATTACTCTTGGCCATTATTTGTCACGTGAAAATGTTACATGCTAATGGCTGCAGATGGTTTACGCAAAAACTGTACAACACACTGAAAGCCCTCTTCATTGGGAGCTAAGGTTTTCTGTCATACATTATGCTAGAACGGAAAGGGGTTTTTTTCTGCCTGCAGCTATGTATTATCCTTATTTGCAGTTGCTAGCACAGACCTCGTTAATATGCATCTGGCAATGGTTAAAATTTTCTCCATCGGTGACTTCACATTTATCCATCTAGATCAAGGATTCTCCTCAGTTTAAAAAGGTAAGGACATGAGTACGCAGGAGTCTTTGGAAAGCATTAAGTTTAGAAAGGCAGATGTGAAGCAGGGAGAGTTAAGGTTGCGGTCTAATATTTTTGTGCTCTTGTTAAAGTTCAGAATCAACTTTTATGTTAAAACATATTTATGTGTGTGTAGGCATACTGCACCTCTGTGAGTGTGTGTGATTGTAGACAGTGATTGCTTCATACTGTGGAATAGTAAAACAAGCCTATAATGTGCCTGTGTATTTTGTTTTATTCATTGAAAACAGTACAGACATCTGTAAAGTGTTACTTTGAATTACAGTTTATACAGTAAAAATTATAAAAGGTTGCATTCGGTATAAATTAGTCTGTTAAAGTAATGCAAAGTGAAGAAGGAAGGGTGAGAGGGTAAGCGGAAGTTGGAGTTCAACACTCGTGATGGAAGGTGAGTGATCAGAAAATCTTTCTGTGGACTGGTTTGGTCTTAGCATTAATTACATTTCACATAGACATAGCACACAAATCAACGTGCACAGATACAGTTGGGAAACTGTGCTCAGTTTTTTACTTTTTTTTATTGTCACAGCAGTGAGTATTAGTGTCGCATCTTATTCTTCAGTGATGCTCTATTTTCATACCACCAGTGGACACCTTCTGTAGATAACACTGGAAGTTGCAAGAAGCTATGGAAGGCTCTGTGCAAATCCCAGATTGCCATTAACTTCTCTATGTTCTTTTCAATGCTGATATCTGAGTACGGTCAGCTTTGTTCAAAGCCATGGGTTTTTTTTACCTGTCTTTTCAGGCCTTTGTGGAGGCAGCTGTGGTGTCCACAGTACTTTATTTTGTGTTAGAAAATGGGCATGTTGCTTCTGAGAAGATGGCTATAGCACTAGGAAGGTGACTTGTCTTGATAGTCAGCTGTCTGACTAAAACTACTTATGAGAGAGCACTATGTGGCCAGCTAAAGCTGCTTGAATGTACATACACTGTTTTGAAAAATAAGCCTTTACTGGTTTGGCTGAAGGATTTTTATCAGAGCACTAGAGAAGAGGGCAGGATAATGGGATGAGATGAAGTAATCTAACTGCTCTGGAATAGCCCAGCTGCTACATAATCAGATGCAAAATTGTATTTCAAACTGGGAGATTTTACAGTTCCTTTGAGGCAATAATAATAATAACAGTTTATGGAGAGAGCCAACACTTACCTTGTCTTTCTCTTACTCCGCAGGTGCCTGGCACACTGAACCTGTTGATCTGTGTAGGATTTGTGCTGTGGTCCATTTATTGAAGATGTGAAGCAACGTCGAGTCTGAGATTGGAATTACTGATAGACTGGAGGAAATCTTAGTCCTTGTGATGCACATGGACATGCTGAATTATAAGTAATTCCAGCTTCTTTTCCCTTCCCCTCCCTTCCCCTCACTCAGCTATCTCAGGGTTTATAGAGATTTCAATGGTTCGTGTGCCTGTAAGTTTGGAAGAGAAGTGACCAAAAATGGGGGACCAGCAATTGTATAAATCTAACCATACTGCCAACAGCAATGAGAACTTGTACTACCAACAACACCAAATGAACTCCCTTCCATCTCTAAATCACAGCTATGGGACATCTGTAATGGATGCTCCCCAGGCATCCCCTCTCTCTCCCCAGTTTCCCCAAGATTCAAGAGACAGTATAGCCTTGCCTGTAGGTTCAAAAAGTCTTGGGTCAATGGATACATCTAGACAAACCAGCTGGACACATTCTGGCTCAGGAAACCATGTCCCTGTGAGGAACAGTTTGAATAATCAAAGCGCAATGTGGAGTCCCCTCGGGCAGGGGGAGTCCCATGACGGATACCAATATTCTTACTCTCAACCCAGTGAAAATCGATCGCAAAAAATTACCAGTGGGGTCCTGCATAAATTGGACTCCTTTACACAAGTATTTGCTAACCAAAATCTGAGAATTCAAGTCAACAACATGGCTCAGGTTTTGCACACGGAGTCTTCGATGGCGGATAATTCTGGTGACAGTGCGCTCAGGCAACTGCTCTCCCAGAAGCCAGCGGTTGAGCAACAGCCTGTAACTTCCAGCGTACAAAGATACCAACCACTGCCACAGCAAACACACCAGAATTTTGCAAGCACGCAGCAAAAGCAACAAATGCAAGTCATGCAGCACCAACAGTTGTACTATGACTACCAGCAGCATTTATCGCAAATGCAGATGCATTCTGCGTTTCAGCAAGGACAAACACACGTTCAGCAAATGCAGTCCCAGCAGCTCCTACCACAGCAGATGCAGCACTTACAGCAGACTCAATACTACGCTCAGCCACAGCAGGGACATCAGCGGCTTTCGATACAGGAGATCCAGCAGCAGCAGCAACAGCCAACTCGGCAGCAGCAGCAGCGGCAGTGTCCAATGCAAATAGCTCAGTATTACCAAACACAACCTGTCATGCAGCAGTTACAGCAACAGCAGCAACAGATGCAATTGCCGCTTCCTCCGTATCACAGGGAACCCGATCCAAAGACTATGCACGAACCACACCAGTACTCTCAGGATCCAAGTCATCCTGTGCAGCTTATCCAGTTGGGAGCAATGCCTCAGTATTGCTACCAAGATCCCCATGAACAGTACAGGCACTTGTACCCACAGAGTTTACTGCAGCAGCAGCAGCAAGATCAGCAGAAGCAATACCCCAGTGAGAGCAGAGTGCCGTCTCTGAACTCCCACGTTGGCCTCACTCCACCAGAGACCACAGAGGATCCTGCAAGGCAGGACATTAATTCTATAGGTAATGCTGTCCCTCATCGAACACTTTTGCCACCCTCGGGAGTTCATCTGAACAACAAAAGCACTCAGCAAGACTCTCCCAGCACCGCGTGGCCTCAGGTAGGTAATTTTTACGTCTGTGCTCAGCCAAACTTGTTCTGCAGAAGAGTAGCAAGGTGTGGAACCACAGCGGTTGCAGGAGAGCCAGAAGATTAGGAGTGAGTGGTGGGTGTTGCTGGAATGTTTTGGGGACCTGCATTAACAGACGACTCCTGTCTACATCCCTGGGCTGGCTTTGGGCCAGGCTAGCGGCAGCACAGAACTGCTGCTGATGCAGAGTGGCCTCTTCCCTCGTGAGAGGCCTTGGCAAGTTCTGCCTCAGTTTCTGGTGAGGAGGCACCCAGTTACAGCAAAGCGCTCTTGCTGATTTTTCAACACCTGAGGGCCTGAGTGGTCAGGAAGAGTTAGTCGGCTCCCTGTTTCCGAAAGTCATACTTCTGGGTCAGAGCAAAGGCTTCAGACAGCAGGTGAGCGTAAGAAAACTTGCACTAGCTGTGCTTGGAGACACTGATTTGGTAGACATGTAAGGCTCTCGACTCAGAGTTTTTTAATATTAGTAAAATCATACGCAAAATGCAAGCGTAATTCTGTGGGGACCTTCATTTATGCATTAATATTTCCTGAAAAATTCTTTTATCTTTTTTCCCCTCTTTTCCTCTCTCCTCCTTTGATAGCAGGTGCAACTGTCAGATAGCAGACTGCAGCCAGTGTCCCCAGAACAAAGGTATTTTTAAAAGATTTTTTTCTTTAATTACTTATTTTTTCCCTTTTGTCTTTAAATTTGAAATTTAAATATGATAAATAGAAAGGAGTGCTGCAGTTTAGAGGGAGGAGAATGCACTTTGGGTGGGTAATAGTTGTTGCTCTTTCAGAAACATCTTTATTTTTGTGCTTTGTGAATTTAAGTTTGTGTGATTTCCACCCTCCCTCCCCATCAATAAAAGCAAATAAATGCTTTGTCTTTCAAAAAAAAATTAAAAAAGTAAATAAATAAAAAGAAAAAATAAAGAACCAAAAAAAAAAAAGAGACAAAAGCAGTGGAGCAGTTTGCTCTCAGTGTTGCATTTATATATCTTTTGGCAGCAGGGATCTTCTGTTTTTCTTGAGGTCTCACCTCCAAAGGGGTGAGGTGTCCTCCAGCACAGTTGCCTACCGTAAGTAGAGGCATTGTGTCCAAATACTTGTTAACTGCTGTCATGAGTGGGGGAAATGTAGGTCTGTCATGGTAGATCTTGTGGGTTCTCAGACTTTTCCATACTGAGGGCCAAGTTTTGATGAGTGTGCCCTACTCAAAACTTTCATTTTCCTTATCTTGGGAGGAGCTGATCTAGGTTATTGCCCACGTATTCCACAGAACTCAGCCCATGCTTACTTGTGGCTTCATAACCATGTAGCCGTAAAATTTTATTGACTTCCTTGACTAAAAGGCTTCCTCTGCAACAAAGGAAACATGCCAAACTAATGTCTCTTTTTGTGTTCCATGCTAAAAAAAAATGAAAATAAAAATAGTGGCCAGAACAGAGAAACACTTCCTGAGAGAGCTGATGCAAAGAACAAGCTAATGTGTTCAATATGCTTGAAGGAGTTTAAGAGTTTGCCTGCTCTAAATGGTCACATGAGGTCACATGGAGGAGTAAGAGCATCTCCTAACTTCAAACAGGTATCAGTTCATTTTACTTCAGTATTTGGCTCTCTCCTTTCCGTCTTGATGTTTGCTTGCTTTGCCATGCTTTGCTTTGCTGTCAAAACTTGTTCTTCTCAACGCTGTTTTTTTATGTCATACCCCGTGTAAATAGAAATGCACATAATTCTGCTAGTTGGTAGGCCAGAAATCTTACTTTAAAGTCAGAGGCAGTGGTGGAGAACAGAACAGTGTTTGTCCCTCTGTTTCTCTGCATGTTACGAAAACACCCTACAAAGTTGTGTCAGGAGCATCTAAAGTTTTCCCCGCTCGTGTTTGTTTATTATATTAGAAATATCAGGAACATCAAGTCTTCCTTATTTTTGTTTGGACTACTTGGATGACTAAGCGATGTTTATTGGAAGCCTTCCCAGGCTTTAATTGAAGGAGCAAGATTGTTGAATCTTTGACAGCTTTCTTCCCAAGTGTTTTAGTTCTATAGGTATCAACAAATACCAAACCAAAAATGTGGGTTTGAATTGTTCTGCATGAAAATAACTTGCCCTGTCAGTCAGTCCTGATATTTTAGAATTTCTGCCCTATCGAGGAATACCACAGGAAGGCAAAGAGCTAACAGAGTTACACCATCTGTGTCTTTGTTTTCAGGTGGGTGATGGAGAATTCTGTCTTTATAGTGACAAAAAGAGCACATGTTTATCTCCCCTCCTGCAAGTTATCTTATAAAGATGCTTAATGTGGTTATGTATCACCGAGGCCAAATCCTCTGTAGGAGTCATAAGTAATCTGCCAACTTTGTTCAAGGCAAATAAAGGATCCAGGAATCAACGCTGTTGTGTGTTTTGTAACCCTGGCCACTTCTTTTCAGCCACGGTGCCATACGTTGTGTAGTGTATCGATCCAGAAGTAGCCCTCCCTCACTCGGGCTGAAAGCCTTTAATTGTCTGTACAGGATGAAGGAGAGAAACCACCACAGCAGCCGCTGCCTAAAGAGGTGGATGGCCTCGCACCCATCGTCATGCCAGTGTCTGTCCCTGTAAAGCTTCTGTCACCCGAGCCCAGCACGCAGCCCTCTGCCAGCACTGCCACAGTCAAAGACAAGCCTGCCAGCTCTGTGTCAGATGATGAGATGCCCGTTCTCGTGAAGATGACTTACTCTCCACCGTGCAGTCCAAAAGTGGCCAACCCCTGCTCATCCTCTGTGAGTGCTGCGTTTCTTGCAACTAACTGTGCTGTGCTTGTTAAATCCCTTTGCTTATAGTGCTGCTACTTTCTAAAATGTCCGTGTTCCAGAATATTTTCTGGAATCTTCATGATGCCTAATAAACAAAAAAGGCCTGTAGCATCATAGCATTTCTTCCTTAGTCATTTGAAAACAATAATTTTCCCTTTGCTGGGGAATCAAGACCTCAGTTGAAAATAAGTCATTTGAAATTGGAATGTGATATTCTTTTATCCCACTAGAACAAAGGGATTTAGTATCTTTTTACTGTTTTTGTTTTTCCTTTTCAGGCTGCTTTGTTTTTCTGTTATTGCTTAAATTCAGCAATTTTATTTCTTCCTGTTTTTGAAAGTCAGATATATGTGCTTCTCTTTCAGTTGAAGATAAGATGACACTGTGCAGTGCTTACAATGTGTGCTCTAAGCCAGTATGAAGCTTGCCGACTCAGAGTTTTGCAATGAAGTCGTTTTTCCCTTTCTCTCTGCATGCATCAGATCTAAGGGTTAATCACTGAGAATTCTGATATAGGAGAAATAGCTATGCTTAGTGCTTTCATTTTGCTCATAAAACTGAAATTGTCAGGCAGCATGAGGAATTTGAGTACTTGAATGAGATGTGAGAATGCTCTTTATTGTTTTCCTGAAAGAGTCCTGGAGCAAGCAGTATTTATTTCACGTTCCAGTGTAGGAATAGATGCTGCTCATTCCTTCAAATCCGTGCTTGCTTGCAGAGTACGCCATGATAAGAGATTACTGGGGAGTACAAGTGCTGTATGGTATTATCTGTATAATACAGAGAAATACTCTTGTGATTTTTTTTTTTTTTATGTTTTTTTTTTTTCCTTCTCATGAGGCTGATGGCCAAAGAAGGGGACAGCGTATACCATTGTGGGTGACTTCTTATAATATTTGTGTGTTTCACCCCCTTCCGACCCTTCATTCAGACACACGCACTAATTTTAAATATATATAAAATCTTTTACTCTCCTCCTTTCAGACAGAGATTTTACACGTAAACTTTCACTTTACTGTGGAAGACAGCATCTCACAATACTTAGCTTGCAACTCACCAGTACAGTTTTCTATTTCTAGTCTCTAGAGAGAAAAGGGACAGTCTTTTCTCAATCCTTGAGCTCTGAGTGGGAGATCTTCTCTAGAGACATCAGAGTAGGTGGCTTGGGCTTGTGTATTTCTGCAATGTATGTAAAGTGACTGTGATTAAATCTGCCAGTGTTTGGCTAAATGCGCATTCATTCACTCAAAATCATGCTTGCAGTCTTTGTTACTGGCCAAGCAAACTAAACTCATGCAGTTTCCTCTCTGGATCCTATCTTTTATATAAGCAATAGCATTGGAAATGCTCAAAGATCAAAAGATCTACGGTTCCCTCTTCTGTAAAGAGATTCTGCCATCAGAGACTTTTTTCTTTTTTAATACCGAAGAACTGGAGTTGCATTTATTTATACTGAGCTTTGAGCTGTCCAGAGAAGCTCCCACAAAGGTCATGGAACCAGTAAAATCAAATAGTAGAAGGAAGCTAAATATTCAGCAATGCTGCAGGATGGTCATCTGAAGTTAGCAGTCAAGTGAGGTCCATCAGGATCTACCCAGCGTGGATCTGTCACAGTGTGGCAGCAAGGCCCACAAGGATGCATTCAGTCTTGGGTAATGAGATTCAGTTCCTGGAGCTTCAGAAAAGTATTGGGGTGAATCTGCATCAAAAGGCCATGGACGATTACTATCTCCTCTAATACTCAATGTGATATTTTTTGGTAGTGTTGGCATAACCACACCAAGGCTAAAGTATGAGGCTGTAGGTGAAGCAGCATAAGGAGGTGAAGGTATACAAGGCTGGTATTGATGTTGCTTTGGTTGGTTAGCTTGCTTTACATGAATGAGAAAGGAGTACCAGCTCTTTCACATTTAAAGAGCAGAACAAAATGAGTCCTTAATCAAAGACTTGGGTCTGGCCTTCGGGAGGTTTTTTAGGTTTGGTTTGGTTTGGTTTTTCCTTGAGTTTAGGAGGGTTTTTTTTCCCCCCTCTCTCCTTTTTGAACACTAAATGTTCACCGTCACGATGGACTGTGTCTGTGGTTACAGGTAACTCTCACCCTTTCACTCTTCTGAATGTCTATTATCAGTAAATTTCTCTGTAAAGATGCATTTTTTCCTGCAAAAGGAAAACTCTTCCAAAATGTAATTTTTTTTGAGAGAAAAAATGTGAACAGCTGTTGGAGAGGATACAGCCATGATCTAACAGAGGACAGGACCTCTGTAATCAAAAACATTTCCACAAGCTGGAACGTATTAACATAAGGGATGAAGGGTGACAGTGCTAATGGTCCTTTAACATGATTTTTATTGGGTGAATGTGATTCTCAAGAGCCACCCATGGTGTAAAGATGTATGTTGTCTAAACATACATTGTAGTAATTTACTTAGGTAGTAGAATTTACCAGATAATGCAGACATTCTGGAGTAACCCTGTCTGTCAAAAATTTTCTTCCACTTTCCAAGATTATCCTAAAGAAGATTTACAATCTGAACACCTGAAAGCAGTATATTTAATACTGTGTTCATCTACCAGCTTCTGTGTGTTTTTAAAGCACAACCTGAGAACCTGTTTCTTCCCACCTCACCTCTACCCTTCAGAAATCCAGATTCCAGGTTTGCACAAATTCTGTGCCTTCTGCTTCTGTGGAATCTATGATTTATTGTTAAGTGATTTTTAACATTCAAATTCTAGAATTCTAGGCATGTTACAGTGTGAATTTCTTAAATGGTCATCTACTACCCTTTTTCCTCCAAGGAAAGAGGAGAGAGTTAAGTTCAAGATTTGTTGCAGCTGGACTGTACTCAAGCTGATGGGAATGTAGTGATAAGAGGAAAAGAATTTGAATTTATTACATTTTTCTTCCTTTCCTGCTGCTGCAGTAATTTCACTGAGCTCATGCGTCCTTCCTAGTCGAACAAAATAAATGCATTGGAAAACATCTCACATAAAGTTTCTAATAAACTGTGACTGGGTAATGAAGTAACTCCCAACCGCCTGTGTGTGTTCAGTGCAAATAGAAGTGCCCAGGGTGTTTGGGTGGAGCTGGGGAAAGGTGTGGGAGACTCATGGCCTGGGAGAGCTGTTCCCTGCACCTTCAAAAGCTGGCAGCAGCCTCTCTGTGCCTGTGCCTGCGGCTCAGCCCTACCTTGACCCAGAGGGCTTGCTGAGGGAGGTGAGGGTAATTTGTGCTGGTTTCTCTTGCTCCCCTGACTTTTTTTGTAGCACCAGATACTGTACTGACCAGGCTTATTATGGTAGTACCTGAATAACTGCCTGGTGGTAACAGCTTTTCTGTGGCTGTTGCCTTAAGCTGTAGGAGACTGTGTGCAAACAACATTTAAGCATCCCTAAAGTTCTGTGTGTTTTCATTTAGGAAATTAGCAAAAAACCTCATCAAAGTGCTGTAAAATTGGAAGAAAACTTCAAACCATTGCAGGACAAGAAGAAGTATCGGCACAGACCTGAACCTCTCTTCATACCTCCTCCTTCGTTCAACTTCAGCATGTCCCACTCCGGTGCCACCCTGTACCAGAGTCAGCTTCGCTCTCCCCGTGTCCTCGGAGATCATCTGCTAGACCGGACGCATGAGCTGCCCCCCTACACTCCACCACCGATGCTCAGTCCGGTTCGGCAAGGGTCTGGTCTCTTCAGCAGTGTTATCACATCATCTCATAGCACCTCACACACTCAGCTGCCACTTACTCCACTGACACCTACTCCACGGGTGCTCCTGTGTCGGTCTAGTAAGTATTACATTTACAAAGTGGCAGTACGTAGTAAATACTGCTGTCCTCTCTTGTGTTGTTACCACACTGATGATTTTATGTGTGCTCATATGCATGGCTGGTTCTGCTACTCCACAGAAGTTCATCTTTGTCAGGGATTTTGCCTGTGATTCTGTAGAGGTGGTATTAAAGCATGAAGTGAATAGTGGAGCCAAACCAGTGAGTAAGGCTGTGATCTTTCAATGTGGTCTGCCTCAAGAAAGGAACACCATGCCTCTCGTTACATCTGGGCCTTCTGAAGTGGAGGCAAAGACCTGGGTTGATACATGGGCTTCATTTTAAGTATTTGTTGTTCAGTGCTTCACAAGAAAAGATGACTGATCATATGTGATCAGCACAGTAGAAACCTCTGCAAGTTCAGACATTTCTGTTACCTAGAACAATTTAGGCTGTTTCTGTCTAAATATTGATTAAGCGTAATTTTTGCTTAATAGACTGGAGTAATGTTGATGTTAATAGGGAGGTGGCAATGCAACACAGGAGGTGAAACATCAGCAGTTACTACCAAAATACCTTTTAAACTCAAACTTCAATCTCTATTTCAGATAGTATTGATGGAAGTGTCATTCCAGTGACACCTGGGCCTGGAGAACAGACTGTTGAACCGTAAGAAAAACAATATTGCTTTTGTCACTGCTTTTATAGACTAGCTCCAACTCAGAGCATGTGGTCTGAAGTCTTTTGAACTGGGCAGTTAGCGTTCAATTACCTGAAATCGTGTTGGGCTGGATATGTTTAAGGTTGCTCTGCATGGTGGCTGAGGACATTGGGAGCAAAATGGATTTGGGTGATGTAGATGTCGTGTCTCAAAAATGCTAGAAGAGGCTTGGTGGGAGCCCCTGAGGGTGAAACTAGAGTTAGTAATGGCTGGGAAGAGGGCCATGAGGAAAACACATGCTGATCCAGTACTCTTGCTTTTTTTTTTCATATATATATTCATATATATATACATGTGTGTATATATATATATATATATATATATATATATATAAAAACTGTGGAGCTTTGGAGAGGTGTTACCTGGTAGGTTCCCCAGGGCAGACTGCAAACAGGATTGTCCCTCAGCTCTCTGCTGAAGAGTGCCATTCTCTATAGAACATAAAGTTATTGTTTCTGGCATCTATCCTCTTTCCTAGTTAACATGTATATAGGCTAGCTTGGGTTCTCTCTAAAGTATGATGTCTCAGTATAGTTTAAATTGTGTACTGAAATTTTTGTTTCCCCCCAAGAGATTGCTTCTCTCTAATATTCAAGTCACTTATCCCACTGAGAGTAAAGCATTGCGTAAAGCAATCTGACACAATTTCCTGCCACTCTAGTGTAACAAAAGTTTTGTTGGAAACAAAGTAAACACTAATGTGACTTCTGTTTTTTCTGCATGTTGTATAGTTGAATACTTATTTATTTATTTGTCTTCATAGACGAATCAATATTGGGTCCAGGTTCCAGGCTGACATTCCTGAGCTGCAGGACAGATTGCTGATGGAGAACGATGTGCACAAGGCAACTTTAGTTTGGAAACCATGGCCAGAACTGGAGAACAAAGTCTTCCAACAAAGAGGTAGAGTGACTTGTCGTTTTAGAAGTTCATACATCAACCTGTGCCTGTTGAAGAATTTCACAGTGTTTTCTCATGTGTATACTGTACAAAACATTCAAGAGACTATTAATTACTGAGAAGGCAGAGCGAGAGACCAGAGCTGCGTGTTACAGATTCAGAGTAACAACATTATATAGTGGCACTTAAAGTGAAGTCTGGATGAACTGCTTTCTGACAGCCAAGGGGGAAAGATCGTTGCTGGAAAGTGGGCTTTTTTGGGCAGTACTGAACTGCCTGGTAAGGGCAGATGTCACAGATGAGAGGCAGCTGATGGTTCCTGGACCCATCCTGTGACCATAACTGAGAGGAAATGTGATAGGCTCAGTGGCTGCTACCAGTCCTGAGCAGAGTTTGTTCCTGCTTCCAGCATGCTTAATTTCTCTTTCTCTACCCTGGCTGGAGCCTTCTTGGCACAGCAGCATCACTGGCCTGTGCAAGACACTGCCTCACAGCCAGATCTCTGCTTCTGGCTCTGTAGTAGCCTGTCCCATCCCAAGGCTGCACTCCGCAAATCCCATTCACATCCCCTCCTCGGTGAGTGATCCTAAAACCAGGAGATAAGGTGCTGGGGAGAGAGAGAGCATGAAACCCACTGCCCTGAACTACACTGTCTTTGAGTGGCATTACAGAATCCTTGGCTCTGAATGTTTGACTGACAGGCAACTGTATTAGCAGTAAAATGTTGACTTGTTTCTGACAGTGGAAGACCTTTTAAATATGAGCTGTTCCAGCGTGTTACCTGGTGGAGGAACTAACTCAGAATATGCTTTGCACTCTCTCTTTGAAGCGAAAGGAGATATTATGGTAAGATAAGAAACTGAAAGGGGAGATATGATCCTCTTCTGCAGATAAATTAGCATGCTTTATTAAATGGATTTAGATATGGTTATATAAAAAAGAGATTTCTGATTGATTTGCAGTGATGCTTTAAACATCCTGTAACATTTTTGGGGAATGACTTTTCCCTTTCATTCTTTAATAAATTTAAATTTCAAAGCAGTGCCTCTCTGAAGGCTTACTGTATATTTCATATAGATAAGATTACTTAGTTTATAGCCTTGGGGCTTTGAATGTCTCCCAGTGCTTGCTCCAGCCCTGATATTTCACAAGCTTTATATTTGGTCACAGAGAGCTTAGCCCTCTTCTAGTCCTTATAAAAACCCTTTTTCTTAGCAGCAATCACATCTACTTATTTGTTCAGAACTGTGAGGTAATTGCACACAGTTCTTATATAAATAATGCATTCAAATATTTGCATTAGTTTAGTGATGGGAATGTTATTAACTAGGGCAAAACATCCATTTTGCCCAGTGTTGGGGAAAGACAAGGCCCTGCACCAGTTCCTGGAAAGCCAATTTAAAACAAAATGCAACAGAACACAGGGCTGGAGTGAATCTCACAGGGTTGTCTAATGCACCGGTTTTTAGCTTGTGTCCCAGTTAGCTGTATCTGAGGGGTCTGAGACATGTGATGGAACTTACTGTCAGGATGTGAAATTTGCTATACAGGGGAGTCTGCATTGTCAGGGGAGAAATTTTAGGGATCCACAAATCATCTGTCTCCCTGATCCAAAGGAGGATTAACTACACTTGCTGTCATTCCTGACAGATGTTGACCTAAACGGATACTCTAAAAGACTTCACGCTATAAATATTAATGCTATAAACCCAGCCATTAAATATTAGTATTAATTAACACTATCAAATCAAACACTATAAACATATTTGTATGTGCCAAGCAGAAGGGAGGGAAGAGATTGAAGTTGCTAAGGAATAGCCACATTTGTGCTAATTAAGGCAGGACAGGTGTGCATTAGCTGTAGTGTTAATGGGCCTTGGAGTAATTTGATGTGATTTTGTATGACAGAAAAGAAAAAAAAAAAACGAAAATTAATTCATATTCTCATTCCAAATAGTCTTCTAAATGCAGTTATATGCAGTAGCTGACTGCATTTGCTAAGAGAATTTGCTATTCTCTTTTTCCCTGCTTTTTCATTTAGGTTGCTCTTGAGAAGCTGCTTTTGAGAAAGCCAGTGAGATTGAAGTGTCATCCTTTGGCAAATTACCACTATGCTGGTAGGTTTCCTTGCGATTTCAGCATCTGCTGGTATATGGAGTTCAAGGCCAACGTCCCAGGCTGGAGCGTGGGATCACGCTGCATTCTCTGCTGTCTGCTGCAGGGACGGCAGCGTCTAATAGAGAGGTGATGTGGACAGTGCTGAGTGGTACTTCCAGAACCTTTTGTTACGCGGTTTGGCAGGTTTTTTTACCTGACTGACGATATACAGAAACTTTGCATCCATGTTGCTGCATAGGGTTCTACGGATTTAAAACTGCCTTGAGTAATTTTCTTCTTCTCTTAAACTAAAATTTAATTTGTTGATCTCCTTTTAAAACTGCTGCAATCATAGATTATAATTTACTAGCAGTAAGGTCTTAATTTTCTGCTATGTAAATGTCTGTCCTCATGCCTTCCTTTTCTGAGGTGATGGTGCATGATAAATGAATATGATAATCATGAGCATCCTTTCAAAGAGGCAGTGTTGTAACTCTCACTAGTGGCTTAGTACTGAATGCAGAGCCTCTCTTTGCATGGATCTAGCCAAAAAGAAACGGGTCTGGGATGATGATTTCATTAACAAACACAGCAAGAACTGCATTTTGGTCATGAAGCAGAAGTGCCCTGTGAAATGCAGAAGGTGGTGTTAAGCCATTAGACTTATGTCCCATAAGCATAGGTGGCAAATGCCTCTCCTCTGCAGCCCTCCATGTTACTGTTTAATGCTTCATAGTGGCTGACAACTGCTTGGACACACAGAATAGGGGTTTACATAAGAGATTCAAGACTTTGGTTTAGGCTCAGTAGGAAACAAGCCAAGAATCTTCTGGTTGTCAGTCAATCACAATGTCCGGGGTCATCAACTTATTTCCAGTTACAGTCATTGTGTGACATAAGTATAGAAGCAAGCTACTTCCTGGCTGTAGCAGCTCACTGGAAAGACTCCCAAGTAACAGGGACTCTTTTGTAAAGCAACTCCTTAACCCCTTGGCCTGAGAACAAGAACAGAAACATGTTTGATGGCAGCTGATAACAAGAGGGAATAAATGTGAAGATCAGGTTTTGAGTCTTGTCTGGGGGAGATGCCTAGTGCCTTTGATAACAGCTCTGTTGCAGTTCAGAGGGTGGACATGGGGGTGGATGGAGAAGGAGGGTCTCAGCCAGGAACTTTGATCAGGGTCTCTTGTCTGAAGAGACAACACCAAATCATATGTGTGAGACAGTCCAGGGCATGAGAGCAGGAAGATGAGGAGATATCCCAGCAGCCTCATCCTCAGTGAGCGATCTAATTAGCAGAGTAGATAAGCAATTTCTGCCAGTGCGGCAGTGGAGGAGGAACAGTCTTTACTGAAGCAACTTCACAGTAGTTTCAGAAGGTGTTATATTATGGTGCAGGGAGGAGCCAGGAGAGACTGTTTTGTTTAATCTTTCACATGAGATGACACTAATCCTTGCTAACTAGCACTGAGACTTGTGGACATCAGTGTATCCCTGTTTCTCAAGCAGGAAAGGAAGTTTGATTTCACTTACTACAGCACAAAACAGAAGCTCACCAGTCTGGATTTAAGTGCCATAAAATAACAAGACAAAGCATTGCTTACTAATGCTCTTGAATGCAACATGTGATTGCAACTTATACAGAAAGCCATGTTCTAGCACCATGCAGCAGCTCTTGAGTAATAGCTTATTTGTGGTTGATAATAAGCCACTTGAGGCATATGGGAATTTCTCACAATCTGGTGCATGAATAGCTTAATGCAACTTCAAGTGGCATTTATTTGGGTTAACTCTTTGGGCTTTCTGCTCTGTACTCAGCTCTCAGGCATTGTCCCGTTTAAAGGTGGAATAGACCAAAACAGAGCATGGCACTGGCTCATGAGAATTAACTGATACCACAAACAATAAATATACAAACTCATCCTTAGCATTGCCTTTGAATGATGGTAAAAGCAAATAGCTCACCTTTGAAACCTGTTGGTTTGTGAGAGAAGCAAGTTGTAAAACTTGAGGCTTTTCCATTGTGTGCCAAGAGAGCTGGGCATGCTGACCCAGGGCTGCTTGGAAGAACACCCTAATCTCTCTGTCTTAATGTTTTGCCATCTGTCAGGATGGTGTTTTAGGGCAGAGAGAGGGAACGTGCAGCTAATACAAGAGGAGCACTGTTTCAAAAGCTTGAATTTTTTTCATTTGAACAGTGGCATTTCTCAGGTCTGAAGTTTTTCTGCAGTGAGAATTGCAAGAGAGATGGTCTCCAAAATAATGTGCTTTCAGCAGTCCGGAAACTTCTTGTATGCACTGTGGTAGGGTGTAGATCAGGCCCAGCATATGCTGTATGTATGGGATTTGAGTCACCTCTCAGGGGGGCTCCCTGAGCGTAGGTGGGGGCTCCCTGGGTGTAGGTGTAGCCCCCTTGAAACCCACAGGTTGGGCCCAAAACCCCCAGATTAGTCGAAGACATTTATTGACAGTTAATCAGTGCATAAACAATATGTCAGGTAAAACAAAATGTAGAACAAATGTCTAAACATAAAGATCAGTTTTAAAATTGTATCTGTATTCCAAAGTCCAAAATTCTTTCTTGCTGCATTGCAGATCTCTCTCTATACACGTTCTCTATATCTCCCTCAAGCTAACAAGAGCAAAAGCGGTTTCCCAGCAACCAGAGTTAAAAACAGCTTTTCTTCTGTTTCTTTTCCTACACAGGATTTATTCTATTAATTAGGTTACTTCCAATTAACCCGCATAATCTTATAAGGGTCTCTGCTAATACCACAACTATTGGGGAAACTGTCAGGCCTGAATCCTCCATAGGTGTACAATAAAATTAGTTCATGGAAGTGATTCTATATTGTTATTACTTATTTTTTTCCAGGAGGGTGGGGTGGAGGCAGGAAAGCATGACTAGAGAGGTTTGCCAAAAACTAAAATCTCTTCTTTGGTGTTGTCATGTTTTTTAAAGTTATATTTTGGCGTAGTAGGGCAGCCCACTGGACTGAATCAGTGCATTTACCCCCCTGCCCAGAGGGAGGCTAAATGCAAATGACTGGCAAGTTGTGTAAGAAGGGAATGACGCTGGTTCAGGGTGGGAAAGATGGCAAGGCAGTGTGTCAGCAAAAAGATCTTTGGGTGATAACAGAATAAATAAAACTCGTGGCTTGAAGCCAGTGCCTTTCTCTGATGCTTAAGAGAGCTTTAGTGTAAATCTCTGTGGAAATAACTAAAGCACGCTTATATCCAGTGCTGGAAAAGCCTGCAGAAAACAGACTGCAGAAAAGTTAATTTTGTAGTTTTCAGCATATGAAGGAGCGGTTAGATACCTGCTCTAAGCTAGTAAGCCTGGCAGTTGACTGAAAAGCAAAGCATTTGCAGTTAATTAACAAAATCTATATATTTTTTTATAGACATAAGTAACCTGTAGAGTTCAATGCCATGCATGGTGCCAAGACTAAGTTAATTGAATTCAGTGCAGAGGCAAGCATTTCTATGGAGAATGGTAACACTGACAGGAATATTAGGGGTTTCTTTTGATAAAAGTTTTAGACGTTTCAGAAACTCTCAGACTTAAGCAGAATCTTCTCATAGTGTAAGGCATCCACTTCATGGCTTATTGCATATCTTTCCTTTAATGTATGTAATGCTGCCCACTCTTACAAACAGGACACTGCTTTGATGCAGTAGAGCAATCCTGTGTTCCTGCTGTTTGACTAATACTGAGGAAGCACAAATACATTTCGATTTAAATGTTGATTTCACATTTTCATGTGCAGTTAGGCTGGTAAAGCAAACACAGAATAACAATATTTGAAAATGTTGACTATTATATGCCTTTCTGGTCCCTTCATCTCTAGAGGAATGTTTTAGTTCTGGAAAATGTCCGGAGAGGGACAGTAGTAATGACCAAAGGTGTGGGAGTGACAGAAAGGATGTGCAATCCTGAATAGCATGGAGATGATGGTCAAGATTAGGTTCACTTTCTCTTCCTCTTGAAGAATGAAGGGGCATCTAGTGAAGCTACTGGGAGCCCGGAAACAAAGAAAAGGAGGCAGTTCTTCATGTGAAGGGTCTACTGATCTGTGAAACGCCTCGGCAAAGGATGTTTTGGGGGAAAGAAGTTTAATTGGTTGAAGGGAAGAGTGGGTTGGCACATACAAGGATAGTTACTAAGTAAGCAAATTGCAATGGATTCAGGAAATCCCCTGTGCCATAAGTGGTCAGAGGCTAGGAATAATTAGGGAGAGGCATTGTATTTGCTTGCCCTGATCCTACTGTTTCCTAGGCAACTGCCTGTGACCGCTGCTGGAAACCGAATACTGGCCGGATGGACTTGAGGTCTGACTCAGTACAGCCATACTTGTACTTGGGTAGCAGCAGTCACTAGCATGTGCTTGAGGCTTCCCAGTTTTTGTCTCAGGTGCTACATTAACATAAAGGTGGTGGGGTTTTGGTATTTATAATGAATTTGCTCTTTTTTTTTTTTTTAAGGCTCTGACAAATGGACGCATCAAGAAAGGAGGCTGTTCAAAGAGGCACTGTCCACCTACAGCAAAGATTTCATATTTGTACAGAAAATGGTAAGGTTATTTCTGTTCTGTTATTTGTTTTTTCCATTTGCTGTATTCTGTTCCCCTTTGTTTTTCCTCCAGTGCCAGACTAGCTTATTGCAAGCATAGAGCCAGCAGTGGTTATGAGAACGCCAGTAGGAGTGGTATATTCCATTTGGTGTTCTTATGCATGCAACTGCAGCACTAGTAAAAATAAAAAAATAAATTCCCAGTTAAAAATAAATAAATAAAATCCATTCCTTCTGTTATTATATGTAAAAGCTTCCATACCTGGAATCCAAGTCATGGCATTCTGTGTGTGGGACAAGTACGGTGCTCTGCTATGCTCTTGGTGTTCTCTAACAGTTTGTTAAGGGGTAGCGGAGTCAGTGGCATCAAGCCTTGTGCCAGAAAGGGTTGAAACCTGTTAATAAAGAGAGAACATGTCTGGGCTTAATTTTCATGTTCTGCCACAAAGCAGAAAAGACAAGGTGTATACATCTCAGGGCAGAATTCCTTACTTGTTAGCTCAAATGTTGAAAAACATACGGGTTTATAGGAACAAACTCTTAATTTCTAGATTTCTCAGTGGTATTGTACACTTGAGCTACGAAAGTATATTCTCAGTCATTTTCTGACTAGAGTCTAGAGAATCCCATAGAACTGTACTGAAGTTGAAACAGTCAATGCAAATTTGACTGAAAAAAATAACTAAAGAAAAGTTACAAGAGTGTTCCTGTTGTAGTCAGACTGACTTTTTTTCCTCCATATGAATGTTTGAGAAATAAAGCCTGCCTCTTGGAATATAATAAAATTGTGTTGAATGAAAACAAAAAATTGAGATTGGACTATTTCTGCAATTACTTAACTACAGGTTAAGTCTAAGACAGTTGCACAATGCGTGGAATACTACTATACCTGGAAAAAAATCTTGCGTTTGGGACGGAAACACAGAACACGTTTAGAGAAAAAAAGAGAGGAATGCCTGGTAAGTCTAAAAGAATGTGAGAAAGTTTAACTCTTGATAATGTCTGTGTTTGTCTTGTTCGGAGGAGGAGGTTGGACTAGATAATAGTAGGTGTCTTTCAACCAAAGTCATCCCATAACTCTAAATTATGTTCTGGATGAGCATCCTGTGACCTCAGCTACAGTCCTGTGTTCCTGGACTGTAATGGAACAAAAGTGTTTTGACTAGTGCATTATCTAACTCTAGTCCAGCAGTTATGGCTTTTACTACTAATGAAGCAGGTAAACCTGTAAATTATGCCTGTACCTGTGCCTGTGTGTTCTCCTAAAGACTGCTCCAACACTCTAGTACAGGTACAATTTACACAGACTGGCAATGCAGTTCTTTGTGTGCAAGGTCTGTATTACCGGTAGTCTGAGTGGTCTCAGGAGATGTGGGCAGTTGGGTGTTTTTTGTGTTTGTTTGGTTGTTTTGTTTGTTTCTCTTAAAGTCATTTAATTTGACGATGAATATAGCGTACGTTGCCATTCTAACAGCTGGGGGAGAGTATTGCACCTCGGAGTCTGTAGATTCTTGGAGCCACAGCTCTGTAATACAGACAGAGGGTGTTTTGAGCACTGCAGTGAAGCTTCATGAGCTGTAGCTTGTCCATTAAAAGGTGGTAGTTCCAGCAAGACCAGAAGTTCATTCAGGATGGGAAAAAATACTGAAACCTGGAAGCAGACTTGACTAAGGAGCACGCAGTTCCAGTACTGTCTATGTCCTACTGTCTCATAGTGTCTGTATTTGACCATATTTCTAGTATTTCTTAAACTCACTGTCTATTTCAGACAAGTGGAGAAGAGGAAGTGTTAGAGGAAGATGAAGAGATTGAAGACCGAAAGGAAGAAAGGGAAATGCAAAAGTCTCCTGACCCACCAACTATCCCTCTGGTTGGACCTATAGATCTGCCTGCCCTTCAGAGTCTTTCACTTTCTTCGTCCTCCTTCATCTGTGAAATGCCAAACTGTGGCGCTGTACGTGTGTGTTTGGTGTCTTTAATAGCAGGGAGGATGGTATACTAGTGAACTATGATTTTGGAAGTCAGGGCTTTAAATTATTCCTGGCCAGCAATAGCTCCTACATACCTTTGGATAAATGATTTTGCCTGCTTTTAATTCCCACCTCACAAAATACAGGCAACTGAATTCCGAGATGTTGTATCAACTAGAAATACTGTATGGTAACAGCTCTGATTGCTACAGTTGTGTAAGAAAAAGGTAATAGGCTAACTCACTGGTTTGTTTTATTATGACTAAGTTTCTTTAACGCTAGTGGGATATAGCTGATAGCAAGCAGCATTTGACTAAGTAGATTTTGCATATTAGATATGTACAGTTGTTAATTGTAATATGCATTCTGCATACTTTTTTCTGCAGTTCCTGTTCCAGTGCAGTATTTCTTGGTTTTTATTTTTTTTTGCTTCCCTCCACCCTACTCCCCGTCAGGTGTTCAGTTCCCGACAAGCGCTAAATGGCCATGCTCGCATTCATGGAGGTACGAACCAGGTGACCAAAACACGATGCACCATTCCAGGCACTAAGCAGAAATCTGGTACTCAGAGCGGATACTGCTCCATCAAGAGTTCACCTGCTCACAGCACAACAAGTGGTGAGACTGACCCAACAACGATTTTTCCTTGCAAGGAGTGTGGCAAGTAAGTGAATGTGACTGTCTGCAGTATCACATCACATTTGCCTATTTATATTCCAGATGAACAGTGTTGTAGCAAACTCTTACTTTGCTCTGATGATCTCAAAAGAACAGTTTCCCTTTAGATGATATGTCCTCTTACCAGAACCTTCAGAGATTGGTTCGCATGATGTTTTGGATGCTTCCCCTGCAGTATTTACTTTCAATTTTCCAGAAACCTGCTAGAATTTTTACATCTGACAGTCCAGCTTCCTGCTTCATCACAGACTTTCATGTGACAGTGGACAACTTTGTGTTTCTGTGCTTGAGTTTGTCCATCCTAACATGGGATTCCTTTACTGTTTCCCTGTTGTGCAAGACTGCAGTGAAACTAAGTACAGGGAGAATTAGGATGTGCAGAGATACTGAAGCAACTGTGGGCGCTACAAAGTACCTGTGGCAGAGTCTGAGTAGGCCATTTTCGTACTGTCAGGATGTATAAATCTGGTAGTCTGTCCCTGAAATTCTCACCGTGGCATTGCAGACTTCACTGACTTCTATTTCAGGATAAGGAAGCAAATGTACTGATAGGTTGTTGAGTCTTTTTTGGCTCACTTCCTCAAAAGCAATGCATTTTTATCTGATTTTTTTTTTTTCTTTTAAAACTTAGGGTATTTTTCAAAATCAAAAGCCGCAATGCTCATATGAAGACTCACAGACAACAAGAAGAACAGCAAAGGCAGAAGGCTCAGAAAGCTGCTGTGGCAGCAGAAATGGCAGCCACTATTGCGAGAACTACTGGGCCAGTTGGGCATAGTTTGATCCCTCTGGATCACATGAGTTTGGTTAAACATGTTGAAAATGTTGGTGACATTGATGATGATGTTGTTCAGGAGTTGGGTGGTGTCATGGAAGAGAATGAAGTCATGGATGCTGACCTTTTATTGGATGATGAAGATGCAGATCTACTGCAGGATGATGCTGAGTTGTAAATAAAGTTGTTCGATAAAGACAGCTACTGAGCACACCCTGAATGGATCAGTCAGGAAACCTGGACTGCTCGTTTATTCCCCGATGATTGTAAACTACCTGTTGAAAATTATAATTCTTTTATCCAGGTCTAGAAAAAAAGAAATCTGCTTTTTTCCCTTTTTTTTTATTAATTTGTGTTTTTGGGGAAAAAATAAATAATTGGTACAAATATTCTTATAAGGTGTTTTTATCTGAGCTCATTTTGCTGATAACTTTTAAGGCCACTAATTATAGAAGTTCATGGTTTTGCTATCACTTCCCTCCAGATAATTCCAGTATGATCTTTAGTCTATAACTGAAGTTTCACTTTAGCCTAATTACAAGAATGATCTTCACAAATTTCTGATGAAGCTTTTTTTTTTTTTTTTTTTTGCCTGTACTGGATCATTTCCAGCATCTTCCAGAGACTAAATGTCATCTCTGTTAAGGAGATGATTACATTCTTTGTCCTTGTGCTGTCATGTTAAGGGAGGTGGGGGAAAAAAAAATTACTCTGATTTAGCTGTGGAATAGTTACAGGAGTGACTGTATAATCTGTAGTATCACAGTACTTTTTCAGTTCTGTCTTGCCTTAATGCATACATGTTAGGCAGTTTGTAAAAGCATTGGTTACACTGTACATTTTAGAGCTTCCATTTTAGCAAGGTTTTGATCTACTGATTTTAAAATTACCTAATTCAAGGGTTGAAGAAAGGAGATGATTGTATTGTTGTTCACATCATCTGATGGGAACACTGAATCAGGAACACTGCCTTGGTAATGAGATTGCACTGGAGATATATTTTGCTGTGACAATAAATCACCCTGTTGAATAGCCATCTCGGTGGTTTTAGGAGAATGTATGCTTGAGCAAGGCAGGAGCGTGCTGTCTCACCAGGCAAATACAGGGAGACCTTCGTGCCAGTGGAACAGAGATTGATGGAGAATATGCCTTCAGCACATGTTAGTTTTTACTTGTAGGCGTGAAGTGTTACTCCGGTGCCATTTTCAGTCCTCCTCATTACATCAAATTCTAATGTTGTTTATTTAGTAAAACAATCCAAAGGTGAGTTGACATTAATGTTTAACTACCATTTTTCCTCTCTTAGGTTCAGGTCTACAGGCTGGATGTCTAACACCATTTATATAAATATAGATTTGGTGTTTTCAGCAAATAGGATCTCAAAAGAATTGTACCTTGCAGAATTAAAGACTTAAGGAAGAATTGGAGTTAGGTTGAGTGGACCTTTAATTACAGAATATGAATACTGATTTTAGAGCTTTCACAGGTAGCAGCACTGATTTTCTTGTGAATTTTGCACAGTGGAAGAGTATTGCTAACTTTATAAAGTATTTTGTAAGACTGATTTCAGATCTTCCAGGTTTCAGGGTTGTTTGGGTTTTTTTATGGGTTGGGTTTTATTCATTTTTTTTTGCCACATTCCGAACATCTTAAGCAGAATCTGAGAGATGATGGATCTTATTTTCTACTGTCTTCCTTGTATAACTATGCAAAATGAGGGTAAATCACAGCACTTTTGTATCAGGGTACCAGACCATACAAGTTCAAAACCAGTGGGACTCATTGGCAGAGAGGTGCCTTCTCTGTCAAAGCCAAGTATGTGAAGCCAAATGACCTGAAGTTTCTACTTTAAGGTCAAATGTTCTGATACTAAAGAACAACCTTTCAGGAAAATCAAAATCCCTTCTCAGTTTCTGGTTAGTGAAGTTCCTGTGTACATGGTTTGTTTTAGTGTTTTTTGAGGTTGTTCCAGAGATTTTCTTGGTTGGTTTTGACCAGCGAGTGGAATTTCACTCCCTCTGCCTACGTAAGGGATGATGTTCTCAGTTACTGTACCTGTGAGATTCAGGAGATCAGGCAGCAGCCGCCTTTTCTTTCCCAAACTGCCAGTCAGCACACTCCCAGCAGTTCCTGTCCATGCTGTGACATGTCACTTTTACAGGGGCCACGTAACCCAGGTTCAGCAGACCGGGTGTTCAGCTCTATGCTGCCAACTAGATCCACTGATAATAAATATTGTAGCTTGTGCAATTCTTAGTGGTTTGCAGAGTGGAGGTTTTTGTGAGCAGTAACTTGTGTTGGGATTTTAGGAGCCTGTTAGAAGCAACCCAGCAGAGTCTATTCTTTCTCTTCCAAACTTGGATCATTTTGAACTTCTAAGGATCTTTCTAAGAACGGCTGCTACACTGGAAAATGGAAACATTTTCAGATTCCCCCGTTAACAGTGGGGAAAAAACCTGAGTGTTTGAGCAAAGCGATAATTGAAGTCAGTGAGAGTTCTGCTTGAAGAACAGAGTGAAAGACAGTAGAAACTTGTGGACTTGATTCTGAAGAGCAGCTCTATATTAAATAAACTACAGTGGAACTTTTCTAGCAACAATTGGACAGGTATCTGTGCTAAACTTAGTATATATGAAAATATATATACATACATATATGCCTGGTTCTGTAACATAAATTGGGTGCTGTTTTATTGTACAGCCAAGAAGATAATAGAACAATGATAACCAAAGAAGTTATTCATAAAGGAAAAAAAGAAATACACATTTAAGCAGTACACGATTAAGGCCTCAGACATCAACTTCATTATTATTAAGTGTTGCATTGGCTGATGTTAAACAGATGCTGTTCTGCCTATTTGTACATAAGTTGGACATAGTTTTATTTCAGAAAACTTATTCTCTTGCTGATGGTTGATGGAAAACTGTTCACTATTGAATTTAGTCATCTTTGATAAAACCTGTACATATAGAAAACATATTTTATGAGAAAAATCTTATTTTCAATATTTAAGTGTTATTTTATTAGAAGATGGTTGTAAATATTTTAGGTGCTTTAGTGTAAAAAGCAGACTGTAATTTTAGGTAGCAGAGGAAGTAACAAAATAAAAAAATATACGTTTGATATAGCTTGTGATCTATGCTGGTTTCAGGTGCCTGCTGTTAGCGTTTGACTTGCACACAGCTTAATTTCAGGTTACTACCTACCTGGATGTGTGTGTTAGGATGGCTTAGTGATGTGAATTAGTACTTGTTTATTATCCCCTCTCCCCCTTAAATGTTTGGTACCAATCAGAACTTGTGTTGTGATATTAACTGCTACATCTATGTGTAAAAAGAAGGGAGTTTGTATGACATTTCCAGTCATTTTTATACTTTGGTAAAATACAGTTGGCTGGGTTTTGCTAACAGGCTTGTATACTTTTTTTTTTTTTAGCTATTTTTAAGAGGGGGGGAAGGATTAAAACGAGGTTCATGTGTAATTGTTTTTCAAAGGATTCCTGAAAATATTTCATGTATTCACCTCTAAACTTAGTGCTGGACATGAGTATTCTTGGTAAGAACGAGTTGTGGTAAAAAGCGTTGTCAGGAAGGGGGAGAAAGCTGAAGAAACCTTTTACCTCACACCTTCAGCAAAAAACAGTGTCACCCGCCCTGCGTCGGGGTCGGGAAAATGAACAATTTCTGCTTTCTACCCTCCGGCAGCGGGTACCTTCTCCGGGAAAACGGGACGGAGAGCGCGTGTGAGGGGAAAGAGGGGCGACCGTTAGCGGGAAACCGTTTGGGCGCGCGAGGAGGTGAGGAGAGCCGTTACCGCCTCAGCCCCTTACTGAGGCAACGCTCGGGGGAGGCGGGGACGGGGGTGGGGAGAGGAGTTGGGAGCTGGTATGGCGCCATACGAGCTCCCAACTCGTCACCCCACCCCCGAGGGTGCCGCAGTGCCGCCGCCTCACCGAGGGTGCTCGCTCCGCCATGGCGGCGGGGGCGCTCTTCAGTCGCCTGGGTCTTCGGCGGCGGGGAGGAGGGGGGTGGTGGGTGAGGCCGCTCTTCTCCTTCCGGGCCGAGCGCGATGATCGGCGAGTTGGGGGCGGAGACAAGATGGCGGCGAGGTGGCTGTGGCGGCGGCTCTGTCAGGTGGGGTGTGTGGCGGGAGAAGGGATGCTTGAGCGCTGTTCTCCTTTTCTTCTCATTTTCCTAAGGTGTCTTCGCTCCCGAGGGGGAGACGGAGAAGGGAGCGGGAGCCGCGCAGGTTCAGCCGCATGGCTGAGGGTCGGTGCTCGGCGCTGTGCAAACCCCCAGCATCGCGTCCCGGGTGTGAGCCGTATTGGAGCCGGCCCGCCCTTCTCGGTGGGCTCCCGCGGGCAGGGGAGATCGCAGGTGGCTTCCTTCTGGCTGCGGGAAGGTTGGAGTTTCGCAGCGCGGGGCTGTGTCTCTGCCCCCTGTTATCGGCGGAGCGGGTCCTCCGAACTCCTGCAGACCTGTTTTTGTGGCGGTTACTCTGGGTGTAAGGGATGACGCAGAGTGATGATGACTTGGATTTGGAGGTCATGTGCCAAGCCTGTTTCTGGTCTTAAAAATTGTAAATTTCGAAATTACAATGTTAAAAAAATAGGAAAACTTTTTACACTGTTTATGTTTTCTGCTCGTTTTGACTTTTAAAGAGTGACTATTTTCTCTCAGGTTGAGAAAATTTGATGTTCGGGGTTTCATAGTCATTTTCTGAAGCCCTAAACTGTTCTGTGTATGCATTGTGTTCTGACGTGCTTGCCTTTCAAGTATCTGTCTCCTGAGTACTTCAGAATCTTTCAGCTGAACAAAGATGTTATTTTGCATTAGGGGAGGGCTAGTTTTGTTTTGTGCAAGGCCTTGGTTCACACAGGAAACATCAGTTCTGTAATGTTGTAGCCCGAGTGTCTTTTCACCCTCTACGATGGCCACAGTGCACAAAGTCTGTTTAAATTGCAAAATGAAGTAAGCAAAATATACTTTACTGCCTGCTGAACACTATCTTTACTACTTGAGGTACTCAACATTTTGTCCAGATTTGTACAGATCACCTTTTCATTTTATTTTACAAAAACACTTGACTCCATGCGTACTTGCATAATTAGTAACAAAAGGAGATGGCATGTGGTGGGAATAATATGCACAATCACTGATTATTGTAAAGGCTGCAGAGCTTGGTATGTGGAATAGAACTCTACTGTTCCATCATGTTTTGTTTGACTCTATTACAAGAAGACAGAAATTTTTGTATCCGAAACCACATAACACAATGTTGCATGCAAATAATAAATCTCTATTACAAGATTAAGCAGTTAGAAGTAAAAGAATACACAGCAAAGACTGCATACACACCCAAAAAACAAAACCAGATAGAAGTTTTAGTTAAAATTCCAGTCAGTAGTTATATGTTTGTCATCTGGGGTTAGGTTCTGTGCTATACACTTGCACACACAGTTTAAGCCCTGCACTGAATACAGCCTTTTATGCTTATAGGCTTGCCTGCTCTCTGAAGTGATGTCAGGTGATGATAGTGTATTTCATATTGGCATTGAGGGAAAAGGAGGCAGTATTCTCACTTCAAAGATAGAGAATTGAAGTGCAAAGATTGAGATCATTTTATCATATGTATGTCTTTAATTTTTGGTATTAAGGCTCAGTTAGTTCCCAACATGAACTTTGAAATATTCAGAATGGTCATCAACTATAGCAGCAAATATTCAATGCTCTTAAAGTTGCTTATTGTGTCATGCAATTAAGAATAACCCTGGTGCTCATCTGTGAACACCTGGATTTGAAAGGCTTGCCTAAGGGGAGACATTGAGCTGTGCTCTACAGACAACAGTCAGATTTCTAAACAGGACTTTCCTGCCTCCTCCTGCAGGCATCTTCCTTATCGGATGCAGAATGTGTAGTGTAAACAGTGAAGGCGGCAGAATTACTTCAGAAAACAGCTTCATTCACTGCTGATCTGTAATTAATATATAATGCATATTGGAGAAGGTTAGGGTCTTGATAGCATTGTATAGTTAGTTATGCATATCCATGAGCAGGTAAATTAAGATTACCTGGAAAAGTGTCAGTTCTGGCAGTTTGCTGATGTTTTGATTATACGGTCACCTACATAACTGATGTGTGGGATATCTGTCTTCTCTCTTAAAGCTATCACTCCAGCACCTGTTAAATAAGAGCAAGTGGCCTGATAAGTCGCTAATTTTGCTTCAGCATTCTGTTTCAGCCCTAAGTTTCTCTAAAGCAATTGAGAGTTCTGGTTTCTGTTTGGGCTGTTTTGTTTTGTTTTGTTTTTTTCCTCTCCTCAAATAGTCTATAACTTTGCCAAATTGAGAATTAGAGAAAGGAAGCTAGAAGCCATATAATGATCAGAAGGGAGCAATTATGCTGGTATGAAAGACAGTAATATTACATCTTAATCAAGAGTTGTATTCCCTTTTTAACAAATTAAAAACATGTTATCTTTTAACTATGGTTCACTTACTTGTTAGAGGTATTCTTATTTAAATGTTCTCTTCAGAAAAAACAGGTGTTCGAAATCATAAGGAACTTTTTGCTAAAAAAAAGGAAATTTCCAGTTTAATTCAGAAGTTGGTTTTTTTGCATTAATAAAATACTGTTTTCAATTACTTTTACAACAGCAAGTCCTACTTAGGCTTGTCACTTGACAAAACTGATACATATTGTGCTATGAAAGTAAAACTAAAGAGAAAGTATTATCATATACAGAAATGGTATCTGATGCCACACAAAATACATTTTTCTGCTGAAAAAATGCTTTGCGATTGCTATTCAGGTGCATCACTAGTAAGTTCAAACTGATACATTGTTCTGTTAATGTGTTCCTTTTTTTGGATGCTGTTGTATACTAAAATACATTTCCAAGCTCCTGTTCTCCTGCGTTTTCTGACAGAGCAAACTTTGTAGTTTGGCAGATCAATGCCTAGGAATGTATTCTGTTTCAGTGTGCAAAAAGTAACCTTTAATAAACCTGTATTAACTGGCTGCTTTTCAGTTCAGGAAAAACAATCGATAACCTATTTGTTTTATACAGGGATCAGCTTTTTCTGTCAATTATGCAAGCAGAATTTTGCAAAAGCAGTGTTCTCTTCTGTAAGTAGAAAAGGCCTTCCTTTCCGCTTCTCCACACTCCCTAAAAAAAAAATTAAATCCAACTATAATGACTTATTTTATGCTTTCCCAATTACCACATTTCTAGAAGCTCCAACTTGATGGGAGCACGGCTGGCTGGATCCCATGTTGATACACAGGAGCCTAAGACTAATCCTTTGGTAAGTGTTTTATAGAATAGTATTTTGTATAGCGTCTTAGTAATAAAGAGGGTGTATAGAAAATACCTGAATATCTTTATTGCAGCTTTTTTAAGCTCTGTTTTAATGATGTCAGATTTGCTCTAGAGAAAGAAAGACTTTAGATTATTGGTATTTGAGATTTTTTTTTCTAAGCAAAATTTCTGTAGCTCACAGTTGCCTCTTAGTAATTTTCTTCCTTCTCTCTGGAGCTGTAACTATGAAATACTGGCTTTTTGGCCACATCCAGTTCAGTGCCTGCACCAGCTTAATCAGCCCAGGGCCTTTGTCTCTGGCTTGGAAGCTGGGAGCCCAGGGCTGATGAGGTGGGAAGTTCATGAAGGCATGTGGTGGATATCTTGCTTTTAGATTCCAAATGCTTTCATTTTGACTAGGACTTCAGTAACACATGCTCAATCTGTATAATACATGCAAGCAAGCCAAAATCTTAGAGGCAGTATTAGATCTACAGTGCAAACACAGCCTTCCTGCCCTGTCTGGTACCTGCTGGATTTACTGTGCTAAACTGCCTGGGAGTAAACCTGTGATTCCTGGACACATCGAGGCTTTTCAGATAATCAGTGAGCCCAGGGCGTCAGAAATTGAAGCTCTAACTGAAAGTCACAAATTTTTAAATGAAAGTTGTGAACTTGTACCTGGACAAACACAAAGGATAATATACCTGGGGAACCTACTATGTTTAAAGTAGTCTTATAACAGTGAGAATTTTGGTTACTGTCCATATCTAAGCGAAGTCTGAGAATTTCATGTATGCTTACACCGCTATTTAAAATACAAATACTGCTGCACCAGACTTGCTTTAACAATAAGTTTCATTCTGGCCTTTGCTAGTGTTGTCCTCCTTATATTTATCTGGCATTCCCTTTCCTTTTACGTTCAAGAAATTTTACCTAAATCTTCAGAGGTAGTTAGGTATATCTTCACACTTTTGCCTTCCCTGACAAGTGAGAACTGTCAATCAAGGTAATACTGTCAGACTTGCAGATAAACTAAACTAAGCAGCTAACAGTGTGTGGGTTTTTTTCCTCTGTTGCAAATGGTGTGCACAGGCTAAGAAAATACACAGTGCATGCATTAAGGAGCACATGGAGTGGTAACACTCGATCTTTCTTTAAAAATGCAGGTATCTATTTCAGATGAGCCAGAAACACTGTACAAGAGATTGTCCCTTTTAGTTAAAGGCCACGATGAAGCTGTGTTGAACAGCTATGAATATTTTGCAGTGCTTGCAGCTGAAGAACTTGGCATCTCTGTTGAAAAAGTGTAAGTAACTGATCTGTAGAGTGATGTGGTGTCAGATGCTTCTTATGTCATCTACTGTAATTCAGGTTCTGTGTTTAGAAGTATTTTCTCTTTTTCGGAAGGAACAGGTGTAGTCTGACATTTTTTTCTCAGATTATAAATCTAACATTTCTTAAATGGCAGTGTAGTGATGAGAAAGCAGCAGCAGTTCTACACTCAGCACTGCCGCACTAGAAGTGCATTTTAACTACAGGAAGGATACTGACAGTACTCTAAGTACAGTTGTCAGTGCTCTAGCTTCCCTGAACTAATGCTTGTTAGTACCCGAGCATTAACCATGCCCATGTGGGTTAATAGTAAACTGTACCAGTGTTTAATACTTCCTTCTATATCTTCTGAATGTCAAATAAGAACAGGGATTTCAGCATAATCTTTCAGATATGTGTTAGCATGCTTTATATAAAATTGAATTTTCTTTTTGTGCTTTGTTCAGATATAAACCTCCAAAGACGATAGAACGATTGACACTTCTAAAATCTGTACACATTTACAAGAAGCACAGAGTTCAATATGAAATGAGAACGCATTACCTGTGTTTGGAGGTAAGAAAGATGTTAAAAAAAAAAAAAAGTTATGTTCTAGGTGCACAATTCAAATATGTTAATAGATGTTGGTTCAGGAGCGAACACAAGCTTCCAATGTACTTAGGTTGTGAAGGAGGATGCAAGGAAAAGCAGAAAGCAGCTGAGCTGGGTACATGTGATTTACTGCAAGTTATTCTGAATGTACAGCCTACATAATTTGTGGATCAAAAGGCTGATTTTGACCATCATTTTAACAGCTGAAAGAATGACTAAAAAATAAGGTAGAATCAAGAGTTATATGTTTTATGATCTTGGTTTCCAAGAAACAGTGGGATAGGCGCTTTCTCCAGAAGGGAAGAAAATGCAACTAAATCATTGTCATTACCGGTCACTAAGGGTTCTGTTCTTTTTGAGTTTGTCTGCTATTTTTGAACACACATACTCTTTTGCCCTATGCAACTTCATGTGGCAGGCTAGAACTGTGCGAGGGAAATACAAGAAAGGAAGCGTATACAAACCACTAGCTCTTGGCTGATGACACAGACTTCTGTGTGGTTTAGAATGCAGTTGTGGTCGACTTTCTTAGAAGAAAGGTTTACTACCAACATTTTGTGGCCTCTGGGTGCCTTACTGTATATTTGCATGGTGCTTAGCAAAATGGGACTTTGCTTTAAGTCCCCAGACATTAGTGCAGTACAAATGGCTGCCCACAAACCATAAGCACTATTTTTGCCATTCAGGAGAAACTAGAAAATCAATAATTCAATAGAATTCTGATGTTGCAGGATTTATAACAGGCTTGAACTTTGAGAGTATACAAAAGCTGGTAATTCTTGTAGAACCTGTAATTAATTTCATCCAATACCTGTGTTAGGATCCACCAATTCCATCATATCAATGCATGTGATCACAGGCAGTATGCGCAGTTGCACGGAGTGAAATAACTACTTTATGTTTACAGGAGAGTTGTGTACGGCTCAGCTGGCTCTGTTCAATATTTTGGAAGCTGCCTTTCCTGTAAGATGTTGAATCCTGTAGCAAGAGCTAGAAAAGCTAGGGCATTTTTTTTTTTATTCTGTTTCAAGTATTATTAATAGTAGTTCATTAAAAAAACATTACTTCTGTTTTAGTTAAAATACCTAACAAGCAGTACTGCTGCAGTTTACTTGGAGTACGTTCAACGAAACTTACCTGAAGGGGTTGCCATGGAAGTAAAAAAGGTAAATTTCCATCTCACATTATTAACTGTTATGAGGCTAAGTCCTGATGCAAGTACAAAAAACTACTGAAGTCTTTAGAAAGTCAGCAGAGATGTGTGTAGTTTGGAAGGAACATTTTCCAAAGTATTAAATGGTAAAGAGGCTGTATTGCTTGAAAATGTCACTAGGTGGCATTTTTAATTTGATAAATCTCTCAAACCAGAATAAATAAAGCAAGGTAGTTAGATGTTAACTAGGTGGTGTAATAAATTAGTTGCTTTGCTTTCCTTTTAGACTAAGATAGAGAAAATACCTGAACACATTCAGGAACCAGTTTGGGACGCACTACCTCAAGTAGAAGAAACTGAAGTCAAGTCATGAACTCACCAGGTACTTGGCTCCATTAGTGCTGAAATTAGTTGCTTCTATCAACCTAATTTACCAAGACAGTCTAATGTTAAATAAAAGTTCTTTTATGAAGTAATTATATAAACTCTTGTTTCATTGAGTTATTCTTGGTCATAACTCTAGTACATGTAGACTGAACAGCTATAAACTGAAGAAGTTTGACTGTACTCTGGGATCAAGAACTATGGTCATCTATCATATGTTTGTAGAAAGGTTAAATTTATATATATGTGTGTGTGTATGTATTTACATATAAATGGATATAAAAATCAATCTCATTTTGATACTGAATGACTTCTGAATTCTGAAATACTTGTAAAATCAATTTCACATTTGTATAATGTTTAATATTATGGATGCCAGATTGTTACACATTTTTTGCTATAGCTCTTCTGAGGTAACTGAATTCCAGGTGTACATACAGCTTGCATATTAACTTATAGTAAGTCAAAACCCACAATCTTAGAGGACACTGAGGCATACTGAGATTCTTCTAGGCTCCTACAGTTCCATTAACATCTTTTCCAGTCTTAGTAACTGCTTGCTTAAATAACAACACAGTGATCACAGTATAAATCTGAGACTTCTACAGGCTTACATCTCTGACTTAAGTGAATTGCTTGTAGAACCATATTGCAAAGCAAATGGGTACTAGAAGGTGTCATTGTGAATAGGACAAACAGTCCATTAAGTTTTAGTTCACTACAGGGAAAGGCATGGCCTTTTTCTAAACTAGCTGGGTTGGTTATTGTGTAAACCCAGTCTAGCTGTACGCTGCTTATGCTTAGAAGGGAAGAACAGTACAAATAGCAAAGGAGTGCTCAAGTGCTTTGAAGGTTAGTTCACCGTGAATCAAAGGAGATAATACTAGGTGCAAAGACATCATCAACTTTACCTTCAGATTGCATTAAACACTTCTACCTTTACTAGGTTAGCAGGAAGGACACAGCTGCAGGAATCTGCTTCGGTATTAAGGGGGAGCTTTGATTTGGCTGCTATTAAAGGAATTTACAGAGGGAATAGCCAGCTGGGTCACAGGACAAAACAACCAGAGAGGCTGGATCATACTTATCAAGAGCTCTCACAGCTTTATACAGTTGCAACAGACAAGAAGCACAGTGTTGTTATCAGATAGTAGTGGACAATCTTAATGGGAAATAGCTGAAAGACAAGAAGGCAAGCTTGTGCTTGAAGATTGTCTGCATTTTCTAGCAGTAGAGAGGCCCAAAGCTGTTTTAGGAGAGGTATTTCAAGACAAAGACAGTCATTCGTGATAGAAAGGAAGCTGCCTGTGCATCTTCTACAATATGCCATTAAAAAAAAAAAAAAAAAGGAAGTTAATGAAAGCCCTTATGGGAAGATATAATGCCTAGTTCTCCCTTCAAGGTGTTTGCTTTCCTCAATTTCAAGCTATTCTTCCTTTCTCTCATTCCTAGTATTCAGTCATAATAGCATTTCTTAAAGTCAGACACTGACGTGAAGGAAGAAACTGTGAGCTGACCTGGTTAAATAAAGCTGGCGCTTCAAAGGAACAGCCTCTTTCAAGTCTTTATTATATTTTCTTCAAATTTGCCATGCTTTAGTTTTGCATAAGCCACCTGCCAAGTTCAAGCTTGTATAGAATAGTATAGAAATGTGACTGTGCTCAATTCTGTCTTTCCACATCTTGGTTTGATGGATGGTAAGATTGAGGGGTTGTATTTTACTATCTTTGGTGTTCTACTCAGTTTGCAGTTTTTGGCTAAATGGACAGTCAGCATGGCTTTTCAGTTGGCTCAGAGTTTTAGTTACCAGACCTAAATAGGAACAGACTTAGGAGACAGCTGCAGAAAGTATTAACCCACATAAGCAGCCCTCTGGCAGAAAGAATACTTGATCTTGCGAAAGATATATTATTAGAGAATTTCTTGCTTCCAGCCTCGTGTATTGGGGAAAGCCAATGTACGTTTAAAGTGACCTCTGGACCTTAACTGTGGTGACCGAGCCATAGCTAACAGCCATCACAGATCATCTCCACCCCAAAAAAGCAGAACTATGACCTATGCAGAGTCTCTGACCATTACAGGCCAATATTTACTAGTCCTGTTACCTACTAACCTCAGTACGCTGCACTTCTCATCCATATTTTTCCCTGTATGAAACTTCCTCCCTTTTAAGACTGTGATCCTTCCCTGCTTCCTCTGTATTCCCCTTCATGTTTATGGGTTTTCTAAGGCATTACCAACGTCTTTACCTCTAGCTATGCATTTGCATAATGCTCTAACTGTGCAATATACTCTGATGATCCTTTTTCATTCACTAATGGGGCTTCTGACTTTCACAGAATGTTCCCGATCCGCACTTATAAAACTTCAGATAAACTATTTTGTAGGATAAACTATTCTCATTCTTTACTATTTTTCCTATTCTTTTACCACAATTCTCCAATTTTGCCTTCTACCACCTTTCTTATCAAGTACCAACAGCAACACTCCAGTCGTTGCTTTAGGTCTTGTCTCAAGTCACCCTTCCACCTATTGACCGTCTCATTTTCAGTCAGAAAATTTTTAGTATTTTTAGTTGAATTTTAGAGGAAGTTAATAAAAATGCCATGCTTCATACAATGTATAAACATCAGTATCTGAGCATGCTGTACTATGTTCTAGCGAGTATTGAGTTCTTATGACACCCAGAGCTTAAATGATACCTGTCTGAAGTGCCCACTTTTGCATTCATAAAGCAAAATTGCCAGAATCGGCAATTTCATGCCCTGAAATAAAGGCAACATATGCCACACAACATGCTCTGTGCATCACAGCAATGCATTCCTACCTTCCTAGAACTCCAGCTACAGTCTGAGACTCACACCTCACTGTCAGTGTCACTATATGTGTCAACTAGCACTTCCTCCCTAAGGAGGGAGGGAGAAGTTTTTAGGCAGGGAACTGAACAAAGTCCTTAGGATCAGTTCAATATCACTGCCTTTTTTATATGAAGGAAAGCTGGATGTAAAGACTTGACAGCATGCAGTAGCAAAGTTTGACTCAGTATCCAGTAACCTGCAGTCTCACCCTGTAATCAGGACACAGATTCTTAATACTGCCGCTCTCTGGCTGATCCTTCATGAGTCTCATCTACCAAATAAGTTTAACCCAAGTCAACCATTCAGAGTTGATTTTAAAATGTTTGGTTAAGCTAATGCTCTGTCTTTCTAGATGGAGTTTTACTATATATGAACTTAGGCAACAATTAGCCTTCGACCTAATTACCTCTGCTTTCCTTCCTGCCAGTTTAGGTTTCCCTGTGATTTGTGTGTGGCATTCAAAGAGACACCTGTAGTCTGAAATCCAATCAGGTTCCTTCCACCCCTTTGCAAATAGCTGTATTCAGTTCTAGCCTGCTGGAATACTCCCACTGAGTGCTTTAGAACATCTTCAATAGAAAAGAACTGAAAATGCTCAAGAACACAGACAGACCAATGAGCAAATACTTGATAAAGTTTTCCCTTATTTAAAGGCTAAGGCAGACAACCCAAACTATTTGCATTAACAGAAAGTAAATGGTGCTCTTCTGAGTACAGTTCCTCACTGTCAGAAACTGCTTTATGAGCATTCTTGAGCTTGTACGGGTAGATGTCTAGCATTATCTACCAGTAAGAGAAAATACTTTCCCAGGGGTCATAGAAAATAGATGCCATGTAAAGCTGTTACAGAAACCCACTGAGTGGTAGCAAATACTAAGAAAAGTATCATGAAAGCAATTGCCAGATATGACAGTGAAACTTCTTAATTTCAGTAATTTCAGTGGTCTCAATCTAAATAGGAGCCATGCTAAATACTGGCACTGAACATAGGCATGTTTTCAAGTCCATTCAATCTTTAAAATTCTTGGTCACTGCCAGTAAGCTGGAGGTGGATTTCCTTCCACAATTGCTTTGTGACTAACAGCTCCCAGCCTACTTGAGGTGTCAGAAAATATACAGACCAGTACATTATATAAATAATACAGAATGGCTGTTTATAAAATTTTCATGTTTATCGAATAGTCTAAAACTAAAACCACAGCATTCATTTACATTACATTTTCTTTGAGCCATTTAACCATTTAAAAATTGTCAGGAAGACTTTGCTCAAAGGCAGGTGTGGCAGAATCTTCTTACTTATGAATTAAAGATATTTTTAAAACAGTCTAAATTACCCTGTGTTTCCAAGATACCCAGAGTTCATTTGCCATATGACCATATCTTTCAGTACAAAACCAATTTGTGAACAGTAATTTCTGTATCATTTAGTAAGGCATTTAAAGACACACTCCAAATTTATTCTCAGTATTTAATGGAAGTGCTCTAGATCACCCACTCCCTTTCTTATACATGCCAGGGGTCACCACTCATGCCTGGAATGTTACTTCAATTTTGCTTTCTACAGTTGGTCTTAATCATACCGCTACCACAATTTAACTGTCATGTTAGCTTTAATTTGACTATATAGCAAGCTTCTTGCTTTAGAAGCTTTTCCTGCCAGTCTCTGCACTTCATGTGCCAGGAAATTAATTATTATCTACCTGTTATTCCAGGGAGCACTGGAATTACAGCAAGTCCAAGGGAAGGTAATTTACCCAGGAAGTTCTGACATGAGAAGGGTCTGCTATTTCTGTAATACAAAGCTGTAGTTAAAATTACTTTGAGTGTGCTATTGTCTTAGTTCAAACTGCACTAAAACAGGCGGAGTCCACTATTTGTCCCTTCAGATTAGAAATTTGGGAATAGAACCTCACATGCCAATCATGGGTTTTCCCAGCATGGGCCACTAGGAAGTGCCACCCTTCCTCTAGTTTCCGTGTTTTTGCATCCACAAAATAGCACAACTGGCTTTAAAAAGTATCTTTCCTGTCATAAGAGTTGGGAAAATTTCTTGCTCCTATTTACACATTCATTTCATTCTCAGGTTTCCTTCTGACTAGTTTGCTGTGATCTTCTCAAGTTCAGGGTTTTTTTCCCACAAAAAAATAGTATTCACTCTTGTCCATTTGTGTGATGAAAAGTGGAAGTTATATTTCTGACAGTCCTTCATAAATCAACCGTGATAAATCACTAAGGACCTCGAGGATCTGAGTGTTAGACAGCATATTAGTGCACCAGGGAATGGGCGTACCACTGAACACCCATATATACTCAGTACGTCAACTGACTCAGTTTCTTTAAGATACAGGAATCAGAGAGGTATTTCATTTACAGTAAGAATATGGAAAAATCCCTTTTAATACAGGCAGTTTATTTGTTCAGGTCGGTGCACACAGCACATGTGAAGTTTCTCTTCTGTAACATTTTTCTACATACTTTTGCATAGTCAGAGGACAGCATTGTGGGATTTGGGGTTTTGCATCCCTCTGAAAAAGAAGTTACTGTCTCACTGTTCAATCCAAAATTCCTAGTTCTTTTTACAAAAAGTACCTGTCTTTGGAAATGCTACTTATTGAATTACAAGAAACACGATTGATAAAAATTACATGTTTTCTTCTTTGTACTTAAATAAAACGCTACTTGATAGTATCAGAAAGCATGCAATCAGTGTATCACATCTGCTGATGCAAAGTCTTTCATGCATCAGCACATTATTATCACTTATCTTTCATTCCCTCCTGCCATCTAAATATTAACTCTTTGCTTCAGTATTAGAATGTTTCTAGTTCAACATAATAGGGTTTTTTTGTTAGTTACTGAAAATATTCATAGGGCTTTTTCCCTAAGCCATTAGAGTACAAAAGTTTCAGCTTTTGCTCGGAGGAAGTTAAAATATCTACATTATGCAGACATCATAACTGAGTAACACCAGCAAGACTCCAGACATGCACAACAACTTCAGATACCTAGAATTGATTAGAGCTGCTTTAGCCTGTGGTGATCATGCTGCAAAGAAATTAAAGAGCAGAAGGTTTAGTTTGCCATCAGAAATCAAATGGAGTGATGAAACTTTGAGACCAAAACAATCATGCTGTATTGTCCAAGTTGGAACATTAAAAAAATATAATTAGTTTAGTAACTACTTGGGAGAAAAATGAATTACAGTATTTTAAACAGGATCAATTTTAAACTAACTAGTTCTTCCCTAATGTTGGCACACACCCAAAACAGCGAAAGTCATAATGCAGGTTTCTTTCCTCTTTTCTCTAGTGTATCATTCAAATCTATACCTTTATTTCACTTTCAAACATTTAATAACCTGTCCCAATGCAGAATATCACGGGTTGGAAAACCTGGCCTTATATACTCTCTCCAAACTGGGCATGGATGTACTGCAGAACTAGTTTGGAACACTGAAAATAATGTATCTGTTTTTCTGAGTGTCTGCAGACGGTTTAGGGCTATGTCTTCATCCCCTTCTTCCATGTTCTGTTTTCCATTTCTGGCATACAAGCTGGAATGCACATGTCTGCCAAGCTGTCAGTTAAGCTATCTACTGTATTCTGTGTGCTTTTACATAAATGTTTGTGGGTTTGGGGGTTTTTTTAAGATAATTTTGCTGTAGACAACACATGGATTCAGGCAGCTTATGTGGTTAGTGTACCTTGGATCTTCCTAAAATGATTCCCGCCCACCCTGCCCCAAACCAGCCTAAAATTTTAAGAGACATTACATTTAAGATAATATCTTATTCTGCATATTCCATACTTTTTCAGTGCATAAGATGGATAGTTCTTTAAAGAAGAGTAAGTTAATTGTAGTGTTTTTACATTAGCAATACATAATAGTAACTGCAGTGTGAGGAATTACAGTGTCGGTAAACGTAACAACCATTTTATTGTCAAGAGAACTGCAGCTTGATTTTCAACAACATCACTGAAATACAGCTCACACTGGGTGGTGGAAGTAGGGGGTGGGGAAAGCAGTGGCAAAGCAGTTTCTAAACTTATTTTGCTGATGGAAACTATTAGGCTAAATATGGCTATTTGAGAACAGATGTTTAATAAAAAAGCGCTCAGCAGTTCAGTTCTTAGCTAAATTAGTTTTGCATAAGAATAAACAAACAAGCAACTTGCATACGTAAGTAAAAAATATTTGCCTGAGTAACTTTTTGTTGATCATTAATGCTAGAGAGAGATAAAGAAGTTTTAAAAATCTGTGTCACCATAAATATGGCCATGCTCTGCTCTTCCAGTAGGTCATCTTACCACCTCCAATTAGCTTCAAAGGTTGATCGTGTTAACCCTTAGAAGATAATAGCATCATTCATTCACCAAAAAAGTCATACCACACCCTGGAAGTCCTACAAGTGAACTGGCCTGCTGTGATGGCCAACTCCACAGGTACTCGTGTTCTTATGCAGAGAACTTTCAATTCCATTAAGTAGCCTGTAAGTAGAAATTTTTGTGCTAAAAATTTAATTTTATATTTTAAATCAGCAGGTATTTTGTCATGGATCTTCTTTTTTATTTTCATTGGTATTTATTTTCTTGCTGTTCTCTACATTTATGCAAATAGCACACCAAGGCAACATCAAGGTACTTGCCTATGCGTTGGTGCCAGATGTTGCCAGGAAAGGAGTGATATATAGAAAGAGGCAACAGAAGATTAAGCAAGGGTAGACTGAGATGAAGGAAGAAATGAACTCTTCTGTTACCCTTCACATTGTTTCAAGCCAGTATCTTAAGAGTTATGCATCTTTCCTGTATGCCACAAAACAGCTTATAGTGAATAAATCAGCATCCAACTTCATAAGCTATGTGCCTCAGTCCATGGTGTAACTTACACTGCCTAAGTAACTTATGGCAAAATGATTTCAAGTTTAGCTTTCCATTTGTGCATTTGGGTAGGAAAAGTGTGTGATCAATACATTTATTCCAATTAAAACATACACTGAGATGAAAAAATGTCATCTGTCAAGGGAAAAAGCAAAAGTAGTAGAAGAGCAGGCATGAAGAAAAGCATAAAAGTGAGTTAGTGCACTGGTAAATGAAATGAGACAAAAGAATGAAGCTAGCAATGAGGAAACTGTTCAGATGAGCAGAGTTCTCTAAAGGAAGTGGCTTTCATAAACCATGTGTCTCTGGAACATGTCAAGCAGATAAAAGTACTGAAGATACACAGGTAGCAGCAGCAGACTTCTGCTGACAGGGCTTAATCAGGGCTGCTGACAGAATTAGGTCAGCAGAACAGATTACAGATAATTCAAGCTTTTTGCCTTGGTTTTCTTTCCAATATTATTGCTGGAATCAAAGACACTGGTGCTTAGGAAATCTGTAAAAAGAACATTGCTGGTGATATGTTATTGTGCTAGCAACTAGAAGCTGAAGCTCCAGTGTAAATGATGTGATTTCACTTCTTCAGAAATGCAAGTTCAGCTAGCAACTTGGTTTAAAATTTTTAAGTGGAGGGAGTGATTAGCAAATGCATTTCATTTAGACCAGAGTTGTGGAAAAGCTGTGGAGAGAGCCTCAGGGGAGCCAGGTTCGGCACTCCCCACTGTTTCCCTTTCCCCACTACTTGTCCAGGCTGTAAAGCCCCGGGCCGCCCGGGCGCCATCACCCACAGAGGCGAGGGCCCCTCTGCCTGCTGTCCTGCTGCTCCCACCTGCCGGGGTGACCTCCAGAGCGCCAGGCAGGCTCTGTGTGCACCCCAAACCCCCCACTGCGAGGAAAGGGACACAGCCCAGAAAGGGTGCAGGCACCTGAGGTCCGAGCTGCCTGCCCGGGTTAGGTGCACACACTCACCGCTGACACGAGGGACCAGGGTCACGGCTGTGGGCTGGGGCCCCCCGCACGGCATTCTTCCTGCGCCGCTCCCACTCTGGAGGGAAAACACTGCCTTAACGAGGGCCCAGCTGTACTAGCCTATGTCACAGCACTAAGCACTGCTCGAGCCTGCCAGGTATGTTACCGACCCCCGTGTTAGTGTGCCTGCAGTTGTCTAACGGGGATGTGCTTCCACGCAGACTGCAGAGGCTGACCTGTAGCTGTTACTGGTATGGTCCCTGATACCAAAGAGAAAGGACTTCCATTTACAACCTCCTCCTCTTGACTGCCTTGAGAAAAATGTGTTGCATCCAGCCTGTAAGTTGGAAACATTAAAAAATTATTTTTTTGCTGTTGCTACATGTTCTCTGAGGAAGATAGATCTAATTTAAGAAAAGGATTACCGTACCATACTGGGTGGATAGCAGTGTCAGTACTGCTTTACTGCCTGTGCCTCACCACAGAGAAACCGAGATGGTCGTCATCTGGGGAACATGTCTTCTAAGACATGTTTGTGAATGGCAGCACAATGTTTTAAGTAGTTCACAAATAGTTTAATCCTAAACATTAAATGCTACCCAAGCAGGATCCTTCTCACATGAGGTGTGGGAGGAGGGAGGAAGGAGTTGGGCAGAAAGAGGGCAGCAGTCCCAAGAGTATAATCAAGAGTTAGATTGAAGTCAGGATAAAGGAAAATGAGGTAACAGTAGATACTAAGCCACAAGCCCAAATTTTGTAAACTGGTAGAAAAACCTCACCGTTACTGTCAAAAGAAGTGTGAATAAATGATCACAGAAGCAAGTGCTGGCATTCAGAGCATCACAAAACAAGATTAATGCATTTTTGATTCATAAGGCAACATTAAAAAGCAGAACGAAACCCAAGTAAGTAGTGTGAAATATCGTAGCCAGAATTTTTGAAAGTGTACAAAAACCACTTAAATCCAAGATTTATCCCTACTACCACTGCCACCACGTTCCTCTAAATTCCCCTTTTTTATTTTTAACACACACGGGAATGCATAGGCTTCCCCCTGTTCACTGCTTTAGCAGTTGTGACCAAGTCCAGTCCCCAAAAAGCTCCTGAGCCCTCATGGTTCAGCCCTGAACAGAGACTCCTGATCTTCCTGCTGTCTCCCACTGCCAAATTGTAGAAGTCACTAAGAAACAGTTATTGCAACATACAAATAAATGTCCTTTTTCACACTTCTGACAAGGTAGCATTGATTGGCAGTATTTTACAGAGCATGGCTGCCAACTCCACAAAAAAAACCTGGTAGTTGGAAATAGTTTATTTTAGTCAGTGTTGTTACACAATGTGTTGGCTTTGTCAGAGCCTGCTAAGGGAATCTACTGCTGGGCCGCAGCTCGTGTGTATCTGCCGGGGGGGTACTCGGTAAACTGGGTCAGTGGAGTGATTTGGTTTAAGACAACTTCTGCCACACCAGAAGGGTTTATCTGTGAAGCTGGTGAACTTTATTGGTTTTATGGGATGGCAGCAGTGGTATTAACACACAGGAGTAACTCCTGGAGGCTTCTGTAACTAAAGTCCAGTTAACATGTTTACTCACTTCAGTCAAATCCATGGATGCCCTCAAGTTAAGACAGATTACCTAGAAGCTACAATCGCCAGCTGCTAAACCGTTTTTCCCCAGAATAATCCATGCCTCCATCCTATTTGGAATTGCCTTGCTTTTGCCTTTTTTTTTTGGTACTCATCTCCAGGAGAATCTATTGTGCATAATTTGCAGGAGGGAAAGCAGCAGTAGAGTGCCAAGTCCTGCATTACAGCCCCATTTATAAACCCTCCTTACTAAAGATCAGGAGTTTCAGCTAGGTCATACAGAAACACAGGGATATGAGGAATATAAAGAACTTTTTAAAAATTGAGTTTTAATTTAGTTTCTTATTTGACATAATCTAAGGTGTTTTCTGGGGAGTTGTGTATCTTTGTACATGCTTAGACATTAAACTTCACCCTTACAACAGCATTCGGTAAGATTCAGCAGTAACATGTTAGAAGATCCAGAATTCAGTGTGATTTGATTTGGAGCTTTTGATTCTACCTTTTAGATTAAAGCAGCCTGAACATTAAGGACTTCTGGTGGGCCTCTTCTTCCTCCTCCTCTAGCCTTACTGTAGAGGTTTTCCCAGAAAATGTGTAGCTTTTAGCAAAGCACTGCAGATCATAGGTCAGTTTGGGAAGGAGTCCACGCAAATACGCCGTTTGCAGTGTTCCCCTTCGTATGCAGAGGATCAGTCTCTTAAGCAGGTTAGATTGATTAGATACAGCAGCAATAACAATCTGAATGCAGAGAGCAGAAGTACTGCTGCATTAATGCTGCAAGAATTTTAAAAATGTTCATCAGATGAATAAAGCTCAGAGCTTCCTCTTAATGACCGTTTCCACGGCAGAAATCGGAGCTTGTGCAAACGCCCCAGGCTCGACTAATCGTATCCCCAGTGTATATGGGAAAAATATTGTGCTAATACTACACAACAGCTTCGAGTCGCGGAGAAGAGCAGCGGGGCTTCCCCCTCTGCTGCCCACCCCGCTTACACACCCCGTGCTCCGGCAGCGCCCCAAAACCCGCGGCCCCCGCTGCCCCGGCTGGCGGGGGCGCGCACCTAAAATGGCAGCTCTGGCGGGAACAGCCAGCGCGGAGCTCTCGGCAGCGGCGCGCGTCTTCTAGACGCCGTTGCCGTTCCGAGCTGCCTGGGACGAGTAATCCCGGCCGGTATTTCCCCCTCCCGAGGGAGGCCCGCCGGCATAAACACCCCCCGCCCCTCCCCGCTCCCCTCACGGAGCCCCGCCCCGCCCCGCCCCGCCCCGCCCCGCCCCGCCCCGCCCCGCCCGCGGCTTCAACCGTACGGCAGCGCGACAGCGGCGCGCTCTGAGCGTGCCGTAAAGCGCGGCGGGGCGGGCATGGGGAAGCGGCGGGCCGGGCGGGAGCTGCTGCGCGGCCTCAGCAAGAAGCAGAAGCGGCACCTGAGGGCGTTCGGGGAGGAGCACCCCTTCTATGACAGGTGAGTGCCGGACCGGGCCGGGCCGGACCGGGCCGGCGGGCGGGGCCGCGCTGGTGGGTGATCGTGGGAGCTCGGGGCCGAGGCCGGCCTAGGCAGCGTCTGCCCCCTGCCAGCCTTGCCCCGGGCTCCTGAGGGAAGGGCGGGCGCCGCGCCTGCGTTTCGCGTCGCTGCTCCTCGGCCCAAGGTCTCGGAAGAAGAAGGAAAGGCAGAAAGTCTGGGCTCAGATTTGCTTGCAACAAAATGCTATGAAGCTCTCCTGTGCAGCCCCGCGGCTGCCGTGAGAAGTGGGAAGGTGGAGGAGTGTGAGTTGGACTCTTCTTCTGGCACTAGGTCGGTCCCTTGGCGGATGCGGGCTCCAGCTTTGCTCCCCGTGTGTCGCACACCCCTTTCTGATCCCGCGAAGGCGGCAGAACTACGGCGCCGAAGATCCAGTGTGACGAGAGCCGTGGCTTCCTCAGCACGATTCCCCTCTGTCAAAAAGGCTACCTTGCTTCTGGACCCCCACGTAAACTTGCAAGGAACGAGTGCCTTAGTCCAAATGCTTTGTGATTTGGTGAGAAGGCTTAGGAGCCTGTGAGTAAGACACTGTCAGGTCACCTGCCCAGTTTATATGCCTTTAGCAGCAGGTAAATAGCATTAAGGTCTGTTTGTGTGTGCCCTGGGACCCCCCTGGCATGTGTTGCCTGGGAAGGAAGGCAGAGTCCTGGCCTGCCGGGGAGCTGTGTCCTGTGCCTCACCCTCTGCAGTGGCGCTTTGGCCCACTGGAGGATCTGCATCTTTTTGAAAGAGTTGAGGTTAGTCTAAGAACAGCTTATACAGTGTCTTGTCTGCAGAAATGCAGTCCTAGCACTGGTTAATGCCGTTTTTCCTGTAATACGTGTCTTTTCCCACCTCTGCGGATCAGTATTTAGTGCTAGAGGCAGGCTCTTGCCCCGCTTAACTTTGTTGTACAAACTACCTTTGTAGTTAGATTTCTTGATTTCCTTTTAACACTTTGTCCTCTGATTAAAGCCAGAATCTACTTTAAAACGTTTCACTTCTTGATCAGTTATAATGCTTGAGCACTCAGACTTCACATATGGAGCGTAGCATCACCTGAGAGAGTAACCTCTTAGGGTAAGTGCCAAGTCTGTTTTCTTAGGGAGAATTGTGTGACGCTTTGGTTTTAAGCTTTCTTTTAATGTCTCTAAGACATGTTTAACTCATTGGTTCCTTTTTCCCCCTCATCTCTTTCATTGTCAGAGTAAGATATTTCAGTGCTTTCTTTTCAGGGTTTCTGGAAGATCAGAAGCAACTCCTGTCTGTGATCTGGTAAGATGTTTTTATTTCTTCCTTTTGTTTTTGTGTAGTTCAGAGATGTGAAATACTTAGCATTTCATGTTACAACTCATGAAATTGTTCCCTTTAGAAAACCTGTATTTGGGAAAAAAAATGAATGTGGATTTTTTGTGGCTCTGAATTGTGTTCTACAGTGTCTAACTTGGACTGTAACACCATGAGAGGGCAGAAGCAGTGGGAAGTAACATAATTGTTCTTGGTTTTTTTGCATATTACGTAGTCACAGTGAAAAGCAGATCATACTTGAAGTTGTTTTAGTAGTTTTAGTGTTGCATGCATTAGAAGATGTTTCGTTCTCTGTTGAATGAAGAAATTAGTTAATGCTCACTCCTCTTCTTCAGATTGCCAGTGCTTTGCTTTTCTTTCAGTCAAGATTTGGTAACCTCCTTTATCATCAGATTAATAAAAGACTTCAGAGTTTCAGGGTGGAAAAATTATTTATTCTGGTTCATTTGTTTCCTTTAGCAATTTTGTGCATTAATATTGTATTTACTGATTTTTACTTTTGGGGGTGAAAGGAACTAATAAAGGAGTAAATGGTGCTATGCTTATACTCCTGGTTTCACTGTAATTTTGGCTATAACCTGGCACACTGTCATTGGTTTGTGTGAGCCTGGGACAGAACTGACTCCTGGTCTGGTGTGTTTGAAGCTTTATGGCTGAGCCAAACCTGATGGACTCCCCGGTGAACTGTCGTCAACCGACAGCCGTTTCACTTACCTTCTTGAAAGCCAGAAGCATTTTCAGTGTGCTCTGTCCCCTTCTTGTGTGCTCTTTCACAATTTTTGCTCTGTGTATGGTTTTCTTGGGAAAATCCAGTGCCAGTTTGGTAAATGCCTTGTCTGTGGAGATCAAATATACTCAGCTGAGACTGAAAGAACCAAATTTTGTGATTCTCTAAGTCAAATCAGTGTAGAACGAGGCACTTCAGCTGAAGTCTACCAAGATGCTTTCAAAATCTAAATGGAGGTGCCTGGCATAACTGTTTGCCTAAAGTGGTGATTTTTTTAAAAAATTCCATTGTATCTGCATAAGGGTAGGATGGGAGAGGGAAAAAGTAACGTTGGAACTAGAGGTGAGGGTATGTGTCTGCTGCCTAATAGATTGTTACTGTTACACTTGTGTTCTTCCTTCCAGACTGAGAATTCTGATAAATCGAGTGCAGAAAGCGATTCAGAGACTGAAGTGGAACAGGTCTCTGTGTATCGTAAACTCCTGGCTACCCTGAAGACCTCTCCCGAGTCTGAGAGTGAGGAAGAGGAAGATGAAAGTGAGTCAGAAGAACCTGGGGAAAGTGAGGCAGAAATGGACAGCGAAGGGTCCCAGGACACCGGAGAAGGAGATGGAGGTGAAGAAGATAAGAACGGTGTACCAGAGCAGGAAGAAGGTAGTTTGTCTTGTCTTTTCCCATGCTTTGGTAAATGTTGTTTCAGTTAGAAAGTTTGAATAATGTGTGTTTTTAGCCAACATCCTCGTGTAGACTGGCTTGTTGGCTGGATGCTCTTCTGGCTTGGAGACTCTGTTGCTCCATTGCCTCTGTGTGGGTGGGAGCAGCAGCTGCTGAGGGGTTCAGCAGGGGAGAGGGTAGCTGTGTTCATTTTCCGGCAGACAGCCCACTGCTGCTTCCTCAGATGTTGTTTGTGCGGCAGCACAGAGGAAATCCACATGGAGCAGCATACCAGGGGTTCTCACCCACTCATGGGAGACGCAAGCTGTTCTCTCGCACAGCATCTGGCTTGGCTGCTGCCACCGAGAGGAGGGAAAGGTTTGCCTCATAGCAGAGGAGAGAATATGTAAATTGGAAGAAAACCTCCTCTTTTATGACAAGGCGTCCTCATTCATGAAGTTTGCAAAGAAATTCTGGGAGAGGAGTCAACTTTTTATTATTTTCAGCTATTTGGGGTCTTCAGAAACTAAAACTTATATGCCCCAAATAGGTTAATTCTTTAATTTTCTGTGGGAACACATGTTGTGTATTATACAACATTTGGTATGCTAGCCAAAAGTCTTCTTTAATGTAGAATACAAAGCCCACTTTTTATCTTTTTGGGTAGAGTATTGGGAGAAAAAAAATTGATAACTCTAAGGGAACAACAACCTAGCTAGCAAGAGGTAGCTACAGACAGTAACTTTTCCAGGAGAGTATAACCCATTTCTCTCTAACAATTCACAGCTACAGGCACAGCAGAGCAGACGCTTGGCCAGGAGCCGGCTGATGGCACAGATACCTCCTCTTGTGACCCAAGTCATGGAGTAATTGAGGAGTTTACTGATGTGAAACATGAATCTGAATTTAGCTTGGAAACTAATTTCATGGAAGAGGAAAGTGAAGATTGCAATGCAGATAAGAAGGGCAGCAATTCTTCACGAGCTTTTTCAGAAGGTAAAACACAGTATGTTTGTGTTCAGCTATCTGCCTCTGGAGGAGTATCTGTAAATATGTATGTTATCAAACACCCTAATGATATGTGATATAGCTTCTGAGTTCTTCTGCTACGTTTTTCATTGTGTTGCCCACGTGTGAGCTGGTTCCATATGGGTTGCTTAACGCTAATGCAGATGTGTAGCTGAACCATTTGTTTTCTGCAGCCCCTGTGGACTGGGATTCGTGCATAGTTTGTTATGACTGGTAAAGCTTGAAATATCAGGAGCTAGAAATGTGTGTGGAGGGTGTTACCTTGTTCTGTTGCTTTAATAGTACTTTAAAAAGCTAATGTAATATGAAGGGCCCTGCAAGCCTGTACTTGACTATGGAAGATATTCTTGGCACAGGCAGCACAGGAGATAATCACAAAGCTGACCTGGGAGGTCGTCCTTCACAACTTAGTGGAGTTAAAGGTGAGCTTGTGGGGAGCTTGGGGCAGCCACAGTAATTTAGAGAAATGCTCAGCACTCTCTGAGTTTTGAAGGTTATGCAGAGGAGTCTGACTGCACCAGGATCAGGAAGGCACTGAGGCATCAGTGAAGCATCTGTGTGGTATCTTTGAAGGGTGTAGCCCAGAATCTCAGTGCTGCAGTGTGCTGATGGGTACAGTCTGAGCTCCAGTGTTGGAGTCATCCCACCATGTGTAATACAAATAACTGTGCACGGGTGTGTGATCGTTCAGTGATATGCCACACATTGGCACTTGCAGAGCTTCTATTCATATTTCATGCTCTGTGGTTTTAATATCAGATGGCATAGTACAAGCGAGAGAAATATGTTTGTAGCATCCCTAGTGATGCTGGCTTGTCATCTTGGAGCAGCAGCTGACATTAGATCTGGGAGGCAGCCTAGCTGATACATGAAATGTGTGGAAGCATCAAAGGGCCATGTGATAGAAAAAACAGCTCGTTCTTGTTACCGTGAGAATATTACTTGGGCTGTTGGCATTGCATTTTAATGAGAACCATAGCTCTCCAACTGCATGCTAAGTATCCTAACAGCTTTGTTCAACCTATAAATGATGTGCTACTTTCCAGTGGGTTCCTGTAGCTTGGAAGTGGCTATGTAATCTATTACAGAAGATGAGTCACCTAAGATAGCAGAAAGGGGATGAATTTCTACTCTGGTCCTGAGGTCACTAGAATGCCTGAAAATACTTCACGTTATTCCCTCTGCCTTATCTGACAAATGCTGGAACTGGTAAAACTCAACAGAAGAGAGAGCCTGTATTACAATTAAATGATATCCTGTTCATTTGCGTTGCTGGGAAGATTTTCTTGACAGTGTCATGATCAGCAAATGCCTTGACTTTTGCCTGGATAACTTGTATGTGGGCTGGATATCTGTTGGCAAGCACTGATGTTCTATAATTAGTTTTCTTCAGGCAGTGAGAGCTGCTGTGCTGCAAGCAGTACACAGGGCTTGGTTTTCAAAATAAGCTTTGCATGTGACTTTGTGTATGCCAGTGTCTTCCAATATAATATGATTTTACAGTTTCTTGCCTCTCCTTTCCTTTCCAAAAAGAAATGCTGATTAGATAAATCAGACTTTTGCTCACTTCAGGCAATTTTTGCCCCTCTTCCCCAAAACCCGCCTAATTTGTCTCTCCTTTATCACAAACTGTGTTCATATCACTGGTCAAAGATGCAAAACCCTGGGTAGAACTGTTTATAAATTAAGAAGGGCAGTAAGTTCATTTGGGTCTTTACTACTGACAGCCTGTTTCACCTGCAAGGGATGGATGTGTCAGAGCTTAAGGCAGAAAATTGCCACAATGTTTTCTACTACATATTGCTTTCCTGTCCAACATTTGTTTTGTGATTGAAAGTTCTAGTACTTCCATAAGTGCTTCTTTTTCCTTTTTTAAAGCAATCTGTCAAATCTGTTATCTCTCTTCTTGTGAGGAGAATTTGACATCCCTTCTCTCATCTCCAAGTGCTTTGAAATAACTAGTTTTAACCGTGGTGTTGACCAGCATGGAAACTGTTTGTCTCATTTGCAAATCCATTCTAAAACTTGATTCCAGTATTAGCTACAATAGCTTTCAGGATGTTTTTGTTGTTGTTGTTATTATAAATAGATCCATTTAAACAACACATGGATAAAGAACTGGAAGAAAAAGAAGTAGAAAAATTGTCTACACTTCCTAAAACTTCAAGTCAAAGCAAGGTAACAGTGTTCTTTAGACATCTAGAGTTCCTAAAGATGCCTGGTTTAAAATCTTTTTTATACAAGTGAAGTAGATTTATAATTGTTATTACGGCACTGGAATTGTCAAGATTTTGTCACTGTGTTGTTGCTGAAGTGTTTTCTTTTTTACTTAGGGCTGAGCAAGGGTTGAAATCTAAAGTCTGCTGTCATATAAACATGTGGCAACACATCTGAAAAACAGCTTTAGAGTTTGATCTGTAGTCCCAAAACCACAGGTTTAGTACTTGTGACACCAGGTAAAAACAGGACTGGTTTCTGAGTGTTAACATTACGATGCCAGGGATGTGCTCTGCAGCTGAGCTTGTGAGGTGACCGTATACAGTCTTAAAAGTATTTTTGATGTGCTTCCACGTTCCTGCTTCAGGATGGCTGTGTCTGTACACATTTACAAGCCGGTAAAGGGGACTTTAATACTGGAAATAATAGGTGAATTACAGTACCAGAAAACCACCTCATTGCTTGAGAGAGAATACTGGTTTTCAAAATACTTATTTTTAGACAAACCTTTGCTTCCTAACTTTTCCACATCTGATTTTGTTTTGGAGAGTTGCCTTGCATTCTGGTCAGCCATATGCTGGGTGACATTCATTGGAAGATATCCAATGGTTAGTCAGTCAGAGAAGCTGTGATTTTTAAAATTTTATTTTATTTTTCTTTTTTGGAATATGGTGGCCAAAAATACCAGTGCCACCTGAAGCAATGTACGACATACCTTTACTTAATTTGGTGTAGCTATTTTATGGAGATAGATAGGGACATCTTGCATGGCAGAAGGCTTAAAGTTTAGAATTTTCCCCTACTACGCTGATAGCTTTTGCCCTTGAAATCAGACAGACTCCCAACAAGATTGCATTTAGCAACTGATTCACAACTTCTGTGTTTAGTCCCTAATGGGGTTTTGTTTTCATCTTTAAACAAAGTACGTACCTCAGCACAGCTGATCTGTAAGTGTAGTTGGACTCTGGGGTTCTCATCTTGTCCCTGGTTTATGCCACTGATTTGCTGGGTGGGTTAGGCAGGAATGACATCCTTCTTCCTCAGTTTTCTCATCTGTAAAATGAGGACATATATAGACACATCACTGCAAAATAAATCCAGATCTGCTGAACTCATGGTTATTGTAATTTACCCTGGCAGACTCTAAAAGAGATTGCATATTGAAAGAAAGGGTTCAACTTATATTATGAAATGATAATTTCTCAAATTTCATTAACTTGTTTAAACTGCCAGCTGTGGTGATATGCTTTTAAGTATACTAAGTTTGATATATATGACTCCTTTTTGGTGGTGTTTTGTTATTTTGTTTTCTTTTCTTTTCTTTTCAGTGGCCAAGGCTGGGCCAACTAACCTTTTCTTCCAATTTGGAGACATGTAAAACTTTGAAAGCAGACAAAGAAGTTGATGTGAAACAGCTTTATCTTCACAAGCCTTTAGAATCCACTTGGCCAAAAGTGAATAAACAATTTTTGTCCTCGGTGAACAAAGCAAGCGATCCCTCTTTTACCCCATTACAAAGAGAGCTCTTTTGTATCATGAATACATACCGGGACTTGTTCTATCCAGAAAGAAATGCTTTAACAAATGGAGAAGAAATCCGACATGCTTACTGCTTGCATGCTTTGAACCATGTTCTGAAGGCAAATGCCCAGGTGCTCAGCAACAATGCCAAACGGAGAGACCAAAAGCCAGGGAGTGACAGTGATGACTACAGGGATCAGGGGCTCACCAGACCCAAGGTAAGAGAGCTCCATTAATGTGATTCCCCCACCGCCACCCTGGCTGGCTGTATAAGCATCCTGCTGATTTATCCAGAACTACTTCTGTTGCTGCTCTCTCAGGTGACACGTTCCTGGACGTGTGCCTTTTCACATCCCTTTATCGTGCCTGGAAATTTTGTGCCATGGCCAGGGCAAATACCCTGGGAGAAGCAGTGAGCACAGGGCTGTTAGCCAGCCTGTTTCTGTGCTGACTCCCCAGTTAGGTATTTATATTTCAGAGTTCTGTGCAGAGGCTATTGCCACCTGTCCAGGAGCCAGCTGTTGAGCCTGTCTGTGTTTTGTGGGAGCTCTTGCTTGCTTGGGGGTTAGGGAGAACAGGAGAACGTGTTTGGTTTTCAGTTCTCCTGTAATGGTACCCTGGCTGTGAGATGGGGAACCAAACCAAGCTGCTGGCTTGTACCTGTTCGTGAGCACCCTGTGTCCCAGCTCATCCTCCCTCCTTGCTGCATGTCTGAATTGTTTTGTTCTGATTGTTGGATTGCCCCATGGGGGCAGATCTAAGTCAAAAAAATTACTTACTCACAGTTAACTGTGCGTTGTTCATATTTTATGGGTTATTCTGTTGTTACTGTTGATCTATGCAGGTACTGATGATAGTGCCCTTCAGGGAATGTGCTTTGCGAATTGTGCATATTTTCATCAGTCTTCTTGAAGGGAATGACAAAAGAAAAATAGATGTAAGTAATAAAAAGCGCTTCAAAGGGGAGTTTGGCTCTGACCCAGAAGAGAAGCCCCCCAACCTGAAAAGACCTGAAGATTACGAAGCTGTCTTTGCTGGCAACATTGATGACCACTTCAGAATTGGTAATGACCTACTGAACAGATGATTTTTAGCTTGTAAAGAACTGAGAAGTAACAAGTTCTTCCTAAATGTCTAGGAGCTATCAGGGCTGGAAGTTCTGGTGAGACTCTAGGCTCTGTGGTATTCATGCTGGCTTTGCACTGGCAACTTGGATTTCTCTGAAAATTTTTCTTGCCTTGCCAGAACTTACAAAGGAAGATGAAATACAGAAGTGATGATTTTCACATCAAGTTCAGAATCACTTAAAATGCAATGATTCCTTTATTGTAGCAGAACTGCCCACACCTCATTTTAAAGAGAATAGCCTTGATGATGCAGTAAAATCTTCCACGTTATTAAAAAAAAAATAAAATCTTTTGGGTTTAATTAGCCTACTCTCAATGTCTCTTGTCATCAGTAATGGTTGGAACAAAATTAAAGCTCAGTACTGAGCAAAGTAGTTTTCTACTGTGCTGCCTGTGGTTTTCATGAAAGCAAAGGGGTAGCCAGCAAGTAGGACTGTTGGACAAGCAGCAAATTTGAGACAATTTCATAATATTGTAATCTCATGCTGTTTCAGTAACTCAGTATGTGGAGAATTATCTAGTGGCTTAGTTCTTGGAGCTGCCATGATAAGTAGGCAGTTTTTCTAACTTAACTTGACAGATCAGAGGTATTTCAAATTATTGCCCCTTGAAAGATAAATTGGCATCCCAAGGGATATAATGATACAGTGGAAGATGCAGGTGGGTCCCATTCAGTCTGTCTTTCTTCCCCAGTGAATATGTCTCTGGCTGAGAGCATCTTACTTTCAGCAGAGTAGTAATTCTCCGTTCAGTCCTCTCCCATGCCACAATCTGCTTGATCCCCTTACTAGCTGTGAAGAAATGCTTGAAGAATCTTTGTGCTGTTACTTGCAGAAGCAAATCCTAGAAGCAGGAAAATTATTCTTTCTTACTGTGCCTCACCCTGTTACTTCTGCCCAAAAATCTCATTTAAAGCACATTTGTTATGCCTTATTAAAACCACCCTTTCACTTTTTTAAACAGAAAAAAGACTTGATGTTGTTAAACTGTGTATATGCTGTGACAAGTGATATCTTCTTCCTGGAAATTCAACCAGTTGCACCTTTCTTTTTCTTTCCTTTTTTATCATTGGGTTAAAATAGATAGCAGGAGTGGTCCCTATTGATACCTGTGTGAAATGTTGCAAGTACCTTCAGCTGTGCCCATGGTAGCTGGATTCACACAGAGAGGGGGAGAAGTTGAAGAGACACCTTTGTTGGGCAGACTGTAGCGGGTGCTTTGAATATGGTCTGGGCTACCTGGATTTTTTTAAGATCCAAAAACTGTGGGTCCTAGCAAGGTTGCCATGTAGTTACGACAAGGGTAACAAAAACCTTTGATTCCTTCCTTTTTATTTCTTTACCATGAGAGTTGATGTATAAGCTAGTTCAGCGTGCACATCGCAACACACGGTGTCAGAAGCAATGCCAGGGAAGATGCAAGACTGGTTGTGCTTTCAGTCCTTGTCACACGAAGAATTCTTTCCTTTGTGTTCTAGTAGCAACTGTCATGGCCCTGTGAATAAAGGCAGTTTATAGTCAAGAGGTCCACACTGAACCTTTCATGACAGATGAAGGTAACAGTTACTGTACTACCTAATGGCAGAGACCAAAGTCTACGATTTAGGGAGAAGGAAATAGTTAATAATTTCTGCCTTTTTTTTCCCCCTTAAGTTCTTCAGCCCCCTCATCCCCCTTTTTAGCAGAAAATCACAAAAAAAACCATGTTTCAATTAAAAAATGTTGTCCAGGCTATGAAAAATATGGAAAAAAAGTATGACTGAAAGAGTTTGCTGAACTTGATGAAAATCTCCCAAATGCTTGTAAAATGGAGTAGGGTGGGTAAGCACTTTTGAGGGGAAAAAGAGTTTCAGACAGATTGGTTTTGTCCAGCTATAATCATTAGTTAGTATGTGTTAAGGGAGAGGCGATGTAGGGAGTTAATATTACAGAGCCTGCTGGAAGAATACGGTTGATTATTGACCTTAACTAAAAAAATACTGTTGGTTGTTGTTGGACAGGAGTTGCAATTCTTCAAAAGAGTATGAGACTGTATGCACCATTTTACTCATCGGATATCATCATTGCCTCTCCCCTGGGTATGAGGACTATTATTGGCGCAGAGGGGGAGAAGAGAAGAGATTTTGATTTTCTGTCATCCATAGAAATTCTCGTAATCGATCAAGCAGATATTTACCTGATGCAGAACTGGGAACATGTTCTGGTGCGTTTTCCATATGTATTAATTCTTGTGTTGTACTGTGTCTTGTTAGTCTGGTATAACTTAGTTTTGGCAGGGAATGGTATTGCTATTTTTTTACTGACTTGCTTCCAGACATGTATGCTTGTTCCTTTTCCTCCCTCTGCCCTGATATTTTCTGTATACTAAGAATATTCTTTCTACAGATTTTGGCAGTGTTCAGCACCTGTTCTCTATAAATCTTAGTATTTGGTGCTGTAGTGGCATATTTCATCGGAGATTTTTTTTTGGACAGCTTTAATTATCTTGCAGGATGAGATAACGATGATTCCTTTAATCACATCTGGGAGAAAATATGCCAGCTGTCTGACTGCCCAGTGTCTCAGATTGCAGCTGTATGAGGAATCTGTACAACCTAATTCAGGTTCCTCCAGAAAGCAATAGGAGCTGGTGCTTGTCTCTGCTGACTTCAGAGATACTAAGCATTAGTCATGTCTGGAGTTAAACAGTACAGAGGTTTTCCTGTATGTATAATGAAAATAGAGCTCTTGGGTTGTGGCTGGCATGCAGTAGTACCCATGCCTTTTGGCTTTTAGTTAATAAAAATTTTCAAGATTGAAAGGTTGGGTTTTTTTGCATATAGAAACACCTTTGAGGTACCTAAGCCAGGCATTTTGACAGCACAATGTTACTGTGCATTTTGAATGAGCCCAGAAGGTATACTGTTTCCTGGGGAGTCCCAGGAAAGCTCCATGAGCCTTTATGATATCCAAGGAATAAGTCCTGGAGCTGTTCCCTGTTTTTTTCCTTTGGGTGCAACTGCCCACCATTGGGCAGCAGCGATGCCAGTCCTAGGCATCATTCAGCGAGGCCAAAATGAGGTGAATTTCCACACTTGCACCCAAGCTCTCCCTGAATGTGATGAGAACTGCCCTTGGGCTTCCTTTAGCTCAGAAACCTTGGGCCTATTGACTTTAATAAAAACAAATCCATTACACCTGCCCCGTGGGAGAAGATTGGAAGCAAAGGTTACTGTTACTGATGTCTAAAGAGATGGTGGCTTTCAGTTCTGTGGTGGGAAGTCAAGGAAATTACTCTTACTGTGATCAATAAATTCCAGACCCGCAGGTCTTGGGAGATTGCTACTGTTTTATATTCTGTGCTGTCTTGCTCATCCCTTCCCGCTTTCTCTCTGCAGTTAAGGCTCTTGCAGCCTGGGTGCAGGGATGTCCGTCAGTAACAATGTGTGGCCATCTCTCTGTAGCACCTGATGAAGCACATGAACCTCCTGCCTCTGGATTCCCATGGGGTAGACTTTTCCCGAGTGCGAATGCTGAATCTCCATAACTGGTCCAAGTACTACCGCCAGACGCTGCTGTTCAGCGCTCTTCAGGATCCCCAGATTAACTCTGTCTTCAACAAACACTGCTTCAGTTACGCGGGGCAGGTGAGTTCGCAGAGGAGCTAAGAGCTGCCTTTTAAATGCTGACATAAGGGAGGGGAAGAGGGACAGAAAACCTAACGCATGGAAAAATTCCATAACTCGGTTGCAGAAAGACTGTCTGTGTGCCAGTCGTTTCCATTACTCGAGTATTTCAGTCTGAATCCCCACGACGCTGAATGACAATTTCTAATACTGTGCCAAAGGCACAAAGAACTACTCTTCTTGCAGCAATATTTATTTGATCCTTTTCTTTCATGGGTAGCTGTTTCATGTCAGAAATCAGATTTTGTTTTTTCTTAATTTGACACATACAAGCTATCTTGTTTTATTTATTTTGTTGTTAAATGGAGAGTTTGCCTGCTTCCTTTTTTTTTTTCCGTCCTACTGTATAAGAAGCACAAACTGTTATTACTTTGAAAGAAGCAGGAAAATTAAAAACCTTAGATGTCCATTTCAAATATATGGATGCCAGGGCATAAGCAGTGGTCCTGTATATTTAACAGATCTGGCATGTGTATATGTGAATGTAGTTTTGTACTGGAGCTTTCTTAAGAACAGCCTTGTTCTTTGCTTGCAGATGTGAGTTACGAGCAGAAAGCTGGCTGGACTGTGGCTGCCTTTGAAATGCTGCTTCTCTAAACTTCCTGCTTTCTTCTCACAGGTGGCTGTCCGCAACGTACCACTCAGTGGCTCCATTAGCCACGTTATGGTCCAGCTTCCTCATGTTTTTCGGAGGCTAGAAGCTGAAAATTTAACTTCTGTAATAGATACAAGGTACTCTGTGTTCCAGACTATTTTGCTACGCCCTAATGACTGCCATTTTGGGTTTAGTTGAGCATACTGTTTCCTGCAGAGCATGCTGATTTCACCACAGAAGTATGCCTTCATTACTCTTTAAATGCCAGCTGGGCCCTGCACAGGTGGAGGGGAATACTGACCTTTTCCTTGCCGAAGGCACTGGGGAGTAAAGTCTGGGAAGGGAATACTAGTTGCTACATAATTGTGTAGTACTGATAAAGCCTTTACCTTTTATCTTCTACATGAGTAGAAATCCTGTGAAGTTAAAGAAGGAAAAATGTATTCAAAATCTTCTGTAGTCTGTTGTCGGATGATATTTCTGTTTGAGGTCATATCAGTATTGGAAAGCTAAATGTTAACTCCGGTTAAAAAACATGTTTGTTTTCTTAACTGAGGTTTCAGTTTTTCATCAACAAAGTTTTGCCGGAGTACCGCGATGCCATCATGTCACACACGCTCGTTTACGTTCCATCGTACTTTGACTACGTGCGTCTTCGAAATTACTTCAAGAAAGAGCAGCTGAATTTTACTCACATTTGTGAATACACTAAAAAGGCTGGTGTCTGCAGAGCAAGGATGTTCTTTCTCAAGGGAGAGAAGCAGTTTTTATTGTTTACTGAGCGCTTCCACTTTTACAAAAGGTGAATTGTGGACTGAGTTTTCCTCTTGAGTTGTGTGTGTGCTGTTTTGGAAGTAGAGTCTGACCTTAATCATAGGTGAGCTATATTGCTTTTTGAATCTGTTGGATCTCTCTGAGGACTTCTTTGATTGAAGTAAGAGCTTTTCAGTTTACTTTAAAATTTTTGCATCTTGTCAGCAGTACCTTGCAGGGACTCTAATACTTCGGTATGCGCAGGGCTTTATTCGGGAAGGTAAGTGCTGCCAAGTTCCACTGGTGTCAGGACAGGATGATATCACCTACAAAATGGGGATTCATTGTGCCTTTTATTTGTCTTCATCTGTGCCACAATAATTACATAAAATTCTGAAAGAGACTGAGGCCACCAGGAAAATTTGCTACCTCCTGACTGGAGCTGTTTAGAAGTTCCTAATGGAACAGTTTTTTCTAGTAGCTGAATATGTTTTGGCAAATACAAGAAGCTTTGTGAGGCTTAATCTGATCAGGCTTCATTGTCTTAAAATCCAAGCTAAAGAGGCTGAATACTGCAGAAATTGGTGGTGGTCTGTATCTTGGAGGAAGTCACTGAGCCTGGCAGTGTTAGATATCCCCCCCTAAATTCCACATCTGCGCTAAGTTTAGCCTCCAGTCCACGACAAAGGGTTTCTAGTGTTGAGCTACAACTGATGTGCATTGAAGCTGATGGAAATTGGAGCAAGTGATACAGGATTGGTGTTTTAACATGCACGTTTTGGTTTTTCCTCCTACAGGTATACGATCAAAGGCATTAGGAACCTCATTTTCTATGAATTACCAACATACTCCCACTTCTACAGTGAGATGTGTAACATGATGAAGGCCACAGACAATGGAGTGGATGCTACTTGGACCTGTACTGTGCTCTACTCCAAGTATGATGCTCAGAGATTGGCTGCAGTGGTTGGCATAGATCGCACAGCTCAAATGCTACAGTCCAAGAAGAATGTGCACCTCTTTGTTACAGGAGAAAATGATTAAGTGATATTGCAGACTAGATGATTGGACGGACCTGGATTTTACTCCTAATGCGCTTTTTGATGTTCCTTTTCTAAAAAGTATTAAACTTTTTACTCCCTTTTACTAAATATTCTGTTGAATTTGTTCATCTAGTATTAAACTTTGTATTCCAGTGCACTGTCCAACAAGAAACAAAAGATGTAATTCAAGAGAGCAGGGGTTGGGGATTTCTTCTGTATAGAAACAAAATCAATCCATAACTATTATTGCTGTATATTGAACAACTCACGGGTCACTAAAGGTTGATGCTGTGCCAAATAACTTTTGATTGGATTGCTTCATTTTCAGGTGTAGCAAGCTCACCTTCTTTTATCAAAGGCAACTTTTCCTTTGATGTCGAGAAAAAAATCTGCCCAAGTATTAATGCGGTCACTGTTCTGTAAGCCTACATCAGGGAGGTGCAGGCAAAGGCTCTCCACCACAGCGTATTGTTGAATGAGAGTTGAACCTGCTTCAACCTGACAGTTGTGAGCATTAGAATCCATGAATGTGCTGGGGTAGGAGCTATAGTTTTGCATTTTTTTCCCCAAGTGACCTAAATATCTCTGCCTCCTATTTACAACAGCCCCTCTGGCTGGTGAGTTTAACCAGGAATAAGTTTTTCCATAAGAAAACAGCATTGAACTTCCTAGGCCTGCCTGGTTCCATGATCACTGACTCACCATGGCAGAGTACAAAACCAGGTGGTGCAGCTGCAAATACCTGTGGTCTCATATCTTGCACCATGGGTGGGGTGGGTTGGTTTGTTTTGTCCTCTTAATGGTTGCATGTGGACAGCATGGAAGCATCACGGTGCTGCTTCTTTCTTTTCTTCTCCTTCCAGGAAGCTGAGCCTAATTTAAAAGGAGCTAAAAAAAGAGATTAGTTTTTGTAAGCATGTGCTAGGACTGCAGGAAGACTGTTCTGTGGAGGAGCAGGTGAGCCCAAATGCAAGAAGGAAACATCCATCCTGGGATAAGCTTTGAGGGAGCTCTTATCTGGGAGGCTCAAGTAAATACACTGAAGCGAAATAAACTCCTTGAGTAAACAAGGCACACAATTTTAGCTGATTTTTTTAATCATATTCTTGATTCCTGTATTTCTCAGAGGCTGTGAACTCAGGTAGTAATTGAAGTCCTGAAATAATTTAGTAGACATGCAAATCCATGCAGTTTCTTGCTTTGCATTTTAAGTAGAGATTTACATTAATTTTGTGTACCTCTGCAGTAGCACACAAGAAGTAATACCTTTCCTGTGGCTGGCTCTTGTGAACATTTGTCTGCTGTACAGCAGAGACAGCAGTAGCAGCAAACAAGGATTGTTCTTGTATGGCCTGGGCTCAACAGGGGAGGGTTGTGGCTGTGCATATGAAAACAAGCACACAAAATAGGATTAAGGAGTTTTCTTTCTACACGGATGTACTTAGCAGAGGTGAATAGCTGACCTCTGAGGAAGCTAAAGTGGGATAGCTACTTAGGGAGATAACGTGATGCAGTGCAGCTGCTGTTTAAAGAAGCAGCAAGAGTTTTGTGCCTGAGCCTTAGCTGCACAAGAATTTTTCTGCCCCCAGTGAGATTAATAGCAAAGTGCCTTGATGGGAGTTGGGCCAAATTGTAGCCTGAGGCCCTGGTAATTTTTGTATCACCTGGGTTTCTTCCTAGGACAAGCATACTTTGAAATGTATATACCTGTGTTACATTTTTAATGTTGGTTACTAATTACGTAACTCACTGATTTCCAGACTTGAGTGTGAAAATGCCACCTCGCTGCCTTCAGTTAGGGCTCTCAGATACAAGCACAAAGTCGCTGTGTGATTGCCCTTACAGAGCTCAGGCATGAGATTTTTATGCCCTGGTGAAATCTTAGTTGCTTTAGTAGGGAGCCTCATCAGCCGATGCTAGAAATCCTGCCTAGGGGGTTGTGCTGGCCAATCGAGCAGGTTCGGTGATCCGGGGAGCCTGGCTCTGTACTGATGTGAGAGAGTTTCTGTCCCCTGGTGCTTCCTCCTACCCCCGTGCTGGGATGTTCCCACGTCTCAGGTGTTGGCCCACTTGATAGTGGAATTGTGGTGAACTGGGAATAGGATTTGGTCTTATTTAAAACTTTCATTTGCCTCTTTTTATCTTGTTTTTTTTTTAAAAGAAAAAAAAAAAAAAGAAAAACACAAAAACCCAAACAGTTCCCTGGTGCTGTCACAGCCCTGCGAAGTGGTTTGTCCATGAGTGGCTCCGAGGACGGTGAGTTACCAGGAAAGGGCAAGGCCTGAGGGCAGAGTTTGGCCCATCCTGGATGCCCGGTTGTGAAGACCAACGCTTCGCTTGCTGGGGTAACTGCTGGCTCCAAAGGAGTTACTTAAGAGCCTGTCTTACAATGCATTTTCCTGATGATAATGCGGCTTTCGGAGAGGTGGCTGAACCTAATGCGTTATTGTGGACACTCTTAGTCAGTTTTTGAAAAGGAATATATATATATATATGTGGTTTGTCTCTTTTATTAATTGTTCAACACTTTTAAAAATGTTCAAATTCTGACACAAGTGGAGTAAGAAAATATGTTAGCAAATACAATATTTTACCTATCTTACCTGACAGCACACAATCTTGGCATGGCAAGGTTTTTTGCAACTTTTCCCCAAACAGTGCACCAATGATGGTGACTACTTGTCTTGAGGAAACAAAACCCTGATCATTTTGGCATCATTACCATACCTGTAAGGGGTAATGATGTTTCTTGAGAATCCTTTTGCGTTGACTCTGAGATTCTCTTGAAGACTACTGGAAACTAACCCTGTATTCTTTTTTATTTGTGAAAGACATTGCAACGCAGGGTGAGAGTTGCCTGACTGGCATCAGGCAGGCGGCTTTCCAGGCACCAGCTGCTAATGTGCAGTAGTACTGAAGCATTAGCAGCTAGCTTTGGGGAATTCAAACCCAAGGGTAAAAATAAACTGGGATTAAGATGTTAAACAAGAATTTGTTTTCAGCAGCTCCTGTCTCTCAGGAAATCTGAGTAATTGATGACCCAGAGAAAGATGCACCTGTTTATAGGAAGACTGTTCTTCTAGCTAATGAGCTCATGTTGTGACAGTTCCTTTTTTTCACTAGAAAACCTAATCAGGATAATAGGTTTGTTACATTTTGTTGCTCCTTATAAAGGTGACAAAAAAGCAATTTTTTTTATTTTTTTTTTTTTTTTTTTGCTTGAAAAGGTGTTTGTAGGATAAGAGCCAGCCTGCTGCTGCTGACTATTAATGAGGAGGGAGGGAAAGGTGACTTGGGGACAGTCTGTCTCCGGGGCTGGGGAGCTGCCTCCTGCAAGGAGCCAAGTTGTTGGTTTTGCAGCAGTCAGTGGGAGACACGGGACAAATCATGTGAGAGAAACTGGAACATTCTTGTTAACAACAGCACAATTAACAATTACTTTACAGCTGTGCTGTCAGGCTCCCAAGGTTTCTCACCTCTGTGTTAGTCATGCTCCCTTGGCCTCAGCCCCCCGAGATACTCTCCAGGGTTTGGCTTGGTTTTGGACTTGGTAGCCAAGTGCCTCTGGTGAAACAGCTTTCTTTGCTGGGGTGGTTTTAGAAAGCCTGTCCACCAACGTGCACGTGGGTGTGCAAGGGGGCTGTGCACAGAGGGAGAGGGCTGAGGATGAGTGGAGGAAGGCTGTGCCCCCACCCCAGAGCCTGCTGGAGCGAGGGCTCCTCTCGCCATATCGGCCTGTTCACGGAGCTCCCGCGGGTGCTGCGCTGGGGGAGGAAGCAGCTGCCCCGGGGAAGGTCACTGGGGTGATGCTTCATCTTTTGCCCTCCCCGGAGATGCGAGGTGACCCTTAATCCTGTAGAGAAGGCGAAAGTGCTGCTGCTATGCAGGCAGGCACCGGTGCTGGATGAGTCCAGCCATGCAACAGCCTGGGACTAGGAGGGCACAAAGCCAGAAGCCTGACTGCAAAACACTTCACGGGGCTTGTATGTGTGTATTACTGTTGCCAGCTCTCATCCTGGTCAACAGGATGCTTCTGCCCACGCTAGATCCAAGATACAGTTCAGTCTCTGTGGCTTTAAATCTCATCCTCTGTGCTGAGCTTGACAGTAAAGGATAATTAATCAGCACGGGCCTGGTTACATTTTAATTAACTATTAGCTTCAGCTGTGCTTGGGGATTGCTCGTTTTACCAGCTGGACAGTGAGTTGGGCTGAGACCACCAACTCTTGGATAGATAAACAGCTAACAGGCATGAGCTCGTGCTGTGAATTAGTTACCTAAAACAGAGATGTTGAAGTGGTTATAACATTGAGTGGTGCTTAAGAAATAAATCTTTCATTATGGAAGAGAGATGCAGAAATCTGCAGCAAAGGACATGAGAGAGATCAAGGTAAGGTACAGAGAAACAAAATAGAGAACAAAAATAGGATGGTAACCTTGGAGCAGTTGACAACATAATTATGTCACTGCAACTGAGAGCAGAAATTTGGCCTTAGTCTTTCAGACAAAACAGCAAAATCACACTGAAGTCTTACGTGCTGCACATGATGTTTCTTTTCCTGAGTCAAATTCTTACCACTGATACTGGCATAAATCTAAAGAGATGTTCCCAGAGTTGCTAAAACAGAGGTTTACCAGGATGCTGTAAGGTCCATTACAGTGGTAGCGAGCACTGTCTCCTCCTGCCGTTCCAGATCTTTCAGGCTGCTTTGTACTTCAGTTCTTGCTCCATTTCTCCCATGTTGGTATTGTGATAGGAGTTGGGTGGAATGCAGTGAAATGCTGGGAAAATGCAGCTAAACCAGGAAGAAGCCCCAGAGGAATAAATTAGTGTCTGAATTAATTTCTGCTACAAGCTGGAAGCTTTCCAGTAACTTCAGAGGCTGCTTGCTTGAATCCAAAGGAAAGAGAGATAATTTAGAGATTATGTGGTGGCGCAGAAGTTCTCTGCATGCTCACAAGCTTTGTGGGACAGCTCACCTGAAATCCAGGCACAGATACATTTGGTGGAAATCGTCCCTGGGAGATGGGGAGCCTGGGAGCACAAAAGAGGCCACCTTGCCCTCAAGGATGAGAAGAACCAAGGCAGATATCAGCAGCACAGTAAGGTCCTGTTTCCAAAGAAGGGAGCCTGGATGATAATGCTCAAAATTTGAGCACCTAAATGCACCACGCAAGCTACTTTTGAGTGGAAAAATATACTAGGGAAAGTCTCTGTTAGTTACTGGAAGATGTTCCACAGTAACTGTAGTGCTGCAAGCACCAGGCAATGGGGTGTTTCTGGTGGTGCAGAAACAGCCATCAGCATAAGCGAAGAGCAAACAAGACAGCTTGACCAAAGAGGTGGGACAAGGTACAGAGCACCAAGAGCAAAGCTTCCCGGCGTGAGAAGGCTTGACTGAGAAATTTTGCTGCACCGCTTTCAGAGGCACAGAATAGAGTGGAACAAACTCAGATCCAGGGTTTTTTTTCCCCTAACTTTGTGAAAGGCAAAGGGACTTATGATATGAAGATACTTCCACATGGGCAGAGCCCTGAAATACTTCTTTTTTTTTTTTCCCTCAGTCAGATACAGTTAGGTATCGTTTTCCTTCTGTTGACTTGTGGTTGAGAGGAAAACAGTGAAGGTCCTCTCCCCTCTAGAAACAGGTGGGATCTGAGGTTAGAAGGAGCTATGAAGGAGGGTGCAGACAGAGCCTCCACCACACAGGGGTGGAGCAAAAGAACTGGCCCTCAGCTATCACCCATTTACAGTAATCAGACCTACAGTCAACTCGTGGTTTAGGGAGGGCTAGAGCACACCAGGGGCATCTGGTTTTGTGTACGCATCGCTTTTTCTTTTAATTTCCTGCAGGATGGGCTCAAGCAGAGTTTGGCAATGCACAGAGATGTGGTACAAGAATTCTGCTCCTGGCGGTAAAACCATAGTGGTTCTGCTCCCTGTAAAGCAGAGAGGAGGAAAGAACAGCAGGACTTGCCTGTTAAGTTTTGCAGCAGAAATCTCAACAGCTTGTGGGAGACTAAGGTTAGTCTTTTCCCGGTATCGCATCTTACTGAAGTTGTTGAAATAAATAAAATATATTCAGTAGGTAACAGAGAAGCATCAGCAATCACATCAGCTAGTAAGCTGTATCCTTAAACTTTTGGTCTTATGTTGTACTCTGCCATTTTTTTCCCTCGGTCAAAAGAATGTAGTGTCTTTAGTGGGCAAAGTGCTAACACCTTCCATTTGCAAGTGATAAGCAAGGTGTGAGGACTTTTCAATAGGATATGCAGCATCTAATAATCACTTTATTCAGCAGTGTTTAGAGTAGCCAAACCTAAAGGAGAGCTTTTCACCTGGGCTCACCTTCTGCATGAACTTTTCAGATGATTGTGCACATGTGTACTAGTAAATTAAACATATAAATGGCTTCCAGCTTATAGAAAAAAAAATATATATTTGGGGTAACTAGTTTCAAACTCTTTGGCTCCATCACATTTTTCAGTTCTTGGATACAGGGGCTCATTGAAGGCAGGTACGGAGAGTCTCTTCTCGTGGTTTCCCTCTCCAGATGGTCTGGCTGGGAGGTTCTGGGACACCTGCTTTCTCTTAGGTGGCCTACCAAGACCTCCACTGGTGTGTAAGCTGCCTTTGACACCGGAAAGGGCAAAGCAAGGGGCAGACCTTAAGAGATGCCTCCAGTGCATTGAAGGTGTTCCTGGTCTCAGTGTGGACATGGAGAAGGTGGTCAACAATCAGATCTTGTTTCTTCTGCTCCCTGGAGCCAGCCAGTAGTGTGTTATTGTGTATGTTCTCGCATTAGGAAATTCTACTTCAGAAAGTGTCACTGAGGAAACAATTTTAATGCCAAGGCAAAAGTTGAAGCCCAAATCAGCTCTTGGGAATCTTCTGTTACCTGCAGAGTGGGCGGCTCAGGCATTTTCTTGTGCTGTGCTTCCTCTATCCCCACCCCTCCTTGCATGCAGATAAGTTCCCTGACCAACCTGTCAAATGTGAATAATGATGAGAACTCTCAGTGATTCATGGCTAGGACACACGAAGTGCTCCATTCTCTGCTCGTACTGTGAGGCAATTAATGCAATTTATGCTGTTTGGCTGAGTGAACAGTTTGAAATGAACCATTGAGCCATCTGTTCCTCCAGCTGACACCAGGCGTGTCAAGAGTAGCAGTTAGCTTTTGCTGGGAAAGAAACATCTCACTGTCATTAAGGAAAGTTCAAGAAAGGGGGGGTGTGGTTTTTTTTTTTTCTTTTCCTTCTACTATATTTAAAGCAAACTCTTTCTTTCATATTTTCTTGTGGCTCAGGCTATGTGCCCTGGAGATATTTTGGCCTCTAGTCAGGGTCTTGGGAGCACGGAAGCAGCTACACCGAGCACCTTCTTCTCTCACCTCTTGCATGCTTTTGGTGAGAGAAGGAGGTGATCAACAGAGTCTGAGTTTTACACAATTGTTTTGCTCTTCCCTTCCCTTGCTCTGTTATCTCTCTAGGCTGCTTTCTTGAGCTGAAGGCTTCAAGAAATAGTCTCCCTTGAAACCAGCTCTCAGGAGGGGCTTCCAAAGGTCATATTTCATCCCTTGCAATTATTGAAAGATACCTGCTACAAGAAAGAGTCATTATCTCATTAGTAATATGAAGATCAGGAAAAGGCTCCACCTGTTTTTCAGTGGAGAAGAAATGCTATCTACAAATGACAGAGGAACTGGGTAGTTGATGACTATTTTTCATTTGTGCTCACTGAAGAAGGGTTACAAGGAACAGACAGCTGGTGCAGCTAACACTAGGGGTAAAGGGATGAGATGAGCCAGGTACACTTAAAAGAAGACTTAAGCAAAATGTTTTAAGATTGACCAGGCCTGGTGAACTGCGTCCCTGAATACACTGAGATGCGACACAGGATTTCTGAAAGCTTGTTGTGGACAGGCAAGATACCAGCAGATTGGGAGAAGTGAAGACAGTGCCTGTCTGTCGTGGTTTGAGCCTGGTTGGCAGACTAATACCACACAGCCACTCTCTCTCCCTTCTCTTCTGGCACTAAGAAGGGACAGAGAGCCAGACTTGGGGTTCGAGATAGGACTGGGATGGGGAAAAATCCCCCTTTATGGTCACAAGCAAAAGGCAGACTTGTTAGGGGAAGAAAAAAAAGAACATATATTTATTACAGACACTAACAACACTTAAGAAAGTAGGACAGTGAGAAGCATTGCCACATCTTGAGAACACCTTCCCCCCACCCCTCCCTTCTTCCCGGGCTCAGCTCTGCTCCCGATATATCTACCTCCTCCCCGCAGCAGCGCAGGGGCAGGGAATGGGGGGTGCAGTCAGCGCTGCCGCTTCTTCCATCTTCAGTGGGGGGAGCTTCTGGAATGTCTTCTCCCTGCTCCATTGTGGTCCCCCTCTCACAGGAGACAGTCCTCCACAAACTTTCTCCAACATGAGTCCCTCCCATGGGCCGCAGCGTTTCCCCACACTGCTCCGTTGTGGGACACCAACTTTCTCCAACTGGAGTCCCTCCCACAGCTGCAGCCCTTCTCCAGCTGCTCCGACATGGGACTCCCCCACATGCTGCAATCCTCCCAGTGCTGAATTACAACAGCAGGGGCTACCTTTTCCCACAAGACCCCGGCCTTCTTCAGGCACAGCACCTTGATCATGCAAGCAAAAACCACAGGCCATAAATCAGTGTCTGCTCCACCGTAGATTTTCATGGGTGGCAGGGGGGGGGCCGCCTTGCCATCTCACCACAGGGTACAGGGGGGGTCTCTGCTCTGGCACACCTCCCCCCTCCTTTCTTCCTCTGTTCCTCCACTGACCTTGGTGTTCACACAGCTGCCACAACTCCTCCTCACAAGTCCCACTGCTCATCACCACGTCCCTTCTTAAATATGTTATCGCAGAGGTGCAGATGATTGGCTCAGTTTCCAAACAGAAGTGGAGCTGACTTGGAGCTGGGGGAGCTTCAAGAAGCTTCTCCCAGGGCACCGCCCCTATAACCCCCTCCCCTGCCACCAAAAAACCCCACCACTCACTCAACCCAGGACAGTGTCTTTAAGAGGTGTATCTGGGGGCAGGTAGAGCAAAGTTAAGAAATTATAAAGCAGTTTGCATCAACTCAAAACTTTCAGGACAAATTCCCCAAACAATTTAAAAGCACCTACAAGAGAATTGACTGATTAAAATAAATAGATAAAACTACTTCACACCAAGCTTATTTCCTTCTAGAAAAGAGTGGCCAGAGAAGAAGCCACAGATGCTCTCTGTTTTGATTTTCAAGGCTATGTCAGTGTGGCACAACATTCCTGTTAGACAAAGCCAGGAAAACAGTGGAAGGCCTGAGGGATGGGTTTGATGCCAAGCTTGGATGGGTGGCATCCCTGGAGGGCAGCAGTGGCAGCAGACATTACATCACAGGCTTTCCATTATAGTGTGTTCTGGAGCAAGTCTTTTAGTGTGTTTATTCATAGCCACTCCTGGGCAAAGACCTATGCTTTATTATATTTGCAAATGATAAGAAGCTTCAGAAGTCTTTAAAGAGCAGGATTTGAATTCAAGATGTTATCAACAAATAAGAAAAAATGGCCTGGGAAAGAAAAAGAAAAATTAACTAGAACAAGATCATGGTCTTAGGCTGGAATAATCAAATGCACAATACAAAGTGACAAAATATGCTGCTTAACAAAAAGATCTGTGAAAATACAAGGTAGTGGTATTGTGGACTACAGATTAAACAAGAGTCCACAATATGATGATATTGAGAAAAAACAAATGTAATTCAGAATTGTTTACATTTATAGGAGTATAACATTTATGAATTTAGAAGTATTCATTCCTTCTACTCAAAAACATCAGACCTTGTCTGACCTGGAGAATCCATCTAATTTGGGACACTGCATTCAGAGCAGGTGTGAGCCAATTAGTCCAGGGAAGGCTGGAGAACAAAAGAGGTGACTGAAAGGTGAAATGCTTAGGTCCTCAAATGCATAAAATCCTATTGCAGAGAGCAGGGACATCTGCTCTTTATGGTGGATAGGGTAAACAAGGAAAATTAAGGTTCAAAATTAGGAGAAACATTTTAATGGAGATGGTACAAAGGCACGGGAACTGGTTGCTTGGGGAGGTGGCACCTGTGTGAACTTTACTGATGACTTGGCATAAATGGAAACTGCTGTGCGCATTGCCACGGGAAGAAAAACTACATCTGTGGCAGGGGGTGGGAGGAATGAGAGGGTGGTCAGGGCCCTGAGGGCACCATCAGGCTCTACCACCTCTGCCCCAGCCCAGGGCTCAGGTCCCCATCCTGCTGCTCTCCTCCACAGGTGCCCCAGGGCTGGAAGGGCCCTTGGGGGGATGGACCTGGGTGCCTGAGGTCCTGGGGGGTCCTGGTGTGGGGCAGCATGGCAGAGCTGGGTTTGCTCTGTGGTTTGTCAAAGGCCACCTGAAGGGTTTGGGCTTGGGTTTTGGATGGAGTCAGGTGGGTGAAGTCCCAGTGGAGGCTGCTTTTTAAGGTGGTCACCTGCCCACCATCCTTCTGCGAGTGCCTCTGCAATGTTTCCCACGTGAATGCCACCTCATGTAGGTGTTCACCATTTATAGGAAAGAACAGACATTTTTAGCAGAATGGCTTTTTTTGCCCAAACTAGGATTCTCCCTTTACTGTAGAAAACGCTTGTGCTAAACGGACAATAAATTAACCAATTTTATGGTCAATTATCCCATACAGTAGAAAAAAGCAAACTACTATCTTAAGCAAATAGATACTAGATAACAAAATTTTATTTTTAATGCAGAATTTATATTCATCCAGCCCTATGTTGTCATTTTTTTCATATACCAAGAACTGCAGCCAAACCAAGTTACATGGCTCATCTCTGTTTTGCGATCATTTCACTTGTTCATAATTAATATGTCCTACATCCTGTAAACCCAAGCAGTAGCATCTGAGAGCTTTTTTTCTCTCTCAGTAGTCAGTAAACAGGCATCTGGCTGAGACGCGCTTGGCATTGTTTAACCAATAGACAGTTGTGTTTTATCGGATTGTGGCACACTGGGCCAAATTCCAGTCCCACTGGAAATCCCTGGTCCCACTCCAAGGAATCCAGGATAAAGACAACAGAGATGTTGGGGCCCAGTGTTTTTATTTTGGTAGGTGGGTCCATCCCTGACTTACCAACAGCTATTCGCGGGTATATGGGATGTTGCTCTAAAGCTGTTGGATACTCTGGTAGGTGTTTCTAAATAGCACCCAAAGACATTTTGGCTGCCTCTGCACTTGGTGTTCCTCATAGCACATGCAGTCCTTGTACCTGTTTATTTGGAGAGCTGGTCGGGATTCCTTAACAGGCAGCACTTGATAGGAAAATGATGAAGAGACCAACTGTGCTGCACTTCCAACTTGAGCAATTCAGGATGACGTTTCACAATTGTCTATCTATTTTAGTAGTTAAAAAAGAAAAAAAAAAAAAAAGTAACTAAGTAATATTATCCTCCTTTGGCATAGGTTTTATGTTTTTCATTGCACTTAGCAAGGTTTTATACTTCATTTTATCTATTTGAGGTAAACATCTCCTTATAATCTACACTTACTAAACAACCTTTCCAAAACCCTTTCCCTAGAGTATTTTACCAAGATCTCATTGACAAGGCCAGTTGTTCTCCTGTTTGAGACAGGAATTATCTCTTTACCTAACAAAATGCATACCCTGCCAGGACTTGCTGTCCAGATAAGGGATGAGCATTAATACAGTGAGAGGCTCCTTCTCCCAGGGCTTATGAGGTGGGGAGGAGAGCACTGGGTGCCAGCCTGAGCCCTGGTGGGGCCAGCCCGGGCAGGTGGCCAGGAGTCCCCTGGGTGGAAGCCTCGCTCGAGCGGCGCGGACAAGAGGAGCCGGAGCTGCCTCCGCTCTTTCTCCCTCTCCTGTCCTCACTGCTGCTTCCCACACTTCTCCAAGTGACAGAAATTTTTCATTAAAAGGAATGCTGGATTCTGAAGCTCAGCTTCCTATTTGCATTCAAAGCCATTAATGAAACTATTTCATTATTTGAAATTTAAATGGAATTCATCAATTTCTCCAGAGGAAGGGCAAGAAAGAGCTGGAGATGTTTTGAATGTCCCAAAGCTCCTCAAGCTTTCTCGGGTTCATGACTTTCTAGTGCGAACATGGTGATAGTTGCTTGCCAGCTAAATATTCTGTATGTTGCAGGAACATTTTCTGTGAGGGCAGATGGTGTTCAATTGATAGTCAGAATAATACATGAACAGCAGAGAAGATGTGGGTTGATTAAATAATTAGCATACTGTGACATTCTATTGCTTCACTGTAACTTAAAGCTAGGTCAAAATGTTGATCTATATTGCACCTCCCTCCTTTCTTTCTTCTGATTGCTTTTATGTTCACTGCAAAGGAAAGTTTTAACAGAAATTAAATCCTTTCTTGGTAGCAAAATGTAAGAATTTGTTACTCGGCCCTCTGTGTTATAGAATAAAAGCAGTAATATAAAGGAAATTACATTTTGCTAAATGAATTTAAGTTGCCAGGCAACCCGTCATACCCAGTGTGAGATCTACTCAAGCATTACTGCAAACAAATGGCTTAATATGTTGCACAGATCAGTGTTTAAAACGAAATGGATGATCTCAGGAAGCCATGGCAATGAGGACTAGCAGGAGGACTGAAGGCTGGTTTTCAGTCACGGTGTCTGTCTGGATAGCTCTTTGCCTTCACAGTTTTTTTGTATGTCCACCAGAAGTCTGACTAGATAATCTTATCAACTCTACCCCTTTCTGTCCCCCTGCTCTGTAATTGTACAGTAACAATAATTGCAGTCAGTTTGCTATCAACCGAGAAATAAACATAGAAAGGATGCTTCTCTCAGCAAGGGTATCATTATTCACTAACCAAATACAACCCACTGAATTACTCATCTTCCTCTCTAAATCCTGTTATCTATTCTGGGGTTTTGGGGACTTTCTGTGAATAAAACCAAAAGAAGTTGTCCCACTAAGAAATCACTATCTTGTAAAGCGTTAGTGCTGACTAAAAAGAGAGCAGTATCTTTGGCTGCCATATGCCACTGGCCAGGGTGTAGGGGAGAAGTTGCTGTAGTAACTTGCAGGTTTGGGTGTCTGAGACTTTGGATGGTGTTGTACCTCCACGAGGAATAAAAATGGAAGAAATGAAAGAAATTATCATCTACTACTCTGTATGTGTTAGTGCTGTCTCCAGAGTAGTCTTCTGGACATCCCCAGTGCTGCAGCTCTAGTGTCTTACAGTGTCCAGGAAGAACCCTACAAAGCTGGTAAATCCCATTTTCTTGTTTTGCTATAAAATGAACATTCACCTTGCTGCTGTCAGTACTGAAGATGAGGATTAAAATTTCACGTTTGTGAATGATCATGGTAGAATTGACCAGGGGAGGAAGTTCGTGACCTCTGCTAAGGTGTGCGGACGCTGTGAAGGAAAAGCAGTAATGCCCCTGGAGCAGCCTGAGAGGATGTACATTCTCACTCCAGCATCTGTCTGAAAAAAAAATTTAGTATTTCTGTGTCAGTGCTGCAAAATAAAACTATACAGTTAATGCTTATGTCAGTGGGACCCCTCAGAAATCACACTTGGAAATCAAATTTCTTGATGTTCTTTTGCTACTTTAGAGAGCAAACATTCAAAAGTGATATTAAAATTTACTGAATTGTTTATATTAAGTAACCTGAAAGATATTTTAATACAAATTCTGTAGTTAACTATTTTTATTTCCCTGAACAAACACAAAATATTTGCATTGTGTGGAAGTAGAATGTCAACCAAGAGTAATATAAAAAGAAATTATGCAGTTACAAATATGTATTGAGAAAGAAGAAACCACTGCTTTTAATGCAAGAGAGTTGATGGAGCCTTCCACTGTGAAACTCACAGTTCAGCTCAAGACTGTTTTGTCTCCTCCTAAAGTCTGCAGAACTTCTTGCTGCTCAGGTGTGTGGCATAAAGACCAGGTGCTACTCCTGAAGACACCTTCTGCCTCCTAGATTTCTGGGTGAACCTTTATTTAGATATTACATTCTTTGATTCTTGCCCTAAACCGTTAGTATAATACTTGCTGCCTGTGCTGAGCAGTTGCTTTCTCCTTCTAAGTGATTAAATTCCACTGCTGGGAGAAACTATGCCAATATACTCCTCTTTATCTTACAAAATATTACACAGTTTAATAAATGCATAATTTTAGGGTCTTTGGGTAATTACTGCTATTGTTATTTTAAAAGTATCTTATTACCAGAGCCAGACCAGGAGGTTGGAATTGTTGGCAACTTATGCCCTCCTTGCTCTTGAAGGGATGACATGATGAAGAAACTGTCTTACCTGAGCACTGGGACCCACAGCTGCATTTCAAATTGTAAAATAAATTGACTTAGATCACACACCTCAGGTTCATTTACTCATTTAATTTATAAAATACACCTTGAAAAGCATGTTTGTTTCATGTAAAAGATCAAAGTCAAATAAAGAGGACTGGAATGGATGAGAACAGTAATTTCAAAATTGGCATCCCTTTAGTTCAGTCAGAAGCTGCAAATTGACAGCACTCCTAAAATTCAAATTCACCAGGTGAATTACAGAATTCATTTTCTCCCCAACTTAATGAAAGGAAGAAATCCAATTATATTCAGAATTCTCAGCAAAAATAGGTATAACTTTGCATCTGGTTATTAACATTTACAACTGCCATCAGGGGGACTGTTTGGAAATACAGTAAATTCTCCTTCCTTCTTGACCTCTGGAAGGCTTGAAAATACCAAGTACAGAGCATTTGCTATCCATAAAATATTAACAGATATGGTCAGGTTTATACCAGGGTGCTTAGATGTAGATAGTGAAAAGGACAAGCTGAGAGTACAGAGCAGATTAATTTTGATTAAGAATACAGTTGAAAATGTATGGTTATGGCACTAAGCTGTGATCCTGAAGGTCTGGGAGGGCTGTGAGTAATCAAATTCAGTTGAAAGTCAGTGGGAGAGGTAGCATGACTAGCATACTAACTCAGCTGGTGTTGCTCAAATTTTGTAACAGACCCCCAAGCAAGCATACAGAATTACCTAGCACAACATTCTTATCAAGGTCCAGAATTAGATTACTCTGTGGTCTCATTCTCTTAATTTTTCTTTATCAATTAACTATGTTTTTATAATAAAAGTGAGGGGTCATCACATTAGTGGGATGTGGGGGTGGTTTAGGACTGAATGTCATTACTTGGTTTGAGGGACCCCTGAGACATGCAATAACACAGTAGTTATGCATTATTAATATGTGTGGGTCATAGTCCATACAGGAAAAATGGCAGCTACGGGCCTAAAAATCATAAATGTTTGCTATTTGGGTATTAGAGAAGTAAAGGGATTTGATCATGTAGCATACAACATTCAGTAAACTTTGTCAGTTATGCTCCTTTAATCTCAAGGAATTAATCTGAAGAAAAGTTCAAAGGATGAGATTGATTTAAAAGCTCAAAAAGATACCAGTTACTGCGTACATTCATAATAATTCTTGGCTGGTAACCACTTTCTTATATCTACTGATCAAGCAAATCTGTTTTATTGGAAACCTGATTTAGATATTATTTCCCAGTGGCAAAAATCCTGATATTAAGAATCAAACAAACAAAAAAACCCAAAACTACCGACAAAAACCAAATCAAACAACATCAAAAAACCCCAACCAACCAAACAAAAAGCCACCACCACCAAAATTCCCCAAAACAATGTAAAATCCCCCTTACCCAGCCCCACCCATTTTCCTTAAAACAAAAGCATCTTTTTGAGGTTCCTGTGGGCCTGGAACACATGGGATGTTTTTATGCCTTTCTCTCATACTTCACAACAATTATAGTAAAAATGTATTTATTCTTTATTGTATCTGCATATATTTTGTTTTCCACCATTAGTTTGGAATGTTCCTGTTTAGCTACTGCAAATGTTCCCTGCTTGATAACCTCTTTCTTATTTCCAATTGTTTGTCTGAATTATAAAGGAGAGGTTACTATCTCCCACTACAAAATATGCTTGATGAGTAGTACAAATAAAACCTTCTAAAAAACAAGGGAATTTTTAGGGTTCCATTCTGGATTTTAGCATCCATCTTCTGATTTACTGAGAAGGTGAAAGATGTGTATGAAGCATATGGATGATGTACTGTTCTGAAAGATGCTGTGACTAGAAGTGCTGAAACACGAGATGCTGACTCAAAGGTGAATTTATATATACCATTATATTTGTTTGGGTTTGTTCCAAATAATGGTGGAATTAATTTTAAAAGCTGCTCTTTCTATCTGGATGAAAGAACAAAAACATTGAAAAATGTCTTCAGCTTGTTGCCTTTCTTTGGCATTTGCAAATATGAACTTTTTTGCAGTTAAAATGACAAAAATTCCAGTTCTTTAATTTGTTAAGTACAAAATTATTTTTGAAAGTTTTGTTATGCAGGAAAGCATTTAGCTTCCTCTCTGAATTTGCCCATGGACTTCATGAGAAGAGGAGCAGCTTGATAGTCCTGGTGGTTCAGTCCTGCTAGACACCCCACCGGATAGCTATGGAAAGCTTCCAAGGGTAAACTTAACGCTCCCAAGTTTGTCAGCTGCATGCAGGTCTAGTCTCCCTGAATAATTTAGAGATGGTTTAAGTTACTCTCATTGCAAGTGGCCTTGAAAATGAAAATGAGTAGTTGGTCTAGTGGGGCCCAAAAACATCCTAGCTGTGTCTCTGAATGTGTCTCCATTCATTCCCTCTCTGCTAGCAGCGTACCACAAGGCTTCCTCGGCATGTTTATGCTCAATTTGTGTTCAGTAGCAAGCAGAGGTTTATTTTAGTATATCAGAGTAGATACACTGATGTCCAGAGGAAGAATACACTCCTTTGAGGCTGTACTGCATTTACTGTATTAAACCCGTTTCCTTTCGGAAAATTTGTTTGAATAAAAATAGTAGGTCAGGTCCCACATCATAGGTATATTTTGTGTTTGCATTGCTCTATAATGCCTTCAGCCCTCCCGTTTTCTGCTTGTGCATTCATGTGGTATTCATCCATTTTTGGACATATAAGTTGAACTAAAAATGTTAAAGCCTAGATGTTATGGTTTTTGTGGAAAATTAAGTGAGAGGTGTTTCATAATGATAAATAATACCAAAATTGATATGCTATAGTTACTTTTCCAAGGTGTAACTATGAATTTATTACTTATATCTACAATGCAGTCTTAATTGTATAAGTTTAGTCTCTGCAAACATGAAACCATTTTTTCACATGAGTTTAGAGGACTTTTTTTTTTAGACCTGTGCATGTGATCTTGATACAAATGCTGTGCTGGTGCCAAACTGATGTTTGAACTTGTAGAGTGTGATTGAAGGAGATGGACCATGGTTTTAGGGATCGGCACTATCTAAAATGAAATTTTAATTCAGTCATATATTGTACTTATAACATTTCATGTCGGTAGCTTCAAAATTAAGTATATAGCAATAAAAGTTTTCCATTAATAAATCTCCATCAATCAAAAAAATTTAACTTTGCTTTCTTTCTCATCATGATAATGAGTTTTTAAAATGATTAATGAGCTAAACCGTTGATTTTCAAAAAGCCAGGATAGCAAACACATTTATTGCATGAACAAATTGCCAAAACAATAGCTGGAGCTTTTTTTGTTCTGCATGTTTGAAAAAAAAAAAAACAACCCAGGCTTTCCATGTCAAGGTAAATTGATTTCCAAAGCATAGATTTCAACCATTAGCACCTAAAGGTGACTGAAAAAAACACCATGTATCTAGAAATTAGTGCGATACAAGTCTCTGGAAACAGGTATGTTTTGCAGGATAGTTTGAGATATTGAAAACTTATTTTTAAGACACCAGTCCCCAAAAATCAATACCGGAATATTATTTTAAGACTTGTTTATTCTTTGTGCTCCATAAAGCATTTACTAGGGATCTTTTCAGCCTAAGACAGTTCTAGCATTAATGTGACCATCAATGATATGCTGTCACAAGGTACTGAAACTAGTAGAGCGAAAGACAAAACAGTAAACAGCCCATGGCATCCACTGGAACGCAGCCATACATTAATGAATCCACACGTGTAAACACCTTCAATAACACTGAGAGATGCAGGTGTGTTTACTACCCAGGAGAGGGGAGCTCAGGCACAAATGCATATGTGATACAGCTAAGGTAGATGCAAAGAAATAGGAAACTAAAAATCTTTCTCACAAATTTTTTCATAGGGTAAACTATCAGTTTACTGGAGCCAGCATCTGAACAGGATATCATCTCCACTAATTCTTTAATGGATTAGTTATCTCTATGTTTTTAATATTTAACTTGGATTAGAAACCATAGGAGAAGATAAAAAGGGAGAAAGTTGCAAGGAAAGAGAAGAATTAAATTCAGAGTGAAAAATCTCTATCTTGTGCATAAATGGTATGAAGTGGCTCTGGAAGAATACATTCTCTGTTTTTCTGTTTTGTGTTTTAGACCTCATGATCTGTATTGTGTCTGGAGACAATGCATAATTGATAAGATATAATACCAACTTGATACATTTCTGGCACTCTTTGCATACAGTTGGTAACTGAGACAAATTGTTTAACCAAGAGCTGAAAGGTGACAAGAGAGTTAGTGCCTGACCCACTCACCCAGAGCCCCACAAAAGCTGGGAATTGTATTTCCAAGTACTATTTCTGCATGCCTGCAGAAGGTTCACTCACTCTGAGCATCATACAGATGCAAGAGCATTCAAAAGAGACCTATATATGAATACATAAAACAATACTATCTGGTCAAGTAGAAGATTGATTTCTAATTCAATACAAAGCTTTTATCTTAAATATATACTTTAAATGCAATCATCCCAGTACTTGGGAATGATAGGCAGCCTGTGGGAATCATATTGATCAATATGTTCCCTGTATTATAAAGTGGCTTGAATCTGGGACAGTGCTTGCAACAATGTACAAGAAAGCACTCTTTATAACAAAGTAAATGAAAGGATGATCAGGTTCAGGTATGAATAACTATATTATCTCAGGGAAACTGTAATGATTCTTTTGGCTATTTGGTGTCTTTAATTACAAGAAAGGCTGTGTAGAATAACATAGCAGAGCACAAGTTTTTTAACCAAAAAAAGAAGGATTTATGATATTTTCTGTGAGCACCGTATATACAAGCTCTTTAATATAGACTCGTGGTTGGGTTAGGAAGGCCGTATATCTCCTGGAAGACAAGACAACACTGCCTTTTCGGAGACTGTCCTTTTATTTGCAAAACCAGTTGTCTTGTTATTTGGTGGTGGCATTCTCTGTTCTACTCATCTAATTTGCATCTCTGGCCTGCATTTTCTGGGGTGCAGCAACTCCTTTCTGAGTTACTTGCCATGCATAAAAATGCTACAAAAAGTGTGAAGAGTGGACAACAGAGGAGTGCATGGGAGGGCAGCTGGAAGTGGACACCCAGGGGTTATCAGCAGGAAAATGATTGCATGTGAACGATAAGTGGGTTGAGAGAAGGATTTGTTCCTGTCCCCAAAACAGTTTTCAGTGGCCTTGGGGATAGGAACAGGGTACCACTTCTGTCTGGGAATTAGAGACAGAGATTATTGAAAAGGATTTTTATTACATCTGGTAAACTGAAGCTTAAAAACATTGATGTAAGTATTGCATAGCTTACTTGTGATGTTTGAATACATTTCTAACATATTGCAAACACTGCTACCTTGTGTGGCAGAGTTAGCAATCAGAAGCTCATTATGGAAGTAATTTTAAAAATGCTGCATGTTTTCTTGTGGTTGTAGCCACATTAGTGTTTTACTGGAAATTTTCCATTAGGAATATATTTACAGTCTTGTTTCTAACATAATTAAGTGCTTTGCTTGGGAATTTTCATGGTCACTAATTAGGTTAATACTGATCATTAGAACACAAACACAATTAATTTCCCATAGTATTAAAATTAATCTCACATTTAAAGCTAAATGAAATTAGTCAACAGTGAGGATGAACAATGGCTGCATTTCTGATCACAATGTCTCAAGGTTTCCCAAATAAAACCTTCACTATCATAATAGAGATTAACCATGTGTGCGTTTCAATAACTACCCATTAGTAATAAACTAATTAGAGGGTAAAGAAGAACAAGCACCGGCATTCCAGAAGATGTGAGGGAATCATTTAATCTTTTTTTTTGGAATGCAGAGGGAATTTGGTTTTACTTATGTGCTTCTATTTATTCTTTGCTGAACAAAAGTAAGCAAAGGAGTCTAAAGAACAAATCCCCCCACCTGTGCTCAGCAAAATAGGTCCTCTGGGCCTGTTGGCTTCACTGTACCATTTAGGAGATAACACTTCTACAGATGTCTTCTGCACCCGGGGATGTGGTATTGCCTGGGCAGCTCTCCACTGAAGGGTCATAACCAGTTTCCACATAAAAAGATAGTTGTGTGCCCTCTCCTGCAGTCTTGCTAACTGCCCTGCACTTAGCTTTTACAGCAGTTTGGGCCCTAGGTTATTTTTATTGGTTGGGTCAGGTGGAGATGTCCAGTGGGCTATAAAGCCAAAGAGGATCAGCAAAGCTAAATATCATTGTTTTAGGGAAGTTACTGTCTTGATACTTTCTGATCCTTCAGCTTCCTCGGACTGGGGAAGAAGCAAGAACTCAAAAGTCACAGCTTCTGCAGGACGTCCCCCCCAGGAACCGGTATGAGAAAAGCTTTAGAGACCCTTCTTTGCATGTAAGCCTCACCACATTGTTCTTTCCATTGGAGGTGGGGAAATGACACCCTGGATTTAATAGAAAATGTAATTAGGGTTAACCTGAATTTAAATAATTGTTCAGCTATTAAATAGCTATTAGCATGCCCTATCATTTGCTATCAGAGAAATGCAAATATGTGTCACCGCATCAATTCACGAGAACAAAGATTGGAAGCTGATAATTGTTACTGTAGTTCCCCACCCCAGAGACCCCGGAGGTTTTTGTTCCTATGTTACAAACCACAGCGCTTACGATAGCTTCTCTGTTACAAGCTGTAAACTAAGGTGGGTGTTGGCAGAAATATAAAGACATGTTCTTTCTGCATTTGGAAAACAGATTCACCTTCAGTGGTGCAAAATGGAATATATCCAGAATCAAAGCTCTGTATGTTTTTTTTATTGTTTCATAATAATGATCCCATCCTGCTTCTGTTAAAGATTCAAAGTTTTATTGAGCATCGGATGAACAAGATCTTTTGGCCTGAGGTCTAGAAGAGCACTACTGTCTAAAAAATACATGTTTTTAATTATAACTGAAGTCAAATGTAGCATTATGTATTTTTTTTTTTTTTGCAAATGGACTCCCTGTGTAAGTGCTTGGAAGTTATATGTTTGTTAACTTCGCCTTCCCAAGCTGTAAAAGGGTCCCATAATAGCAGTTTCTCTTGGCTTGCCAGACATTGAAATTAACTCTATAAAGATATGTAACAGATGATTCAAAAGAAAGCAATATCTAAAGACATAGTGTCTTGTTATGTGCATTAATTATCTTGAACAAGAACTGACTATCAGGTAAATAGTTTTTTCTTTTTTAGACAAAAATACATCAGTTTTAGTAGTTCTATAAAATATTATACTGGGATAAAATTCAGAAGGTAGGTCTAATCCATGAGTATTTTTTACATGAAGCAGTCCTTGATTTTGTGAATACTGTCACCATGTATTAAGAATATGGTTTGATCTGTCTTTTTAAAATCACATTTATTTGAATGTAGATTGAATTTCTTTGCTTGGAATTTATTCTTGTGCCAGCAGTGTCAAAACAGAAACTGCAAGCATTGTGATAAAAGAAAAATGACTTAATTTCCCTGCAGCTTCTGTAATTGCCTCTGTGTCCTTTTTTGAACCGCCGTTCTGTAACTCCTCAGAGCCAGCCGCTTCCATGAACAGCAGTTCACTGTTCTGAACTTCTATGCCTCCTATGGCAACAGGACCTTAAAACGCAGTGGAAAAAACTGCTGTCTCCAAGTTGCATGGCAGGAAATAAACTGATTATTTCTCTTCATTCGTATTAATAGATTCTGTTCTGGGAGCTTAATTCTGTTCACTGCCCCAAGTGAAAATGAGAGTGTTTAGCAGAGGTATACTGTGTTGGTGATAAAGCCACCCCCGATCCTTTCCCAGGTTGGGCGAGATTAGCATAAGTACTCCATGCACACAGCTGCAGCCTTCAGCCTGCAGGAGCTTCTGCAACAGCTTCGCTTCCCTGAGAGGGGATTTTGCCAGTGGAATGACACTGGCATGGATTCATCAACCATACGCCTCCTCTCGCTTCCTACACACTCTTTTGTACTGTCACCATGCATCAGTGTAGGAGCGCAGCTTCACGGGTCAAAGCCTGGTTAGACTCTGCTGAACACGCTTCCGAAGTGTTGTTCGCTCCCTGTCCCCAGACAGAACAATCTATTTCTTTGGGCAAAATGTAAGCCAGATGGGATAATACTTTTGAAAGCTTGAAAGTCAGATCCTTTGAATTTTTTTGCTTTATGATCTTAATTTATGCACATATGAAAGTGAAGCATGGCTTTTTTTCTTTCTCTCCTTGTCTCTTTCCTATCCAAAGCATCAAAGAAAAAAAAAAAATTCAGTCAAGCTTTTCTAGTAATGTTTTAAAAATTGTTTCTGAAATTGAGAAAATTTGGAAAGATAAGCCATGAAAAACTGCTCTGACAAACAATTTTAAAACAAACCATGGGCTTTATTTTTTCTTCCCTTATCAGCTGTATAAGGAGTATCTGTCTAAAAGATGTTGCTTTGTCTAGCATAGCATGAGCAGCGTGTGGTAGAGCTGGCAATAAAATACAGCTCTCCAATGCCTGCCCAGCTCTTTACAGAGAAAACTTTTCTTTTTCTTCCTACAGCTCCTCATCTATTACAGTGCACATCTTGCAGTTTCCAGAATAAAGACATGAGTTTTACAGAGAAGACTTTCCTTAAAAAAATAAGCATGATTCTGACTTGAGAGCTCTGTTCAGTCTGTTCTCTGACTCAGAGAAGGCTCCAATGAAAACAAGCATGCACAAGGAAAGCAAAGATCCATTCCTCGCGTGTTTTGGTGCCTTTGGTTACTTCAGAACAATGTGGGCACATTTAATGAAATGCACTGACATTTTCAGAGCAAACTTCCAGATTCTGCTGCTTCTGTGCAGGTGGTAGTTTACTGTGGCTTCCACAGAGGACCACAAAAGTATTTTGGATTTAGACTTGAGGTTGTTACAAATCCCTGTACTGAATCAGGGAAGTAGTAGACCCATTGGCAGGGGAAAGGTAAGCATTAATAAATTAATGTTGTTGAAACAATCTTTTCCCCTAAGCATGCTTTCATAAACAGCAAAAAGTTTGTCTAAACTTTCTGAAATGTTACTCTTAAAGCTGAGACTAAAGATGGAAAAAGTTGAGTAAATATATTAAACTTGGCAACTCTATTGGCAATTGAAAACAAGATATTATAGATAAAGTTGCATAACCAAAATAATGGAGTGCTAAAAGTCTCACCCCACTAGAGTTATTACTAGAAAGGCTATATGGTCATTCTCAGGCAGTGATGGCAAATGTTTGCTTGTTTCCTTTCCAGAAGCAGAAAGTTTTAGAGAGTTGGCATTTAACTTTGATGTTACGGCTCTGTGTATTTTTTATACAACCATGCATTTATCACGGTAGTCACTCAGGACTGTTCTCTGCCTACTGAACATCAGCATGTATTTGTATATTTCTGTTCAATCATGTATTGCCAGATCATTAGGACACAGAGCAGTATACTATCTTTAAAAATAAATGTCTGATCATTAACTCAGAAGATAAATGATAATCATTTTGCTGATCTGACTGGTCTGATATGGTTGTAATACGCTGACTTGAAACATACAGACTTTTAGAAGACCAGTATATTTTGTGGCAAAACCTGTGAGTGGGACTCATACAGCATAGATTTTATTTTGCATAAAGTTGGATTATCTGTACTCATTTGGCCTTAATCATATCACATGGGTACATAATTCTGCTAAAATCCTCCAGTATAAATACCTGCAGACAAGGTATAGTTCAGTTAAGGACTTTCAACTGTTGAAACTGTAAATCTCTCCTTAAAATTATGGAAACTTTTTCTATATAGACAGGACACTTTATCCATAGATCACAGTTGAAGCCTCATCTCTAGGTTGTGTCCAAAGGTAGCTAATTACAAGCTCAAAGTAACTGAGATAGATAACTTGTGCGTGGTCATATGGCAGTTTAGTGGCAGCAGTGGGAATACCAAGTCTGACTCCAACCTTGTGCTCAGTGTATTAGATCACAATTGTCTTGTTTATGTCATTGTATTTTCTGAAAGGTTGATTCTTTTTTTGTTGTTTTTTTTGTTTGTTTTTTTTTTTTTTTGGGGGGGGTGGGGTGGGGTTGCTGTTTTTTATTTTAATCAGATGCTTGTAAATTAAGTTGCTGGCTGTATTCAGAAATGTATTTAGCACTGACTCTGGCTCACAACCAAGCACACTAATTTTTGCAACAGGACAGCATGTTCCTCTCATTCCAAGGAAAAGTTAATTATGAGTGGCAGGAGGGTATGTCGTGATTTTGTTGTGACCAGCTGTCCTCTATTGTGTCACTATTGCAAAAGGCAATAGGTTTCCTAATTCACATTTGGTGCAATAGCATTGACTTCAGCGAGCTGTAGTTTTAATAAGCTGATGAAATGAAACAAGGTAGTTTTATGAAGCTGGTGACCAGTGGGAAGAAATAATGCTAATGGTCATGTTTTATAAGTGAGAAAGGATGAGAAGATAAAAAAACCTCAATGCTTATGCTTCAGTAACTGCATTAATAGATTAACGTTATTGAAACAGTAACTTACATTTGTGGCAGCTGTTCTATCACCTTAGCAAACAGCTTCCACCTAAATGCTGGCTGTCTAGGCTAAGGCCAATTTGCCTTGACTAAGAGAATTATACTCTGTGCCAAGGAAAAGGTCTAGCAGTACTAGTCATTTGCATGGATTAAATGATGGCACTGGTCTGCTACAGTGAATATGCCGGATTTCTGTTTGTCTGTGTCTGACAGCAATGTTAACATATAGTTGAGTGTTTCCATGCAACGTCAGGCCTCGTGTTATCTCCTCTTACAGTTTGTATATTAATTCATTTAGCATAAGTCTAAGAATTTGTGTATGTTCATTAATTCAGTTTGCATATTAATTCATAGTTCATGAGTTGTGAATCTTATCAATTTAATACCTAAATGAGTATTTATTTCTGTTTCAAACTGTATTTTAGGCTAGGGACATGTAATAGAAGTACCAGTGAACTTTTCATAAAAAAATAGAACCCCAAGGGAACTCAGCCACCAGAGAAACATTGCTGAAGATGACATCTGTTTGAAAATAAACTCTCTAATGGCCTATGGAAGCAACTTTTTCATAAAGAGTGAAAAAAGACAAATTGTTTTACAATGGTATCATCTTCCATGTTACAAATTGCCTGGTATCAGTGTCATTGTGTTATCCATACCCTGAAATACAACTTGTAACGTGTAAGTTTACATTCTAGAGATGTGCCTTGCATTTGTTTAGTGTAAGAAAAATCTACTGCATTGGATTTTCATGGCTGGGCAAAGTGACCATAGTACTTCTAGACCATGCAGTAAGTTTATTTTAAGGGATACAGAACTCTGCTTCAGGGAGGACTGCTCCTTAGCCTCATAAAAAGCTTGTAAGCCATTTGTCACACCAAAATTCTTGCTACCGGGTGGTACAGAAAAACCTGTACCCTACATAGTTCTCCAACACATTCCCAGCAGACGTTTCACCTTTAAATACCTCTTTGTACAATCATAACATGTCAAATGGCATGCAACACCTACCCACATATCAATAAATGCCATAAATGTACACTCTGATGGACTGCATGTAGCTCTTACATTATTTGTGACATTCTGAGTAGAAAAAAATAGTGTATACAATAATAATGTCTTAGGACCACAGAGGCACTTCATGAGACCAAAAAAGAACCCAGGGCTATGCAAAGTATGGAGACATCCAGGCTGTCAGTTGGCTTTGCCAAGTGACCCCATAGCCACAAGATGGTCTCTGGTCCTGTTTTATTGAGCAGCATGGTTACAGCTTCAATATCACTGTTATTTATCTGTGAAATAAAGGAATTTTCATTTCCTTACATTGCGACAGTATTGTGGGGATCAATACAATGAAGATGTAGCCAGAGGAACTTGATTTCTCTTGGACTAAAATATTCTATTATGCAACAAATGAATAATCTCATTAAATAATTTAAAGGAGGGCCAGATCCTGTCCTAAACTATGGTGATGTAATTCCAGTGGAGTACTTTTCTCTTTTGGAGAGTCACACAGGCTGCAGTTGGAAGAATATCAAAGGTGAGGCTTGGGAGCAGGTTCAGATGAAATGCTGAGCCAAAGAATGACCTACTGAGGACGCTAAGTGTGTGTAGAAGAGAGGGAATGAAGCACACAGATAATAACCAGCAACAAAGGCCAATGACTTTGGGAGAACTGGCAAAGAAAACGGTGGTGGAGAACATAGCTTTCACTTGGACCCCCTTTTGGACGGAAAACAATTTTGGGAGCCAACAAGCATTGCCAAGGAAAAGTAATTGTGTAGATTGAGATCAGTAGTGGAGAGGTTCCAGGTGCAGCGTAGCATGTAGATGGAAAGAATGAAAAATAAGTTTAATATTGGAAAGGGATAAAGAAGGCAGAAAGTTAGACTGCACTATTCTAGACAGTTGTTGCCTTACAGTTTTAACAATATTGTAATAAAAAACTCCAGCACAGTAACTTGGTTTTTAGGATTTTTTTTTCATAGTCGATTTTTGAATATTTTTTACATTTCCTTTGAATTTTCCATTATATTTTTTCCTAAGGGTACTTGTGTATCCACCTCTCTTAGAAGAAATGTGAGTACTAGATGGACATGTAATACATCTGAAATTAAACACTGTTTTATTTCAATATGTCTACCTTCAGCTTTTTGAAAAGCAGAGAAATTAAGATGCATCTTTTTGTGAAAAACATTTAGACGGCTAAAGCAAATTTATGCCAAAGTCAGACTCACATCAAAGCTATATGGCTAATGCATAGCTGCCCCTGTCATACGTTTCTGTACATTACAAACACACCTCACCCAGTCCCGTACCAAATGAATCCCGCTCTGGTGCCATCATGCCCTGGCAGCTCTGCCCAGTTCCAGCATCCTCGGGGGAATCATGTTTACTTATCTGCTGTTCTCCAGTTGGAGCTGTTTCTCTGTAGACAACCTCCTCAGTTAAATGTAAGTTTGCAGTATTCAAATTCTTTATTACCATGGGGGTATCGGTAGGATTAGAGGATAATTCAGGCTGGAAGGGAATTAAGGAGGTCAGACTGGAATATATATAACTTTGTTTCTTCTAATGGAAGAAGCTGGGTCTTGGGGAAGGAGAAAACAGGTTAATTGATTGTCTTTTAAACAGCTTGTTTTATGTACTGCAGTTGCAAACTAACCAGGACTATATTTCCAGTTTACATGTAATGTGTTTCTTTTTATGGAAGGAATTCTTAATAAGGCAGTAGAAATGTTAATCAAAAAATGTATTTAAACAGGTTCCTGCATTTAACAGAGCTTTTAACAGTTCTGCAGGTTGCATGCATTTATAGTAAAAATGTTTATTTAGATCTAGTGGTGTCATTAATGCATCAATAGAATATCTGTGGTGCCATCAGAATGAATGACATATTCTGGTAGTTATTTTAAAAGTAAGAACAGAACATATGTTCAGAAACAGCATTAAGAACAGCTCTGCTAAGTCCAAAAATCAGAGTAGATCATATGTTGCTGTATACCTTTGGAATATTTGAAATAATTAAAAGGCACGCTAAAGCTTTTGTCAGTAAAAAGAAGCATGAAATTAGATGGATGCAGCCTTTTGAACCCTTATTACTTTAAAAATAATTTTTACAATACTGCTCCTAGGGGCTAAGTCCAATGGGAAAGTACTGAGTCCTCCACAGGCTTGAGCTCTCAGCTGTGCAGGAGCATACACAAAATAAATCACTGCAACTAGGAAGAAATTAAACGTAGATTATGTGCTCTGCACAAGGCTCCCAGTAGGAGTGGTTAAGGATACCAGTTCATTCCAGAGACACTCTAAGAGCTCTGGCTGCAGCTACAAGCCTTATCTGGTTGCCAAGGGGACAGTGTTTGTCAAGCACTTTCTTTTGCTAATAGATACTGTCATCCTTCTCTACAGAGACCAGTTTCTCCTCCTTTACATGCAGAGCAGCTACACAAAAGTACTCTGTGCAATTCAGAAGTGGCAGCTTTGGGTTAACCAGGTTACAGGTGGGAGGGCAGAGAAACAAAGCAGAGGATTCAGAGAGTGCACTAAGGACAATTAGAGGGAGATGAAGAGTGAGAGCAAGGGAAGCTGTTTCATGGCAACAGGAGTGACTTCGTCAAGGTTAGCCAAGAACGGCAACTGTGGGTAGATCTGGCCAGGGCTAGTCAATAAAACAGGACTCGCATACATGCTGTAAGTAACACCATAAACCACTTTGTGAATCTGTTATCATTCCCTCTTCCTTGGGAGGACAATTAACTCCCTGTGCTGCTACCACCGCCTGCGTATGCATCACTTTTATGAGCTACTTGGGCCACAGGGAGGCCAACTGCTCTCACGTTCTCAGTGCCAGTTGGTGAGCAATCAGCTTTAAGAACACCCTGACAGAAAAGCCTTTATACCGTTCAAGCAATCTGAGACTAAAATGTTTTAGTAACCAACACTGCAACAACTTTGCCTCTGTGTACACTGCAGTTTTCCAGCTCGATGCAGCTCAGTCTTCATTCAAACCATTTGCAGCCACTCATCTCTATCACATCGGGTTGTGAGAGCAAGGTCATTCATTTTGTGCTGGCCTGAACCAGACCAGTAGGATCTGTTAGCACCCAGGATCTTGTTCTTTCTAAAAACAGCCCTCCAGAGGAGCTGGATTGTGTCTTCCCATCCCCTTTTAATCTTTTAGTGATGAATAATGGAAATTGAATTTGATTTTGTTCCATGGTATTACCTTTGATGGCTTCTTGATGATTTATTCCATTTAAAAAATAGACATGACTTCCTGAATAGCTGTTTGTTCATACTATATATTGGCCTATTTTCATATCATTATTGTATGCTATGGTTTCTCTAATTAGAAGTCCACGTAACTGCTCTGCAGGAAAGTACAATAATTTCCATCCACTTGCATGTTGAGAGATTCATATGTGATACCTGTCTTTGAAAAAGCAAGGTTTTCTTGTTCTTGTTATTTTGTATTTAATTGTATGTTTTCTTTTGCAAGTGTAGCTGAATGGCTCTTTTTTCATACTTTGCTGGAATTGTGTAGGTCATTTGCTGGGCTTTGAGATTTTTAGCCTGATTTCCCAAGCAAATGAGGCTTATGTGAACATGCTCTCTTTGTCAAATACTTCTACCTGTCAAAGCTGAGGGAAGCTTCTGCTTTGAAATGGTTGGTCAAGTTCATCAAGATCCCAGAAATAATTAAGTTCCTTCTAGTTTCATGGAAACTAACTTCTGTGTAGAGGAAAGGGAATGAAATTAGTGCCCCTGTTGAAGAAAAGGCCAGGAGAATTAATCAATTATGACAATTCATCATTTATACTTTTTATTCAGCAGCTTTGTGACTATTCAAACAGCATGTGCAAAGCTCTGGAAAAATTGCAACATGTCCTGGTATCTCTGGGGATATAACAGAGGATGGGATGGGGGCGAGCTAGGGATGTCCCACTGAGGAGGGATGGAGATAAGTGGTGAAGAATAACATCTGCAGGAAATCCACTTCATTAGGGCAGCTTCTCATGGACAAACTGGCATGTCTGCATGGATTTTGGATTAATTTGGCACAGGATTTTTTGGCATAGTTTTGGTTTATGATTTCTGTGGTATGTATGAGCACATGTGTTCAGATAGGCACATTTCTTTGGAATTGCACTTAACAGTTCTATCTGTATGTTCATGATGATTTTGTTTTGGAAAAGTGCAAGGCAACACAGTGGAATAATGTTTATATTGGTAATTGAGCCAGTTAAGTTTTTTATAAGTGTACCAATAAGAGTCATTACCTAATTTATCCAGATCTGAAGTTTGCACATGACTTGTGGCTAACTGAACATCAGCTAGAATAATTAGGCACCAAAAATCACATTTTTATTTATGTTTTCAGTTTTTATTTCTGCAGCAGATGCATTGTCCGTAGATTAACAATGTGAAACTGAGCAAAAAACTTTGCTCTTTGCCTTAGCTTATAGAACCTTTTCCAACTGTATCCTAGTTAGAAATCTGACCTTGTGGAGTCCCAAGTTTGGCAGAAGGAAGGTGCTGCTGAAAATATTCCAGTTTCCCAATTCATGAATATGAAGTTGCACACTGAGTGGTATTTGGCCAAATCATTTGCTTCAAGAGTCAGGTTTATGATCCTTTTCCAACAACTGCAGACTTGAGGGTATCCTGGTAGATCACTCTTACCAGATGTAGCTATGCAATTTCTGTCAGAGGGCCCAGGCTGTCTTTCCTAGCTTTCAAAAACTGAGAAGCTAAGTAAGAGTCACAGGTTATTTACTTAGTGCCAACAACTCGATAATGCAAATGCTGCTAATATTGAAAAGTCAAGTATTTAACACCCTAATAAAGAATGCTTTGTGTGAGAAACTAATCTAGATGGACGTTAAATTGCAAATCTGATTGGCAGTGTTCACAAAATTGCTGCCAAAAATTCTTAGGGAAAGCTGTAAACTGATATCCCATTCAATTAGGCCACAGCACTGTAGTTCTTAGCCACCTTTTCAGCTGCTGGAGGAATAATATATTTGGGAGATACCTCAGAGATGTTTCAGAGGTGATGTTTTAACTTCAACATTATGGGTGAGAGCTTTTGAGTTCGTCTGTCTCTTTGTTTCAACATTGCTGCACCAGCTTTTTTTATTTCCTATAAATAATCTGCAAGGGTAGAATACCATAGAACTGCACATCATTCTGCTTCTTGCTGGGAGTTTTGTAAGGCTCCCGGTTAAAAAACCACAGAATTTCAGTTTTGTGGGAGCTTTGATCTATTCTTTCAAAATCTGTTTTCATTCCAGATTGACATACAACAAGAGAAAAGGCGCGCGCACACACACACAGACACACACACACACACACACATTGGAATATCCCATTAAGCGAAATTTCAACAAAGCATTGAGTTTTCTAACTGAAAGATTTTATATTGATAAAATCAAGATGGTTGATTTAAATGTCAACATTATGTTAAAATATAAAAAGGCTTGAGATTAAAAGTTTTTTCTAAAATTAAAGACCTTGCATATGCTCCTAATTTTGTCCCCCTCCCCAATGGCATTTCAGTGAAATAATTATGTTTCTGCAAAGTACCTACATCTGAATGAAATGGCAACATTCCACTGGAAAATTTACATCCAGCTGTTTGAAGCTTTCTTCCACTGTTTGTTTAATTGTGAACTCATTTTGTTCACATAATGACAATTATAGTTTATCTGTCTGGCATCTTAATTAGCAGATTACTAATCTAGGACTTCAACCTTTCTGGTTACTGATAGCCTGTGTTTTCTAATCCTTCAGTTTGTCTTTTTGTTCATATATACTGTAGTTTTCATATATTCTATGTCTTCATTAAGCATAGGCTCTTTAATCATATCTGTTTTAATATTATAGTTATGGCTAAGGTGGAAGAGAAAATCTAAATAGGTTTGGCAAGGATCATGCCTTAAATGTAAAAAGAATCAGTTTATAACAAGGATCAGAAAACTTGCAATTATGAGGGAATCTCACATAAAATATCTGTTGGTTTTGAGAAAAATCAGTGCAGAGTTCTACTCAGAAAAAGCAAATATTCTCATATAATAAACACACACAAAAAGTTTATATGAACAATGGCACTAAGATACATTAAACAGACTTGGTTTTAAATTGGAATTATTTTGCATTATATATATATATATATAAAACTATGTTATATATCATACATATACCTATATAATCTTCTATTACTGTACTTGTTTTCCCAGTAACTGAGACCTTCATGATCTTTAATGTATTTATTCTCCTATGGTCCTCATGTTAAAGTTTCCAGCAGCTTTCAATTTCATTTGCCAAAAAGTCTTCACATAAATGCAGTGGGAGAAGTTTCTCCTGTGTAGGTAGTTTGTGGAAAACTTTAGGGCTTACGGGATAAAATTTATCCTAGACGTGTCAGTTAGTTGTATTGCTGTCGGCAAATTTGTTATCACAGCAAGTGATAGCTCTTCCCTTTGGTAGGAAACTGTTGATAACCTGTGAATCATTTGTACATTACTGATATCATCGTTACTTAAGGTCTTGTGTTGAGCTGCAGGCACGTTTGTGCACAGCTGTCCTGTTCTGCAAATGGCAGACTCGTAGGATCACATATAAATGCTTTCAGCTGAACGAATTGCCCACTGGATTTAGTAGAAAGCCTCTAACGTCCAAACTGACCAACTGTGCTCCTTTCATGCAGGGAATGGATGAAGCTATAGCTTATACAGTCACAATTATACCATGGGAACAAAACAAAAATAGTTGAATTTGGGAAGTTTGTTCAAGATTTGTCCCTCCTGGTAATGTTGAAAAATGAGACTCTTAGGGTGGTGGGCTGGAGTGTCTGTTTGAATAAGGCTTAGAAATTTTAAACATGTGCTTGTGAAACTAAATCACAAATAGAACTGATTTGATTCAGCACAGCTCTGAAAAGTCGTGCTTTGGTTCCTCACACATACTTTTCATACCATCTCTTTGTTGATATAGAACCATGTTTGTTCCTCGTGTCCTGAAACTGTTTTTCCAAACTGAACAAATCATTACTTTTGTAGAAATTATGTGTTTCTGTTGTGTTTTGAGAACTAAAAGCCTGGACTAAGAGTTCTCATCATAATGTTACGAATTCACAAACATATATTAATTCCTCCCCCTTCAAAAAGACCTTGTCCAATGATGCGAACTTCTGCATCCCACTATGTTAATTGCATACATGAATCACAGAAATGTGATGACATGTGAGGCTCTCCAAAAATTTTAGATGACTTTTTAAACATCTCACAAACTGAATATGGGATTCTGTACGGGTGGATGTCTGTGCCCTGTGAAGTTTTGCTGTCATCAGTGACTGGTAGTTTGTACAGTGATGCTGCCAAAAGCAGGGAGAGAAATAAATAATAAATAAAAAAAAAAAAAAAAAAAAAGAGAGAAGAATAATAACTCAAACGATGTACTTGATCCCGCAGGAGTCTTCATGCCTGTGCTCAATACAGTAATATCATCAGAAAGATGGCTATCAAGACAAATTTTACAGAAAACTTCAGGGCTGGAATACTTTCCAGGAATGAACAGAAAATCATTGGGGTATTTGAGGTAAATGTCAGTGCTGATACAGAGAAATATATTTGCCACTAAGATCTGCTGACATTTTCTCTTTTAAGATCCTTTTTACAGTTGCTTCCTGTCTGGACAAATGTTTGTCATTTGGGACTCATGTTTTCCAAGGTGGCCATTTTGCTCAAGCTGACTTTGCTTTTAAACTCCTCACTTCAAGGCTGCTTTTTCTAACTGAGGTGAAGAATGAAATTGAGAAAACACATTGATTTTTCCATATGACAAAACATTTCTGAAGGCTGCTAGATTGAAGGAGATTAATGCTTCCAGGACTTGAACAGTGACTTCAGAAAGATTATATTGGTACCTGTTTGCATATACTAACGTGTTCTGTTTCTTTACAGCCCCAAATGCTACCAGGACTTGTCTACACAGCTTTATGTACAACCCGTTGCCTTTCACAATATAAAATCCACAACACAACTGATCTGCTTGGCTTTTTTCTGTTAGTCAGAGGAGCCACGCATGGCCCAGCTCAGACATCCTTCTGGCTCCCAGGATCCTTGTGGTAAACATTGTGGGGCCTTGTGAGACCCTGTCCCATTTGCTCACCGTGCTGCTCCTTCTGCATGGAGCTTCTGGGAGGAGAGGAGGAGAGTGCGGAGGAAGGATGTCCTGGGTGAGACAACTGGAGATCCCCAAGGGAAGAGAGGATGGTCCAAGTTTGAGGGAGCTGAGGAAAAGGCATGGAAGGGAGAGGAAGGACCTGTGGCAGGTGGGACAGAGGAAAGAGTAGCAACAGAGGCGGGACCGGAGGGTTGGAAAGGAGTGGGCAGAGGGTGTAGCCACAGGAAAGTGCCTGCCATAGCCAATTTGCAACGAGAAAACATCCCCCCACACCCACAAAAAAAACCCCAACCCTGTGTGAAATGTTACAGATCCATTAACCCCTTCGCATTTCTTCAAATCCCTTTCAGCATTAAATTCACTTCAAACATTTGTTGAAGGCTGCTATGAATCTGAAGGTGTCAAGCCCTTCTGAAGATACATCGCGTGCTTGTGAATGTGGCTCCACATGACAGAATGTTATTTCAGTATTACACCCCCAAAACTATAGGAAATTGGATGCTACAGTTACAGAACGTTACAATTAGAAACGGAAGCCACCAAACCTGAGATTTATGGTGTCTGTATTCACCACGGGATCCTGATTCACTCCCAAATGCCATCTGTCTTGTGCACCAAGTCAGTCAAGAGGTACAACGGGAGGAAAAGAAGAGTTTGTGATCGTGCAGCGGCACTGTCATGATGTATCTACCTGTTCTGCGGAGCAGGTGAAGGCTGCGGGGGTAATTTTAATGCTGACATTTCCTGTCTTTCAGCTGCTTTACTTAGCAAAAGTTCAGACTTTTTTCGGCGTTTTTACGGGGCAGGACGAGCGCCCGGTATGAGCCGCGCACGCTGGGCTGCAGGTGCCGGCCGTGCGAAGTTCTGGAGGTGTCGGGGGAACCGCAGCCTGGCTGACACCAGCGGTTTAACCGCTTTGCTCTCCGGCACAAACCAACAGCCGCGGGAAGGAAACCCGCGGCACGGAACCAGGGACAGCGACCAGCCCGCCCCCTTGACCAATATCGGCGTTTCCACACACTGCCCCACCCCCCCCAAAACCCCGGGAGCTGCTGAGGGCTGCCCGCACCACCGGCCGCTGAGGGCCGGCCCGGGGCGGGGCGGGGGATGTCTCCATCCCCGCGCCGTTACAACGGCCGCCGCGCGCGCGCGCAGGGCGGCGGCGGCGGCGGCGCGGGAGGGAGGAGTCACGCGCCCCGGCACGCTCCGCCGGCCCGCCCCCCTTCCCGCCCGCCCCCCTCGCCCCCGCCCGGCGCTCCCGTCTGGCAGCCGCGGCGCCTGCCAGCGCCTCTCCTGCGTGCGCTCCGCTTGGTACGGCCCACCCCGGGGATCATGGCGATTGATGGTAAGTAGGCCAATAACGGGTTCCTCTCGCACCCCCCCCCCGCTCCCCATGATCGCTCCCCTCCCCCAGCCCCTTTCTCTCCCTCTCCTCCCCCCGGGCTGTGGGGAGGGGGGCGGCCCTGTGGGGTGGGGGAGCAGCGAAGCCTAGCGGCACCCCCGCCCGGCGGTGCCCGGAGCCGGGTTGGGGAGGGCGGCAGGGGGGCGCCTCCTCTCCTGTCCCTCTCCCCACGCCCGGCCCGGCGGCGGGGGCTGCCGCGGAGGGGCTGTTTCGTGCGTGGGGAAGAGGCGAGTGTCTCGGCTCCCTCCTTCCCCACTGCGTGCCTGGGAGCCGGGCAGGGGTAAATAATCCCTGGCACGGTGGCCGGCATCCTTCTCATCCTCCTCCTTCCTCCTCTGCCGCCTGCCCCGGGGATGCCGGGCGTGCGCTTGTGGGCGCCGCGGAGGGGACCTGGGGGGGACGAAGCCGCCCTCTCCGTGCCGCCAGCCGCCCTTGCTCCGGTGGGGAGGCGGGGGCGAGCGGCCTCCCGTGGGGGCCGCCCGTGGGGCCGCCCTGGGGCCGGGGCTGCGCCGCCTCGGCTGTGCAGCATCTGCCCGCCGCCGCGGGAGCGAGGGGCCGTCTCGCCCTGGTCGTTAGTGTGCGGTGCCTCACCCATCCTCCCCGGAGAGACTTTGCCAACTGCTTTAAAAGTAATCGCCCGTCCTGGCCCTGAAGTCTCTGAAAACTGATTCCCCAGGCGAGGGAGGTGCCCTGCTCTCCGCCGGTTGCCCAGCCGCTGGGAGCTGACAGGCTGCGTGGAGGCTTGTGTCCGCAGATCTTTCTAGTCATCACTTCAAAACAACAGCAACAAAGGAGTGAGATGTGCTGGACACTTGTTGGCTTTGTTTGGAGATGGGCATCTTAAAAGTCAGGCCTTGCGGGCTTTGTTTTGAAACCTTCCCTCTCGATTCGGAGAGTAATTTTACACCCCGTTAAAAATCATTAATAAATTTTAAAAATCCCAGAACTTTATTTCCAGCAAAAGAAGGTCCTAAGGTATGCGACTTCCTCGACGGTGGTGTTCCTTTCTGAAAGCGTCTGCTATTATAACTTAAAGAATCTAGGAAAACAGTGAGGGGGATAAACAAACTGTTGGTGTTTGTTTTGCACGTGGGATGCCTCTGTGCTGTCACTTTCCCTAAATTAGTAATTCAGGCCCCTGTAAGGAGAAGCTGCACTGCGCAAGCAAAGGTGCGTGTTCACCCTGTCTTGGAAGCTGTGCACACCAGGAGTCTAAGTTGGGCATCTTTAAGTTGGCTAGGTTCTTTCCTGCTGAAAAGCCCTCTTCATGTTATCAAGATAAAAATTTCTACTGGGTCTGGACTTCTTACATAACTCAAGCTCAGAAGAAAAAAGATTATCAGTCCTTCAAAATCTGTCTCTTCATTTTAGGCTGCATTATCCCAGAAATCAGTGAGAATTTGTTAGGTCTGAAAATATTCACAAAATGTGAAATTCATGTTTAATATTTTCAGAGGATTTAGGGTATTACTACTTAAAAGTTAAAGTAAATACTCATGAATGAATAAAGCAATCTAGCTTTTGAAAATAATGCAACACTTCTCATTAGGGCCAGGCTTTAGAAATAGCCCAGCTGTCATGTAGGCACTTATGTGAAATTGCCAAAATGAGACTTAAGCTCTTGAGAAAATTGGGTGCGTAGTTTACAGTTAAATGTGAGGCGGGATTAAAAAAAAAATCCAATCATGAAAGTGATCTGCTAAGTTTTGATTTAGTACTCTTCCTGAAGACAGAAAATGCAATGCATTTTTCTGCTGTCATCTGTAGCAGGAATGCAGCATCCTCTTTGTTTTCAACCGTGTAACTGATTGCTGTAGATTTGTTAGTAGATGTTACAATTTTTATTCCTCATCTTGGTGATCTCTCCCTCCTGTCTCTGCATCAGTACCTTGCTTTGACTGTACTGTTTAGCAGTACTGTTTCCTGGCCAGCAGTATTTAAAAATATGACTTTGATTTAGGTGAATACTAACTCTTGAAGTCAGGATCAAACCACATGACTTCTAAAGTGTCAAAATACAGAATATACATTATGTCCAAGTAGATTTGTAAGTGTATTTAATTAAGTAAACAGAGAAAATACTTTGCTCAGTTTTAAAGACACTACAGTTGTCCAGATTTTTTTGATTTTTTTTTTTTTTTTTGGGGGGGGGGGGAGTAAAGACATGGGAAATAAACAAGATTGAAAACTTCTGATTGAAGCATAAATATAAAATAGTTTAAAACTCCTTCAAAGCATGATGTATACAGTTATATTTGAAGAGTGCACAAAATTAAATGAGCTCAAAATCAAATCAATTAAAATAAAAATTTTTTAGCTGTAAGAAGTACGTGCTTCTGGCTGTTCATAAAAATCTGTTAAGTACCATTTCCAGTGTCGCTTTGTCAGCCTAACAGTTTACATGGGTCCTAACACTAAAACCCAAAGTTTTTGTAAAAGTGAGGCTTGTTTTATCAAGTGATCTAGAGAACTAGGGAGCCACTGGCCATAGTCTGTGACCATTGCCGTTTTGGTCAGTGACAATGCTTTGTTGCTTTTATGCATTATGATCACTGACAGACTTTTAAAAGACAGGTATTCTTCATGTGACCAAGTTCAAAGCCCTAATTTAGTGATTTCGGGAACAATTACATCTTTTTCTTTAGAAAGTTAATGTTATGTTGAAACATGTTCTTTTTCTTTATAAAGACATCAGGTATGTAGTTTGAATAGGTCAGGCAATCTCAGATTTGTGAGGAAAGAATGGAGGGCAACCCAATGGGAAAAGTTTTGGCTCAAATGAGATAAAAGAATTGTATTTACAGTTCTTATTTCTGAATACTTCTCTTCCAAAACAGAGTTAGTGTTAGTATTAAGTAAGAGCTCTATTTTAAGATGCAAGGTTATTTATTCCTTAATGTTTCCACTTTTCCATAGGGACAAGTTAAATTAATACGGAGAGTATCAGAATGGGGAGGATGGCAAATATGGTAGAGAGTAAGGCCAAACTGAAAGCAGTAGTAAGTCGAGACTGATAGGCAGTCTGAGATTAAGATCCTCTCCCCTACAGCTGGCCAAGCCTGGAGTCTTGTGGCAGTTTGCTGGGATTGGGAGGAAAGAGGGTCGAGGAGACACTTCTGAGAATTCTTCAGCATCGCCATGGTAATGTTCTTCATGGCAGCATTAATTTAATTTCTTTATGCTGCTTTTCCTCTTTTGAGCAATAGTGAAAGTTTGGCACCTGCCTTGAGTGCTCTGTTGAATTGAGGTCTAGGTGAGGAGCTAGCAATGGAAATCGCATTGCAGTTGCACTGAGGACGGAAAAGAAATGTAAAGGTTGCAGTGGGATGCTTTGTAACTGAAGGCAGAATTGCGTATCTTGCATATCTCCATCCTACTTTTACCAGGTTTTCGGGCTGCACTTGAACCTGCTGTAACGTGGTATAGGCTATACAAAAACCTACATTTCTGAAGGTGGGGAATACATTTGGAGATGAATCTTTTCAGACTAAGGTGTTTCTTTTTTTTTTTTTTTTTCAATTTAAACTCTTTCCTATGGTTTCCATTGTGAGGAGTTTAGTGTTAAGAACTGAGAAGTAGTATTAAAGAGATTAATAAGTCATAGAGAAGAAAGAATTGCAGAGTGGTGTTGTTGTCTCATGAGTTATTGCTAGAGTAATGAGACTAATGAACATGGCGTCCCATAATTTCCCCCTGTGATCCTACTAGTGTAACACTTGCCCTTCCTGATGCGGTATGCCCAGGTCCTCATCATTTATCTAGGCTTCGAAATACCTTTCATTTTGTCCGTGCATCTCTTGAGTGTCTCTGAAGTGTCCTGAGCTCTGAAATGTTTCTGACAAGATTGTCCTCTCTTTCTTTTCTCATCTGCCAGCTGTTTGGCTGGGAGCAGGCAGCTGTGGCTGTGTGTACTGTGCAGGGATTTACCAGCTGGTTGGCTGTCGCTGTGTTTGGTGTGGTCTGTGTTTGTGTTGTGTTTGACTGATGATTTTTTTTATGAAGCGTAGAATCCTAAAAGTATTAAGTTCTTAAAACTTTCTATCAATTTTGACTTTTATTAGCCAGTGAATTTGTAAGCAATAGAAGGATGGGGCAGGAAACTAGCCATTTAATTATATAACCCTCATTTCCTTGGGAAACAATGACAAAAATTGGTGAATGAACCCGCTTTTTGTTTATGGGTATAAGACAGGATTTAGAACATTGCTTCATGTAGGTTACATGAAAACTATGCCTAGTTACAAATATCCAGAAAAGGAAACAAAAGAGCAATGAGCTGCATATGATGCTTAAGTAGAAGCATTGTTCGTGTGGATCGTAGGTTGACTCTGGTCTAGGGAACAGTTTTATCTTGACTTCCAGGTTACCTGGGATATTCAGGTGTCACTGCAGTATGTACTAGAAGGGTGTAAGATGACACAGAGATCCTCAAGTTAGCACTGACCTGAACTGGCAGTAGTGCTTCTGAATCCAAATTGGTGCAGCCAGGGCAGGGATTGAGCAGCAGCAGCATTAAAAAAAAAAAACAAAAAAAAAAAAAACAAAAAAAAAAAACCTAATTACAAAATATGGCTTCTTATTTAATTTTTTTATTTGGGTCCACTTTTAAACACATTTGCTAAATGTGGCATGGACCAAATGTCAGGGTATCAGATCTGATCAGCCACACAGAATCTGTTTAATGCTGTTTTATGTTCATTCACTGCCTGTAGTGGAAACTATTCAGTGAGTGTTACTTGGTATTAATTTTTTTACTGTCAGTGTAAGGATGATTCCCTGCATTATTTGTTGATGGCAGTAAAACCTTCTGCCATATGCAAAATTACCAATTTCCTGTTTGGATTGGTGTTACACCATTACCTTTATAGTTCTATGGTTCTATTGAAATAAAGAAAGCCATTAGGCCTCTATTACCTTTTAGGTAATCCAGTGGGTTACCTTTTTTAAAAAAAATAAAATCTAACCTCTGATGCTCTACAGACTTGTTTGACAAGCTCCCTGTGGGCTGAGATGAAACTATCATACTTGATATTAGAACAGTTGATGTGTTCAGGGTGAAATTCTTCTTGAATTCCGTTCATTTTCAGTGCTTAGCACTTTTGCAAATTGGAACTCTGGGCATTCAAGATGGACATGCAGGAAAGCAAACGCACAGTTGCTACATGATTAAAAATGTTGTCTTATATTACTACCCATCAAAATACAGGGGATCTATAAGGGAGGAAAGAGTCTTGCTGTCTTCTGGAGACCTTTTGCCTGCTTTAACCATTAGGTCATATTTTCTGTTCACCTCATTCCCAGCCTGATTCAATTACACTTCTTCCAGCTTTTGTAATGAATCATACGAGGGATCCACAGCTGATGCTCTCCGGCTTTTTCCTGAATATTGTCAGGTTTTGAACTGCATAAGGCAAAGGTCCTATGTTGTATACAAAATTAAATGTGCACCTGGGGGTTGAAGTGGATTTCAAGTCAGTATTTAATCCTTGCACCTTCTATTTTTTGAGTACTTGATTCTTGGAGATGTTTTCTGATTTCTGGGTAAATTTATCTCTAGAGTGAGAGAGAGAAACTTTGAGAATGTTCTGGAAGTTAATTGTAAGACAGCAAATGAGTGTTGAGTTTGTGAACTAGTAGGTCACACTGCAGAGGAACATATTCTTCGATGTGAAAAGTCATAGGTTCAGTATGACTGACACACATCTTACATTAATTTTTGTTTTGTAGTCTAAAGCAGTTTTCATACTAACTGTGATCTTTTGAAGTGTAAATTCTTTGTGGTAGCTTCCTTTTGTATCATAAACTTAGTTTTATCTGAAATGGGAGAAATCCACTTACTGATACTGTTTCTGTGAGTATATTTTTCTCACAATTTCTTGAGTAACTAAAATTATTAAAATGTACACTTTTAAAATAAATTCTACACAGAAATCCGTAGATTGTTAATAATTAAAAAAAAGGAAATATTTATCTTGCTTCTGTTGTGAAACTTTGCTCTAGAGTTGTGATTCAGTGGTGTTAACTAAAAATCTGTAGGAATTGGCTAAAAGTTATGCTAATTTTTCATCCCTTTTTTGCCATAAGCTTTTGTTGTTGACATCTTCCTTTTTATTTCCAGAAAATCTGATAGCAATGTACATTGCTTGGCAATGTATATTTAATCTTCTTGTCATTTGCAGTGAAGTAACAATTCTTTCTGTAGCTGCTGGTTCTTTTTCTATTCTTATTTAAAAAAATATCCACAGGTTTTATGTCAGGTCAGATTTGAACCATTTATACTGAATGTTTCTGTTGCTAGTTGCATTTACTGTCTCTCTTAATTTCCACTAGTAAGACTTACCAGAAAAAGTATTTGACTGAGAACAAGGTAAAATAAAATACTTCTTAATCTGTTTTTAGTGCTAATTATGTTTCAGTTATCATCAGAGTAAGGAGAGAGAAGTGTCTGGTCATTATGGGTAGAAAGGAAGCTGAGATAATATGATATTCATTACAGTGGGAGAAGATCCCTGAGAACCTCTCTACTTTATGACACAGTCACTTTAGGAAATCTCTGCTGTCTCCATTTCTTTTTGGTTCCTGTAAGTCCATGGAACTGCTTCCATTTATTTAGTGTAGATAGGATCAGATGCAAAATTTGTTTGAGAAACAGAAATGTCTATGCTATTCTTTATTAATTGTCATTGATTGCTAATTCATTGATCAGTGCTGCTGGTTCTGTTGATTACAAATATAATTAAAAATGAAATATTTTCCATGTGAAAAAAAGTTTTAATGTTTGCCACTACTTTTATGGTCTGATAACAACCAACAAAATATTCTTAAGTCAGGACAGGTAGATGACCTTATCCTTAGGCTAAGAAGTTACAAGGTATCGATCATTTTAAATGGTGCTAGCAGAGAAGACAGTCTTTACAGTAGGAGTTTGTATTATAAAACCAGAACATTGATTTCTGACTTTTACTCTTGAAAACTTCTGGTCCTGAACATGTCTGCTGCTAATTTAATCTGATACTTATTTCTCTTATTAGTGTGTTAGATAGTAAATAATTGTTCTTTATTCACCTGCTTATGTCCACCATCTGTTTTGTCTTTTTTCCAGGTCTAAGAGTCTTAGTCTATTAAATCACTCCTCATATGGAAACCATTTGTGTTTTAATCATTTTTATTGACTTTTTTTTTGCCTTTCTCTGTGACTTCTGTGATTCTATTTTATTTTTTGAGGTGGTGGGGCAGAGAGGAGACCAGAACTGCACAAAATACACAAGATGTAGGAACACAAAAAGAGCAAATTTTTTTTTTTAACTTGCTGTCTCTTTCCTAATAAATTCAAGCATTGTTTGCTTTTTAGTTTGTTTTTTGACTACTTCCAAGTGTTCGACTTTAAACATTTAATTTTTTTATATATGCAATATTATTTGTAGACTAAAATTGTAAAAAGGGTACTAAACGAATGCAGAGGTGATTTTACATGGTGGGTGAGGATGGGCTAATGAGTATATATAACCTTTTTAGGAAAAACACCATACTGATGCCAACTGTAGTAGCTGTTCTGTGAAAGTCTTTTCAGCTTTGTTTATTTTCCTTTACAGTTAGTTGTCTGTTCATCTAAAACCAGATTCTTCCTTAAGTTCAGTTCATGGTATGAGGCAGTTTTTCAGGTAGATTTGTTTGTATATGTAAGCCAGAACACTTTCATTATAGTTGCCTTTTAGAATAAATTTGTAGTATGTTATATGAAACAGCATAAGAATGGATTTCCTAAGTATCTTGCATTCATAACGAAAGCTTTTGTATTTCCACATGCTTCAGACTCATTAACATTATCAGTGTGTTAGGCTTTATCACTTGTCTCCCATTTTATGTTTCTGCACCATAAAGCCTCTATTTTATGCATTTGGTGCACAGCACTTTCCTTCCCATGTGGCAATCCTGCGTGCTCGAGGCAGGTGACCAGTGTTACCTGGGATCTGTAGGTTGACTATGACTGTGTCTGACGTGGGGTCACAGAGCAGGAGTGAAGGAGCTCTGCTGAGATGCAGGTCCTTTGCCATGGCTGTCCATGAGCAGCAGCCACTCCTCTGTAATTTGACGAGGTGGGCTCTCAAGGGCTGGAACAAACGCCGTTGCTCCTCACCTTGTTCGTGCTACTCATCCTGCATGGTATTGTCATTCTGCACCGGAATTTCATGGATTCGTCAAGGGAAAAAATAGTTGTCTGATGTTGAATAAAAAGTTAAGTGAATGTTCATTGAATGTAGTCCAAACTTATGAAAATGCTAATTAAAATACAATCCTCAGCAGGAAAGTACTTTATCATATAAAAAGCATGTCCCAAAACTTACACTCAGTGACAATGGCTTCTGTGGTATGGTGTAATATTCCACTGCAGCTACTAACATGGATTTGTTGCTGCACTGAAGAATTATGCATTTTATATGCAGAGCGTAAGTTGCACAGGATTGATACTGGAACTGAGACTGTGTGACATGTTTGTTGAAGAGATGGAATACACCCTCAAGGAGTTTGTGGGTGATGCTAGAAAGGGGAGCAGTTAATAAGCTGGAGGGCAGGGCTGCTATCTGGCAGGTGCTCAGCAAGCTGAAGGAATGGGCTGAGGGGAGCCCCATGAACTTCAACAAGGACAAGTGAAAAGTCCAAGCCCATGTAGCACTAGAAGCTGCAGATGGACTGGCCAAGAGCAACTCTCCACAAAAGACCCTGAGGGTCCTGGTGAATAGCAAGTTGAACATGGACCAGCAGTGTGTGTCTGACGTGTATCCAGCTGTGTTAACCCAGTATGAGTGAGACTGACAAATTGGAGAGAATCTAGCAGACTGCTGTAACCTGTTGGGGGGACTGGAGTACATGGCACATGAGGAGAGGCTTAGGAAATATGTTTGTGTAGTCTGGGGAAAACTGAAGGGCACTCTTAGTGGAGTCTTTCACTATAATACGGGGTCTAAGAAATGGAGAGTTCTTCAGGTGCACAGTGAAAGCGCATGAGGCAGTGGGTGTGGGCTACCTCAGGGGAAATACTGGCTGGCTGTAAGGAAGACTTGCTCACAGTGAGAGGGGTGACACCTTCCCTGCTTTTCCCTAGGAACCCATGGTGCCTGAAGAGGTCATGGAATCTCGCTCCTTGCAGAACTTGGTTGTTGAGGCCCAGAGAAACCTCCTGTAAAGGTGGTCCTGCTCTGAAGTCTCTCAGTGCCGGAGGTCGTTCCCAACCTAAATCACTCTATGATAACGCCTATGTTAAATTTCCTCGCCAATTATTTTCAGCACTTAATAGTCGAGTTTCAGCTAAAGTCTAAACGTAATAGAACTTTAACTGTACTAGTTTTAGAAAGACGTAAAATTTTACAATTCGATCAATACAAAATTCAGGTGGTGCTTTATCTTCTTTGATGTACAGTTTTTCATCTCTTTTGGTGTGATAGTCATCTTGGCATATAGAGACTTGGTATACAAAATCTCTGTCTTAAATTGAGAAAATTAAATTTCATCAGGTGTTTCAACTGCCTCTATAAAACATCTGGCCATTCTGTTTGTGCTAAATGTTTGCATGATTTAGACTTTAGGGCCACTAGGTGGTCCTTTGTGCTAAAGAAAATTAAAATGTTTTGTTGAATGTGCAATTCTAAAATTACTTCATCTTTCATTATGTCTCATTTTACTTCCATTGTCTGAAATTATGAAAAGCTCTCTGTCCCCAGGTGGTTTTTTTATATTCTCAGATTACATTTTGGACAAAGTATTATATAATTTTATATGCAAACTCGCTTAAACTTTAAAATGCTAAGTAGGAGATTATGTTCATAGTCAAGATGAAATAGAATTAATAATAATTTGTATCTAAATAAAATTTATTTTTTAATTAAAGTATGGTGAACTACCACTATATTAAATGTTACTTTAATTGATTTTAAAGACTGTAAAATTTAAGAGGGTCATACCACTGAACCTTTGGGATTTGTGGGCTGACACAAAACCACTCTTTTCAGACTGAAATGCTAAATTAGCAGTTGACATCTTGCTGTCATGCAAAATGTTTCATATTTTCAGTTTCTTTTAAAGACTGGGTTATTCAAAGCTGAGAGACTTCTTGGGAGTTATAAAGACAGAAAAACTTGTGTTTATTTGTTACTCTGTGAGTAAAAGCAAGGTGTCAATAGTATATTGGTTCCACAGTTTTGAAGAGCACAGAGGAAAAAAAGAATCTGCCCAGGTCACTTGAGGATAATATTTCATGTGTTTAATTAATTGGTTAATTTAAAATATAAAAGATACGTTTTTCAACTTTATTTTCAAAACATGTAGATTGTTTTTATTTAACAATTGATTTCCATCCAAATGCATTTTGGAAAAAGAGTAATAGATTAATCACCTATTAAATAAGAAATACCATTCAGCATTTTCTAACAAAATAAAAAGGAAAAAAATGTAAATCCTGAATGAATGCATGTTAAATTGTATAAATTTATTATGTACCCTTGTGGTCAATAAGAAGTAATATGAGGATTAATGTAAAGGCTTTATTTAGTGGAACACGATCATATTTTATCATCTAAATGACTGGAAAAAAGATATCTTTCATTGGAAAACAGTAGGTAGCAATGCAAAATCCAAATCTAAAATTAGTATTTGATGATGAGATTGCAAGCTGGTTGATTTCACTGAGGGCAGTATATAATTAAAATCTAATGCTGCTCGCTGTTCTCTCAGTCATTTCTAGGTGAATCTTCATTTTAGACTAAATGTCTGACATCTGTGTAATGAAAAATTAGGGTTTTTTTTTCAGTAATTATTATTCTTTCTTCACTCTTGAATTTAAGTCTATTGGTGGTAGAAAATCTAGGGAGAAAGTGTTTCAGTTACTCTTTCAGTTTCTCTTGTAGCATGAAGATGACTGCAATGACTTTAAAGAAGATTGTAATCTGTTTTTTTTTTAAAACACCTAGTTGTTGTAAAAACAGATTTTTTTTTTTTACTTAGTTTTTGTTATTTTTTTTTTCCAAAATGTTTTCTGAATGAAAATGGTATTGTCCAGCTTCTAGAACACACTGAAAAGGGGGAGTTATTATATTACTTTTATAACTGGGTTTTGTAATGGTGATGACTATACAAAACTCATGGGATCCTCAGACTCACTGATATTTGATTTCCCATTCAAGTGTATCTTTGAGGCTTGTGTTTCATATTACTGAAAAAAAAAAGTATGTTGACATAAAATGAGGATTCTTTTTAATTTCATACCTCACAGACATACCTCACAGTTTTAATATATAAAAGTTCAGTTTCACTCCATTTATTTGATCCTTTTATCCTTTTTTTCCTCTAACCTATGCATTTCCTACAGTTATTTTTTAAAAATGTAAGTTTAGCTATAAATACAGGTATCTTCTTAAAACATTTATAACACTAGCTATTAGTGTTATCAATTATGAGTTTTAAATATTAGTTGACAGTATAATATCCTTTATTGTATGGCATAATCCCTTTATAATGGAATGAAGGAGAGTAATAAGTGCTATATAATGTATTTCCACATTTTTGAGATGGAAGGAATTTTGTTATTTAAAGCTTATTTTAGTGTGTTGTCAAGTGTTTGGAGCCCAGTAGTGATTAATGCATATGGAATAGATGTTCTGTGAGTTTTTAGAACTGTTTTGTATTTTCATGAGATTGCAGGGAACTGGGTATGAAAACCTAGGCAGTTCCCTTCAGTTCCGTATTCATATACATGCAGTCCTTTGTTGTCAGTGGGAAAAAGGCTTACTGGGTGTTAGAGTATGGTTAAGATAGTCCATAGCTTGGTGTAGCTTGGAATTTTAAGGTTTGGCCGTGGGGCATATAATTCCAAAATCTATTAATTTAAAAGAGGATCATGATTACTGTAAACATATTCAATTTAAACTGATCATAATAATAAAAAAAAATAAACTCTTCCAATAATTTCTAGATACAATTAGAAGAATCTTTTCAACAGTTTGTAACTGCCTGTTCCTCCTTTTACATGTTTCATGTCCCATCCCTGTATCACACCTTCCTCTTTCAACAAGGTTGACTGAATGTATTCTCTTTTCTGTGTGGATTCCTTCATTGTCCTCACTAGATATATTTTATGCTGGTGTTTTGTTTACTAGCTGTAATTCTAACATTAAAATGTTTTTTATTAAAATGTAAACTAAAGCTTAATATTTCTAGAAACAGTTTTATTATTCTCATAGAAATGTCTCACGTTCTGTTCAGCCATTTTTTTAATTAAAAGAAACCTCTTAAGGAGAAATTCCAGGTAAACCCAGCCTTTTGGTAACAGGCTTTCTCTTTTTTTACCATGAAAGATAATATAACATTATTTTGGCATTCTGTTATGTTACAGATATTTTTGACATTTTGAGAATTCTTCTGTAGATGGTAGTTCCCTTAGAAAAGGAAATTATGTTTTATACTTGGGAAAGATTAGTGTGGCTTCATCTAATTTGCTTGTGTTTTTAATTTTATCTGTATAAATTCTATGTAAAACCCTTCAAACTGCACAATCATTAGCAATATTAAGCCAAAAGTACATTTGTTGTTCTCTCCAAAGGATATCATGTATAAATTGGAAACTTGTTACATCAATCTTTTGCATTTTTATTAAATGACATGGTTTTACAGCTTTTTGTTTTACACTGTTTATAAGCCTTATTAAGAAGCCAAATACATTTTATTTGTTACTATTTCTAATGATTTATTTCCACATAGGTGGAGAAAGAACTTGCGGTGTACATGAGCTAATCTGCATTAGAAAAGGTAAGCAATGATTTGTGAAAGTGAACTTCTTAGCTTGTGAATAGTACTGCTGAGAAATCTGCTATCTAATGTTACGATCTTAGGTTTTCTGGATCCTAGTGTTGCATCTTTGTGTTGCAAAATCTTTTGATGCTGACACTGTCGATGAAAAAAAGAAAAAAAAAAAAACAGAAGAAGAGTGAAATAAAATGTGAAATTCTAAAATAAAATTTGATTTTTCACAAGAAGGAAAGATGTGCTATTCCAGTATTCAGTGATTTTCATGGAAGTTGTTACTGTTGTTCAGCTATGATAGGAAACCACAAGAACTTTGATCTTTGCCTTGTAGGGTGATTTAACTTCTAGTAGAAATAGAAAATTGTGAGGGTTTTTTAAACAACTGATGTAATGGATTGGCAATCTCTGCCGATGTTTTCAGTTGAGATCCTCATGTCTCAAGCTTCTCTAAAAACAACTGTATCAGTAGTGAAATCAGTAATTGACAGAGCATGAGAGAGACCTGTGCTCAGGAGAGGACTTTTATAGGTTTGAAGCTGAGCTACAGTGATAGAAGTTGGAGTTTGACAGAACAGCTCAGCTGATGTAATGACTACACACAGTTCTGTTCTCTGTCCCTTTTGCTAGCCCTACGCTCCTTTCTGCGGCATTGCTGTTGAATCTCTGTGCTCTGATCTGAAAGTTCATCTTAAACAACAACAACAAAAAAACAGTTTCTTCAAGGATTAGTTCCTTGAATTGACTCACCGTTAGGTCAGAAGAGTCTCAGTGCTTTCAAAAGGAAAGGAGCAAGAAAGTGTGGTGGGAGAGGAGGAGGGCTGCAAGATTCTTTTGACAACAACGTAAGTGTTAGACTGGCCCAGTAGTATTGTCAAGCCACATCCTGATAGGGAGAAATTTTGTTTCGACTCTGAATAGAGCTTAGTTTCCATTGCATTCACTCAAAGGTTTTAGTAAAATTTAAAAAAATTTTTTTTTAAATGTTTACTTAGTATCTCTTAACCTCAGAATTAAGTTAGTTAAGGTGAAAATTAGCTTTATGGTCACAGGGCATTTTTTCCAAACATCTATTAAAAGTATAATTAATTGTTGTATGTGGTTTGATAGTATTGTAATCAAAACCAATTTTCTGCTTTTTTAAACTGTGGATCATTTAATTCTTGCTTTTTTTATTACTTCTTTCTCATTTTGGAGGGGATGCTACTTTTTCCTTTTTATGTTTTGGTGTTGGGGTTTTTTTGTTTTGTTTTTAAAGAAACGTCTTTATTGCTGTCTCTCTGTTGATGGATAAGTTAGTACACATAGTGCTTTGTATTCCTTCTGTAATAGGCTCTGTTTTCCTATCTAAATTATGAAACTCATTGGAAGTTCAGAAGCCTACTGATAAAGTTTCAAAATCTATTAATCTTGCTAATCCCTATTTATTTCAGGGTACTGTAGTGATTTTAAGAAAAACAATTTTTCTGTGTTCTTGGAGGCAGTGCTGTATGGTTTTTAATGTTATTGCTGGGAAGCTAAATTGAAATGATGTGTATTTTTCTTTTTAAGGTTTTATGTTATGCTTGAACATTATTCTAAGCTCCATTTTTCATTGATATGGTATTATAAACATTTTTGTTAATAACAATTGCAGCACTGGTGGTTATAAATTAGCCTAGAGATAAGTGTGACTAAAAGAGAAGTATCCTCTTAGTGCCATTTATACCTACGATATGTTGTGTTCCTTTTTTCTTCATATGAGTTTCCATGTGTATTCTAACCCTATGCCCAGTTATGTTACTGACAGATTTCTCCTTGTAGTGTGTGAAGCGAGTGCATTCTTGCCTGTCCTCTCTCCCTACTCGAGGTGTGCATATAAAGCAGAAGGTGCTTGCCATCATACTACAAATTGTCCAATTGTGTAGGGTTTTGGCCTCTAAGACTTTGCATTTTCTGATATGCATTCAAGATGTTTTTATTGTCTGACTAATGTCCAGGCTCCTAGGGATTACTTTATTTGCCAGCTGTCCAAGCCTGCTTGTTTGCCAGGATCAGAGTGTATGCTCAAGATTTGGATTGACCTCCTCAGAATAGGAATGCCTATCCTGACTGCCAGCAGTCAAGCTGGTCAAATCAAACCTTCCAGCTCTGTCCTTAATGCCACTGGGTACTCATTTCAAGCTTATACAGGATCAAGTTGAAAAGTTTTTTGGCATAGAGCTCTTCCTCTTCACCATCTCTTGGCTGTGCTGTGAAAGCCAAGCCTTTTTTGGTATGTGAGCTCACAGGGGAATTTTGATGGACAAATTATGTATTGAGATTGGCGCATGGATAATTCCGTGTAGTCTTGTCTGGTGCTAGGTAAGTTTGCACGGTCACCCTCTCCCTTTTCACTGGTCTCTGTGTGGCTGTGGCACCAGGAGAGTACACCCTGGCACTCCTAGCATTCATTCACTCGTTCTCATTGAATGCTGTCTGTGAGGCTCAGAGTTGGTGCACTGTTTGACAAAATGGTTCTGCATTTGCTATTTGCCTGAAAGCCTCTGATGCTTCCTGCCTGGTGACTGTAGGTAACTGCAACTGCCAGGTGACTGTAGTTAGAGTGTCCATGTGAATGCCTAAAAGAAAGATTAGTAATAAGTAGCCAGTGTAAGTAACTAGAGTTCTTAGAGATGTCCAGCATACATTTGTGCTTTGCTTCTCTGTCCATCTTTCTCAGAGTCTTTCCAAGTATGTTGTTGAGAAGCAACTGATAAAGAGCAGTGTTCCATCTAATTTATCCTGTACTGAATAGGGAAAAGGGAAAAGCAAGTAAGCAAGGATGTGTCTTCTATGAATAATGCAAAGCAAAACTTTCCGGTTTCAAGTGATGGAATGTAATTAGAATTTACATGGGGATTATACAACTTGAAGAACACCTGTTGCTGGTGATTAATTTTTCTTTCTGGTTAGCAAAGTAACACATTCCTAAACTGTCTTTTTCTTGCCTGCCTGTTCATTTTTGCTAGGAAAATAGGAACCTTGGAGTATCAGATGATGAAATGTGGAAAGGGACCAGGAAGGTCTGCAAGATTATGTGTGACCACACCACTTAGCTCAAATTATTTAATGAAATGTTCTTATCTATATATGAATGCATAATTGTAAAAAGAAAACCCAAAGCTTAAAAAGGAAATGTCTCTTCAGGGAATATTCAGCTGTTACAATGAAAATAATCTGAAACATCACTTTCTTTTTTTAGGTTTGCATTTCTGAAATTAGCCAAAACCATGGATGTTTTTTTTTTTTTACATTCCTGATCTCCAGTTTTTTTAGGTACTCTAGGGTTCAGTACTGGGACTGCAAACAGTTGTGCTTTCATTTAAAATAGTTGCATTTTAATTTGAAAGCATCATTAAAGCATCCTTGATGTTAACAATGCTTCCACTGAAATAAATAAAACTAATTTGGCTTGTAGATTTATTTTTAGCTTTCTGAAACTTAAAGAATTGCAAGTACCGGTTCTAATTCTTACTGAATATCTGAGATTATTGGAATTCTAGTGTAAATATGATACCACTAGAGCATCAATAGAGAACTCAGACTTGCTAACCAGAGGTGTATCAATTGACTAGCACAAAGCCACCTCCTGTGTCACATAATATTGTTATAGCATCATAGCTGCCTAAGATAGACTGTGGCAGGTCCACTTCTAGTCTGCACAAGAAGGATTACAGTACTTTTATAGTGTTTTGCTTGTTCAGTTTACTTTTAGCAGATTCATATACTTTTGAGAAGAATCTGCAAAGAGCTGATCAGGAGTAAGAAGACTGATAGGCTTTTGTGGAAAGCATTAAAAACTGATTTGTATGTATTTTTAAATAGAGGCTTCTTATAAATGCATAAAAGCAGAGTGTGTGTGTGTCCTGAAAATGCATATTTTGTGCCTGTTATGTAACACCTAATAGCTGCAAAATACAGAACAAGTAATTTTCCAGCTATAGAGAAGGACTTTAAAGAAGTGTGATCAGTTAGTACAGAAGTTTGGTAACACAGCACTGAAATTTGTGACTCCTGTGTTTAAAATCACTAAGTGGTTGAACTGTTTGTGTGGTTTTGTTATTTACACATTGCTGAATTCTGAAAATTGGAAAAAGGAAGGAGTTATTTTTGCTTTTATTATAAATGAACTTCTTGTTTACTTCTATTATTTAATGCAAATTTATGTAGACACATATTCAAATTCTTACTTCTATTCTGACAATATGAATTGAAGACTTGGCTAAGGAAAGAGGAGTCCTGCTTAGTTTAGTTAGTAGTGACCGAGTCATTTCATGCAGTCATTTAGGGTTCTTGACAGCGGAAGAAGGTAACAGGGTTTTTCTGAAATAACTCAGTTAAAGGTTTACCTTTTTGCTGGCTACTTTCTAACACTCAGTTGTTTTTGAAAGTCATGAGAGTTATGCAAGCTGTTCCTTTGGTTATTTGCCATGGGCGTGAAAGAATTTAGGGAACTTCAGATCAGACTTCAGAAAAATGTATCTTTTTTGTCTATGTAGTGCACTGTAGCTAGGCTGCTACTCTAACTTGGAATTGGCTGTTGTTAGGTATACTAATATTTTAATTAAGGTCTTTTTCAGGTTCTGTTGGTACAGACCAGACAGACTTGTGATGAGTGTTTACAATCTTGAGCTGTAACTGAAGAAAACCCCTCTTTAATATATTCTGATATGTTTAATATTCACTGTATGACATGGAAGTGATATTGAAGCAGAAAATGTATGGCCATATTATTTTTAGGTCTCTTTCACTTTTCATTGTTCATTTGTGTGTTTTTGAAGTAATGCAAAATGATACTTATAACTCAGCAATGTGTTTTGTATCTAATTCGTGGAAAAGCAGATTGAATATCTGAGTAAGGTCTGAGTTGCACAGATTTTTAAAAATTGTTTTTTAAGACCTTTTTTCTTTTGCAAGGTGTTCTTTTCTTTCTATTGTTGTGGCAGTCTCACAAACAAAGGAAATTATTCAGCAAACTGCCTGTGTGACTAATAATGGAACAGAAGTGCTCTTTAATATGCAAAAGAAAGAACTTGGAAAAAGACAGTGTCTTTGGCTGACAATGAAAAATGTCACTTGTAATAATAATTTTGAAAAGATAAGAAGGTATGAATTTTTGTTTTGTCAGAAGTATATTTTAAGTAGAACTATGTCCTCTAACATTCTGGTCAACTGTCCTTATTCATTTGCATGTATCTGAATGCTAAGTTGCCAACTGCATTTAATTCAAATGGAAAAAAAAAGTTTCATTTTACAAGTTGAAAAATTGTTTTATTGAAAGTCAACTGCATCTGATATTCAAGTTATATTCCAGTTTTTATGATAGTCTACAATAAGTAAGTGCCTCTGAAAAAGAAACAAAGTAATTTTTCCCTTTTCTGTCTTCTGTCATCCAGTTGGTAGAACTTCTTGTTCTCCATCAAGTGAAAGGTGATACCACAGATGGTAGCAAATTTCTTTAAATTAGGTAACCTCATATTAATGTAAAACATTATAAATATATGTTGTTTCTACTCATGTAAGGGTTCAGATGTGGACAGTAAAAAGTAAAGTGCATTGTCTCTTTTTACAGAGATAGGAAAAAAAGCTTCATTAAAAAGCATGCATAATTAAAGCTACTTATATAATATATGCATAAAATAGTAGCTAATCTGTTCATAATTGTGCACAAGTTAATTTTAAACAGACAAATGCCTTTTTTTTTTTTTTTTTTTCTTTTTTTCCCCAACTAGAAGAAATTTTGTGTCCTTTATCCCATGAATACTACACTTAATATATCTGGGAGATATTATAAATAAGTATGGCTACCTATTAAAAAATGAAAGCAATAATGTTCGAATTAAAACCACTGGAATATATATTAAATGTTGTGCTCTGTTGGAAAGCTAAACTATATTTATGTACATTTTGGACTAGAGAAAACTTAATACGAAGTAAATATTTTTCTTGGAGATTGATGATGCCCATACAGGAAGCAAAGGTATGTTTCTGTGTGTTCTGTGTTTGGAGACTTTTGGAAAGCAGCAGCTACTGGGGTCACATAACTCCAACTATTGCACTACCTTTTCTTCCGCAGCAAGTTTTGTGTGTAAGAACCCTGCTATATCCAAATCCTGACATTTCTTCACTTAAGATATAATCATTTTTACTGCACAGTACTTTGCTATGTATCCTAGTTAATCACTGTGCTGTTCAGAAATCTGGATCCTGGATTTTCTCACATTTTGTTGTTAATTGTAGTGGCTGATAGGAAAAATGTGGTTTTAAAAGTTTTTTTTTTACATATTTTTTTTTTTTCCCCCCGGTAGCGGAGAGCTACTTTGTAGTAGCTATGAACTTTTAAACTCCAAGTCTCTAGACCCCTGCAGGTCTTTAATACTTTTGCACTGGGAGGATTATTTGAATGTGTCATTAAAAATCTATAATCACTGCTTTTCTCTTACCCATTGTGTGGAGAATACAGTCATGTTAATATGCTGTGTAATTGCAACAGATTATTGGGATTTCGAGGTAATCAAAATGAGTACGTGATCTATGTCTATTCCAAGTAGCAATGTGATGCTTCCTTTGCTGTTTCGTTTCAGAGATTTCTGTTGTGAGATACTGCTTAATAGGAGATGAATTGCATGTTAGAGAGAAAAGGCATTGAGGGACTGGTAAATCAGCAGGGGTGGCAGGCTGACAACTTCCTCAGTCTATAAGGATTTAGGAATTAAAAGATTTCTGTCAGACGTTGAAATCTCCATCTCAGACTATGGTTTATGTTGTTCCTAAATTCTTTCTTAGATCAGTGATATTTTGGAGCCCAGGGTCCTCTTTTCCTATAATTAAATTTATCTCCAAAAGACAGTTTCAGCATGGTATTTTAAAAGAAAGGGAAAGGAATCCTGTAAATGACAATCTGCAGAGACAGTACTAGAGTTGCTACAAGTATTTTTGTGCAGTTATATATGTGATTAGTTAACTTGCTGAACAAAGCCCTTTTTAACACAAACTAATTTATGAAACATGTTGAACTCTGATGTAAATTTTTAGTCAAGTAATTTAATTGTTCATAATAAAATGAAATAAATGTAATTTTTTTATTTGAAATACATTCTAGACTTGCTTCCTGTGTGAAGGAAGTCCTGGAATCTAGATGTTAAAACATATTTTTTTCTTACTAGTTCTTGTATTAGATGTTAAGAAAACAAGGGGAAAAATAAGTTTTGATTTATCTCTGTAGCAGTTCAGATTATCCTTTAGTCAGTGTGAAGTGATATAAACCAAATGGTGAAAAAAGTTGCTATTATTCCTGAAAACTTTACACTGGAATAAAAGTGACAGTGGAGTTAGACTGGTGTAGCTGTTGTGATACAGTAATTCCAGTAAATCTTTTCATGTAAACAAATACATTTATTTTTTACTTAATGTTAAGTGTATGATGTTTTTTTATAAATTAACCCTTAAATGGCATCATGTATCACTTCAGATATTGTAAGTTTTCTGTTTTCCCCAGTATCACTTCGAAAGGTTTAGAAATAGAATTTTTATAGGGCATTGTTATTCCAAATAGAAAATTAAATAACCACTTTCATCCTGATTTCATTCTGTCAGTCTTTCAAAACTCCTGGAAGGTTCATGTTAATAAAAATTGTTAATAATATTCTTATTTATGAAATGGTCTTTTATATTCTGCATTGAAATTCAGTTGTCATTTCTGGTTTATGTTAATTTAAAATTGCATGTCACTCGGGGCAATATACTGGAAATATATATATTAAAAGTGTTGAAATACAGATTAGCTCATGTTGCATGTGCTTGTGATATGTACCAGAGGGTGTGTACACTTGCTGTATAACAAAGTGCAAGACGCAGGAGAAACAAACACATAGGAAAGAACATCATAAAAGTAGCTGTATAACATGTATTTAACATAATATGCTGACAAATGTAGCCATTAGTAGTGGGCTGTGCTTCAGGAGGAAGACAAAACACAAGTTTGAATTGAAGGGGACAGCATCTTTATACAGAAAAGTTTCAGTTTGAATGTTACCTATATGTAGCTAAAAAATTAAAAACATGAACAGATGAGATTTAATTACATGCTTTAAGTTGAGCTAAGCCACTTTTCCTGATGCTTGTTTTGGTAAAACATAAAGGAAGTAGGTAAATTTGTAGAAATTAATTACATAGTTCCAATGTTTTATATGAGAGAAAGAAGAAAGATGAATACAAAATGTAACAGGGAACATAGGAAACACATTTGGAATTTTGTATTTTGACACATTTAATAAAATGTTTAGAGGGAATTTTGAGTTCGTTGTCATTAATTTTTAGCAGAAACATCAGCTAGTCAATTTTTGTGGTAAATTTCCTTCTGTTTTTTATACAAGAAAGTATTCTAAGAATAATATCAGCTGCAACATAGAGTTCATCTTGTTTGTAAGACAGTGCAGGTAGTCAAGAGTTTAATTTTTTAAGTCCTCTAACACAACATTGGATAAAATATTGCCCACTGTAGGTGTAGCATTTTGACTACGTAAGCTAGATTCTATTCACTTGTGACTGCTTCTTCAACTACTCCAGCAAACAGGAAGATAATAATTCTGCTAAATTACTGTGAAACATTGTGTATTGAGTTCACCTTGTCAAAGAAAAGCTGTTTAAAAAGAGCACAAAATCTCAGGTAGCCTTCAAGTTCAGTCACTTTTAAAGAAGAGACCATCTTATAGAATTAGTCCTAAAAGAAAAAAATATTTACATGTAGACTGATACATATGGAAGTACAGTTCTTATTCCTGTTGATTAATCAGTCAGACCAAAGTATTTTACTTTCGAGCTGACTCTGAGGTATAGAGGGTTTTGTTTTTTAGGTTTTTTTTCCATTATGACATTAGTTGTAGGTAAGAAATAAGTATGTACTGTTTGGAGATAAATAATTCAAGCGTGGAGGTAAGGCAGTGAAGGCATGAATCTTCTTTTGTCATTCATCAACCTGTTAAGCTTTCTGAAAATACATTAACTTCTTGTGCAAGTCAGAAAGTTGCTATGAAGTGACAAGCAGCAGTGAATAGCACTTGGATGAACATATTTTTGAGCTGGATGGCACAGGTTATTTTCATGTAATGTCAAGATGTAATGGTGTAAAAACTAATAATTCTTCAGGTCTATATCAAAAACAACAGTGCTGTTTTTTTAAAAGAATTTAAAAGGCTAAAATATCTTAGATCGAGTTGTAAAAAATTAAATAAAACAGGCTATAAATAAAAATGAGCTTACATTTTTCATTTCACATGTTTTTGTGCTAGGGTCTTAAAGGTAGTTGTGGTTCTTTGGATCGTACCCCTGGTTACTTAATTTGTGCACGGAAGAGATAGTATTGCACTTGTAAATGAATAATTAAAACATCACTGAGATAACTATGTGGCTTTGTACATTACTAGCTAAGTGAACAGTATGATGTGGAGTGTGAGAATTCAAAAAATAATTGACTGGATATTAAACATAAATGGGAGGGTAGGTACATATTAAAAACATGGAATGCTTTTTAATATGTCTGAGGATATTTGTTGTTTTGGTGATATTTATTTAAAGATGCCATTATTTTCTGAAGACTCTGAAGCATCTTTTGGAAAATAAAAGTTGTTTAATAACAGGGAAGTTATTATTTGAGAAAGAGATGCTAATTTGATATTTAAGATGAAGAGATGGTAAGTTTCTGTGTTCTAATAATTATAATTCTAGAGATGATGATAATAAAAGTGAGTTAAAGTGATGTTAATGTAATACTCCCATAATGAATATAACTTTCTATGCCATTGCCATATCCAGCAATTCAATTAGTCTTAATAACTTTGCAGTAAGCCATTTGTTCTTTTAGTATTTCAAAAACTGTGTTATATTGTTATGAATTTCAAACATTCAGTGTTGTATTTCTTAAGAACTGAGGATAATTATGAAGTTTATAAAAGCAGGTCATTTGAATTTGAAATATGACTGTGAGAAAGTATTGCCTTTCTACTGGTTTGTGATTGTAAAAGAAACCACTGGGAACCTCAGAGTTTTTAAAATGCTTTTCATGCTACAATTAATGCCCAAACCAATCAGAATTTATGACAGTGTGTTCTGAATCAAAATAATTCTGGTGCTGAATGTGGCACAGATGTATTTTATATGCAAAAATAACTTTTTTTTTTTCTGGCTATGAAGTATAGCTGCTTGACACTTCAGCTGTGAGAAACTAATTGAAGGATTAATGTGATGTATGAAACTTTATTCATACATGGGAATCTGTACACATTTACATGTGGAAGATTGAAGTACAAATTTGGGTTTTATTTTCTGGCTTTATAATGGCAACACATTAAAGGATTTTAACTTGATAATATAATTAATCTGTGAACAAGCATTTTAAGATTCTTTACATGGATGCAAACTGATAGGGAAATATAATTTTCAAGTCCTATGTTCACACTGAATTACATAAATAATTAATTAGTCTTGCTGCAGCTAAGGTTTCGTTCTTTTTGTAAGGTATCAGCCAATGTTTTTTTTTCACTTCAGAAAGATGTCATCAGATACTGTGTTTCCATAGAGAACTATACAGTTTGCATACAGTGCCTTTTTTAACTAATTAGTATCCAGGAAGTACGCAAGTTAAAAACAAAGGTATTGTGTTTTCAAGGTACTTTCAGGTTGTGGTTAACTTCCTTAAACAGATATTTTGATGGATCAAAGGAGCTTTGATTGCTGAGCAATGTAAGCATAAATTAAAAACAAACAAACAAACAAACAAAAAAAACAAAAACAAAAAAACCCCTACAGTTTTAAAAGAGCAAATGTGAAATACTTGAATGTGTACTTTTGTCTGAAGATGTTGTACAGTTAATCTATCCTATTAAAACATTCACTGTCCTTTATTGTGAATCACTGAATGATTGGAATTCAGTTCAATCTCCTGCTGAAAGCAGTGTTGACACTGAATCAAAGTTGCTTAGGACAGCCTGCTCCAATAATAAAGCAATTATCCCTGTAGATAAGTTTCTGTGGTCCCATTATCTTTACCTGTCCACTCTTCCTAATGTGTCGTCTCTTTGTGCCTTCTCTTCACTTTCCAACTTGTTATGTGTACTAAATCCAGGTGCTGCACCCTCATCATAACTCATACTTTCCTTTTCCTCACTGGACATCATTAACTTGTGCTTAATTGCCACCTTCCACTTCACTGTCAATTCCACTGATCTCTGTGTCGTGGTGAATTACAGTTTATTCTTCCTGCCTGTTTTGCCACTGCTTCTGTATTTGATAGGTGTTAGAACTGGAAGATATAGAAGAATTAAGATTTTTCTGCTCTTGGCCCAGTCTCTAATCTCATGTGGGTCAAGATCAATAATTCAAAAGAAATTGGATATTGTTCCTATAGCCCCAGACATTCTCAGTTATCCATATGCAGTCTTGGGAGGGGAGGGAGCATGCCTTCTGCCATCAGAACCTTGGGAACTTTCATCTGTTAAACTTTGAGGTCAAAAATGAATATACACAAACTGAGGCTTTTGTCAAATCTCAGAGCTTTCCCATATTTAGGAAAATGGTAAATGGATGCCTGACAAATTATAGATGAACACTTGACACATGCCAGATTTTCCTTGTTCTCAATCAGGGAACACTAGGACTTTAAAAAAAAAAAAAAAAAAAAAAAAAAAAGTCACCACTAGAGTGGTAATTTTTTTTCTTCAGCTTATTCTTGGTCGTGGCTTAACTATTTTTTTGGAACCTAAACAAAACCCCTTCAATGTGAGGGAGTGTTCCCATAAACTTTAGCTGTAACAAGTGATTTTAATTAAATTATGAACAACTCGAAGCAGACTTCTGAAGGGAATATCAGGTAATCTTAGTAGGATGTGCAACCAATGTCTTTTGTGAACAAAAGGATTTTTTTTTTCTTCTATTTGTTTATGGTAATGAAAATATTTTTAAAAATGTTTTGGCTTCATTTCCTCTCTGGTCCAGAATAGAATTCCATGATTCTCACCTTGTTGCTCTGCTTGATGCATCAGGACATCTCATCCTGAAGGACTGATGAAGAACTCTAACTCTATGGGTCTTTGTATTTCTGTTGTTCTGTCTGAAATTGAAAATACTACATGCCTGCTCCTCCCTGTTGCACTGTTTGTTTTATTCTGGCCCTATTAAGCAGTTACACTGTATTCTTATATTTCTTCTTCTTTCTTGGACTGTAGTGGGTTGGAAGGTGAAAGTCAGATTTTTAAGCTTTCCAATTATTTCTAGCTTTGCCTTCAGTTCTTCAGAAGACAGTGTTCCTGACTCAGTTCAGAGTTGCTCCTGTTTTTCCTAGCTTTTCTGGTATGATCTAATAAAAAAAGAAAAAAATTTACTCATTTGATTTTGACTAAATAGAGGTTCTAGTCTAATAGGGTTTTCTGTTTTATTTTGGGACTTCTTTGGTTGCCATTCTGGTATTTCTTTAGTAATTTTGTCAGGATGGGTGATTAGAAGTTATTGGCATGTTCCTTTTCATGTGAAAGTTTTCAGTGTTCTAGGTATAATGTTATGTGATCTCTTCTGGTCAGAGATGAAAAGTGAAGCAAAAATAATTTTCACAGTTTCAGATATAGGTCTGGATATCCAGCTCAAAATAGAAGTATAAATCTGACCAATTCCTTTTAGATGGTGGAAGGTGCATTTCTTTTGATCTTTCTTTTTCAGTTTTTAAAACACACCTATATAATTATTTAACAACAGAACCACAAACACAAATGATTCCTGTCATCCTGCAAAACAAACTGAGGAGGTTGTGGAACTGCATGTGTTTCTCAGTCAGCACTTTTACATAGATGTATGAGCCCAGATTTACAAGGGACATATGTAGACTCAGAGAATAATTTAATTTGGAAGGCTTCTGGGAAAGTAATTTGCAGTTCAGCCCCCTGCTCAAAGTAGAGCTTACATTAAAGTTGGATTCTATAACTAATCTAGGCAATCTGTTCTAGTGAAAAACCCCTCTTATTCTGGAATTCTTTCCCCTCATCTCCAACTGGAATTTTCCTTGTTGCTACTTCGGACTCTTGCCTCTTGTCCTTTTTCATCTCTGAGAATGCAGAGTCTGTTGCCAACTTTTCTTTAATCCCGCTCCTTTTTACATAGTGAAAGATGTTGCCACACATTATACTCCTAAAGTGAAGTGCCAAGATCTTGGCAAGTGGAATTCATAAATCTGATAAATCTTCGTAAATCATTTATGGATAGAAAAAAATCAGTGCCCAAGAGTGGAATTTATGGTAGTGAGTAGAGGGACACAGTCTAGCAAAAACAGCAGGAAGAAAGGGATATATGAAGTCCTAGCTTTCGTCTAGATGAATGCAGCAGTTTTCAGTCTTGGAAGGTGCATGTCTGTGTGTTGTGGCCACAAAAAACACTCCAAGTATTAAGGTGATTCTTACCCCAAGTTCTTATTCTCCCTCTTTAGAATGCAGGTTTGAGATATAACTGATACAATAGGCTATAATGTTCATGGATTGATCAGTGTGCTACTAATAAACCAGTTAACAGATTAACTAATAAACATACCACTGTGAATCACAGTTTTATAATGCTTTACACCATTGTTAATTACATGCAATTATTGAGTTCTATCACTTTTTTCATATAAACTGCACCCAAATATTATCGAGTTATAGTTCTATAACCCTTCACTCTAACCTCCCACACTACTTAGTAACAAATTTGCAATTCTTTCACTCTTTAACTTCTCACATCAAGTTTTTCGAATGTAGACCCAGTGGAGAGTCCAGTGAGTTGCCAAAGGGGCTTCCCTCTGACATCCTGTTAGCCTTGATTAATAAAGCAAGTTAGCTTCATTATAGTCTGTGGGCATCTGCACTTCTTCTGTCAAAAGATGTGTCTTCTTGTTCTTGAGCTGCTTTTATAACTTGTTCATTATTTCTTACATTTCTAGATCTTCTTTCTTGCTGTGCTTCTATATGCCTTTCTCTGCCCAGTCTCCTTTCAAATAAACAAGCTGCTCCTTTAATTACTTTTTCCCCATTGATCCAATTTACTACATCCATTCCCAGATTTAATATTTCTAAAACCATTTCCTAGGTAATATTGGCCTTAATGGTGTTACTGATGTTGTTACTTAGGTACTGATGGACTTGTAAGATTCTACCCCTGCAAAGATGCCCGATACTTCCCTTCAGTTACCTGCTTAATAGGAATTACATATTCTTCATTTTGTATACTTTCTAAACACATCAGTCTACTTCAGCCTTTTTTCCTTACCTGGTTTTGATTAAGTACGCTTTATCTCTACTTGGCTCTTTCTTGGTTTATACACAGGTGGTACAAGTACCAGGGCAAGAAACATATTGTTAGGTGCTTCTTCCCATGCTGTTTTTTGCTCACACAGTATACTATTTGTCAGGGAGCAGCGAGGGCCAGCTGGTCCCTAAGGGAGGAGGAGCTGGGAGTTGAGTATAACAAGGCTGGCAGAGGCAATGGCCTCATCATCAAGGGCTCAGTCTCTCCCCAACAGCACTATCTTAGAGTTGGCTTTGAGTCCAGGTAGCCAAACCTCCAGCCCCTTCCAGGAAGGGGGGATGCTCTTAGCTCCCTTCCAGTGCTTGCTCTCTCAGATATTCCATCAAAAATCATCAGCCTTTTGGCATCTGCTGATAATCTCCCCATTTTCTGCAGACACCCTGTCTTGTTATGGAGTCCAGTACTCGGACAGAACCTCTTGCTCACAGTGTCAGTCCTCCCTTAGATTAGGACCAAATACTTCTGTTCTTTGAAAAGATGCTTAAACATTAATTCAAATTTAAATGGTGTTTTTTTAGTTATATTTTGCATATATATTTGGAACCTTGGTAGTATTACTAATGACCAATTCTGATAAATGTTACAACTTTTACAAGACTTTTAAAAATGTGTTTCTTTCTGTTTCTTTTAGTATCTCCTGAAGCAATTGGATTCCTGTCTGCTGTCGGGGTGTTCATTATTCTCATGTTGCTACTTTTCCTATATATTAATAAGAAGATGTGTTTTGAAAATGTTAGTGGTTTCCCAGATCTCGATTCAGGATATACTACAAGAAAGAATTCACAAGATAAACTTTGTAAGTATCCGAAATACAGTGTACTAAACTTAATTATAAGAGCACACATTTTTACAAGGATGTGTAGAAATATACAAACAATCAGTTGAGTGAAGTGATGAAAATGCACAGTATTGACTTTTCCTGTGACTGTGTAGTGTGTGGAAAGGAAGAAACCTTTGTATTCACAAGCCACAGAAATTCAACAGCTATATAGCCAAAGAGTTGACATTTACTTATGGGAAAACATTTCTCTTGCACTATGGCAATACTTTTGAACATATTTTAAATGCTCCATAATTGTGTGTAATTAAATCTTCTCAAGTAAATTTGTGAACGGGATTACTAGGTTTTCAGTACTAAAATCCTTCACCGACCATTTGGAGAAGGTCTTGCATTTACTTATCTGGAAAATAGTTTTAAACAAGTAAAACATTAGAAACTGAAGGTATCTTATCCCTGAATAACAAATTGATTCTATACTTTTTTAATAGAATAAGGTCTTTAATGATAATGTGAAATGAAAAAAAAAAAAAAAAGACATTGAAAAAGATATTGGATGTTGGTAAAATAACCCCTTTCTACTTTTGGGCTGTGGAAATTGAACGGGCTTTGTTAGCTGACTTCAGAGGAAGAGACAGGCACCAGAGAACAGAATGGGAAATTTGAGAGGTTTTCATCCCTTCTGCCTCTTTAAAAGGTGCAGCTAGATTTTTATTTTCAATTTTCTTGGAGACAGAAAAACTCTCCGCTTGGAAATTAAGTTGATCATCTTAACATTTTTTTTTGCTACAAAACAAATCTTCAGGTTCCAAAATATCTTACCTTATGTAAAAGATAACAGGTATTTTGTGGTGAAGTCTCCATGATGCGTATTTTTGTGCAGCTGTTATGTTAAAAGCTTGTTTTAGTGTGACATTGATGAAAAGACATAATTTAAATGTCTCACAACTTCTTCTTTGCAGGTTAGAATAAAAAAAAAAAAACACAAACGTATTTCCACCTCACACAGTTGTCTTATTTTTGAAAATAATGAATTTTATTGTGACTAGTTGATGCTGCAGTTGATGAAAGACTATGGTTTTGCTGGTTGATTGTGGCTTCATTTCAAGATATTTACTTAGCTGCTTTCTTACTATTTTCAATCTATATTGAATGGAAAGAGCAAAGCTGCAACTTCCCCTGGTAAATGTATTGAGTTTGAGATAGCAAAGCAAATAGCTCTGAAGTTGAACTTGGAGAAATTGAGTTGATCTGTTTGTGAAACAGAGGACCTTTCAGTATTAAAAGTTGTTGCTGAATAGGTTGGACAAATGGCGTTTTTCAGAAACCTCCAGCAAAATCTGAGCCTTCCCTCTGTGTCTTCTCTGGTCGACACGCTTAGCAGTGCTGTGGATGATCTGACCAGTGTTGTTGGAGAGGTCGGCTACAGTGTAGCTGATTCAGTAACAGAGCAAGTAACAAGCATGATAAATGGCCTGCGGGCTGAAGATGAAAGCTCTAAAACACAGAATGATAAACCTGTGGAAGGGAGAGAGGAGCATACATCATCATTAACTCATTCTCAGGAAACGAATATGAAAGTGAAAAGAGGTACTGCAGAACATAAAGATACTCATTACTCTAATTCGTTAGATTTTGTAAAAAAAGATACAAGTCAAGATGGAGTGTCTGACCATGTCGTGGACAAAAAACAGTGCCAGTTAAAAGGCGCAGATAATAATAATCATTTAAGTAACTCAGAAGTACCTCAGGATTTGAACACTGTAGGAGGACCTTATGAAAGGGAAGCAGTAGGAGGAAATGAGTGTTTTGTAAATGATAAGTTCTTAAAGGATAGTAACCTGGAAAGTAATAAATTTACAATGGAACAATCTGTTGAGGAACAAGATAATTGCCTCCACGCAGTATCAGATAATTCTAAGAATCATTTGCATAGAAAAATTAAACCACGGTCACCTGGAGTTGACTTTAAGGATTCAGAAGAAGCACACAGTATGAACATTCCCCAAGATTTAGAAGCAAAACTTGCTGAAGTACAGAAGCAAAAATTACCAGACTCCAGCTTGAAGAAGATGCACAATGACCATCCCAACTGCATTAATGAAATCAAAGAAAAGAAATCTGAAGCCTTTTTTTTGAGAGAAGAAAAATCCATAACAAAGGATGAAGACAATGTGTCATCTACAGTTGCAGAAGTGGGTAAAAAGAAAAACTCAAAGAAATCGGAGAGAGAGCTATGTAATAAGAAGACACCAGGAAAAGGTGAGGAATCCATCAGCAAACTGCATTCTTCAACCTTTCCTGAAACTTATGATACTTCCTACTTTTTTCATCTAATTTATGCATTTAATAATAATGTTTCCAGTGAATGAAAGTAGGTTTGTGTTGTCAGTGCATCATTCTCTAATTATGTTGATATTTCTTGGAAGTTAACTACTTTTTAAAGTATTACCTAAAGGAACTGATTAATAAATGCCTGTCCAATGTTCTAACTTTTCTTTTTCTATATACAGTTTTTCCTACCTTTTCTGCAGTGCCTTGTGTGTTTTCTGTTGAAAACTATGAATTGATTAATACTGGAAATTAACATTTGTTCTGTGAAAGTGGTTTTTATTTTGTATATTTTAAAATCATTACATAAAATGTGATAAAATGATAAAGAAAAAAACCCAACTTCTGTTACATTATAGTAGATCTTCAGAATGTATTTCTGGGTTATGTAAGATAATAATTTCAAGACACAGAACTCAATGAGAAGTGGCAATTAAGTGATTTTAAGTATAGAAAGAACTGAATGAAGCTTGTCTTAAAGTTGTAGTCTTACAAAGAAAACATATGTATTGTTGATATGTATGCTGTGTGTGCTGTATTCAACATCCAGTCTTAATATAACAATGGAGTTGCAGTGATAGTTTGTGAGTAAGAATGAAAATCTTGCATTTTTACACAATTGTTTTGCAGGCTGTGTAGTGAATTTTTAGAAAGCAACATAGGTTTTTCTGGAGATGCGGTTTCTGTAGAGAAATTAATGATTTCATATTTTTTTTTTTTTAGTATGTGTACGTTTTCCTTTACCTGAAGATTTCAGTTATTAGTTCTGTTGGCATTTTGTTGTTGTTGTTTTGCTTTGTTTTAAAGTTTGATTTAGGAAGTGGTTTCCATGTTCATATGCTAAACTATCATTTTACCTTTTGCTTTTCAAATATATATTTGAACAGTATATTCTGTATCAAAAATGGCATTTTAGATCTAATAATAGCTTTCTGTAGGTTAATAATGACACATGATCTGTGTTAGCCAAATAGGAAAGTTTTTAATAAGAACATGAATTCTATTAGGCAAGTTTCCAAGTAAGTTATAAAAATCAAAAGAGAAGTGGCAAGGAGAAGCATAAAACCCTGAGGATTTTTTTAATGTGTAGGAAGCTATTTTTTCCCAACGAACTGAAACAGAGTTGTATTGTTCATTTTAAAAATGTTTCTGTGAGTAGCTTGTGTTTGAAATTTAATGAGGTTTTTAAGTCCTCTGAAGAGGTCTTGTTTCATGACTTGTAATAATAGTATACATCCTCATTCTTTTTCTTTTATGCTAAGAACTGGAATAAAAATATCTGGTATCACTGAGAACTTCTGGATGCTTACAAACATCAGTGTATTATTAGAGGCATAACTTTCAGCACTTCTTTCAAAAATGTTGCTACCATGTTTTCTACTATTCCATTCTTTATGGAGACTGATTAATGAACCTGATTTCATATATGTAAATACTATTCTTGTCTGGCAGTATATTTCAGTCCTGGTATGCCCTGCTTTAGTTGTGGAAATCTGTTGTTTCCTAGGTGGCAGGTTTCAACCTGTTGAGGGCTATGTGAGATACAAAATTTTACTCTATGTACCAGCAAAGGAGGTTCCTTTTTCTGAACAGCCTCTTGCAGTGAATCTGCTAGCCAGAATATATCCTGCTTGGTGTGATATTTTCAGTAAGTGATCAGTGAAATTGAACTTGCTTTATAGCCATCCATACAATGAGAAGAACCATATCTGTTACACTTGTATTAAAATTGATAGCCTAGCGTTGAAAGATCTAGTTGCTCATTAGCAGTCTTTTAAGGCACCAGTTTTCCTATAAGCACTAAAGCAAGATTATATACACATTGCATGTAGAGCTGGTAGTGCTGTCCAGAGTTAAAGTTTCCTGACATTTTCCATTCCAAGACCTACCTTATTTTCAGTTTCTTAAAACTATGCCAAATGTGAAATACTTCAGATGAAATCTGGCATGTTTTCTGTCTTTTTTTTTTTTTTTTTTTTTTTGTAAAGGTATAATTTAAAATCTTTAGCTGATTCCAGGAATAAAGTATGAGGAAAAACATTCTGGTTATCTGTGCAAAAAATAAGTAGATTTCACATCTGTTTCACTAAGATGCTTTGGTGCCTTTGTATATTGGAGTATGTAGTTGGAATGTGGGAGAGCACTTTTCCCATGTCAGAGATGCCCATGTTCTTCTGTGAAAAAAACATGTCTGTTTGACTAATTTGTAAATATTTGAAACTTTGCTTTTTAAAAAGGCATAGTGAGTACTTCTTAAAATTTCCTTGTTAAATTCACTGAGCATCCTGTTTGCACTTACATGCTTTATTGTGGGGGTTGAAGAACAGAGCAGGTCTTATCCTGCTTTTGATACTTACGGTTACTGAAGGACACTGGAAGTTTGAACAGAAGAACTGAGAATAAACATGACTTATGTGAGAACAGAAACTTCCTGAACAAATGTGACACGATGCAAGTGGTGGACTGCGATTTGAAGTAGAATGGGTGACAGCTATGGAGAGAACGGATAACATTATATGAAGGTGGAGAGACAAAGGGTGAAAGACTGAGGTTAGATGAGTAGTTGGTTAGGTGCAAATAAAGAGAATTTGGGATTGAATGGACAAAGAGAATAAAGAGGAAGTCCCCATAAGAGGCCAGAAATGGGTGCTTGGGGCAGGAACATGGAGAATGGGGCCAGGAGGCAAGAACTTAGGATAAGATTCTATTCATATAAATGTAACTTTGCAAAAGATGTCTTATCTTAACTTGCAGCATGGGCTTTTCTTTATGAGTACCAGGGAGAAATAGACCTGTACAGGAAATGATTTTACTCATCTACTGTAGAGGCTTACCTAATAGTGGGAAGGAAGGATCTCTGTAATTGGAAGAGGCAAACACCTGACTGTAAAAGAGGCCTAGATGGATGGCGTAGGTTGAGTTACTTTAATGGCTGAATTTTGGGTAAGTGGAATCCCTCCTTTAGTCGGAATACCCAGGCAGAGGAGCGAGACTGGCAGTGCATGAAGGCAGAGACTAATGGGAGTGGAAATGCAGAACTAGAGCTAAGGACAGGGACTGGGAGGAGGACATGAAAGCAGGGAGGGAAGAAGCAGTTGATCATGGCTGCATAGCATGTTAGACAATATCCCTTCAGAATCAGGAGCTGAAAAGCAGTATTATGGGCATCTCGGAACTCTGCCAGTGATAGAAATCTATTGGCAAATCATATGCCATAGGCCTGCTCACAGAGTAGTTGTAATGCTGACCTTTAAGTTTATGTGAACTCTTTTAATGCCTGTGAGAGTTTGAGATCTACAGAACCTCTACATGGCATGTAAAATTTGGACAGAATCCATTTGAGGTTTGGAAAAGGGAGGAGGAAGCTTTCCTTTCACAGAAATAAAAATGCAGCTGAATCTTTGACTTGTGGGAGGAAGTCATACTTGAGATGTAGTTGGAAAAAGTTGGCCACAGGAGTGGGCATTGTAGGAGAACTGGTATAAAAGAATTAACGAGATAGGTCCTTCTGTGCAATTTTTCCTGTTGCCAGATGTCTGCAGTGAGAATCCGCATTAATTTCAGTTATTGAACAAGGGGCTGTTTATTTTAAGTTAAATAAAATTGTGCATGCAAGCATCTTTCACTAGCATTTTCCCATTTATTATTGTGAGTTTAAGCACTACTGACATAAATAACCTAAGACGATTTTGTTGTAGGCTTGTCTGTAAATCAGTTTCATTTTTATGTTATACTCCATGCTCACAGCAAAAATCAGCTGGGAATGGAGGATCAAGAGCTGCCTTTTTGATATGTTAGGTATCCAAATGTAATATTGCAGCAGTGTTGGATTTACTTAACATAAATTCTTTTAAGCATTTTCTTACTTAATGAAGGGTTTCAATAAATTCAGTGTGTGCTGCCTCACATAAATTGATCCATTTTCTGTTGAATAAGATTTAGAATGTTTTTTGGGGGCTTAATGATATTTCAGTTTTTCTAGAAAATAAAAATGGCTCTCACCAATTACAAAATCATGTAGTACTTACAGTTACAAGAAGATGATATTTTTAAGATATTACAGAAATTTTAATTGAAATTGCTTACATATCTTCAATGATAACCTCATATGGTTATTTTCTTGTATGCCATTTTGAGCTGTAGTCGATTTGCTTTATTTTATTCAAACAGACAACTCTTATATGAGTAAAGACCAGCATGGTTCATCATCTGAGAGTGAAGATGAAGCACTGGGTAAATATCATGAGGCCTTGTCTAGAACCCAGAGTTCCAGGCTGCCAGTGGTGGATGGCAGACAGCCAAAAAACTATATATGGGAAACCAGACAAAAATATAGTCCCCTGTCTGCAGAATATGATGGATACAGTAGTGAAGCCTCAATAGATGAAGGTAAGAGTGATTTAAAAGCATTCCTTTTATTCCAAATTTCAGAGTTATGTTCTGGATATGTAAGTCCTAGATGAGGACAGCTTGACTTGCAAATAGTCAATGTCTGCAAGAAATATCCAGATATCTTTTATACTTGTGCATGCTCAAAAAAAAATGGCACAGACTTGTGCACATTCTTCCAGAAATATTGCAAATGATATCTTGTTATATTAAGTTTTGTACAACTTAGCATTAGTCATTTTATTTTAGGGGGATTTTAAACTGTTTATTTTAGGAAAGAAACATGGCAACTCTTGATGAATCCTGTGTTATTATAAATACAAAGAAGACCTGTTATTTCTCTATTGATAAGCTGTCATAACAGCAAAGTAAATGGAATTGGTTATTGGTTACGGTACACATGGTCATTGTGGTGTGCATTACTGGCATGTTCTGTATCTTTTCATCTCTTGAAATCACAGAAAGGAATTATTACACTGATTAGATTAATGTAATTTTTCCATGGCATTAAAAGTCGGATGTAAATAATGGATGTTTCTTCTGGGGTATATATTTCTTGATTTTAAGTTAGGGTGACAACCAGACATAGAGGCTGAGAATTATGCTGTCAATATTTTGTCAATATTCTTTTTGTGCTTGAAAAGAGCTGCAAATGAGAACTCCGTCTGTAGCCATTTTCTAACATGGAAAGTGAGATTTTGTTGAAGTTACATAGAAGTCAGATTCTAATATAGATGCTGTGTTATAGTAAAATGTTCGTTGGTCTTCCTTTGATATGTTAAGATGCAAAGGTCTTTTAGTGATTGATATTTTCTAATAAAAAGTGGATACATGTAATTAAAAGATATGTGTCCTTAAATGTTCTATACAGTCCAGAAGTGCGTGAAAAAATTTAAATTTTCTACTATGTGATGTAATTCAATTACATAAAAGTTTATTTGCCACTGAAATTTGAAATTAGTGTATGCTCATTCATGATTCCAAGTTGAGACTCAAAGGACATGAAAGCCATAATTGAAGTAAGTTGCAGAGTAAGAAGATTCTTTTCTGATCATCAGAAATTTTGATTCTCTCCTTTGCTGTTACATTGTAGAAAGGCTGGGAGTGAGTGCTAGTAAATAGGGAAGGAGATGCAGAGGTGAGGTGAGGTGTTAAGACACTGTGATGGACAACAAGGAAGAGGGGACAGTGGAAGTATCATGTTTGGGTTTTATATCTACTGAGATCTATCAACAGTGTTGGTGGGAGAATATGATAAAATACTTTTTTTTTTTCATCCTTATGTCATTGTTGGGAAAGAATGGTGATGTATATTAACAGAAGATGGAAAACCCAATTGTATTTTTAACAAATAATACCACATACAAATTATACAAGGCGACTGCTTTCAGATACCCAGAATAAAGTATTTGTCTCTCTTCAAACTATTGAGGCCAGTTGTTGAAATAGTCCTAGAGTAATTCATGTTAAAAGGAACATGTGACATTCCTCCTTCTATTTCACAACTGTTTGGATTTTTTTAATCTTACCTAGTTCACCTTCTTAGTGAAAAGTTGTCAGTTCATCTGAGCTTTTTACTTTGGCCCTGTAATACAAAAGGCATTGTGGTAGCCTGTATCCAGTTTTTTTGTTTTGTTTTTTTAATAATTATATTCCTTAACATCCTCTCAGATCATCAAAATTCATAGTCACTGACTTTTATCCTCTTCTGGGGAATGAGAACTCCAGTCTGGAAATCTATATCATGGTTAGAATCTAAGACAAAAGAACCCTATTGGCAAGACCAGGTATTGCATCATCAAAGTTACAATTGTTTCCCCCCTCCTCCTTTTTTGTCTTTTCTTATGTTGCTAAAGATATCTGTCACCAGCTGCTATCTCTTCTCAGTGCTCTCTCCATTCAGGAAGCTGGCTGGATGTAAAACCCATTTATATATATGCACACACATATTCATTCTAAAATTAGTATGCAAATTGAATTTATTATAATGAAAGAACATTCAGAGTTTGGAAAAAACCTTTTAAAGCAAGAACTATCAAAACATTCTAACTTAGAAAATTGTGAATTTTTAACTGCATACTTATACTAGCTTTCTCCAAAAAAGCTTTAATGCTGTCAGTGTTTTGCTTTTGTTCCTGCTTGTGAGAGCATTCTCTTCCCACATTTTACAAGGATTGGAGAATCAACACTGTTATTTATTTGATAGCCTGCAATCATTCTACCGTTTTCTGCAAAATGCTTGCAAATTAGTGATGATTTTGTCTCATTTTTGTAATCCATTAATCTTAACAAAATTATGTTCAGTAGTATTAAAAAGAGTTTTGTGGTATTGGACATGGCAACAGATTAACAACCTAGTATTTTTTACTTTTCAGTGACCTGAAGGTGGCACACTAGAATAATTAGTGCTATTATTTTTATGTTCTTCCTAAATTATTTCAATCAGAAAAGAAAAAAATCTTTGTGCAATGATAAAAATGTGTTAGAATAGAGGAAAAGACGGAACTTGCCTTGTTATGACATGATCATTACAGGGCAAAAGCTGCCCAACATAGAACTTTGACGAAAATAAAAGGTGGAAACCTCATGAATAAAGCCTGCAATCAAAAATAAATGAGAGACTGACTATTGCTACCAAACAGTTTAGATGTGTTCAGAGATACAATTCACTGTACAGATGAGGTTAAAAATCTCTGATTCCAAGTGGAGAGTATCAACATTCTAGATGTTTCAGTGTCATTTTTAAAAATTCAAAGCTTTCCTGCTCCTTAAACTTGCGAAATAAATCTGTGGAATACTGATGCCATAGGAATCCTGACATTTTTAATTATATACTTGGTTTTTATGACTGTTGAATTATTTTTATAAGAAGTGTAAAGACAAACGGTAGAACCATTTTTTGATTGTTTGTAGAGGAGCAGGAGCAAACATTGTGTTCCTATGTATTTTACTTAATATGAGAAACAATTCTCAATATATTTGACTTTGTGTACTTCTGTTTCCTCATATGTACTTTATCATTTCTACATCTAAGACTTAAACATTTCAGCTGTACTTCCAGCTTAAGGCACAAATCAGTCCGTATGTTGAACAGGGCTTGATAGTGCTACAGTAAATCAATCAGAGGAGAGTATTCATTTTTGCCTCATCTCTGTTTCCCACCTGCTCATTGCTAGTAAAACAGCCTCTGATGATATAATTAAAAATTCTGTCAGAGGTAGAGTAATATAAGAAATTAAAATTATATTTAATTTTTGGAAAACTGTGTTATTTTCAGCAGTTAATCTCTCTTGTGTGTTGTATCTTGCAACAGTGTGTTGTGTGTTTTCAAAGGAGTCAATAAAGTTTTACTAATAAGTGTTTGCACTTTAATCTTCACTTTTCACTTTTTAAATTTCTTTGTTTAGATGTGTGTGCACTTAACAGTGCACACAGAAAATTTAATGTGACAAAAATATAATCTTGTCTTTATTATTACACCCTGTTAAGTTTTGCTTGCATTGCTAAAAACATGTATAATATTAATACGTTTGCATTACTAAGACCATCAAAATGCCTGATCATATTATTTTAAGATTCACTTATTATCAATTACATAACTAGTTTATTACATCTATTTTCTGGCTGCATGCCTCTAAAAATGTTTTCTTCTGAAGGCTGAAAATGTGTGTGGTATGTTTTCACATCATTCTTTTCTCCTCTAGATGGCCATATTAATCTTTCTTTTCAGCATATTTATATAGAACTGACATGGCATTTTGTGTAAAGTTTTTAACAGTTAAATGAAGAAAGCAATATGTTTTGTGGGTTTTGTTGGCGTATTTTGATGATGGAATTTTCTAGTAGCACTTTAGTTCATTCTATGAAATTTAGGTTTTTAAATTTTGGTTCACAAATACCTGCTTGTGACCAGTGTCTGATCTGCTATATATATTTATATAGCACAATTGATGCACTTACATTTTGATGAGTTATAGTATATATTTTAAATGGAAAAATAAATATATTGTGCTTAGATACAAGTATTTCTACAGACTGCACACTGTTATAAATACATAACTTTTGCAGTGAGCATGGACAGGCTTAATTTCAGAGTATCTCTAAAGGACAATCTAATACATGAGGAAATCAAGATGATGACAAATATCATCAAAAGTGAAATGGTACAGAACGGAAAAGTGAATGATACAGATGGCAGAGTCGTACAGAAGATAGGTTTACACCTGAAATTTCCAATGTTTGCACAAATGACCCGAAACTGTTAATCGCAGAAGAGAGAAACCTGTGTAACTACAGTATTTCATGATATCTGTGTATGGACTCAACCCAGTCTCTGTGCTTAGGCCCAGAGTTCTAGGGTCAGCTCAAAGTTTGAAATTTCTTTTGCCAGTAACATTCTTTGTGTTCTTTCTCATGTTATCCAGTAAAGTATGGCTACTACCTGAAGTGACTGTTTTTCTTTTTCCCTGATACATATCCTGGTAAAACTTCCTTGTCATTTTTTATCATGTGCATCCTACTTCTTGTATTATTCCCTACCATTTCAAATGCTGTTATTATCTTGTTGATTATGTAGTATTGTCTTTGTGCTCCAATTATTTGTAATATTTTGGAAGAGGGAATTAATATAGGCTGCAGTATTACACATCTGTTTCAGAAAATAAAGAACAAAAATAAGTAAAAAAAAAAGGAAAAATAACACCAGATATTTCTGCTAGCAAGGAGATTATTAATTGAAATAGTGATCTAAATAAGGAAGTGTACAAAATTTAAATTTAAAATTGGCATTTTTCTTTGTACTTTGATAATTGGAAATATTTTTTAGTATCTATATTGCTGTGATCTTAAATGGATCATGCTTTCTTAATAACTTCAGTTTCAAAAAAACATACAATATGTCATTAAACTAGCCTCTTTGTCTCCAGTAGCATCTACTTCCTGAACTTCAAAAACTCAAGCGTTATACAGGCAAGTTGTTTTGTCTTTGCTATCTCTATAAGCTTCATAGGCAAGTACAATATATTTTTTTTAAGGAAGCAGTCCCTTAAATTCCTACAAAAGGAAGTTTTTAAACTTAGAAATGTTAGGGTAAATGTATTGAAATTACAGTTTTCCAGGCAGATGTCAAAATCTGTTGGTTCCTCTTTGCTTTTGAAATCAAGATTCTCAGAATCCCATGAGATGAGAAAGGTAGAAGAGGGGAAGAAAACAGTCTAGGTTTTTATAGTTAAATTGTGATGTTTTTAAAGCGTGTCTTGCCCAAATCACCTCTTTAATAGCTGTGCAAAATTCCAGATTAGAAAGCAAGCAAAGGGCATTGATCCCAATTCTGAGTCAAAGTAAGTGATATCACGATGGAAAAAAGTAGTAAGCTTGCTTGCTTACTCAGTGTACTTAGATATACTTTATTTAACTATAGTTTACCAGCTCAGTACAATCATAGATTCCATCTCCAGCCTATTTTAAAGTCTTTTTCTAACTCAATTGATAAAGCCCCATGGGTGAAGACATGCTTGTTCAGAGGCTCTATTTCTGAGATTGGACCAAGTGCCTTACATTTCACAAGGTTTTTTTGAAACATATGGAAGCACTAAAAGACTGCAGTGAGAAAACATAAGTTCTCTCAAATGAGAATCTGCTGCTCTAGCAGGCATATGCTACTGGATTTTATCCATCTTTTCCATATTGTGAAGGTAGAGTATGATGTTATTTTTGTAGTTTATCTTCTCCACTTTTATTCTTCTCTAGGCTTTCGGCACTTTATGTTGATGTGTCTGTTGGACATATGTTTGCCTTGCTCCTCAGTGTCAATCTCTGCACGTGAAGGCGACTGTTCTTCTGGAATCTCTTGGATCTGATTCTTTATGCAGCTTTTTGCCTTTTCTTTCTCTCTTGTTAGTTTTCATATCTTGGGAAAAGTCTCTTCACAAAACCACTTGAAGTATATAGAGAGATTTTCTTTCAGTATCTTCCCAACATGAACACCAAAAGCTCCTTCATAAGCACCTCAAAACTGGTATACAGGTGAATCTCCCCAGTTTGTTAAAGTGACCTGTGGGAGTTTTCCTTGGTAAATACCTTCTGTAAAGCAGGATTTTACTTCTTCAGACTCGTCAAGCTAAGGAGAAAGCCACTGGACAGGCTGAGAGAGAAATAATGGATGATATGATATGGTGAATGCCATGATAACCATATGTTGTCCAGTTTAGTTTCTATCATTATTCCTTGCATATAAGCAGATATATTTTCAAGCCAATTGTGAATGAAGACTTAATGTTTCAACATCAGGTTGAGGGCCTCAGTATGGTTGTATTGTGTTCAGCAAAATAAGGCCACAAATTTCTCGCAAAATTGATTTACCTATCCATACATTCCAGATGCTAAGAATTACAGGCAAATAAGATGGCTTACATGGAATAAGAACTATTAACTAGTATTCAGACTGGCAGACTGAAAGCCTAGTTGAATACTAGATCGTAACTTAAATAGTTATTTCTTTCCTTTTTCCTCTAATCTGCTTTAAAGAAATGACTTAGAAATACAACGTAAAGAGTGTTTAGGGAGAAGGTGGCCACCCATTTTTCTCTGATGTGTCTTTATCAGGTTAGCTGTGAGATTTCACTGGTATAATACTTATTGGAAGAAAATTCACTTTTTGGCCTGCAGCTTTGCATAGACTTAGGGCTTCAAGTAGTACATTCATCAAGATGCTTTGAAAGGGTCTTCAGTAAAGACTAATCTTCAGAGCAGTATTTCCCAAATGTTTCAGAGTGTATTTTGAAGGCTGAGTCATGTTACAGTTATGAGATATTCCAGATTTTCATAGTCATGTATATCATCGGATAGTACTTGTGTACTATCAATTGATACCATTCTTGATACCATTCTTGATGCATTTTTTAGAGATTTTGGGGAAAGAAAAGGGAGGATTTTTTTAATTACAATATTTCTTCAGTTGATCCAGCTTTCTTATGCTTGTTTTGTATTATGTGGACATCTACCCTTGACACTTGTTATTTCAAGAGTATTTAAAAATCTTCATGTAGCACAGGAAAAAGTGCAGTGATGCAATACTAATGATAGAGTTATGATCCCTGATTATGTGTGTCTGCCTCCTATTTGTTGGTAAATTGGAGTGAGTCTTTGTTGGTTCCAAGCCCTTAAAATTTTAAGAAAGAGAATTTCCTGTGGCTTTGAAGCCTCTGGGGAGTGTGGCAGTTCAATCCGTAGCTGTATCAAGAGAATGTGTTAGGGATGGTTTTGTGTAGTACAAAAGACACTTTGGTAATTCGAGGATCTGCAGAATAGTGTCTAGAGCTAACTTGATTTGCATTGCTTTCTACTTAATTTCTCTGATACTGTCGCTTGTTTGGTTGGTTTGGGTTTTGGGTTTGTTTTTTTTTTGAGAGAGAGAGAGTTTCAAAGTAGATTCCTAGTGCGTTATGACAGTACTCTATTGTTCTTCTATAATAGTGGAAGGCAGTCAGTTCTGTTAAGTATTTGAAATTATGATGTGTGTTTCCCCCAAAATACAGTCAACTGAGCAATGTAGAGACTAAGGTGATTTAAAGATTAACTTTTGCTCTCTGTTTTATTCAGTTTTACAGAATTCAGATCTTTTTACTTCCTAAGAAAACGTTACTGTTTGTCTTTTCAAAAGTTCCTGATAGCAAGGAACTTTTCATACAAGTAATTCAGGTATTAGGCTATGATCACGCTGTGGTTATGTTTATTTACCTTCATGAATGGCAGACAAGCATAGTGTTTACAAAGTCTGGAGTCCTGGAACTGACAGAATTCACAGATAGGAGTAGAAAGTACATACGTAATTCACTATTACTTCTGTAATTTTCTTGAGGAATATTACAGAGGTGGCAAGATGCAAACATGGGCTTTAAATGCAAAGGAATTCTGTGTGAGTTTAAACAGTTTGGAAGAGAATGGATTTACATTGAGAACTTTTGAGTTTAAAAGCCAGATAGATGATATCAAAGTTGTGCAGAATCTTGTCAACCAAAGGAAACACATGGAAGCGCAAATTTATAATTCTGAAATCATGGATCTACCCTGTGATTTAACACCAGAGATGCTGGGAAAAGTTGTTGTTAAAGCATGCATGTCATCTGCGGAGAGAAGAAAACTAGGAACAAAACTCAAAGTCGATGATGATAAGATTTACAACAGGAAAATTCCTCTTCCAGCTAGACCAACTCCAAAGAGTAGGAAAAACTGCCCTTCAGTGGAAAAAGGCTTCTTTTTTCCTGATGTGCACAAGTGAGCAAAGCAATCTCACAAATTAGGTTCCTCCTGCCAGCGTTTTGAAGTCTTTGAGGAAATACCCTTTGCGTTAATGTGAAGGCTTTGAAGAAAGTCACCCTTAGCAATGTGATGTCTCTGAAGTGATGTAAATCATACATTAATAATTACAGGAAAGTTTCCATTTTATTGTAAAGTTATTATTTTAATAAGTCTCTTGTCTGTTTGGATCTGGAGTTTATGAAAGGATCAAGAACCTGGAAAAGTTCAGATAAATATTTGTGGCTGAAATAGTTTCTTGTGGCATTGTATTTCATACAGATGTTCTACATTAATAAAATGTAGAACTGATTTGTGATATAAACACAAGAGGTAGTACTATATCAGCAGAAAAGATCACTTGATGAACCTAATGCTTTTGCTGATTCCGAGAGTTCCCATTGAAAATTGAGTATTTCTTGTACTGATATGATCTAAAAGCTATTGGGTATGGGAGTTCTTCTTTCTTGCTATTACAGTAATATCTAGTGATACAAGGGAGCAGTTTCTTTGATCTTTATGCATGTATACCATAAGATGTGTCTTGTTCAGAAAGTCTCTCACAGAATAGACAAAAAAGGTACAGTTTTCATTAATCTTAACCCTAATTGCAGAGATCCCATGGCTCTATCATGGAACGAGTGACTAAGAAACAGGATTGAAGAGTAGACAGGAAATCTCTGTGTAGACGTATGTTAGGTGCATTGGAAAAAGGAATTTTACCCTGTATACACCCGGTACTCTACTTAATGCTGAGAATAGTCATGCTATTTGGTAGGGCAGAATGGAGCAGTACTTGTTACATAAATATGAGAGCTAAAAACATTATTACAACTTTATGTAAGAATATTACAAAAGAACAGCTTATCTGTTCTTCCTCCACAGCCCCTGTGGATAAATGGATCATTCTTCTTACCTTTAAAGGTAAAAATAAAAAGATTTTTAGCTCTAGTCTGAGACTACCCCCCCCCCCCCCCCCCCCCATTGTGCTTTTCCCCCCTAGGTTAAAGATAAGTTACCATTAGGACTGGTTTTTATAATCTGATCACATCACGTTTTAACCATCTCTTTGGTAAAAGAACAATGGGTTATTTTTGTAACTGAACTTGTTTTGTTACCTAGTCTGTGTAGATTATTTTCCTTATGCATATGCATCAATTTCATAGACATGCTATGACTGTATCATAAGTATTCTCCTGGAATTATTTGATTAATATATTGTCCTTGTAAGAGATGAACAATGTTACCATTTTTATCTAATAACATGTATGTTATTGTTAGGATGACTGTTTTCATAGCTACTTTAATCATGTGTATTATTTATTGGGACTGTATCGTATCTGAGTAAACAGCATGAAATTGTGTCTGTAGCTTCTGTGGATGCAAAGATCTGGATTTCCTGTGTATTTTTTCGTTGTTGTTTTTTTTGTTCCTGCCCTCCCCTCCTGCCCCCCCCCCCCCCCCCCCCCCCCCCATTTAAAACACTTTTGTGTTATAAAGTTATTCTAACTTTTAGGAATTATTGGAGTATTTTCCTTGGTGGAAAGTGAAAGCATGATATGTTATCTTATGCAACTTGAAGTCCTTTTTTGGTTTTGTGTTTTGGGGTGAGTTTTTCGGGGGGGGGGTTATTTTGTTTGCAATTACCTTTCCTCCACTGTATTTACAAGGAAGCTGGAAGTAGATCCTTAGCTAGTGTAATTTCCATGCTTCTGGTCATTTCAGCATAGCTGAAGGTTATATCGGCTGTACTAGAATCATGGTCTCTTGAAAGAGCGTAGGAGAACTCAAAGGGGAAATTATTTTATTATGAAAATTCTGATTCTGGTCCTTAGAGAGAATTTTGCAGACATGCTTAACTGGGTGTAAGATTTTCTGTGTGGACTCACCTATGCCCAATTCAATTAAAGCTTGATCTTTAAGTTTGTAAATAGGAAATCTGCTACATTCACCTTCCACACCACTTAATATTCTGCCAGCATGTGTTTTTATGTATATATTTGTACATTTTGCTTTAAAAAAAAAAAAAAAAAAAAGAAAGTAAAAATTACCCAGCTCTCTATTTGAAACCTTTGCTCTCGGTCTTGTTGAACTATTCTAAATTTTGCCCTTAAAAGTGTTTTTTAAAAGATTTTCGGTTATTGTGATTCTCTATTTGTTTTAATTTTTAAAGAAGATTTATGACATTCCTTTGCAAATATATCAATTTGTCAGATAAAGGTTAAAAATTAGATACGTTTTATTCATGTTAAAGTCACACCCAGCTTATTTAAAGGCAGCTTTGACTTAGAGTTGCAAGCCTGAGGATATTGATTTGAATTATGCATGACTGTCTGGTATGCAGTTCCATTAGCCTGCTGGATGGATAATGTAAACATGTTCAGAATTTTAAGTATCCTATATGAGCGGCAGGTTAAAAATAGAGCTGATAAGAGCATGTGTATATGAAAAATCCAAATCTTGGAGAATGAAACTACAAAAGGTTCATCTCTTCAAGAGGCTGACTCCAGGTGTGATGTTCTTTTCTTTGAAAATGCTCAGCCTGAACAAATACAGTTTATGTGTATGACTTGAACAGGTGACAGGATTGCTGCTGTTTACTGCAAAGAGTTGATATCTGTACCAGAAAACACACTCATAACCGAAAGGTCAGGGCCGACTCTGGTCTTCTGGCAAAAAAGAGGGGCAGCATCTGTACTCGTTTAAATTGGTCAAGATTAACACTAGTGATTAGACTAATTTCTTCATATCTTCAAGGAATCTTGTTTCGAATGTTACTTAATTTTGCTGAAACTTTCTGTGGCTTCCAGTATCTCATATTTCCTCTTTTTGTTATATCTGATCTGTTGTTTGGTTATCCCTGTATTTTAGTAGTCTGTTAGTTTGGTAGTACAGGTAATGACTTCTGAAACTTCGTTTTTAAATCTGTAGCACTAAGAACGCTATGTTAGTAAGGTTTAAAGAGTATCTTTTTAGAATTTTGTCCAAGTTCCTGTGAATTTTGATAGGAAAAAAGGCAACTCTGAAGTGAAAAGTACAATGCCATCTATGTTACATTTTATTAAGATTTATTATACTTCAAAGTGTTTCTGTTGCATATGTAGCATTTGTGGCAATTTGATGAGTTGAGTGAAAATAAAAAAAAAAATCTGTTGTGCTTATTTTCAAGATCTGATGGACATGAACCAGAAAACTAATCTAATTTTGAATTAATTTGTAGCTACCTTCTCAAAATTATTTTGTTTTTGAGTACTTTATATTTGGCTATGTTAAATTCTGTACATAATGCCAGAATGGAACTATTTTTAGGTTGAGACTAACGAGAGAGAATAATGATGTATTTTCCCTGGGCTTTACAGTGTTTATTTGCTTACATCTTAGTATAGAAATAATCACACAAAAATTTGCAAGTAAATGTATGACTTAAAATCTCTTCTTGAAGATGAAGTTGATCATACTGCTCTGATATCTTCTTTTTCTTTCCCTGTCAAATCTTGGATCGTGAATTGTATGTACACACAAAATTTGGCCAATAGATAACTTTTGAGTAGATCTGGTAAAATTTGAATAGGTGTTTGGAGTTGATGGTCATTTTACCTTGCAACTGTGGAATAATTAATCTGTTAAGACACTAGTATTCAGTGCTCTCCTTCAGAGAAACTCATCATCCTGTTTGAAAATAGCTGTTATCTCTGACTGTGTTGAGGACAAAATTCCTTTCACTGGCAATGAGAACTACTGCTCTGAATCATCTGCTTTTCCTGGTGCCATTTCCTTCCCATTAATAAGAAAGGGCTTTAAAAGAAGAAAAACTTTGAAAATAAAATGAGTAGTTGTCATTAATGTTAAAGGCAATCTGTTGGCCTCAGAGGTGTAGGGAACAACAGTGGCAATTTCCAGACAACTGTGAGATTCTGTGAAGGAAGAACTTAGGAGCACTTTTTATGAAGGATGGTAACAGTGGTAGTTACTTTAAAAACACCACTTTGCACTTTAATCCTACTCAGAGAGGAATGGGGGATCTCTTGTGTGCTTTTTTACATGGTGTGGATAATCCAGGAGAATATTAGACAGAGGAGAAGTGATAGCATATGTAACGGTGAATGTAATGGCAGAGGTACAGAGCCACTGTGTAAATATCTCCACTGTTCCAGATGCTAATTTTTTTTTGTGAGTGGTTCCAACATGAAACTGCAGAACTAGCAATATTTTGATAATATAGATGACTTACCATAAATACCACAATGTAGCAGACAATTTTGAGTTCCTTTTCATCGTTCTCTAGCTTTCAATTACTTTTGAAAGAAATTTTCAGGGGAAAAAAAAAAAAAAAGTGAGATTTAATTCCAGTTAAATGCTCACAGTAAAAACATTATGTGGATGTTTTTGTCCCCAAAAGAAAGTATCATAACTTGAGACAGTTCAAAGTTAAACTTAAAACTTCAAAGAAATGCATCTTATGAAATCCATGCACATGTTAGTCTAACCTACAGTGACACTGTTAGAAAAATTAAAATATTTAATATGTCTTCAGTTTATATGTGCTTGTAGAAAATTTACCAGTATGGTACAGTTATTTCATAATGTTAATATAAAGGTAAGAGTCTGGTTTTTAAGCTTCAGTGTCTGGCTCAGATACAAGACTGAGTTTGTGGACATGAACAAGTCAGGTAATTTTGTTGAGTATTTTGCTGTAGTACATAGAAAAGTTTGGATAACTGGAGAAAAGGGGCAAGAGCAGCATTTGCCTACCCATTCTTCTCTGGCTCTCTATCTCTTAATTGCTTTCGTGGCACCCATTTATGTGGCTGTCTTTCCATTAATTTAATGCTTTGAAAGTTGGGAGATGGTTCTGAATGAGTCTGACAAGTTCATATTACAATAATTTATTTTCCCTTCTTGTTATTTCCCTTTACTTATCATACCTTAATTCAGATTTTGTTAGTATCAGCACTTGGTTTTTGAATCCAGTGTAAATTTTGCTGTCTGAGTGGGAGAGAGACTTTTGTTTTTAAGTAGAGGTAAGGATACAGAAACATAATGGGAAAATCAGTTTACTAACTGCCCTCTTCTTCACTGATTAGTACAAATTATTCCCAGCTTGTTGGAATGCCATTTGCATTTGAAAATGCCCATAATAAATTGGTATAAAGAGGCCTAACAATTTCTGTTTAAGGGAGTTTTATTTACTCTAGTTTATGCGTAATCTCAGAGTTGCATACAATGTTTCTGCAACTCCTTTCTGAAATGCTTGCTGAAATTTGCTGCATTTTACATCTCCAATGGATATATTAATCTAGAAACACTTAAACTCTGACAGCTCAAAATAAACAGCAAACTCAGAATGATTCTGGTTACTCCCATTTTCATTTTAACGCTCTTTCAGGGTTGATCAGATTAAATTGCTTAATGCCTGCACCTTTTTAAATTTTGTTTTCCTCAAGCAAAAGTACTAGATTTCAGATAGAAAAGAACCTGCTTGTTTATTTCATTACAAATGTTAGTATATGGCATACCTCAATTTTCTGAGGGGGAAAAAAAAAGAGGAACACTTCCAAGGGGTTAGATATTCAGCCTGTATAGATGGTTCAGATTCCTACTGTGTCAGTTTTCTGGTGTTTGATAAGGCACACAAAGCAGTTGTGGGAGAAAGCATATCACTTGTATCCATGGTAACTCGAAAGATACTTTGGAACTCAAAAGGATAGAATAAGCCAGAGTAATAGGTCTCATTATAAGGGCAAAATACATAAAAGGTTCAGGCATATGCTTTTAATTAGTTGCCAAAAATATCTAGAATCAAAGACGAAGCAATGAAACAATAATTCTTAGTGTTAGAAATGAGCAACATTTGAAATCTAAAGATGTGCTCAACTGAAAGGCTTTTATCTTAACATCTTACGGATATTCGGTCCATGAATACTAATAGATTTGCTATGGTTTCTTAATCATGCTTAGGACATGAGAGCACACACTGATAAAAGCTAGTGCAAGTCTCATATGAGTACAAGTTTCAGAAGTTCCATAGTGATGTTAATTCTCATGGCTGTGATGCAGCTTCTTATGAATAGCACGTGCAAAGCATTCTCTTACATTTTACAAGTGCACTGGTGGAAAAAAGAAATGTAATGAGTGCTTCTATGTAGGGATAATAAAAAAAATGATTGAAAATGCAGATTAGTTTGAGATTGAAGTTACAGTATTTTTCAGAATAAGTCACTTCAATTAATTTTAAAATAGAAAGGTAAGCGATGGGGAAAGTGTGAAAATGTAATATGAAACTTGAATGGATGGACTAGAATTGAATCCGGGAGAACGAAAATAGAACAATGTATGAAGTACAAGGTATAGGGTATTTGAATAACCATTTTAATAGAAATATTTTAATACGGTGAATAATTTCAAAGTTTTCTATTTGAACAGCAGTGTTTGTAAGGAATCCATCTTGTATTGCAGTGAAATTCTCCACATTATTTCCTCTGTTGCTATAGAAACTAATTCTAGTGCAGCTGTGATCGCTTATCAAAATTCTAATGTTTCAATACCCATTTCTTATTTTGAGTTATTTAAATAGCCTTGTCTTTGAATCAAACTGCACATTTCATCACTGCTGAATTGTTGACTGGTCAAAATGTTAATGTGAAGTGATAACAAATGCTGGGTTTGTTTTGGGGGTTTTTTTGGGGGTTGTTTTTTTTTTCTGCCATCTAAGCTATCGTACTTATTGTTAAAGTTGGAATAACAAGCAAATTAAGGCTTTTTCACTTGATAAATTATAAAGGTCAATATTTGCTGTCTAACATCAGCGTTTTGTAATGGATATTACTTCCTCAGTATAATCTTAATTATATATAATATTTCATAAACCTTAAATTGTTCCTGTTACTGATACATGGCCATGGGGTGTGTATATGTATATATGTGTGTTTACATATATGTCTCTGTATGTGTGTAAACTATTGTTAGGATGTTTTTAACTTAGAAGTCTGTATCTTGGCATGCTCATTTTATGATCAGAAAATTTTCAGTGATACTACATTGTTTAAAACTAGTCAGCTACAAGGTATACTGCAGTAGAACATCACTATTTAACAAAGTATTCTGAATCTCTTTTGCTCCCTGTGTTACTTGTTTCTTTGGGTTGGGTTTAGGATTGTTTTTTTGAGGTTTTTTTGTGGGTTTTTTTCTGTGGTGGCAGGTTTTGATGGGATTTTTTGTTTGTTTTTAACAATTAAAGTACTATGTTGGTAGATATATGTATTTAATGCAGGATGTGTTAATGTAACTAGCGTATGCAGAGGAGCTATACTCGCCTGTAATTATTAAATTGCTGTATTCTAGAGGGAGATTTATAGATATTTGAAATACCTGTATTGGAGATGATCCCCATCCTTTACTATAGTATTGAATTGAGTTTTTCAATATATGTTGTAGAATCAGTTAATAACAGTTTGAAAAGTACTGATGGAGGTCATCTAGTCTGATCTTCTGACTGAAAGAGCTAACTTCAGAGTTGGACCTGGCTGCTCAGGGCCCTAGCCAGGAGAAACTTTGGAACCTTCAAGGCTGTCAGATACAGAGTCTCTCTGGGTAACCCCTTGCAGTCTATAACCACTCTAATTTTGAAGTTTTTTCTTTATATTTAATCAGAATTTCCTTTGTTGCAACCTGCACATGTATCAGTTATGTAGCAGTTTTGCATATAGTTTAATGAAGTAGTTTATTAATAAAGTAGATTAAAGTCTTTGATGCTGAGATTTGAAAAAAAATAGCATTCCGTCTCTGAACCATGTTAAACATCATTCTGCTGAGTATATTTTCAGTCGTAATGTTAAGATCTAAAAACGTTGCTGACACCAAATTATGAGAAAGGGTGGGATGGTAATAGGTCTGGAGAGAAGCATTGTAAACTTTCTGATGTTGTAGCAAAGCTACTGAAATGTTCCAGTACTACTTTTCAAGATAATCACTGACTTTCTAATGAGTGTACATTAATTTCATGTAGAGTGAAATAAATAATTTTCAATTTTGAAATTATCATACAAACATTTTGCAGCTGTAGCTGTCAGACTTTGATTACTAATTAACTGCTGTGCACCACCTTTATGTCTCTTATTCAACAAGCAGCATCAAACTGTAATTTCAAATTAGGTGTATAAATTTTTGCAACTGTAAGAAATGTTCATGAGAAACAACATGTGATGGATACACATGTTTTTACTTGGTCACAACAGCTAGCAAGTTTAATATTGTAGGTATAAGACCATGTTCATGCCAACATGACTTTCTATTTAGTGTTTTGGGAAGTAAATGGGTTGAGAATGATAATGCTGCACACTGATGCTTGGTTGTTCAGCACTACTGTTTCTTTGAGCAGATGATGTGGAAGACCAGTTCCTCTCCTACTCTTTGTTGAGGACTGAAGCATCATTCTGTAGACCTTATGAGCCCTCTGGATGCAATATGCAGCTTGGCAACTGTTGTGTCATCCTTGTAAGCTCTTGCATAGCTCTTATGACTGGTGCTATGGCTGAGTGAAAATATCTTCACCAGCCAGACTCATATTCATCTTGTCCTGTCAAAATGCAGAAAATTATCTGTTTTGTGAATTATATGACAACTGTGGAAACATAGCAAGAACTACACCATATATTACATATAAGCCTAGTAAAGCAGCTCATCTGTGACAGTGGGAGGTCTCAAGCACCACAAAGAAGTGCGGGAAATTGTTTTGAGTGACTGTGTTCTTTATGTCTGGAGAAACTTGTTTCAGGCCTTGCTGGAGTGAGTGGAACAGACCAACATTCTCCCTGTAGCTGAATCCTTTCCTTGTCTGTGAATTTGTAGCCCTCTTACTGGGTGTGCAAAGGGAAGATACCTTGGTTTTGAAGCATATTCATCTCCTGTGTCTATTTAGCCTTTCTTTTTCTGGACAGTTGGCCCCAACAGTAGTACTAGTGCCATTATTCCTAGGCATATTTTCTACAGGCACTAATATCTAAAAGGTTTTAAAGGAGTTCTTGAGCATATATAGACAATTTCCTTCTGTTGTTGACCTATTAGGTAATCCTGAAAACTGAGATTGCCCTTGATTTTTATGGGTTCTAGCTGTTTTTTGTTTGGTGAAATTGAGAGCTGTTTCAAAATAAAAAAAAAAATCCGAATTTTCTAGAATCCTTTTTACAGGAATTCTAATTAATTCTAATATACTGCAGGAAATACAGTCCACTTTACTGTAGTCACCGAGCCAGTATGTCAACAAAAGAAGGGGGAAAAGTGCCTTAACAGGGAAGAGAAATTGAGGTCCCTTGGAATCTCAAAATCTGAATAAATAATTACCATGGTCTGCCCACTCAAAAGGAAAAATAATAATAAATCTAAAATATAAATATAAAAATAGATGTTTATTCTGGGAAATGTCTTGCCTTTCCTGGAATGTGACTAGCTGTGTTCTCTAGGTTGTGCAGTTTTTCACCTACAAATACGGATATTCCCACCCATCCGACATCACTGATTTATCTTTTATCTTTTTGCTCTGTTGACGTTGCTTTTTTCTTAGATCTGAGCCACTTTTTTGCATGTCATGTGTTATAATTTCTCCATTCCTTCACTTTTCTTCCATCATTTTTGCTTTGTTATTTAGCTGTTTGTGATTTTTCATTCCTGTTTGCATCGTCTGTTCTTTATTCCTCTCTTTGCTCTTTTTCTCATTTTCTATACAGATCTACTAAACTTCTTTCCTTTTATTTCTTTCCTTTGTTCGTTTACCAACAACCTGTCACTTTTTTCTGAATCATTGCACCTACTTTCTCCTTTTGCCTTTTTTTTTTTTTTTCTTTTCTTCTTTTTTCCCCACCCTAATATTGTATCTTTTGTTTTCTCTTCCTTCTCTTTCACTGCAGAGATGATGATAATGGAAAATTCTGTGGGGGTATATCTCTTAAGAAGCTAGTGGCTTGGAGGTTTCCATGTTGGTGGTGGTACACAATTCAGGTGAATTTTAGATTAATAATAATTTACAAGGCTTGAAGTAAAATTAAAAAGAAAAAAAAAAAAAAGACCTGGAAGAAGCAGCTAGGGTACTAATTTAAAAAGATTTGGTTTCATTTCCACACTTCATTGGAAGCTTTCTGTGATTATGAGCACTTCTGAGTTAGATTCACAGCGATCTTTATTACCTCTTATTTAAACCTGTACTTCAGTTCCCCAGCTGTAAAATGCCAAACACATTAATTTCTACTGTTATAGTAGTACTATTATTCACAATAATATATATTTCACTTTATATATATTAGCAGTTGTAAGATACCCAAATTGGGATCATATAGTTATCTTAAGTAGGTGGACAGAAAATTTAACCTGTGCCTTACTGAAATGGCTCATGGAGAATCATTGTAGTGCTTCTCTGTGTTAGTGACTCACTCTAGCCGAGTATCATTTGCACTCAAAATTGCTGTGAAAATAAGGCAAAGGAATCAAAGCAAGCTTCGTGTTCCGATTCTGGAAGCAGGTCTTGATGGAAAATATCTTTCCTGGTTCATTTTCACTAGTTAGAGTAGTAATAAATAAAGAGCTAAAATACTAGGAAACTTTACATGATTTTTTGAAAAAAATTACAAAATGCAGCTACCAAGGTGAAGCTGTTTTTAAGAAGCCATAAAGTTACTGTATTTTAAGTTGCAGAAAGAGTTTTCACTAAAGGAATTAGTTGTATCTTACTTAAAAGTATGGAAAGAAAAAAGGTTAAATTTTAATAGGTAAGGAACACATTTAAGTGCAGTATATACTGCCAAATGGATCTTGTTTATAGCATCAAATAAATAAGTATTGAGATCTTAGAGGGGATTTCTATATTGCATAGAACACTTGGGGTTTTTTTCTTTTATTTTGTCAAATAAAAAATAAACGTGCCTGAAATAAGCTGCGAAATTATTAAAATGTTCAAGAAAAGGACACACATAACACACTAATCTTGCTTTCTAATCACACTTTCTTTCTTCATTTGAGACCAAATAGAATGAGAGCAGGAACATTACAGGAATATTAGGTGGGTTACAGTATTTTACTGGGAATTGATTTTAGACCTCTGTGGGATCTGTATCACCTTTTCAGCACTTTATCCTGCTGTTCAACTCCTGTGCTTAATACTGCAGCTGAAGTAGTATTAAACTGGACTGGAATTTGAACAATATATTTTAAAGTGAAAACTGAACTCAAATGAAGTACAGCAATGACAGGAAAATATTTCCTAAGGCCACACCCAGCTGAGGGGATGCTAGTATGCACACACTGGTCAGAAATGGGGATTCTCAGGGGCCTGAGATGGTTTACAGTGGGTGGAGTTTTCAAGGCTGTTAAACTCTGAATTTCTGTTAAGCATCTGTAAATGCTGGCGAGATTAGCTGAATTTGGGTGAATTTTCACAGAGATGATAAAAGGCATTTCCTTGTCACCAAGACAGTCTTTAAGATTTCAAAGCTGGTTGTCAATCACCTTCACCAAGCAGGGCTACTAGTGTATCTTAAAGGGGGAAGGAAGGGAAGAAGAAGGAAGATTCTGCAAATTCATTTAACTTACTATCTTTTTGGAAGTGGTATTTTTCTAAAAATTTTGATAACTTGGAAAAAGTGAACAGTGAACAGAGATGCAAAGGAATGCCTTTTTTTATATAAATACCTCATTTATTAAGTTAGACAACATAGTGATCTGAAAAGTAGGGTAGAGGAAGGTTGAGTGCTTATAAATCCTGTAAAAATAAAACCAGCATCTAAATGGAACAGAAAGTAACTTTTTCTACCTAAGAAGTTGAATGAGCATACTTAGTATAAATGCTTTACCTAAGGAAATGTAATTATGGAAGGGAAGGCAAACAATTTTACAATTTCAGTTGTTAAAGATCACTGCTTCCAAAAATCTTTATAACAGGATATAGGCTCAGAAAATAAGAGTTTTTGAAGACTCCTTTTAAAAGTAAAAAAAATAAACAAAGTCCAAGAAAACTTGAATTATTGATACTTGCATCAACAAGAGATTAAAATCCTGAACCAATAGGTTTAAGGAATATTTAGATGTATTTTGGTCAGCTGGAAAGTATAAATACAGTATCAGGTAGCAGAACTCCTTTCTATTCAAATTAATAGAAATACTGTATAAGAAATCAGAGAATGATACTTAAATTGAAAGAAAATGAATTCGAGAGATGCTAATGTATAATTTTCATTGAAAGACGACCAAAATATTTGGGGAAGGAAACAAAGGAATGTCTTTGACAGTTAGCTCAATATAATGCTTTAATAATGTATTTGTAGTTTAAATGTTATAATTTGGGCTAATTTTGGAAAGAGATAGGTTGGAAATTTTCACCACTGAAGTACTTTTCTGTATTGCTCTGTAAAACAGACCGTAAATTCTTACAAATCATAAGTGCTCTAATCACTGCAGAAAAGAGCAAATTTCATTTGTTGGCAAACAGAACCAAGCTGTAGTTCTTCAGGCTCATGATGTAAATAGACAAATAATTTTTTAAAAATTACTATGGGAGTATCAGTAACTTCATTTGGTCTTAGGCATTTCCTGAGGAAGAAAATTGAAGCTTTAAGGACTGTATATAAAGATAAATCAGTAATTTGGAGTAGTTTTATTAAAAAAAAAACAAAAGATAACCTTTTTATTACATGAATAATCAGTAGAATTAGCCTTGGAAGATGAGGAAAATGCAGTGCTAAGAAATTCACGTGACATCAGATGTAAATGGAAGCAATGCTGTTTTGATTTCCACAAGTCTGGGATTAAGCTCATAGTGTATGGAATTTTCAAAATATTAAGAGAAAAGGTTAATATTTTTTTTGTTGAAAAAAGCCACTCCAAACAGATATGATTACTTTTCTTTTTTTACTGGTGAATTGCTTATTTGCAGTTCAACTGTGAATAAATGTCTAAAATGTGACAAATGCAAAAAGAAAGCTGACAGTTTTGTTGTTGGTTTTTTTTTTTTTTTTTTTTCCTTATTGTCCATAATGACCCTATACCACCCCTATATTCCCTTTTTTTCATTAGGCAAGACTTGTGCCATAATTCTTTGGGTAAAGAGATAGAATAGTGGAATTTATTTTATTATGAAATAATATGGTTTTTTTCTTCACAAAGATGCATATAAGCTTTTTATTTTAAAGGAAGGAGAGCCCCGAGGTTTCATTCAATATTTAATGTTTATATTTTATATTCCTCATAATGTGGGGTAATTCAGTCAACATAATATTTTTGGATGGTAGAAAAGTTCAAACATGAAAATTCCATTTGGACTGTCTGTGCTACATATCAGAAATCTCTAAGGGTACTTAATCATTCAGAATAAGAACAGTTTCTTTAATTTTTAAACACATATTTCATTTTATGTTTTATTTAAATTGTCTTAACATTTACATAGAACCCCTTGAAGGCTCGAAAACTTTAAATTTACGTTAAATTTTTAAAATAAATAATTATGAAGCATAGTGTATGTGGAGATATATTAGAGGAAGAAAAGGTACTGTTTGAGTATGAAGATATTCTGATAATTGCAAAATATGACTTGCAAAAATTATTAATTTATATAGTGATTATTTGTTTTAAAGGAACTGGAAACCAGATTACTGAAGAAGTTTTGTGATAATGCTGCCTCCCATAGTAGTATGAATATTTAAAGAAGTAATATATATGAGAAGCTCTAAGTTGCAAACGTGTAGTTAATTACCGCTTATGAGACAGGGGAATTAAAACCACAAGGATAGTTTCTTTTCCCGTGTGTTGAGTTGGATGTTCTTGGAATTACTCAGGAAATACGGGCTAAGGAAAGCTAGATTTGTGCTGCTGCTAACAACCTTTGGGAAAATTAATTAAGATAGCAAAATCTAGACATTGTAAACATGGAAAGGAACATCACCAGCTTCATGGTGAAATGTTGTACAGCCTAGCATGCTTCACAAGGGATCAGGACAGAGAGAAGAAATGAGGAGTACTGGAAGTAGAAAGGTAAAATAGGAATTGAAAACCTGAAGAAAAAACATTTCTTACAGTAGGCTCATGTATCTTTAAACAGTGATTCCACTCAGAAAAATGAAAATTTTGTGTATTTTCTCATAGTTGTCAATTGTATGTTCCAGGAATAATGCTCATTTTGGCCTAGGTTCCTCTGTCAGATTTTACTGACAGTCCCTTGAGTTTGATGTCAAGATAGGTATTATCTCCCCTTAGCTTTCAATCAGACCCCTGTACCTGGAATTTTTGAAATAAGATTAACCTTCATTGTTTAACAAACAGTACTAGAAAGAAGGTATTTATTTACTTCTGACTCCAATGTGCTAATGGTAGTTTACATGCTGTAATTTCCGAGTGTACCAGCAAAATGTTCATGTGTTTGTGTTTGTCAGGTATTTCTCTTACAGTTTTGGTTTCTTCAGCTGTTGAGCAAGGACTTTACTATTCCCACTATAGGTGTCTTTTCCCAGTCCACTAAAGAAGGAAGAAAATTTTAATTAAAGCAGTTAATCCTTAAAAGATTGATTATTCAAATCTGCCTATTGACAGCAATACACTGTGTTCTCCATTTAGAGTTTACTAAATATTTGTTTCTAAACAACTTAGTTTCACTCATGTTAGAGAATGCAGTTATTTCACGTACTTTGGGTGGAAAACTTGATGCGGGATCTTTCTTTCTATTTGTCTTTCCTCTGTTCTGGCATTTTCTGGCTGGTAGGAGCCTCAGGCTAAACCCGATTTGGCTTCTCTGTGATTACTTTTTTATTCCAGGTTTGCGATATATGTTGGCTTGTTTTTTACCCTGTCTAGTCCAAACTGCTATGGTAATTTAAAATTATTAATTTCATTGGGGGAATTGGCAAAATTGAATTTATGTGTGGTTTGAAAGCAGAAAGTTTCTTGGGAAGCTTGCATAGAAATGATGCAACAATTCTAGATTTTCACTAGCCATTTGCTTCTTAGGGGTAACTCTAGCAGATCTTATTAGCCACATTCAGTGGTCTTTGGAAGGTATTCTTTGGGATTGTCACAGTATGGAAGTATGCGCAAGTGTAACTGTGTCTAAGTTTACACCTTAAATGAAAGGTACAAGGTATGTTATAGACAGTGGTTCTACATGTAAATATGCAAGCATGCTTTCCTTTTAGCTCCAAATGGTTTTCTCCAATACAATGAGTGATAGGCCAGCATGCATTAGCAGTGTTTTTTTTTGTTTTAAACTTTGATACATATGCAAAATTTACTTGATGGGTTGATTAATGAAGTTACTTGCTACTTCTGTGTAATTTTTAAGGAAAATACCCACTATCAGATATTTAGTGTTGCTGTATTCACTTCTGACTGTGGTATCATTTGTCTTTGATATCATCAGTCATTAGAATGTCTTCATGTAAATAAAATTTTCAGTATTTTCAGAGAGCTGTAACATGAAATCATCATTTTATTGCACCATTTACTGTCAGGACAGTGAAATTAATTTAAAATGAGACTTTAAGAATTAATCTGAAAACTTTGATAACTTTTTATGTAGAGAAACCTTTTGTTTGAAACTAGTTTATACCTGTTTAGGCAGAGGTGTCCTTGGTGTCCTTAGGTTTTTAAACCCAGATATTTGTCTTAAGAATTTACATGCTATTTCTATTTGGTCAGCTAAGCTTTCAAAAATAAATAGTTAAAACCTGCCCCAGTGTTTTAGCTTTTTCTTAGTTTTTTGAGTCACAGCTGGTTAATAAGAATTTTCTTTTCTTCACTTCTTCCCCACCTACATTAAAAGTTCCTTTTCTGTCACACAGCCTGTGCAGTTTTCCCATAGGGACGTATAATGGAGTACATCAAAGTGAAAAAAATGAGTCACATAGTCATTTATTTACTCATGTAAGGCAATAATGGTGTTGATAGTTACCCGGACACACTTTTATTTCGTTAAGTTGTGGAAAAGCTGGGAGATAAAAAGTCTTCGCAGTCTTGACTACAAGTAAAAAGAAAGAAATTAAGTCATAGCTACATGGTAGTTACTGTCTCATTTAATGCCATTCGTTGCCTTTTAGTAACAAAGCACAGAAATGTTGTTGCTCTAAATTTGCTGAAATATTTAATTACATAAGCTATGAAAAGGAAATTCTGTTTTCATGGTATAGTCAAAGGGTATTATTATTATGATTAAAATATGTTTAGATTCTAAAATGATATCTATGTAGTTTCATGGGCACAAGTTATCTAATATTAAAAAAAAAAAAGAAAAAAAAAAAGAAAAAGTGCTTTCCCATATCTATGTTTTGCAAATAAAGCTTTCTCACTATTGCTGCATGACAATTTTAAGATTCTGACTGTTCCACTTGACTCTCTTTCATAGGTAAGGTTTTATGTGTATCTGCTAGACTGATGACTACATTTTGAGTATAAGATTCCCTGCCTGCTTTGTTTTCCTTTCCAGCCCTGTGGGACTGGAGTTTCAAGAGTTAGTGGCACTGGGTTAAATAACAGCAGAAGACCTTTTGCAGGAGTGCTGTAACAATCATTTGGAATTGCTCTGAATGGTAGGCTGGCTCTGATGGGTTTATCAGAGAAGAGAGGATTCCTGATAGTGGTATCACCTGGTAGGAGTGTTGTAATTACTCATTTGCCTTGGCTAAAGCTGAGATGAGTTCCATTAGGAGCCCAGTGAAATAGAAAAGAGCCCTGTATTCCCTGATTATCTTTGAGGCCTAGGTTTATCTGGGCAGTAGGTGGGCACCATAATGAGCTGTCCTGTCCCTGTCCTTCACGTACCCAGCTTTGGGGCTCTGCAGTGCACATTGGCTCCCTCCTAGCCAACATGTCTGGGTTTGCTTCCCATGGAGAGTGTGCACCAAAACCATAGTGGTTGGGGCTTACATCAAGTCTCAGATGCTGTGAAACATTCTAGCATGCCATTCAGATACAGCCCAGACTTCCAAAGGAAAGGAGAACAAAAGGGAACCTCACGCTAAGACTATTTCCCAAGAGAGCCATATTACTGTGTTTTTATCCTTGTTCCATAAAGGGTAACTCTCATGTGTACTCTGTCTGTTTATGTCGTATGTTGAGCAACTGGTAATTACCTTGGAAATAGTTAAAAGGTTGATGTACTTGGTGAGAATTTAGGACATAGGCAGGGCAATCCTGTATACAAAAAATTTGATGATGAAACTAAAATGTACCACCTTTGTCATGTGTGAAAGAAGGTCAGTTTCTTTCATAGATGAATCTGAAATCAAAGCTTATATTATTCTAATGTTAGTACTTTTATTAACTTCTTTGTTTGGTAGATTTTTCTATGAGTGAAAGTGGTATGTCTGACACCAGAAACACTGTTGCTTTGAAATTTTTGCAAATAAGTTAATTCTATGTGTGAAGGACATAAAAACATAAAAATCTTCATTAAACCTCCACAGATGATGTAAACAAAATGTGATACAGGTTTTTACCTATCCTTGGTATTCCTTTCATTTAAGCTACTGCACACCTTGCTGTCTTTTCCCAATTCTTGTCAACTGTGTAATGCTGTGTAGTAAAACATGAGATCAAAAATTGAAATGCAATTATCTGGAATTAACTTTCTATATCCATAGCCATGCATCGTGTTTATTGTCTGAGGAGGTGTATAACCACATTTCTATCTATCTATCTAGTGTGAGAAGCATAGATGGTCAGCATCAAGTATTCATCCAAAACACAAGATAGTTCACGATCCTTTTTGCACTGTCTTTAGTGACTGGATTTAGTGTCTAACTTGTAGACACCAGAAATGTACCCTTTAGCTGTCCTTAAAAAGTAATAAAGAATCTGAGACACTGCTTCACTTGTTAAATTCACCGGTGAGCAGGGTTCACTTGTGTGAAAAGGCTTGTATCTGCCTTTATTAGTACCTTTTTTGCCTTCAGAGTTTAATTTAATATCTCTGTGGGTGAGCAACTGCATGAGAGGCAATCAGAAGTTTGATATCATGGCTTCAGGGAGTGCATTTTGTTTCTTTAATTAGTCCACGTTGCACCTGCATAGCATCTGATTTATGATATCCAAAGGTTTTTGCAAGGTAAGCATCCCTGAAATTCAAGCCTAGAATTTTTGTCATGTCATATTTGTCCTATATTTATTTATAGGTGGTTTACACATTCCATTGTGACTATATCCTTAATACTTTGCTTCTATCTAAATCTCTTTCACCTGAGAGATCATTCATTTCCATTTTTAACAAATATTTTCCATTTGTATTTGTTATCTAATTTGAAATGTAAAGTAAAAAAATATATTTATAGATTTTAAAATAATCTGTTGAGATATTTAGACTTACCGTTTTCCACAGAACTGTTTCAACAGTAAATAATCAGAAAGTAAGTAAAAAATTTTCACTTATTCTCAGCGAACTGCATTCAGAGGATGAGGAGAACACCTCCGCTAGATGAACTGCAGCCACCTCCATACCAGGATGATAGTGGATCTCCTCATCTTTCATGTACGCCTTCTGAAGTTGGAGACAGTAAATGTGAATTTTCCCAGTGTAGCAACAGTCCAAGATGTTCATATAAGTGCCCAAGTGAAGGAAGCACGGGACATGAAATAGAAAGCTTTCATAACAAAGGATATGAAGAGGATGTACCAAGTGATAGCACAGCTGTGCTTAGTCCAGAGGTAAATGAAAACAGTTGAGTGTTCTGAAACATCATGCAGTGCAACCTTTTTAAAGTTTTTTTTATCTAAAGATCAGTGCATTGTTGCATGAACACTAATATTACAGCTCATTCATTTAAAAAAAAAATAGTCAGAAAATATAATTTTTCCAACAACCCAAATGAAGAAAAATATTCTGATAATGCTTTTCAAACTGAATAACCCATGTTGTAAAACATCTTTTATGATAAAAAATTACAATTATTTTTTTAAAGTATTGATGGTAATATAGAGATTTGTTCCACTTAATTTTCCTTTTTTTCTGCTATAAACTGTGATGATATTTGTTTTTACTATGAGGAAATCATCTTTTCTGACACGTTTCCTGTAAATAACCAGTTACTGCACTGACATCTATGGGTAAGTCTACGTTAGTGATGTCATGTGCAGAAGAGGCTTTTTTTTGGTACAAATTTGTCTTTTGTTTCTACCTGGAGTTTTGAGGTGCATATTAGGGTTCAGTCCTGATGTGCCAACAACAGCTGTTTCTGTTTTAGTAGACCTCTTGGTAACTTGATGTTGTATACCTGGGGTGTTGGTGCATCATCTGGAAGGCCCAGGTGTAAGGTCCTCCAGTAGCTAGCTGGCTACATGTACCTGATGATGAACTAGGACCACAGTCTGTATGAAGTTCATTGCTGCTAAAGACATAGTGTGTACATATGGTCCTCAAACTGTAACAGATTGCAGCCAATCTAATCCTAGTTCTTCCCATTTTGTGTCACACCAGTCATTAATGTAAGCATACTCAATAAGAACGGAGAATACTGCCAACTTTTTTTATAGCCACTCAACAACTTGAAGAATGAAGCTTTCAGAGGAATGAATTCCCATATCTATGTAGCAACCACTTTAAAATAAGAACATAACATTTTTTAATCCAGAAGGCTTTATTATGGCATCTATTCGTTTACATGAACAAGCGTATCTTTGATAATATGAAAATACAGGGGAAATACATTTGGTTTACATACTTGGAATAATTTATTATATGAACAGTAGGTTGACCTGTACTTATAAATATTTTATGTTTCAGTATCACTGTCAAGCTAGCTGTTGCAACAATATAGAGGATCAATATTTTGTTCAAAGTTTGAAGTGACAGTAAACAAAATTAAGTTTAAAATACAGCTTTAGGACTGATGCTGTTTACAGAAGGTTCAGAAGGTGTGTTCAAAACAGATGCTTTTTACACAGTTCCAGTAAACTTACAGCAACAAAGCCATGATTAATTTTTGGTACATTCGTAGAACACTTGTGGACTGCAACAAGAGCTGAATGTGTATGTATGTGTTACAACACCTGTATTTTTTGCTGGCATCTCACCATGCTTTCAAATACTGTCTGGCTCTTAAAGCACTGTGATATGTTAACTTAAAAAAGTGTGTATACTCGCACTGAAACACAAGGTAGTTCTGTCTCATAACAAATATATATACATTTTAATGTGGGGCACAAAAGACTAGATCATAAATACAGCCTAATTGAATCTGAGCTCTGATTGGCTCCTGGCTTTTGGTTGTACTGGCTGGGTAAAGTCTTCTGATTTCTTCTTGGCTGCTAGTTGGCCATCTCCTTGGGGTTTCAGTACTTATTACCTTGTTTATGAAATGAATAAAAAGATCATAGCCCCTTCATATTGCTTAGAGAAAGCCATATATTTCCATGCTAGATTTAATAATAGAATACAATAAATAAATAGCTTTTTTTCTTCTTCTTCAGGATATGTCAGCTCGAGGATCATCTTCACAGCTTCCTAAACCTTTTGATCCTGAGCCAGTAGCTAAATATGGCACACTGGATGTGACTTTTGACTATGACTCACAGGAACAGAAGCTTTTGGTGACAGTGACAGCTGTCACAGACATTCCCACATACAGCAGGACAGGTGGAAGCTCGTGGCAAGTACACCTAGTTCTTCTCCCTATAAAGAAGCAGAAAGCAAAAACCAGCATCCAGCGGGGACCGTGCCCTGTCTTCACAGAGACATTCAAATTTAATCATGTTGAGTCTGAGATGATTGGGAATTACGCAGTTCGCTTTAGACTGTACAGTGTACGTCGCATGAAAAAAGAGAGGATTGTGGGAGAAAAGATTTTTTACTTAACAAAGTTGAATCTTCAAGGGAAGATGTCAGTGCCAGTGATACTGGAACCTTCTTACAGTCTGTCTGTGAGTATTAAATGAGGCAGAATAAGAATGCCGTGATATACAGTGTCCTGAATTTTGTAAGAACAGTGTGTATATTTATAGAGTCATCACATCCACTCAGTTTTTTCAAGTCATAGCACTGTATTAGCACAACAATAATTTCCTTAGAGCCTCTGTAAGTGCATTCACTTTCCACCTGCAAAAGCTGCCCATATTTTTCCTTTTCATTAGTTGGAAATTTCCAGTCTATAAATAGGGATATAGTGGTGAATGTATGCATATATATGTACATGCAAATACATATATATGTATTTAATAGTATAATCTATACTCCACTACCCACAGTATTTCACTTCAAAAAAAAAAAAAAAAAAAGGTGGAAAAAAGCTCTACTAACAAGTGCCTTCCATCTGTTACAATTAAATCTTGATTGCAAAAGATATTTTCCTTTCAAGAAAGAAGGGTAAGAGAGAGGAATTTTGAGAGCACAAAGTCATTTTTAATCACCTGAGATTAGAACCTAGTAAATAATTGATTTCTGGTTCCGTCTGAAGTGAAAAATAGTGTGAAAAGTAGTTCAAACTGAAAAAAATTTCTGTTTGCTGGAAAGAAGCTACCTATCTGATGAACAAAATTTTTTGCCCCCAAAATAATTTAATGCTTTTAATAAAGCAAAGCAACTTTAATTAAGTATAAAATTAGGTATCACTGTTAAAAAACACAGGAAATCAGTGTACGGGCAGTCATCAGCATCTCCTTTTTCTTTTTTATAAATATATAAGTATGCTTTTGCCCAGAAAGAGAATGCTTGTGCTGTTGTGGTCAAGGCTTCCCAGGCTAGGAGTGCTTGAATGTTCATTGCTTAAGAGCTGCATATATGCTAAATAACGGACTTTTGGGGGAAAGAGAAGGTGATTTACAAAGGGCATCCTTATTTGGACATTGTATGCATGTTGTAGGGTTTTTTTTAAACTATCAATAAAAGAAATAGAGGAGGAGAAGGCAAAGAAAGGAAAGGATTTTATCAGGTGAAACAGTGCAGTTAATTTGTTCTGCATTTTCAAAAAAAAGTTCGGATCAATTGAAATGGCATTTCTGTTTGTTGTGGTTTGGGCCTGATAGGCAACCAACCACTGCAGCTAATCACCCTCCCTTCCTCCTCCCCACCTGGGAATGGGGGAGGGGATTAGAGGGGAGAAGGGAGACTCGCAGGCTGAGATAAGAACAGTTTAATAATGGCAATAAAACGAGAACAATAACGATGATGGGGGGAAAACAAAAAGAATATATAAACAGGCAATGTACAGCGTAATTGCTCACCACCCACTAACCAATCCCCAGCCCATTCCCAGCCAGCGACCCCGAGATACCAAGATCCCACAATCGCAATCCCGGAAGCGAGAGAGAGAGAGAGGGAGCCCCTTCCCAACCACCCCTCCTCTATACAGTGAGCATGACGTTCCATGATATGGAATATTTCACTGGCCAGTTAGGGTCAGGTGCTCTGGCCGTGCTCCTTCCCTGTGCCCTTGCACACGGGCAGGACATGGGGAGTCGGAGAGTCCTTGAAGTCCCGGTAGCAGCTGAAAACATCAGTGTGCTATCAGCATTCTTCTCATGCCAAACCCAAAGCTAAATCCAAAACACAGCACTCATCTAGTCCCTGAAAAGGAATATTAACTCTATTTCAGCCCAAACTAAGACACTGTTGAACATGAGTATTACAAGAGGCACTCAAAATGCCACTGTATTTAATGACTAAAAATATATTAATTAGAATTAGTAAAATCTGAGGCTAAAACTTGGGTCTGCTGGAGGATCAATTGGCAATAGAACAGTTTTTTAATGATTTCTTAAGAAGTACAAATCAGTCTATTCCAAGGATGAAGTGGCTTACCTACCTAGTGTGAACTTCCCTAATGCAGAGTTTGCTAGTTTCACAGCTGGGAAAAAAAGCACCCCATGAAACAAAACATTGAATATTCTAAATGTACTTGCTAAATTTGTGTGTGTTTTCAGTAGGTTCTTGTATAAAACTTACCAGTGTCTGTGAAAGAGGCCAATGAATGGGCCAGGCTGTTGACTGATTGGTATATCCCCTATGTGCGTTGTTTATTCTTCTGTATTATTTTTCTTGAGCTTTTGTGGCAAGGAGAGTAAAAACAAAAGCAGAAGGCATGAAAAATCAGAAGATTGCTATTTATTTTCTGTGGTGGTAAGTGATGCCATGTCTGCATTTCTCTCCTCATTTTTGGGGGGAAGGAACAAGAATAAGGAATATTGGTAGCAAGTGAAGGGTTCTTCAGAGTTTGTTGCTGTGATGGGGTTTAGGCAGATGTATCATAGTCCTGCCTGTTGCTGGAAAGGAACCTTCATAGTCTTGATAGCTTGAATGAGGAACTATGGTTTTTTGGAGTTGTGCAAATCCGGTTTTAAATGTTTAGAAATTCATTCACATCTGAGTTTGTAGGTAATTTTCAATTATTATTTATAGCCTATAATAATATTTTTTCAGCAAGCAGATTTATTACAGGATTTAGTATGTAGTTATTTTGCAAGACTGTTAAAATTTATTGTGTTTTTAGGATGTATGACTGGAATTGGGGTGCATCCTGGGTCACTTGAGCTCAAGCCCTTGTTATTGCAAACAGCCATGTTATCCTGAACATGAATTTGTGAATATTCATCTGAAAACATCAGATGGTTCCATTTTCAACCTGAATTTCTTCATGGCCAATTTATTACCATTTTTTCTTATGCTAGCGTCATCCTTGAGCTTAATTAGTTCTTACCCTTCTCAGGTGTTTGCCTCTGGGTCTATTTATACGCATTGGTTTTACTCCTCTACTGTCCTTCTACTAGAATAAAACAGCAACAATCTTTAGGTCCAACTAATCATAAGTGCCAGGCAGGAGTTACTTAACAAGAGAAGGTAAGTGTTGTTTCAATTTGGAGAGATCCAGTTGTTCAGGGATATTTGTAATTATAAAATCCATTATGAGGTACATTGTAAATTCTGAATTAAATTTGCCACCTTCAATTGCAGAGTGTTTTGTTGCTGAGAAGTGTTTATATTTGACAGCTTTTTTACAAAGATATTTCTTGGACCTGTGACAGTTGTCCTGTTTTTTTCCACTGCTTCTCATTATATGGATTTTATATATTAAATATACCTTCTGTCACTGAAACTTCCTAATCCATTGAAATTTCCTAATCTGTTGAAACATCTATGCTAATCTCTGCAGAAATATATTTTATTTGCTTCTGACTGTGCCTGATATTATATGAATGTATTTTATTAACTAATAATCTGTCTTCTGATTGTGTAAGAATACTTTGTATCCTGTGGAGTTTAGTATTTTTTCAGTTATACCTTAAAGCTGTTCACAAGGGTAGACCAGCAAGTTGGGTGCCTTTCAAACATAGTGGCATACTCACATGAGTGGGGCCAGTAACTCTCTGGTTATTGTTAAAATGTGGACAAGTGCATGTCGTGGTGAGTACATGATACTAGTATATTCCTTAAATAGGTTTCAAAGTTACACATGGCTTCAAATTTACAAATCTATTCACAAACTATGTTTCTCACCCAAGGTTTCACCCTGTTCCTCACCTTCCTACACTGTGTGTAATGTCTTGCATTAGCAGATACTATCCCCAGTCCTGTTGCCATATGTATTTAACAGTCCTGCGTTGCTGAAGTTCTCCCACATAACAGGGAATTCCTTCTTAGCTACCTTATTTATCACACAATTTCTTCTAAGTTTAGCATACATTTGAGTGAGGAGGAAGCAACAGAACCAATATGGGCTAGCCAAAGTGCAGATGCCGCAGTTATTTGAGATTGTGTCCATTTCAGATTTAATAGAAACTGGCTGCTGCATCAGAAATTAATAGCAGGTTTGTACATTGTGGTTTTGTCTGAGTATAGTTTGCTTAAGACCACCTTTGCTGATGCTTTTAGAGAAATTTTCCTTTTTTTGTACAGTGGTAGACAAATTTTTGTTCACATGTCTTGGAGTTTAGAATCTATTGTGATGTTGTTTATTTTTCTTCAGGAAATCCCTGTGGACCTGTTTTTAGTTTCTCTTCCTTCTTATCCAAAGAAATTTTCCTAACAGTGAACAGCCTCCAGTATAATATGATTATAAAAACTTATAAGCAGTTTATTGAGTGAAATCTGTTTTAAAAAGATCAAAAAACAAAGTGTAATCCTCTTCACCAGCCCATAGGTTGGGTTTTGGTGTAGAATAGCGACAAACAATCATGGGTTTTATTTTTTGATTGATTTTGGAAGTACAATTTGGATAACCAAAACTACCTCTTCCTGCTAAGCAAATCTAGTAATTGTTCATTATGAATTGTCAGTAACAAGACGTTTACTGTGAAGAATTAAATTTAATTTTATTTCTTTCTATAACATTCTCCATTTCTAACATATTGAGCTCCTAGATGTGATCCCCATAACAAAGAATGGATGGTGTAGGCAGTCATACGTGCCTAAAGGATTATTTTGCATATCTTTACTATAAATATCCAGAGTGTCTGAGAATTATTTCAATTACAATATTTTTTGAGTGGAGGCATTTATGCATGCAGTGTATAAAAACACTCGCTCTTGCACATATACATGTGCTCTCTCCACTTTGAGGACAACAGTTAATCATCTAGTATACACTGGTTTATGCATTGTGCTTAAGGCATTTGTTCTGTATTGCCCTTTATGTGTGGCATATCTTCAGAATTCTTTGTAATGGATGTTTATCAGTTTATAAACTTCTCAGAAAAAAAAGCTTTTCTTGGGAATTCTTTTCCATTATAGAGTTGAGCTGTCAGGTTTGTGGAAATTCTTATACTTAGACATATTGGTGACTTTGCTACTGTGTTCTTGTGGCATTGTCTATTCAGGATTGTCTTTGGAAGGCTAAATATTAAAACTCGTATGTATAAACAGATCTTTACTAAATACCATTATAATACTTTAGAATGGCTAATGAAAAAATGACTAAGACTTGTCTAGGTAAGAAAAGAAAAAAGACTCAAAATATTTTGTTCATAGTATTTTATTTAACTAGAATTCCACGTAAGTGGATCGGTATCTATGTGATGGTGCATAAATGCTTTCAGTTAGCTTGTAAAAATTATGTCCATCAAAGTAAGGGGCAATTATCTTTAAACATTGAGCACATTTTTATCTCAGGAATAGCTTGCTGAGTTCATTTGAGATAGCTGTATAAAACATGGAAGATCGGAATTAATCCTTTGACACAATAAGAAGGATGACTCCGCTGAAGAAAATTATTAGGTGATTGGAAAATGGTGATCATGTTACTGAGGCTGCAGGAGAACTTGACAGTTCTTGGCAAATGAAGCAGTCCCAGCTTATCATGGCATTATTGGCAAGAAGCAGTCACTGTCTTCTCAGTGTCATGGCTGCCTCAACTTGTGTGCCTTTGTGTGGTGGTCACCAGGCACTGCTCCTGGCAGCTGAGAAGATAAGTGCTAACCAGGGGCTCTCTGCTCAGGTCTTCATCAGGATACGGGGTGGGGGGAAACCCAGAGAGAGCTGTGGCTGCTGTGCTCTAAAGCAAGTGGTGTGTCTGCACTGTTCTGACAGATGCAACTTTCAAGAACTCACATAGAATCTGACCAGATGATAAGTTAAAAGCTAACTGGCTTTCTAACTCAGTACTATTTGCTTCTGATATTTTCTTATGTAAATATGTTTAATCATTCAGTGCAAATTTTAGTGAATAATTAGTCTGTTCATCAAAGAAGCGCTGGACTAGGCATTGAAACTGTGAGACTGTTTCAGTCCCATATAGAATAACATTGATACTTTGTAGAATACTTTTAGATAGTTTTCAAAAAAAATTTTATTTTTTTTTTTTACCATCACAACTTGTGTCAGGTGACTGCAGCTGTTCTGTCATCTCAGGAGCGAAGTGATTGACCAGTTTCAACATATGCCACTTGTTTCTGATAATTGATTACTATTGTAGAGGGTGGTATAGTTATTTCTGTTCACAGATTGAACAAACCTTTTAAGTGAGCTATCCAGAAATGCTAGAATGTTTCCTCAACCTACACAGAAATTCATGTGCAGTTGTTTGAATGAATCCAGAGTAAGAGGCAATAGTCCTTGCAGATTGCTTTAAACTCCATAACTAAACTCAGTACTTCAGCCCTTTTATGGGATATTTGCTATCTCCATTGTGATCAAGAGAAGGATCTTTGTCAGTAGGATGCTCTGCCTTATACTATCATAGACATGGTCCACATTGCTGCTATTTGTCCATTGAAAATCAAGTCCAAGATCTGTTCAGGAAGCTTTCTGCAAAGCAGCAATTCAGGGTTTGTCATTCTGCCATGTCTGTGCTAACTAGGATTGTGATTCCTGTTACATCAATAATGTAAAGAGTATAAAGCTTTTCCAAATTAAAACCCCTAATTCTCTGGAAACAAGCTCCTGACTTCTTAGGAGGTTCTGAGAGCCCTTAGATGAATCTTGTACATCCACTACATTTCCAGTTACTTTGCGTTTCTAGCCTTTATTGCTGGACAATTTTGTAAGATACAAGAAGAAGAATTTGATTCCAGCTACTGCTGACAGACATGTATAACAGAGCTTAAAAAAATGCTATTAAAGTGGTACTTATATATCGTTTATGGGATATGCTGACCAATGTGGACAGTCAAAGCATTCTGAATGTACATGCCACTGCCATGACAGAGTTAACAAAGTCCACCTGGCCTTCAAGTTTTTACAGGTTTTAAAAACATGCCAGCATAACACCAGGGCTTTCTTCAACACATTAACAAAACCAGAACTTGGATTTAACATTAATTTTCAACTACCTTGCTGATACCCAGATGGGAGGCAAGTTCCTACTTTGATAACTAGATCTATTGCTATGACCCTGAATGTAGGATACTGGGAGAATTCTTTGAAGTGAGCAATGTGAAGAATTTAATCTATTTGTCAAAATCATCAGTTGGTCATGTAGCCAGAATAAGTACTGTTTGTTGTTTGTCTTAGTATTTGTGCACTGAATAAAATAACAATTAAAATCTGGTATCTTGCCTTTAATCAGTGAGTTGGTTGAAAAAAGTTATTTACTCAGTTTGATCTCAACAATCTTTGAGGCTTGTGTCAGCAAATAATGGAAAGTGTTTCAGATGTGGTATTTTGAGTGTATGATGATGCTTTTCAGTCTCTAAAATGCCCCCAGTCAAATGACAGGCTGTGAATGACTGTTCTAGATTAAATCAACATAATCCTCGAGCAATACCCTTACTTCAACAGAAAGCCGCTCCATCAGTGACAAACATATTGTTTAGAATTGTATGTCTAGTTTAGATCATCATTAAAAAAGTAAAATGGAAAAAGTTCATCAATACATAAAGCTAGAAAAATGAGAATTTCATCAGGTATCTCTGAGACTCTCAGACTGTCATTCTCTGTGGCATAAGTATGATCTCCCAATGTGGACTGCAATTTCAAAGAGCAGTATGGAAAATAATCATACTGTTAAAACATACTCCAGATTTCCCAGAAGTGGCTTTCAAGGTTGTCACTAGCATGAAATTTCCACTTTTGAAGACTACAAGCTGCTGTTTAAATCTTCTTCAAGCAACTCTTTCAATGGAGATACATTCTTTAACTTATGGATCCAAGTGAAATTTCTGTTTCCCTTAGAGATACTGAGTTTCCCAACTATTTTATTTTCTTATAGTTTGAATTCTTTCTTGTTTGCATGTATATGTACACACAAACATCATCTCACTTTTGTTCCTGTCTTTCAAGGAAACAAGAAAAAGGAAAAACACAGAAACAGCTCAGTTTGCAGGTTTGAGCACCCTTGAGCAAAAGCATGTGCAGTGTTTTCCTCCAGTTTATTTCCACTGGGGGGAAACCCTAGTCAGAGATGTTGCACAAACAGAAAAAGTTACCAAGTCTGCAAATTTATAGCTTACATGTTTGTGGAACTTTTAATGTTATTTTTTTTGTTTACTTACTAGGTGATTCTTCTTCTCCTGGGTTTTGCAATATAATGTATGTGTTCTTCAGCATTCTTCATTTTAGACTTCTCCAGGTAGTCACTTATTTTGTATATTCAAGCAGCCTGTATTTGGTATCTGTTCATAGGGTGCCTTTAGCAAGGGATCCTTTTAGTCTTAGTGTGTTAGCCTCTTGTCAGGCTTGACCCTCACATTGTCTGACCTTGAACTGCATCTTAAACAGCTCCTGTCTTTCTGTTGGGCTTAATCAGCTGTCAGCTGGCCCCAGCAGAATCCAGTTTATTTTTCTCTTCTTGCCCTTCATTGTGGTGTTTATGGTAGTTCTGAGAACTGGAGCAGATCCGTTCCAGCTGCAAACAACTGATGATCCTCTGATCATGAGATCAAACATGACCTGAACAAATCAAAAGAGGTACCACTAGCAAATTAGATTAGAGCTGGGTGAGCTGTTAATTGAAAATAGTTTAACTGACAAACGCATTATAAACATACGTTTAATGTTATGGAATTGTTCATTGTGAAAAATAATTGCATGAACATCTATTCAATCAAATACTAGTCCATAGATTGACTACTCATAAATTATGCTTACTGTCTGATCACTGAATCTTTTTCTCTTTTCCTGGTTTGAAAAAGCATAACCAAGAGAGAAAAGAGAAAAATGAAATTATCTGCCATTAATGTCCCCAATGAGCATAGATAGTAACTCCATCTGGACAGAGCATTGTAATTTAAAGAAGTCTGTAGTCTTGGGAGCTGTCCCACAGTAACATCTCCATGGTCTTACAGGTTTGATAGGGAGTAAAGAGAGAGGGAGGTGTGAATGAGTCTGGGTAGGAGCTGTTAGCATGGCTTCATCGGGAGTGCAGGTAAAATGTCTGCGTTTTGTGTCAGATGTTCTTAACTAAATTGCTAGCACAAACATCTAACAGCTTTTAGTGCTTGAATGTTTCTTTATGCTACATGTCTTATCTCAAAAAACAGAATTCAGTAATAAAAGGCATCTTGCCTCTTTTCCTCCCCTTGCCCAGGGTTGTATAAAAAGCTGGTAGACTTTTGCAATGTAAAAACAGCACTTTTGTAAATGCTGTAAATTCCATTGTACATTCTTTTCCAGTTGCCTCCACTGTTGCTTAGGTTTGCTGTGCAAATTTCAAGCCAAATAAGTCTGTGGAACAACTAGATGACCTTTAATAATCTGGCAAGAAAGCCAAAGGTGTAATTTAAATGCAGACAAATAGAAGTTATAGAAAACCTAAAATGTTTCCCTTTCTGTAGAGAATTAATGTTTTGCTCTGCAGAGCTGATAACTTAAAAAACTTTTATACAGAAAGTGCTAATAGCAAATTCTCATGAAATATGAAAAGCAGAAATCTCAGAGTGAACTCGTTCAAAATCTTTCAGAAAAATGGAATATTGTTTTGCCATTATTAAGAATATATACATTTTGGTTTGTCATTTTAGTTTTATGACTAAATTATGGTATCCTCAAGTTTGAAAACAAACCTTATTTTCATTATACTGTATTCTTCTTATTAGAAAACCCACAAAGGTTTACATTTTTATTAAAATTAATTAATTTTAAATTACTTCAAAATTGAAATTTGTATAGTATCTTCATGTATTTGAGGAGGGTTTATAGCTCTGTACATTATAGTAGCTATGGTAAATTAAAGCTGCACATATTTTTTTTTTTTTTTTAAAGGTTTTAGTCCCTTGACTGTAGTGAATGAAAGAATTACTTTTTTTTCATTTAATCTCCATTTTCCAGTGTTTCATCTGTGAGAAAACAATGTGTTTTGTAAAAATCTGCATCCAGAAGGCTTTTTCTCTTAAGAGTAAAAAGAAGGTAGAGCAGAAGCTTTTGATGAGAAATGTGAATTTGATCACTTCAGATAATCTGATTTTTAACTACATTAACAGTAGTTTAATAATCAAAACAATTTCATATTTTATGTGAATACCATCAATTTTGAATGTATTTATTTGCTAAAGGTTTTTAAATTGGAATTTGTGCATAGGAGATCCTGGTAGCTTTTAAAGCATGCCATTCTACCCAAAATAAATATGTTTTGTTTTCTAAAGTCAAGTTGCATAATGCAAATATTAGTAGAATATTTACTTTCATGTTTGTGATTTAAGTTGACTTAGATATTCATACTGTAAAGTGTTAAGTACATGAATAAAAATGCACTATACTTAATTGGAATGTGCTTCAAGGAAGCTATTAAGCAAAAAAACCCAAATAATTGCCTGTCATAAATAACGATGCTTTCCTCAAATTGAATCTTTGTGAGATGCCTAAAACTATATGTTTCAGTGTTTGCAAGTTCAGATTATTAGTTTAAAGCAAAATACTGATAGCTATATGTTCTTTTAATTTTACTATACGGGACAGCCAGCTACAATAGAAATTGGAATTTTCTCCCTAACATGTTGCGAAGATAGGTAGCTTTGTATGATTTCAGAAGTATTGGTATTCTCTACAAAAAACAAACAAAAACCCAAAACCCAACAAAACAAAACACCCCTAGAACTTCCAGATTGATACCATTTAAAATCAGGTATTTTTTTAAATTGCCAAAGTCTCAAAATGACAATGGCATACAGTACAGGAAGAAACCTTTTAACAAACAAGCAAACAAACAAACAAACAAACAAAAAAAGAGGCCACCTTTTTTTGGCACTTGCTTCTTAATTATTATTTTGCAACATCTTTACTAAATTTTATTATTATTAATCTTAAGAATCTTATTATTTCAAATATTTAGTATTGTTTTGCGCATCATATATCACTTGAGTTCTACCTTTAGAAACAAAAAGTTGATACTCCCTGTGGGTATTAATACACAGAAAGAGTATCAGTTGTTGAGTTTAAGGAACAGGATTTTTTTATCAGTATCATATTTTTAAGGACTTCATATTTTTCAAGTATATCAATCCTCACAGTTCTTCTGTGAATTAGGGGAAACAGAAGCAGAAGTGATGAGGAACTGAGACAAACATCTCTGCAAAAGCATCAGTGTCCGGTATAGCATGTAAGTGGGATTTAGATGCCAGAATTCAAAATTATAAAGCTTCATTCTTTGACATTCCTAATTATTTTACGTCCCTCTGTTTTCAGGGATGAGCTTGTCACGTGGTTTAAGTTCTCTTTCCCAGGAATGGTCTCAATTTTTTTTCAAAATTATTTTAGCTTTGAAACATGTTTTTATGAAGTATCTAGTGCTTAAGCCACTAATGAGGGATGCAGAGCCTCTAGGTTCACTTTTCTCCTCCTCCTTGGCTCTCAGAGAAGGGATGGGCTCCAGGCGAAGAGCTGGTCTGGAGCCTGTTTGGTGCCTGGGTGCTCTCATCACCTCAGCAAGCTTTTGCCTCAAAGGGAAGCAGTAGCTTTGGGGCTCAGCACTGGGCTGGTGATTAGGAGAGATGAATACTTTTATCTAAAATGTTGGAGCCCTGAATTCAGTTCCCTCTTTTGCCTGCTAGGATTCAACTTTCTTTCCCTAACCCCTCAGTTGAGATAGATGTAGAAGAAAGTAATGTGCAAAAAAAGTTCTTTAAGAGATTAGTGGTATAACATTAACATTTAAAATTTGAGAGAGGCATTTTGACAAGTAACATGCTGTGAATCAGATTTTTGTTGCTGCAGGATTGTCAGCAAGGTTTCATCTTTCTTGTGTATATTTTGAAAAGCCAAGAGAATCAGATGTTCTTGTTTCGTAAGCCTGCAGACACGTGATTTTAACCTGTGCATTGAGGAAAATGTACTTTTGTACTGCCCTCAGAGCATGGCCACATTATTCCCTGTGATTAACTCCAGTTGGCTGAAGAGCAGAATTTATAAGCAGAACTTAAGGGTATAGAAAAATAACAGTAGGAGATGAATATGTAAGTAACAAATATCCTGTTTCCATGGAATTATGGTGAAGGAAGACAAATATATACATTTTACATATGTTATCATTGTTGCAAATAGAGGATTCTCTATGTTATAAGAGAGCAGAGGAAAATATTAGTGAAAATACTTCTTAGGGGTTCAGGTCTGATATGCATTGTATGTGTTTACTTCCATTGACACTAGGGAAAAAAGATTTTTTTGATTGCTAACTTCTGTACAATAGCAACATGTGAAATACAAATACCACTTAATGGAAATGTTTTTATTGAAAAGTGACGTTTCGTCCCTAGATAAAATATGCAAAAAAGTCATTAAGAACAATAGTTTGGACAATTATAAATAAGTTTCTGTAGAATATAGCACCTGTTACTTTTGTTATCCAGTGAAAATCAGCAATTTTTGTGTTGATCAAATAAAAATCTGCCTAACTTTGTAATAAAGTACTATGCTGTGACGTATATGGGAAAGGTTTAGGTCCTTTGTACAAAGCGCTCTGTTATAAAATTGAAAAGCTGAAAACCTGTCATTTACTGTAGTAAGACAGACCTCTGAAACAAGTATTTGGAATAGACTTTACCTAATGGTTTTTTTCTTGTGTTTACTGTTAATAATCTATTTTTGTTATGGCTAAATTGGCAACAGTAGGATAGAGATTTAGCATTAGTATCCTGGAGACAACCTCAAGAGACAGCTCCTTGCACTGTAGCCAGATCACCAATACCTTGACTGTTGATCTAAGTTCATAAAAATCTGCACTTACAATTTTAGAGCAGTTCTTACTAGGCTATTATGGAACCTTAGTCCTTTTTTTCCCTGCTTATTAAAATACATAGTGTTCATAGAGGAAGAGATGGAAGAGTTATAAAAATAAACTTACATAGACAGATTATTTCAAACAAATAGTAATTTTTGATCTATATATTATCTTTCCCACAGTGAAGCTACAGTATCTAAGTGGCCTACAGATAGATTGAATGCAGATCTGTATGAAGCTTCAAAGCATCCGGTAGCACTGTAATGTTGTCATGAGATGAAAGCTTCGTTGTAGCTAAGTTTATATTCATGTTGTACCAATTAGCAATTTCAGTGTTTATTTTACAATTTGTATATTTTACAATTTGGCAGGAGATCATGAAGCTTGTATTTTGAGCAGGTAAAAATGTAACTTCTTGTCTTGTTTTTTTCTTGATGAGTTTGTTAGCATGCTTCTTGAAATTTGACTATGTGAACAGAAAAAAACCTCTAAACAAATAATTGAAAAACTTATTTTCAATTCTAGTGCAGCTTACGGACTTAACACAGTCAGGTTACTTACCAACAGATATGATTATCACAGAACACCTTACTTAAAACAAAGAATGGATTTCCACAGTGTGAACAATAAACTCTGTGCTGGAGAAAATACTTCTGAGGAGCCATCTAATAATACTCAGTATCCCTGATTTTAACTTTGTCCTGCAATGAAAAGTCTTTCTTCAGTCGTTGATCTGAGCCCTGTTGATCTCAGCTATCTCTTTAACTTACCTGATTCTTATTTCTTCTTCTCTTCCTTATAGGATCTTTCTGTTTTCTATCAAAAGAAAATTGACAAAATACAACCTCACCTTCCCCTTTTTCTCATGTTTTTTACCTACTTGCCCCCAAATTCTCTGTTTTCTCCCTTATCATAGACACAGAAATTATACTTTGGCTCATGTAGTTTAACCATATTTTTACCCAGTATCATCAGTCTGTCTTCTAATCCGACTTACACCTCACTGCTTCATTTTTCTTAATGTCTGACTTCTTTTATATTAGAATTTTCCAGTTCCTAACCGAAAAGCAGAGTATTTTCTAAAATACATTTGAGTCAGAAAGAAACAAAATGGGTTGGAGTCTTTTTTTATGTGAAATGGAAAACAAAATATTGTTTAGATTGTTTCTTCAGTGAGTTTGGTTGCTTTATTTTGATGTCTTTTCTGTCACCAGAGCATTTTGCAGGAAGGAGATTCATACGGTTATTATATACTAAGGATTAAACAACATGGTTTTGTTTATTTCAAACCTGCCACCTCTCTCAAAACAAAAGGCAAAATATTTTGGTTTAGAAAATATTTTAGCTAAACATTTAAGTTAGACCCTCTTACGAGATTTTCATCAAGGCTACATCTACCAATTCGTCCTGTGCAACAGTTCTAAGGTACAGGCACTTTGTTGCATTTCCATCCACTTACAGATCTGAAGCATCACTGAGGTCTTCTCATCCCACCATTCAGCTGGTGAGATCCTTTTCTCTGGCCTTGACAAACACAGTCTTGTCCTTCTTACATCAGCTCAGGATTCTACTGTAGATGAATGACATTTCTATCCCATCCTTATGTAATTTTGTAATATCACACTTATTTCAGTTGTTTTCCCCCTTCTCTGTTACATCACACAGAAGCTACTTGTCTTCCCTTTCAAGGTACTTCAGGACTTATTCCCATTCAGTCATCACTCATTTACTATATGCTTTTTCTAACATTTTAAACATTATTCTGATACCCATTGTGTAATCAGTTTAACTATTATAAACTGATTTAGACTGAGTCCCTATTAGAACATCAGTAAACTGTACAAATAAGTCACAATTAGGAAAGAAGTGCTATCATCAGCTTCTCTTGGTACAGATGTCAGAGCCCTTTGAGGGTTTGGGGGGGAGTGTTACCCAGCTGCTTGCTTTGTGTTGTGTCTTTTTCTGTGGACTTGCAGCATGATCAGAATAAAATTTGAGGCTTTGAACAGTGGCAGGTTGACTGTGGTTAAATTCCTGGCCCAACAAAATAATAAGAAGAATAAGCACCATAGAGGTAATGTGTTACAATTTTAAAAGATCGGAAAACATAAGTAATAGCTGCAGTTGTGACGGGCTGAAGCTTTCAAGTGTGCAGTGTATACTTTGACTGCTGAATCAAGTCATCTTTCTTTTTATTTTCCATTTTGTATTCTACTGTCGAAGTTAGGAATCAAAAGTTTCCTGTTTAGTGAGTGCCAAGAATCAGAGAATGAATGTATACTTGTAATTCATTTTCATCAATTTACAATTTGCAAACCATTTGAAATTTATTCTTGGAATTGAATAAAGAACTTTTAGAGAAATAACCAAAGATTTAAAATTCAGAATTTTCAGCTTGGGGGATGGAAATCAGGCAATTTTGTTGAGGTCCTTCTTTAGTAGTAAGAATACATTTGCTAACAACAGTGAATGTTTATTAATGAGGAACTGGATTGCTGCTTGAAACTTCTGCCAGACTTCTTGGAAATGTTCTATTGAGAAGAACGAGTTAAAATGTTCATATGAAGGATATTGTTATAGGTTCATAATTTCTTCTGGTAGGCATCATGTCTTCTATAATGTGAGATTCTAAAATGCATTTGGGCTTTATATGTCAGATTAAGTTACTTGCTTTTAGAGTTAATTTTATCTTGATGAGGATTTGTACTATTTAGGTTTTAGGACTGATCTTGCACCCATGTCAGCTGTTGCTGGAAATGATAGAGACATTTGGAATCTGGAAGAATCAGCTTCACAAAATCTTGATGTCTCCTTGAAAGAGTGCTGCCAGATTCCCAAATGAGTCAAGCCGTATTTGACAAATCTGTGGATCCAATTTACGCTTTTTCTGAGAGACTCATAAAGGGATGTACTGATAATTCAAAAGTCTCTTCTCGGCTACCAAACAAATTGCCATGCCATTGGCTAGATTCCATCTAGTTTCTTGTTTTCAGTGCTACAACTCTATGTGCCAGTGCACGAAAGCAAGAAAGTAGGAACTACTACGGTATGATTAGCATGGCAGCATAAAGAAAGTACAGTCTTTTTTTTCTTTTTTTTTTTAAGGCCAATAATGAGGGGTTGAAATGATGAAAATGAATATTAGAAGCTCCTGTCAAAGATGTGATGTAGTGTGGATTCATGAGAGATCTGAATTTTTTTTGGAAGCTTGCAGGTGGAAATTAAAGCATCACTTGGTGAGCTTTAGGATGGCATTCTCCCTTTCCCACCCAAGACAAAGGGTCTATTGCAATTCTGTATCCCTGGATCAGTTAAATTCCTTGTAAACTAATTTATTCTATACAGAGTGCATTTTTCTATTTGCATGTGTTCTGTTATTTTGCTACTCATAAATTCTCAGTCTAGAGAATAACCTTTACGAAGGATGAATAAGAATTTCCTGCATTTTATTATCTTCAGAGTTCCACTACTGTTTTCCAGTTTTGGAAAGTAAAAGATCCAAGGTTTAATGTTCTCTGGGATGCTGACAGATTATTTTAGCAATTGAAGTAAATGGGGACCATAAAGTCTGCTCTTCATCTTCTGCTATTATTTCTCCTGAGTTATGAAGCAACAGAAACACAAAATTAAGAATTATTTTAATTCCAGATCGCTTTAGTCTTTGTTACATCTAACATGTGTGAACTGGGAATATATTAAGGATGTAGATTTCTTATTGGGTGATCGAATGGAACTTCTGTTATTGTCAGTAAGTTGCTTTCCTATTTTTCTATGCATTATTCTGAAAATTGACTTCCCAGTAACATCATTCCATAGAATACACAGAAAATGTTATCTGTTTTATAGGGTTGTGACTCTCAAATGAGCATGTCAGAAGTGTCTTGCAGTGAAAGTACCTCCTCTTGTCAGTCTCTGGTACATGGCTCAGCTCCAGAAATCCTCGTTGGCCTCCTTTATAACGCAACAACTGGAAGATTATCAGCAGAAGTGATAAAAGGCAGCCACTTCAAAAACTTGGCAGCGAACAGACCACCCAGTGAGTGAAAATCTTTTTTCATCCTAATGCTTCTGTACTGGTGGGGCTCTTGGTAGCAAGGACTTCAATCCTATCATTTAGTCTTACCCAATCAAAATGAAATAGAGCAATCATCAACTAATCTGTTTCATGTTTTATATTTCTAGTCAGTTGGGAAATAGCAAAAATCTAAAATTCAAAATATTAATTGTAAGTTGACAGGACTGATTTAATTTTTCATGATGACTGACTAATAAATTACCTTTATCATAATGATTAATGGCTAAATTACTAGTGCCTCACATCACAGGCCAAGAATAAAAAGTTAAGTGTTCAAAGAGAAAGTACATGCCAGCTAATATTAATATAAACACTCTAAACAGTTATTGCTCTTCCTAGAGAGGTTGATACTGCAGTCTTTAATTGGTTATGTGCCTGTGTATATGTGGTAGTAATATATTATATGTAACTTGGGAATGTCAGTGAAGACAATGGAGAAACAAATTGAGAACTTTGACATATTTACTGTGCAGAAGGAATGTTCACCATCAGAAAGGACTTGAACTGTGTGTTCAAGCGTTTGTTCAAAAATAGATTTGTCCCAAATATCTGTGTACTTTATATACTTCTACATTGGAGCCAGATGGAATGTCACACACACAGAATATTTTTACTGTCTCTAATTATTTGCTATAGCTTGACAAAGTTCAGAAATGAACTTTTAAAATATTTTGTTGTTTTTTCAGATGATGAGTCTGATTTACGTAAGTTGTAGTTAGACATACCTGTCTGTTCCTCTTGATTTTGTCTGGAGTTTTAGGTTTTAGTCCTTCTTTCTGTTTCTTAATCCCCAGATTTGTATGGCACTAGCAGATTATCTGGCACTACTAGATTATGTATCAGGCTGTCAACATTTTATAAGTGGTTTGCACGTCTCACATTGTCTTCAGAGTTCAGGAAGCCAAACAAATTGAGACTGATGGGCTCCTCTTTCTTTCTTGACCCATGTTTTATTTTATTCATTAATTGCATTTGGCTCATCCTTATTCTGCTTTGCTTTCTCTGTACTTTTCACACCAATGGAGTCAGACTTTGTTAACATGACCAGAGAATGAAGATGAAAGAAGAATCTCTAATACTTTTATATAATTAGGTAGCTGCTCAGAGTCACCTATTGGGAGACAAACCGTAGAAATAGATGGGAAAGCCAAGAAGGCCCAAGGACACTGGAATATGGGGGGAAGGAATGAATGGGAGAGATCTGGAGAGAAGGGATCATGTGTTCCCTGAAAGCAAGAACAGTAGGTGGCTTATTCTTATCCTTCTGGAATCTCTGGAGAAGGCCAAGTTTTTCTTAATATTTAGAATATGAAAGTTAGATGGAGGTTCAGTACTTGTTTTGAAGACAGATATGTTCATTCCCTGGTATATTGATTCCCAAAATGTGGTCTGTGAGCCCATGATGTCTAGCTAACAGCTGTGTGTGTCACTGGGGTCAAAAATCCGTTTCAGATTGCAAGAAAGCAACATAGAACATGGCACATAACCCTGCAATACCATGTTTTGCCTAACCTTTTTGGAGGGAATATCTTGTGTGTTACCTTTTGTCATCCCCCGTGAAGGATAGGAGGAAGTTTTGATATTCATAATAATAACAGTCCAGTTCTGTTTAGGAAAATGTGGGCTTGGAGTTCTGTTGTTTCTAGAAAGCTGGAAACTAAGGCACTTTCTGGGTCCAGTAAGACCGTGCACAGAATGTTGTCGAATCCGAATTTCTCCTGTGGGCTGTTTTGTGTCACCCCCTTCCCCTCCTCCTCAGCAGTGGCTGCACCTTCTTGTAAATTCCTGAACCCAGGTGAATAACACTGCCATCTCGGAACTCCCTGTCAGGTACATCGTGGACACATACCAGCCCCTCTCTGTTTCCACAAAATGGAAACTAAAGCCCATAGAGATGATGATGAAATGCTCTGATCAGATTTGTTGTTTGGACCATTAGTGGTCCAGAGTCTTGAGAAGTGCTGCAAAATACATGCACAGGTCAGTTTTCATTCAGGTCTTGAGAAGCTAAGATAGAAATGGAAGCAATTACTCTTTCCCACGTGATCCTTTCTGTAGTCTAGGGGTTGTGAACCTATGCAATTTTTGTGAAATACTCCTGCAACAAATATGGATTGAGTCCTACATTTCTGCCTCTTAGTAGTATAGCGTCCTCTCCTATAACATATTTATATGTTACATAGTAACTCATTTAGCAACAGAGTACAGGCAGATAAGCCAAATCCTTCAGGCAATAACAGTTAATGTTAGAATGTGTCTTCATTTCTCTGTATGACAGTTAATATTTTGTCTAAGAAAAAGATGCTTCTTAGTATTCTTTAAAATTTTGTTGAAACTGGGTACAAGCTTTTGCACATTAAATGCATGTGTGTGTATGCATGCACACACGCATTAAATCCATAAATACATGGATTTTAACAAGTGAGATCTCTACATTTTAATTAGAGAGACATAGCTGAATTTCAGATGTAAGCATTTCAGCTATTTTTAGAGATTAGATCAGTCATTCTTGCGCCCATGTCCATCACTACGCAAGAAGTAAAGTACTACAGTCAAATATCTGTAACTATTAAAGCTAAGGGCAAAACCATCTTGGTTTTTAGTTCAGTAATTTTTCATTTTATTGCTTTTAATATATGAACTATAATTACCGTGTGCAGTTTTTCTTAATATGCTGGAGTTTGCATGAAAAAGCGTAAGGTTTGGTAAAAAGGATACAGTGATTTTTACCCAGTCTTCTATAACCTAATCGTTTGCATGATTCTTTCTATGTTGAGTGTGCTTTAAAACCCAGTAGCTATAAGTGCTAAGATAATCCATTATATAGGTGGTGTAATTTTTATTAAAGATTACACAAAAACTGCACAAAATTTTCATTTCATTAAATTTTACCCAACAATCCTTCTGTTCAATCCTTTTTCTGATCTGTGCTGCTAAGGTTTTGTGTTCTTCCACTCCAGTGAATAGTGCTTCCTCTTAAACTTTAACCTCTGATCCTCTCTCACCCAACTATTGACATCTGGTCATTATTTCTTTTACTGCTTTCCACCCCCTGTTGTCAGACGGACTGTTCTGTTGTCTAAAACACTTGATAGGTGGACAGGTTTATATAATCCGAGGTGAGTTCCTGTAGAAACTAATTGGATGTTGTCTTTTTCATGCAAAAGAAAACTTGCCAGCAGTAAAGCTATCCACGGCTGCCTACCATACTGGTTTATAAAAGTACATATTTATTATTTGTGGCACTCTAATGCAAAAGTTGCATTTATCTCTGATTATGGATGTTGGGATTTCAGTGTACCTGCAAAGTGAATATTCAATGTCTTTTTTTTATATAAATTCCAATATGTTAATAGTATTATAAATTAACATGAATATAACAGGAATAAAGAATGAAACGCCAGATTGTTTTATATAGCTTTATATTTCTTAAAATCAGTTAATGAAATGTACATCCTTCTGCAGGAGTATCACTTGGTGCTTCTAGTCAAATGAAAACAGAGCTTTAAGAATAAGGGTTTGCACCCAAATACTAACGCCCAGTGTGTGCTAACCTCATTTACTTGCATCAGCTTCTTAAATGAGCTTCCTAAGAGCACTATAGAAGCTATGGTTTAAACAACCATCTTGAATTATGCAAAAACTTATTTGTCTTTAAAGGTGTGTTAAATGTATTCTTTCATGAATCTAGGCATTAAGAGGGGTTTTATATTGTGTAAACTTCCACCTTTGAATGCACTTTGCTACATTTTGGTCTTTGAAATAAATAAAATTGAAAAGCCCAAAGTGAGAACCACATCCATGCAGAGATTATTCATAAGCATTTCATCCTGGCTGTTTTGATACCATCACTGCATATCAACTTTATTCTTTTTTTTTTTTTTTTTCTTCATTAGTTGCCTTCATTCCACTTTGTTTATTCTTATTCTCTGAAAATTCAGCGGTATGCTTTACAGTGTTGTGGCTAGTTGGAGCTTGTTAAGTGTTAATGCAATTAAAGTTTGTTTCGAACAATTAAGGGGGGATGACGGGAAGAGGATTATGAGGTATACCTTTAACTTAATCCATTTACATAGTACTGAAACTAGTTAATGTGTAGTGTGTTTGTAATATTTTGCTTACTTGTCATCTTTCCATGTTTCCAAACTAAGCTGTGTTCAGTCAGCCTGGTATACGCCATATCCTTGTACTTTCTAAATATCTCATTCTCTAAAACTTCTGTTCTAAGATATCTGACATTGCAAAATATGATTTATTTTGTAGATACATATGTTAAGTTAACACTGCTGAACTCGATGGGGCAAGAGATGTCCAAATGCAAAACTTCGATCCGCCGAGGACAGCCAAATCCAGTATACAAAGAAACCTTCGTTTTCCAAGTGGCACTGTTTCAGCTTTCAGATGTGACACTCATACTGTCTGTATATAATAAGCGCAGCATGAAACGAAAAGAGATGATAGGGTGGATTTCCTTAGGTCTCAACAGTTCAGGAGAAGATGAACTCAATCACTGGACTGAAATGAAAGAATCTAAAGGACAGCAAGTATGTAGATGGCATACTTTACTAGAATCATAATGGACAATACAAAGTGCAGTTGTGGTTTTAAGGGAGTTTGGTCTCTCAAGAAGATGATCATCCCCCATCAAAATCAACAGATTTGTTGCGGAAGTAAAAAATGAAAACTGAGGTCAACATTCCATCGTAAAGAATGCACAACATGCAAAATGGTGGGATTTAATATATAATCTTCGCTTAGTGTCAGACACTTCCTCAGTGTCAGAGAAGCCTTGCTGTACACAGATACGTTAGCACTCCCTCCCCCATCCACCTGATGCTGTATTTGTTTGAGTTCATTTTGTGGTTTTCAATTCAGAAACATTTTATGTAAGGTTCTCCAAATCAATGTAAGCTCCTCCTTGTGTACTTTTTGGATTGCTCTAATACTGTAGCTTCTGACCCACCTGCATTCAGATTAAAGGTCAATAATTTGCACTTTCAGAAAAGTTAATGATCTGTACAGCAAAAGAAAAGAAAAAACCCCACCAGTGGAGAACACTTAGTGATACAGCAAATATGAATATATTGTTTTACATTGAGTTTCTTTCCAGAAATTTAGTGCAAGTAAGTTTTCATTTTTTGATATGCAGTTGGTTTGAAAAATATTAGCATTTGGGCATCAGGTGAACTTTGACATCAAACTAATGTTTCTTCAATCTGTGACAGGAACGAGCTCTATATATGGCATAAATTGGGTTTTTCCTTCTTGCCTGTACTTCTGCCTAATCCAAAGAGACCAGATCATTAGTTTGGTCCCTTCCAAATCTCCTTAGACAGGTTGTACTGTAAAACTGTGTAACTTTCTGTTGAAAGCACTTCCTGTATTCATGTATTCCAATGTAGGAAGCTCATAGAGCACGACTTTACTAAAATATATTTTCATTAAACAAATCAATATGAATTTCTTTAAAATGTCAACAGTTGGAAGTTAGGTTGAAAGACTGTGAAGGAAGTGGCAACAGTTGAGCTACTCTGAATGAATGCAAAATACTGTGGCTTTAGTTGAAATAGGTATCCATTTGAGTCTCTTCCGAGCTGTTTTAGGGGCTACCATATGCTGTTCGTTGGAAGTAGGGAGCAGACCAGGAGTTTTTACATTTCTTCTTGGAGAAGAGAACATCAGTAAGTTATTTTTCTAGTGGTTTGCCAGCAATTGAGTGAATGTTCACATGCAAAATTGAAGTTTGCTTTGCTTATGTTCGAGTTGGGAAATACAGCTTTCTAATGACAGAGTTGAGAAGCTGCAGTATCACTAGAAAGTTTGTCATCAGATAAACACTCATGGCTTCCACTGAAATTAGGCAAATATCAGTGCTTCTGAGATTCCTATTTGTCCCAGATACTTTAACCAGAATCACACTAATTTACTGACTGCTGAATCTGATTCGTATTACTGAAATTGTGGATTATTGAGTAAAGATATTTTTTAAAAGCTTCCCAATTGAAATATTCTTTTTGCCTGTAATTATAAGTTTCATTTACTTTTAATTATCACTATATGGAATGCAAGTGATTTTTTTGTAAATGATGGTGGTGTCTTACTAATATGGGACTTCATTGACTGGTGGGTAGAAGACTGAAGTTTTGGAATTTGTTGAGAGAATTAGTGGTGGCCTAGAGTGTTCTCATTTGGACAAATGTTTTTCTCTTGATTTTTTTTATAATACCTTTGAACAATCCTGGCTTTAGCATACAGACAGTCAAGTACAGTGAGGTTGGAGACAGTGAATATGATATAATAAAGATATTTCACATGGTTCTCAAATTCTCACACTACTTAACAATTTCATTAAGTCATTTTTAAAGGATACTGTAATTCTATTTCTTGGTTTATTTGGTGCCTTTTGAGGGGTTTATTTGCAGAGCTTGGCTTTCAGTTTTTGTCGATATAAAGATTTAAAACATTATTACCGACTTTTTTTTTTTCCTGGTATTATGCTGCTGCTTCATTTACAGAAGCTTTATTTACTAAATACGTATAATGCAAAAACTTTCTTTAAACAGGAATGGTCTTGGAGTAATACAATACAAGTTATCTTTTCCAGTCCTTTTTGTTGCTCAGTCTGTGAAATGTAATGTTGAGTGTAGAATTTAATAAAAAAATCAACATTAATTTTATATACATAAGGCAAATGCTCAGATTTTCCCAATTCTTTTAGCTTTCCATATAATAGAAACACTGACTTAGAGGCTGTTCAAAAGCAGGTTTTCAGTGTATATGGAAATGTTTTTATTCATTCTGTTTGTGGATATTTAGATGCTCTTTCCTAAAGCTGAAAGTTATCTCTTGATGGTTGTCTCTTTGTATGAGTCTTGCTTTGTAAAATAATGCACAGTATTTAACAGCAAGAACTGAGCAAAATAATTCCAGTGGAGAATATACTTAACATCACCATTGAACAAAAGAAGTCAGTTTGGAAGGTGCCACAAATAACCGCTGACAGAACCAAGCTAAACTAAACTGTGTTATGACTTGGGTTTCTGTTTGTAGGTTGCATTGCTTCAGCTTTACATCTAACCATTTGGATTCCTAAGACAGTGAAATCTTAATTTAAACGCAGCAGAGATTTATAGTAGCCTGCATTGGGCACATTTAGGAAGAGGAATCTCTTTCTAGATCATGTGTCTTTTCCCAAGATATCCAGGTCCAGTCTGTGCTTCACAGGAGGCGGTTTGGCTTGGATTTATACTGTACAAAGGCTGGGAACTGAATGTATAAAGAGTGGAAGTAAATGTTTAATTTTGAGGCAGTAGAATATGGATTTGCCATGCAAAACCAGTCACACTGATAATTGGATTTGCCCTGGGATTTTTATTAATTAGTTATAATATCAGTAGCTCTCATGTTGTTTTTATTTCCTAGATTCCATTCTTATGATTTGTTTGTAATTTTGTTTTTCTTATTGCTTTATGCAAATCTATACTTTTGTATCTGAAACCTGCCATTAGATATTGTTTTTCTAAAATCCTGCATAAGAGCTTATACATAGAGTGTGCTTTTGTGCATTCAGTTAGGTCTTAAGCATGGAACAGGGTTTCTAAAGAACAAAGTATCAGAAACAAATTAGAGGCATTCGTGTTTTCCTTAGAGTTGTCTGTGCTTTTTTTTTTCATAGCTTTTTGTTCTTTACCTTTGTTCAAAAGTACAATAAGTACTTGGAAGAGTTCATCAAATTCATTACTTTTCTGTGAGCCGATATACTATGTAGAGGTTACAGTTCTTGAATTGAATCTGTTTCCTGTCAGTGTAGCCTTAAATAATTATAGAACAGTGACGTTCTTACAGATTCCATTCTTGAAAATTTTGCATCCTTTGTGCACGTGATCTGTTTGGTTTAATGGTTAGAACATTTCACATAGGTCTTCTTAAAGTATTATAAATATTAAAAAGTTGGTTAGTTCCTTTCTGTGGTAAGGGCAAGATTGTGAAGGGCAGTATGAAATCACTGCGCAGAAGGATGGGAGGTTGTACAGCGGCTGCAGGACATCGCTGTCTTCCCACACACATGGAGGCAAGGAGTGAGCAGAGCCATGCTGCTGTCCCAGCTCAGCCAGGTGGCACAGGGAAGGAGGACAGTACTGGTAAGATTCAAAGCTTGGTCCCCATGGCGCTTGCCTCATGCTCAGGACTTAAGACATCCACTTTGTAACCATACTGTGAGGTCTGACTGCAAAGGCAGAAGTTAGGCAAGGTGTAAGTGCTGCTACTGGAGAAATAAGACATAATTTCTAAATACGATTAAAATCCTCTAGCCTCATTAGTAACTAGATTTCAAAATACGGTGAGCCTTTGGAATGAATGTATGTGTTCTTACTGAAGCTGAACATTATTTATCAATTAAGAGAAAACTTAAGCTGAAAACAGATTGTATGACATTCACTGTAGGAAATATTTTCACCTGTAAGTTTTTGCAACCATTCCTGATGGCAGATGCAGTGCCAGGATCAGTACCTTCCCATTTTTCACACTTTTGGAGCAATTTTTTTTTTATTGTCTAAAACTTGTGTTTGTGTTATTGATTTGTTCTCTTTTCTCCTTAACGACTTGCTCCTGCAAACTCCCCAGCACCCTGAAAAGCTGTCTCTGGCAGTCACTGGACCTCAGAAGTCAAGGGCACTCTGCACCTCTTACAGTAAGGTACTGGTGCAAAAATTTATGTGACCTGTCCAACTCTCTAGGATTTCTGAAATGCAAACCATCATTTTTAACATAGTGAAGCAGAAGGCGACATTTTTCTTTGAAGGAGACATCTTAATGAAGGAATTTAATACAGATAGCTCTTACACATACAAGTTCTAACAAAAAGCCTGTAGTAAAATCAGAGAATGAGGCTTAAGGGGAAGCATTTTGGCCTGAGCTGTTCCAACTAGAAACTAACAGCAGAATGCCCTTTCATTTGCCTGAGAGTTGTATTGAGCCCTTTCCTTATTCATCACACTTTTCTGGTGGAAAAAAAGCTGTCCTGTTTAAAGCTGTCTTTAAAATTATGGCTTGTCACTTGTATGGCATACTGACTTTCTCCTGAAGTTGAATTCTCAGTAACAGCTAAACATCCATTTAATTCCCCCGCTGATGTGCATGCCTGCCTGCCATTAATGTTTATGTAATGGGCATCAACAGGAGAGGAGACCTGACCCTGAAAGTGTGAAGTGCAACAGGGTCAGTAGGTTAGAGCAGTGGTACAGCATGTCACCTGCAACACAATCAAATATGATCTCAATTATCAATGGAGGTAAAAAACCAAATATCTGGGTACCGTCACAAATCTGTTATTTAATCATTATCTCTTATTTTTGTTTCTTTTTTTCCTCAGTTTATGAAATATTTTTAAAACTTAATATTAAAAATCTTAAAACAACCTCCAAGCATCTCGATGCTTTTAACTGGAACATTCAGCAAAGTTTATTGCTAGAACGAGCCATCAAGAATGTACTGTATTTTTGGTCTATTTAACTCAACTGCCAGCTTTTGTAACGTATCACAGCGGGATTTCAGACTACTTTGTTCTGATGGTAGTTTTTGAGGGGAAAGTCACAGGAGTGTGTGCTTGTCAGTGAATCAACACCTGATGAAGAAATGTCATCTGGGAGCAAGAACATTAAAATAAAAGATGTCTTCATACAGCGGCAGCGACAGCAACTCAGATACCACTCTTGGAGCCATGTGGCCCTCAGAGGGCCCTATTCAGAGACACCGTGACATGTGAATTGTGGGAATTTATACATTCAAAGCAGCACTGGTCTGTGTGGGCGTTACATGGCTTCTAACCTAGTGTATTTTACAGATGTAAGCAGGGTAGATGGTGTTTTATTTGCCTAGGGTGAGTACCAGCTGGCCTACAGTGACATGGATTAGTTCAGCCTTAAGAACTTATCACTTCCCCCCCTTAAGTTCAAGCAGGGTTTCTTCCTTTATGCAGACTATGCAGAAATCTTATGCACCCAACATATCTGCTTATATTATGCCTACCTGCATACGTCACAATTATCTTAATGCTAGCAAGCTTAGTTCATATGTAATGTGGTGTGACTGAATTAAGAAATTGGTCTGATATGTGCTGGATTATGTTTTGCTGTGCAGGCTTATACTGGTATAATATAGAAATAAGATCTTTTATGCAGAGGAATGTGCAGGAGTCAGGAAAGTGGGTAGTATTGCTCCTGTAGGGCTGAAGACCAGTAAACAGCTATGCCCAGAAAATGGGCAAGGCTAGCCTAATAGAAAGAAGAACTCATTGACTTCCTTGGAAGCATCTACTGGTTGAGCTGGCATAAAGCCTACAAAAGCTGCTTGTTTCTGAGGACCCCACTCAGGAGAGCAGAAGCAGTAATACCGTACCACTGAAGGAATAGAATACCTCACGGACATTCAGGGATGTAATTAATGTCATCCTTGTTTTCTCATATATCTGAGGACAGGAGTCTTGACCTATCAAGTTAGGGTTTTTTTGCTGTTTTGCAAATCATGTGGGCATTCACTGCATGCTGAGGGTCCAAAGTAGATTGCTTTAAAAATTTTGGTTCATTTCCCAAGCATGAGTTGAGTGAGTTCACAGAATTAACCCGAAGCATTATCATAGTTTTGAGATGTAATCTCTAGGCCATAGTGCAAGCAAGGAGCAAGCAGGGCTTTAAACAAGTTTTGATAGTAAATTTTTAAAATGGCTTATTATGACATTTTAAGAAATTTCTAAGCAGTTGAATATATTAGGAAATATTTACAAAAAAGGAGATAGAGCAATGATCTTTTTTTACTGTACAGCTAGTTTGCTGTCCTTTCCAGTAAACCACAAGGTTCATTAGTGCTCAGTACTGTTTCATTTACGATAACTGTTTTTAATGTGATTTGCGTGACAAAGTGTAATTAGTGAAACCTTTTATTCAATTTTTCCCTTTCTTTGCTTTTTTTTAAGGAGAGATTTCTCCTTATATAGTATATATACTTTCTTACAGAGCTTTCTTACCTATTTTTATATAAGATCATTTAACAATGTAAAACTAAATGCTCTATGAGCAAGCTATATCACTGTTACACAATCTGAAGTGCTGATATAATGACTATGGACCTGAACCTACTGCCTTTTACTCGGGTCCTGGTTTAACCACACATCTTTCATGTTGTGTAGTAGCTTTCCCTGTAAGCAGTTCCATCTCTTTCTCTGGGATGACTCAGAGAAAGGCACTATTAACATGAATAACAGTGGTAAAACTGAGCCTCCTCTCCATTCTTAGCAGGACATCTGTCATCAGTAATGGCTGCTGGCTCTGTCCCAAAAGTATAGTTATAGATTATAGTTCCCTTGATCTTCAGTAATTTTGAACTTGCTTTCTGGTGACTATAAGCTAATAACTGATCTTAGTGAGTACAAACATTGAATCGAGCTGTTATCAGCAAGATTTTTAAAATGTGTTTCACATTTTAATTCATTCTTTCACTGGGATATAAGGAATTGGATTTGTGAAGCATTATATTGTGTAGAGATAGCACACATTCACTGCATTTTTAAAAAGTATGAGATATACAGTATGTAGCATTTTCTTGCATACTTTTATACTGCCTGTATGCCACCGATGTACTCGGTGCCTTCTTTCTTTTGTATAAAACTAATACATAGAGAAACTAATGGTGTGTAAGCAATGTCACTGCAACTGAAGAGATGTCTTAACCTGATTATTCCTAGTACAGGAGGTTTCAAATGGCAGTTCAGTTTAACACAATGCATTTCTTTGAATTTGAAGTTTTCCCCCTTCCAAGAGACCTCCTCATATGACTGTTTATTCTTAATTGATTCCTGTGTCTGATGTAAGTCACATGGTGTTAACCAAAGAACCAAGTCTGTTTCTAATTCTTTGGACAAATAATGTTTGGACTTGCTATTACTTAAAGACAAAAATGATATGGTGGATCTCTCTGAACAAATATAAAATAGGCTTCTGTAAATGTGACTCACAGCTGAGAATTCAATATACCTCTTTTCTGACTGGTTGTGCATTATCGTATCAGTAGCAAAGTGTTGAGTTGTATTTCTTTGTGCATTTTAATTAAAATCCCATCACAAAAATACAAGTCAGTGCTGTCAAATTATCTCGTTTTATCCATTTTATATCTGTATCTGAAGTGTGTAACTTTGAGAACAGATTCGACTTTTCTGTGTCTGAAGTCCTGATATTGTATAATAACTGTCTCTTGTATGCTGGTCTTACAGAAACAGACTCATGCTGCATTGTATATACATTTCCTACCAGTATCCCTTCATTGTGCAGTTTATGTAATATAACAGTTTTCAACTACTGTTTCAACTTGAAATTCCTTAAATTTCAGTGCACATATAGCCTTAAACATTTAAGACACCAAGCACAGTTTTAATGGGAATAGGTTATATTTGCAAGTCCTGTTTGGCACAGAAGTCAGAGAATTATTTTTGTATATCAAAGATTGTAGAAAATGGGTCTATTGCAGTCATGTTATCAACCATGCTTCTAATGATACGCATTTTTTAAAAAAGGCATTTTTGCTAAAGTTTTTAGAGGTGAAATATCAGTGCTCATTTGCTTTCTTGAATTTGCTTATTTTGTTTTCATACTTTCATTTCTGTACAGAATCTTGGAGCCCCTAACTAATGTCTGTGACTGAATTCATTCCTGTTTTCAGAATTCCTTGATCTGCTTTTCTTCTCTGCTATGTTTTTAAGTTGAATATGCAGTAATTAAAATTCTCAATTTTTTTTTTTGTTACGTTTTGACAGTAACAATTAGAGCAAATGACTGTATGAAACTGTTTATGCAGATTATTAAAGTCTCAGGACTTTGTTTGAAATTGTCATTATAATCCAGATGAAGACATACGTTTCATGGCATTTGGGTTCTCAGCAGGTGAAAACAGGAGTTCTGGTAGTGAATATGCAGATCTGCATACTGGGTGTCAGATTGTAAATCCCCAGAGGGATTAACAATTAAGTGTCACATTGTACCTACTGTATCTCCAGTTGTTACTTGTTGTTTTGTTTTCTTTGTTATTACCTAGCAAAAACCTACTTTTATCATTTTGTGTTACTGTATATTAATCTTGTGGGTATCCAGTATGCAATGTTTGTTTAATGTTGTCAGTTGTCTTTTTAAAAAAAAAAAAAAAAAAAAACACAAATAAAAAAAACCCCAACAACTGGACTTTCAGCATACACATCCTATTACTATTCTGATTTTGGGGAGAGGTAGAATGCCACCAGCTGTTTTTAGTTATATTTGCCTGTACAGCACAGGTAACTTTAATCCCATGTTAGTTGGACTAAAACATGCTATAGTATATTTTCAAGTCACGCATCTGTCACAACACTAAAATAGTCATTTTGCGTATCTGAAGCTTTGCAGCTGTGGATTTTTATTTTGTTTGCTCTCTCTATTTGTATTGGTTACTCTGTGAAATGTATTTTTGTCAATATGAGGACTGGAATGGGTATCCTTTGGTTATTCAAAATATTTTCTGTACATTGGATCAGCTTTTCGCATGTGAACTTCATTGCTGGAAAATATTTGGAAAAAAAGGAAAAATCACTTTTAAAACCAGTTGTTGTCACTTTCCTTTAGAATTCATTCAATCTTAAACAAATGTAATAGGCTTCGCTGTTCAGAAGATAGAAGCACTTAGTCAAACATTTGAACTGTTGTCTGCATTAAAGAGAAGAAAAACTTTTTGAATTTTGGCAAGCTAGCTAATCCTAGCCCTTATACACTTCCTGGCTCTATTTCCAAATTTCCTAAGTTTTCCCAATTCCCTTTCTGTTCCTCACAGTCTTTGTTGATGTCATGAATCTTCTACTTAGAGAGTTTTAAATTAACCAGTGTGATAACATTCTGACAAATACGATGTGTATACTGTTAAATAAAGACACACTCAGGTGATCGTTCTGGTTGACTTTATACAGTTTTCTTCTGGGGTCATCTGTGATTCCCTCTGCTTCTTTGTCCCACATACATTTTTCAGAAAAGATCTCATCTAACATGCTTCACTTCCACTTTCTAAGGAGTAGGCTGAAATAATTGAGGTTTGATTTAAACACGAAAGAACACTTTCCGTAAGTAACAATTATAATTTTATGGTGACCCAGCTTAGATCTTCTATACTATCCTCTAATGATTTTTGTGGTACGCATTAGAAAAAAGCTTTCTGGCTTTCATGGCAGCTCTGCTTTAGGAAGTGCCTGAATATATGTATGTTTTGATATATATTAGCATACATGAAAAAAGAATTGTTACAACAGTTAAAGCATTTTTTCCTATCCTAAAGATAGGAAGACCTAATATAAAAAGCTTCTATAATTTCTTCCTATTTCTGCAGATGAAAGCAGCATAGCCTAGTGACTTTTACCAGCTGAAAGTGGAGAGAGGGATGCCTTTCTTTGCTATATGATCCTGATGATCTGGACTCATCATCTGTGCAAATCCTAGGACTTCTACAAATAAGATGAGACGTTACTTGCTGCTGTTAAGGCTGGCATTTTCAAAAGGCTATAGGCTTAAAAATAACTTGTCATTCCATATGGAGACTGGTACATATTTAGTACTTGAGAAACGTCAAGAGCAGCACTTATCTTGTGTCCATATTCTTTAGAAGATGCCACAATACGTTTGGTACCTTTGTCTATCAGATCTATTAAAAGGTGATAATATGTATTACTAGTTATTTGTTTAAAAAGTGAAGATTTACGAAGCTGTGAAAACATGGCAAGTGAAAACAAGTGAATTAGATATGTTATCTGTATGGCGATAGTTCACCATTTCTGAACAGCCATTTTCTACTCAAAGATCACAGGAAAAAAAGAGTTAATGAAACTGTGAATCGAATTCAGCTTTCAGCTGCATGTGTGGCACCTTTCATCCATGTTTCATGAACATAACTGAGCAGAATTACATGTAATGCTCATAGTTGTTAAATAGTTTGTTGCGCAACAGCAATTTCGTCAGACAGGTAGAGCTAAGTTACATCACTTCTGTGCAGATGCAACTTTACCTGTCAAAGGTTTTATCTGAATAGTTTTCTTCATGAGGCAAATTCCACATAAGATAGTATTTAAAATTTCTTTGAAGTCACTAGTTAGTTGTTTCCAACAACTCCTGTAGGTAAGGGCTACTTAGCATTTTTCCTGATGAAATCTGTAGAATGCATTTTCTTTCTCTAGTATTTTTGGTTTTACAGTCTAGCAGTGCAGTTCCAATTCAGTGCTCAATTCATATTAGACATTTCCTTTTAGTCATAAATTATTTCCCCCAAATTGAGACCATTACTAAGGCATTTTGTTACCTGCTAATCATTTTGAGTAGCTACATTTCAGCACAGGGACTCTAAAAAATAAATTTGCTGTTGTATCAGTATTAAGAATAGTAAGGATAGAAGGAAGCAAAAATCACAGAAATTAAATAAACTCTTATCAAGTAAGATCATGCAACAAATCAGATGTGTTTTAGATAAATGATTTATTATTAAATTCAAACCCTAATAGGTTTCTGTGTTCTGAGTGTAGTTTACACTGGTTTGTTTTCCACTTAATTAGAAGCATTACATTTCATCTTATTAATAATGAAAATCCTCTTGTCAAATTGTGTAAAATCATGTCAAACTAATATGTATATTTTAGAGGCAGAATAAAATCCCCCCTCCAAGGCTTTCAGATTATTTCATTGCATTATGCAAAAATTACATTCTGCTTTTAATTTTGCTAGTGTGAAATAAGAAAACTTAAAATCATCTTTCATTCCTGTTTGAGAAAGTCCTGGTTTCAAAAACTGCGATGAAGATAGTTCAATCTCTGCAGCCCACTGTTTATAATTAAAGGTTAACTGTAAACAGAAATTCAGAATACCAGGCCAACTCAGCTTTATAAATGTAAGAAATAAGAGATTAAAAGATAATAATCAGTCAATAGTCAAAGCTTTGAGTTATATCTTATGCTATCAGTTCTTGTTGCAGTGGTTCAACATTTCAGAAAGGGAGCAGACTCAAACATGCCAAAGGAGACCAGATTTTTACCCCATTTGTTTATCAGAGTTAAGTACACATTTTCCATGATATCGCAGCATTTTCATCTGCCTACGCAGAGACCTAAAGTACCAATAGACTAAAATGTCAGTCACACAAGCCTTTGCTAATTAATGCCTTCAACAGAAAATGTCTGGCATTCTTAGGAAATCAGGGAGATATAGAACACAGAGATCATTCATATTTATATATATATTAAAAAAAAAAAAAAAAGCAGGAAAAAGGAAAAACATGTAATCAGCTCTTTTTAAAAGCTCCAAATTAGTCAGCTAGGCTAAAGGTCATGAAAATGTATGTAGATCTAAGTAAGCCTTGGTGGCAGATCATGGCACAAGCTTGTTGCAGTTATCTGAGATGGTACAAAACACTTGGGAGCGCAGGAGCCAGGCCGGCAGGCTGAGCGCTGGCGTTAGCAGTTCAGCCTTCACCCTCTGCCACACGCGCAGCCAAGCTGGCAGCTGGGATGAAGTCGTTCCACATGTTTCCTTATTTCTAAGCACATGGGTTTTTAACTGAACTTCTTCACTGAAGGCTTGCCAGGGAATACAAACTACTGTCATCGACAGCACCGGTGTATATTGTAAAGTAGTAGTGTTGATGGGGAAACGGCAGTCGGGCTGTTTCCAGACTAGAGCATACCTGCCAATAAAGGAGGGCGAGGGTGTGTTGGTATTTGTTGGTCTAAGCATGGGACTGGGAATCAGGAATACACTTTAATTCCAAGTTTGATGTGAACTGGCTTTGTAGCCTCAGCTGATTTACTTGGCCCTTAATGCCAAAATTCCCATTTTCTTCCATGTCGTTGATATATCCAAGCGCTAAATGACTTGTTATACTATTAATCAGTAAAACCGATGCATGTCTTTTCTTCTACTGAAAGTTAGTATGAAACACTCTTTCTAAAGCATTGCTATATAGAAATTGCTGCGTGTAGTATTATACTCAGAAGAATGCTTTTCTACTTATGCTTAAACATGCCAAATATGTATGCTGAATACCTTAGTTATGCAGCCTGTTTGATTCTTGCTATCAACAAGAGTCACTGAAGGATCAGGATAAAGCCTAAGAAGATTTTATTAAAAGTTTTCAACGTGATCAGTTCCCCAGTGAGACTGAATTAGAGCCTAAGTGAGTGCCAGTGCCAGCGCAAGGAGGGGAGTGGAAGTGCACAGCTGGAGCTGAGCTGTCCTTTCCCCAGCGATCCACGCTGAGCTCAGCTAAATGCGATGCTGAAACCACTGCCTGACAAAACTTACGAATACGGAGGCATTTCACGTTGCTGACTGTTGCCTGTGAGGAGTCCATCCAACCACTTCTAATCTTATTTTGAAAAAATCTTGTAAAATTTGCTAGAGGTGAAATCTGTAGGGGCAGGCAGAAACAAATGTAAATAATTTTGAAACACCTTAGAGAGTCATTTTGATGGGACAGAAATTGCTACTTGGTTATGGTATAAAGCATCCTTTAAGAAAAATCAATTAGAAAATGTATAGCAATGTCATCACTTAAAATTCTGTACTTTTAATACATTTCATGATTTGAGGGTTCTCATAAACCTCCACCAACAATCGCTCTTTTTTTTTTTTCTTTTTTCCTTTCCTTCTTCCACCCCCAGAACATTTTCCCCACAGCAGGACCAGCTTCAAGGACATAAGTTGCCCTTGTTACCTGACACAAGAGTCACTGTAGAAGGATGGCCACTGTTGGTGCTTGGGCCCCAGGGAGCCCTCTGAGGGGAAGGAGGGTGGTGCGTGACCGGAGCAGGAGCACCAATACCACCAGGAAGCTGAGAGAGAAACTACTGAAGGTAATTCAGAAGCAGCTGTTTCCAGACGATCTGTAAATATCCAGGGATGCTGGTACCCAAGCCACCACACATCTCACACATAGATTTGCTCTTCCACTTCCTTCTTGGCTTTTCTATGGAATGGGGTGATCTGCCCTTAGGCAAGCATCTCACTGCCAGAAATATTTCAAGGAATTATTCTTCTCTAAATGCATATCCCACCCTCTCTAATTATGCATAATATTTCACTGAAAGCTTTCTCAAAAGGTAGGCACGCAGCATAAGATCTATTATGTCAACAGCCGGAAATACAGAATACACTTAAACTGTTCATTGACATTCTGGGCAATCCAAATTAAGCATCCCCAGTAAATGCTGTAATCAAAAGAACAAAAGCTGTAAAATGATTCAATGAATTTATAGTCCATGTAACCACTGGATGACAAACATTTCTGCCTTGTACAAAAAGTAGAAATGTTACAGTTTATGCAAGGGCTGGATCTGAAAAAATATTAACACATCATGGTGGCCTGCAGTAAGATCTTCAGCCTTCACGTGTAGCCACTAACTCTGTTTGTCAGTAGATTTCTCAGCAAGTTACCGGACACAATTTTACTTGGTTTCTTTTCCAGATACAATGTGGAGCTGTGTTTTTCACTTTAATATTTCCTTTTGTAAGTGGATACCCAAACCTTTAACAAATACTAATAGCAGTATATAGCCCTGTGTCAAGAGAGTGTATTGGTGTTCTTAACCTAACCCTGAAATGAGCCGGTTTGAAGATGAAGCCTAGTAAGCTCCTAGCAGTTCAAGCCACTGCTGCTCACCAGTTTAAGGGAGGAGGCAAATACATCAATCCTAATTTAATGGGAGAATTTTCAGGTAGACTGTAATTGAGTTGGAATTTGGCCAAAGCCTTGAGGTTAAAGAACCTACTCTTCTGAAATGTATTAGAGGCACTTTAATGAATGCAAACAATCGAGATCACAGTTCATCTCTTCTGCAAGGAATAGCAGAAAATGATCATTTCCCTATTTCCCTCCAGAAATACCATGCTGCCTGTAATCAGGCTGGGGCATTGAAAAAAATATGCCACCTTCTGAAACACCAGAACCGTTTTCTCATCAACAGAGATCTCAGTGTGTTGACCTGTAGGAGGAGTAGCTGGCTCATGTATTTTAGTAATATCCCTCACATCAATACTGAGAATTATCCAGTAACCATGAAAAGAAATCCTTAACTGAATTGAATTTACTTACATTGAATTCAGCTAAGTTGTACTTTTTTCCTCTTTTTGTCTCAAAAATCCTGCTGACTGGCGAAACAATTTCAAAAAACTTTATTAAGCTCTTCAGATAGACTGGACAAGAGGAAGGTCTCCAGGCCTGCTGCTTTCCATAGATAGAAATTTCCATATCAATCACTCTTTTGGATTTCTTATATAGATTTATTCCTAAATAGAGCTAGTGGTTGGAAAAATCAGCATAAAAATGAAGGAAAATAGATGCCTTACAGGTACTAGAATTGTTTGCCTTTAAAACTCTCCAGGTGAAAAGAATTGTCAGCATGCTGAAGCCTGAAATGTAAGTTACTGTATGCACAGAGGGGATTACATTTTGTTATTTTAAACCACCTTTAGTGCGTGATACTTTATCAGCTGAAATAGAAGCCCCTTTTAAAGCAACAGCCTCTAAAATACATAGGAAGGTATTTACTTCAGAGATTTAAAAAAATACACAAGTCAAACTTTATGTGAGTGCTTAAATCCTTCAATATGGAATTTGAAATGCTGATGCCTTGTGCTGCCTTGCACCAGGACCGCCCCAGAGCAGCGATGATCGGTATCTAGCTTAGTCACTTTCACTGACGAGAATGTGTAAAGACCAAATCCATTCACTTAGGTTTTGTAATGCTACCTGTTAAAGCTAAATTCTTGCTAAACTAGCAGAGGTAATGGGTTGTTTGTTTCTTCCTTAACTGTGCATTTACTTTTGTTTTTAACCTCATAGTGGGTGTGTAGTTCCTAGCACACAGGCATAGAAGGACCTGACATACCAAGTATGATTACGTACTCTGGAATTACTAAAAGCCTTAATGTTTTCACCTGTGTGTGGAATTGCTAAAATGGTCCCAGGTGAATCAGACTTAGACTAACCAGTACCCTGCTGCAGAGTATAGTGCCCCTGAGAGTGAACCCCAATTCTAAAATCTGCATTCAAATTTATATAATTAACTTTGGACTTTTAGTAAAGTGATTACTTCCTTTGTACAAGTATACTTTGAAACATAGTATGTGTTCTGCATTAACCGGATCAGATTTGGGGAGACAAAATCAACTATATTTAAAAACATATACAGTATGTAAACTGGGTAAGAAACTTAATTTTAGTGCCTTGCCTGAGATTCCCTGCATTCCCTTAATGCTTTCCTCTCCAGCCTCCATGCTTAGAAACAAATAGAGAGCAAAACCTGGGCGAGTGGTTAATTCCTTCAAGATGACATGGACTTGGTATCCAACTAAATAATATTCTTGCTTTTATATTTGATTTTTGGTTTGGATTATTCAAGGATATTCATCCTTCTCTCTTGGAATAATTTTGCTTTTGGAATAATTTCAGACAACAAACACAGTCTATGGTTTAACTTACTGTGACCCACTCTGGCTCCCAGAATAATTTCTCCTACCAATTTATTTCTCAATCGTTGGCTATGCTCTGCTGGTTTTTAACTCCTTTTGTGCCCCTCAGATTACGAATTGCTGCTGAGATATTTTTCTTGAGGACCTTTTATTTCTGATTTACTGTGCTTCTCTAAGTAAAGAAATAGCTCTCGCTGCTGTAAAGTAGTAGGAAACTGCTAATGCTTTTCGAGAGCAGAACCACACACAGGAGGCTCATATAATTTACTTTGTAATTGAATGGTACACTTCTCAGCATCCAGATTTTTAGCTGTCAGGATTTCTTTTTTAAGATGATATATCCTCCAGAGGCTGCAATGTACTCCTACTAAAGACAACTGGGGTGTATTTCCCTAGCTCATAACAATAAATTGCTCGAGCAGACTATTGCCAGCGAATCGCCCTTCCAGTTCTGTGTAATCCTCCGGTAACCTTGCACAAACTTCTCTCTGGCTGTAACAGAAACTTGGCACCTTGCTCCTGCCTGTCCTCAAGCTGGGCTGGTGCCTCCCGGAGCTGTACCCTGCGACGTTGCTGCGAGCTTGTTTTTGTCTTTGGACTGATTGGATCTTTCTTCTCAGGGCCAGGTTCTGCCTGTTTTATTCAGGCTGAGCCATCCCACTGTACTCTGTGAAACTATTCATGATGTGAGTGAGCTTGAGGAACTGTTCAGTGGGAGCTGGGCTGGCACCGTCTGGTCCCTGGAAGTGGGCAGAGAGCATGTGCAACAGAGAGGGAGAGCGAACAGGAATGCATCGGATAGAAGTAGACGTGGGAAGGAAACGAGTCTTTAATTCATTATCATGGAACAGCAAATAAGCTGGAACTAAAAAATACTTCAGAGATTTAACATGACATCTAAATTTTATTTTAGAGTTCATACTGCAGTTTCATTGCAAGGAAAAAATGAACCAACTGAGTAATTGAATTGAAGCTGATCATTATTCAGTTTTTCTTGGTGGTTTGATGGATGAACTGATAGTGAAGTTTAAAAATCTTGCTCATTTTAGCAAAAAAAAAGTCCCAGTTCAAATCCAGAGTGCTTGCTTGAGGACTGGATGTACAATGTCTTTGCTAGTGCTGCTGGAGATGAAGGTGAAAGTGGATATGGGCACTGGAGTGAGAATCATGATACTGTACACAACCTGAAAATGTAAAGGAATACACAACTGCTTCCCCGTATCTTCCTCTTTCTGTTTTTTTGAAATTTGGAGAATAGTGTATTCCATTGAAATCATGCATACTGCTGCATAGGTTTGTTTAAACTAAGGCAATTGACTGGAGCTTGGATGTAGTCAAGCACATGCCATATGGATAAATAAGAGGGTTGACACAGCTGTGCAATAGCTACATGGAGGTTTTGGAGCAGGCAAGCAGGAATGGCTTTGGGTAATTGCCCTTGCAGCAGATCCTGCTCTTAAAATGCCATCCCTCCCACGCGTCACCACCATCTTCCTTTCAGGACATTAGACACGACCCAGGTCTGCGACAGAGGAAGGTAAATCCTATTCCTCAGCGCTGGGCCCAGCCTTTGGTTGCCTGCGCTCTTTTCGCCTGAAGCTGAGGGGTAACGTCCCGCAGGGCGCGGGGTTGCTCTAGCTTGAATCCACCCGTGTGTTCCCCTTCTCCAGACACTCACCTGCCCCTCCTGCCAGGAGCATGCACGGGAGACTCCGCTAGAACACGTGGCCCTTCCTGGTCCCCGGGAACATCACGTTGGGCCACGCTGTCCTTATAAATAGTCCCTACTCATGGCAGTAGAAGTGCTCCTGAAAAATGAAGTGCTAATAAAGACCGACTTCCAGCGCTAGAGGAAGAACCACTTGTGTGGATCAGAGAGCTATGAGTCCCAGCCTTGATGAGGACATGCGCCTCAAAACAGTTCTCTAAATGAAAATTAATTCTTAGAATAACTTCAAGTTTTTAATGCTACTGTTCAAGTAAAAGGAATAATCACTTTCTGTAGCACCAGCTAAATAATCGAATGCATATCTTAGCAGAATATTATCAGCCCAAGGACAGTGGAAATCATAGAATCTACATCTCCACTTTTGCAATGACAAATTGTGCAGAGGAATGCTTTTCATATAAATGTCTGTGAGCTGCTTATATAAACTCTCTCATTACCTCAGCTGCCTTCGTCACCTGGATTTTGTCTCTACAAGATGTCTTTTTTCCCCTCACGTTCCTTGGTTGCATAATTATTTTATATAAGTATTTTATGTTACTCTTCCCTGGCTCTAAGAGATTACTTTTTCCTTAGCTATTAAATCAATAGGCCAGACTTAAGGTTAAAACTTAAGGCTAAACTTAAAATGTTTTATTTTAAAAAAATTTAGGTTCTGGGGGTCTTCACTGTAAATTGAAACATAAATAAAGCCTTTTAAATTTCGATAAAATTGATCTTTTTTTGTTTGCTTGTTTTTATAGATGATAAATGTTGAAGTCTGAAAATGGGGACACAGACAAGGAGACTGAGAAATGAATGAACAAAGTCCTGTTAGTAAGAGTCAACCTGAATGCTGTAAGTATGGAAAAAAAAAAAATCACTCAAATATGAAGTTCTGCATCAAAATACAATATTCTGTCTTAACACTATAGTTTGTGATGCCACCCCAGAAAGTCTGATTTGGGGAAGATGTCCTCAGCACACAGAGGTGAATGACTGATCCATTCCTGCCAAAAGTGTCTCTTGCCAATTACAGGTCATTTGTGCTGCCCAGTTGCTTCATGAGCTATATCATGCATAAAAAATGGGTACTCAACAGCACTGGTATCATAATTTCATAATCTTTTCATTATGTAGGTATTTCTCTTTTTCTAATTTATTTTGTGTGCGTTGCAAACATTTATTATGGAAAGAAAGCATATTAATTTATGTTTTTAAATCAGCCCCTTCTATCCCATACAACAGTGGGCCCTCTCCCATCTCTTCCCTTCCCAGCTCCTGACCACAGACATGCCGTGCTGTTGCGGCTGGGAGACCTTTCTCCTGTAACTAAACGTATTTTTTCTAACCTTGACAAAATACATGACAGCGATTCCCAGTACCTCCCCCTGGGAAGGTGCTTCCTGCGGGCTCCTGCGCCCCGGGGGCGGGTCCGTGTTATTTCCCCTCGCTCGGTCTGCGTGGAGCGGCAGTGCCCGTGGGATCACATCCTGGCCGGCCTCGCGCGGCTGCGGCTGCTCTGGACCTTTGGGGGGGGGGGCGATTCTGGAAAACAGGAAAAGCTGACCACCACAAGAGGCTGAGAACAGGCGTAGGCCAGTTGATTACTGTGGTTTTTGACTTGAGGATAATCACAGAATCATAGAATACCAGGTTGGAAGGGACCTCAAGGATCATCTGGTACAACTTGTCAAAAAACTATATAACTACGTGTTTCCTATCATGTGCTAGCATAATGAATTTATTCCTAGTGATGGGTCATTTCTCCTTTATGACGTCCATAGATTACAAGATGAAAAGCCTGGGGAGTAACAAGACCCTGCTACCTTTTGCCTTTCTTCTCTTTCCACTCTTGTTCCTGTTTCTCCCCCTCTTTGGCTTGGTGTTCGTCCCTCTGCATCTCCTTCACCGCAGCAGCCACCACTTCCCAGCTGACCCCTTCTTTGTGTCACTAAAGTGACCATCGTGCAACTACAGATATTAAAATTCACCCATTAACACTGCAGTGAGGTGGGGTCCAAGGAGCTCCTGCCCCCCCGTCTTGCTGTGCCACCCTGCCAGCAGATTCGGGAAGGCGACACCACACTGGTTTATCCTGGTTTTCTTCCCAACCCTGACAGCTGGTTATAACTGGTTGAGCGATGGCTGGAGTTCAACACAATTCAGATATCTCAGACAGTCTATATAAACATCGGTCCTACTTAGAGGTCCTGTTGGAAGCAGTGTCTGTTGGGCACTTAGTGAATTACAGGCTTTAGAAACTACCTGGCAACGCTGGAGACCGTGAACCAGACGCAAAACTTCCACTAATGCAACCTTTAACGTCTTAAGTAGGTACTTGGCTGCCAACCGGTTTTAGGCACGCTGTAAAGGGACTTTCTAAAAAAATCTGACTCTGGACCAGCATCCCTGTTTGTTTCATCTCGATTTGGAGTGGTTAAATAGGAATTTGCAAAGGAAATGAATAAGGGGACCAGCTTCTTTCATTTAAAAGGCTTGTCTAAGTAGAACCAAGCGACAAAGGAATTCAGTGTAAGGTTTGCAATTTTTGTCGCTCTTGTCTAACCAGATTTACATCGTCAGAAACAAAACAAACAAACAAACCCCCCAAACCAACATGAGAGAGCATGAGCATTTTAGAGCGTGTGCATTACAAGTGATAGAGAATATGCATTTATGATTCAAAATTTTAAACAGCTGAGAAATAAATATGCAAAGTAGGTTGTTCTGTTTGCAGATGGTAATCCTGCCACACTGATTTTGCTCAGCTGTCTGATTTTTCAGTGTCTGCATTCCTGGTTCCTGGGGTTCCTGATTAAGAATTAAAATATGAGTCATGGTGCATGGTTACCTTCTGCACATCTGAAAGGGTAACTCAGTGACTGAAAACAGATTATTAGAGGCTGATCTCGCCCTGCTGAATTCAGTGCAATGTCAGGGCACTGGGAAAAAAAAAAAAAAAAAATCCCTTCCCCACTCTGCCCTTCATTTTTACAGCTGTAGGATAAAGATTCCTGCCAGCTCCTGTAGCTCGGCTTGTAGTATATCGGCTGCCTGGGCCAGCTCTCCCGGGGGTCTGCGGGCGGGGATGGCCGGCGGGCAGCACGCTGCTCGGCAAGGTGAGGCGCATCCCTTCCCCTCCCTCTCCTGAGGATGACTCAGTTCGTTATTAAAGATTTCCAGCTTCCAGCTAAAAATGGCATCAGAAGCGGTGCCCTGGAGGGAAGAGGGAGAGACGTGAGAAATGGGTTCTGTTCCCGTCTTGGCTTCCCAGCACACACACATGTGCACGCACACGAGCAGAGCTGATGTGCAGCTCGTCTGGGAAAAGTTTATTTTGCAATAAGAGGGGTTAGTATTCTGCTAAAGGCTTTTGCAAAGACTGGATCCAATTTTCGGAGCCTGTTGCCAATATTTGTGAGTCATTTCCTTGGAATTCTACCTTTAGTGTTTATTTCCCTTAGAAGGAAACTTGTAAAAGAATAATAATAGCTCTCATTCTTCGTGGAAAGTAGCACACAGCAAAGTGGGAGACAACTCGCTCTTTGTTCCAAAACACTTTTTTGTTTGTTTTGTTTACTTTCTTCAGCAGACAAAAAGTGAAGAAGGCAATATAATTAACCTCATAAACCATCTAATTTACAGTGCCAGTGACATGCATGTGCTGCTGCACCGGAGTGAAAGTTAAGTGGGGAAGCGGTTTTAATTGGTACCTCTTTTACAGAACAAGTCACGAGAACTGCCTTGTGATTTGGGAAGTCTCCGAATGCAACAGAAGGGCTTTGCTTTTTCGCAGCCCTGCCTGACTGCTGGGACCCCTTTTCCTCTCTGACTTAAGTCCCAACAGCAACATCTAGCACCTATTCAGTGTCAAAACCCGCTACAAAGGTTAACTAATCAGAAATGCTGTCAGTTATAGTTTGCAGCCATTAGAAGCACCTTTTACCCTCAGGATACTGAAGTGTTTTGCAAACTAAACTCCCACTGAGCTAAGTGGATCCCGGACAGAGCTTTATATGTCTAGCAGGGCCACGCAGCCACCAGCGGGGTGGAGGCAGAGAGCATAGGAGACATTTTGGCTCAGAACACTGGAAAAAATATTTATGCTTACTGAAATAAATACCATGGGGCTTTATTGTTCTCCCAGAGCAGGCAGGAGAAACAGCCTGCAGGAGATGGCTGCAGTAAACTTGATGTCACCTTTTCTCATATCTGCCAGATCCCTGTAGCAAATAAAAAAAAAAAAAAGAAAAGAAAAGGCAAAGAAAATTTGCTTGTATTTTCATATATTTGCATAATTCTGGGGCAAACTATAGCTGTTAGAACCACCATTTAATTCATTGCATATAGGCTACCAAGGGTACCGATAGGTGACATATACCTACAAAGAAATAAAAGAGGAAACCTCTTTTCTGTTAGTATAGAAACCTCCTCTAGTTCTGCTTCATAGAAACCAGAATCAGGAAAAAGCACAGCTTTTAAGAATTCAAAAGAACATTTTATTTTTTTTTTTCTCTGAAAAAATGCTTGCTAGAAAAATCAGGGGACTCTGACAAACTGGGACAGAGTAACTCCAAAAAGTCTTTCTGGGAAGAATTGAAGTGAAAATTATGAAAAGAAAAAAAAAAAAAATAGCATGTGGGAATTAGGAAAGTTAAAGAAATATTTGCTTGGAATTTTGTCTTGAGAAAGAAACACTCGAGCATCTGGAGTTATATAATCTAAATTAGGACAGAAGTTACGTGAAGGTACCTTTGAAACACTTTCATGGAAGGGCTGTATCTTGACATAGAAATCAACTTCTGATTTCAAGTTAATTCCTTTTCCACCAAACAGTAAGTCCAGCTCTAGAAAAAGAAGGGGAAAAAAAAAAGAAAGCAAAAAGGAAAAAACAATGGATTCCTTGAAATTCCCTGAAGCGAGGGCCAAGAAATACAGGTAAAAACACTAGACTTGGCACATCTATAATTTATCTATACCTCCGAAGGATGAAGAGCTGAATTGACCCCCTTGGCACACAGACCTGTTGTTCTACCAGTCCAGTTATTTCAGTCAGCCTTAACCCCTTCATTTTGCCCTTGTAGCATGCTTATGTTAGATGGTGTTACATGTGTTTCTGACATGAGGTGCAGCTGAAGGAAGAGAAAACGGTCCTTGCCCGGGGCCTGTGTTGCCTCGCTGCCGCCTATCCTCATTCCCCTCTTCCCTTCACCTCCTCCCTGCAATCTCCAGCTTGTGGCTCAGCACCTCCCTCACTGCAGACCAGGGACCACTCTGCACAGATGCGATGAGATCCTGCAGTTCTTCTCATCTATTTTATATCACCAAGAGAAGGAGATCCCTCTGTCTGCTCCCAACCCATAGCCTGTCTCTTGGAAGTCCAATTTTCAGTTTAAATCCAGCATGGCCAATTCTAGATGCTTTTCCACTTCTTGCAGCCTCGCTTCTTGCCTTGCCTCCAGAGCCCCGAGCGCAGGGATCATCTTTGATGCTTTGCTTTCATTTACTGTGATTGGGCTGCCCCAGTGACCTGCAATTCAGTGCCCCCAGCGTTTCCACTGCTTCATTCATAACATTACTACAACTCTGTGCATCTCTATCCAGACAATAAACAATTTAATCATGGCCCTCGTTATCTCCCATCTCTGTAACTTCCTCCTCCTTGAACTTGTGACACATCAGCCAATTTGATTTACTTAAACACAAGCTCCCAACATCCTCTTTCCTGTCCGCTGCTGTGGTCAGAGCCAATCCACCTCCTGCCTCTCCTCCTTATTTGCCAACACCTAGTCTTTTATTTTCACGTGCTAGGTTGTCACAGCTCCGTCTTAGCTGTCGTCGCTCCACCGTTGTCTCTACTGTATAGCTTTGCTCTCTTCGCCAGTGATGCTTGTGCATTTACCTGCTGCTCCCAGGGGAGCCTTTATGCCCTCTTCCGTGGTGCTCGTGCCCACTGGATGCCATGCCTCGCTCAGCTGAGTGGGCAACACCAAACCTTGTTGTGGCAACCATAAAGAGTAGAGAGTTTACAATTACATTAGCCTGGAATTGTTTACATGTGCTATCACTGGGTTTTGTTAGTTTTAATGTATGTACACCGGTCTGGGTACACAACTGTGCCTTTCCCCTTCCTCTCCCTGGCTGTCACTTGCTTTCTTAAGACTGTGGGTCGGCACAGGCTGCGTGCGGTGCTCGGGCAGTGGGATTTCTGATTGTTTCTGCAGTGTAAATTTTCTGTAACGCCACAAAGGTAACTGCTACCAAAATGACGGCAGTTTTGTTTCCTAAGCCCTGAAGTCCAGATGTTAACAGTGGTCTAGTACAGTTAAGGAACTCTATTCTCTCTTCATGTTGTCACGCGGTGGAAACGCTCCAGAATATATGATAAAGACTGAAATTGCTGCAGTGCTTGAGTTAAGAAACAGGAGTTAAGAATGGAATAGCCATCCTAAGTCTATTCCCTTGTCTTTACTGATCTTGGTGAGACCTGCAGCATTATTGTCACAGGCATTTTATATTTAAGTTTGGGGTTTTAGAGGCATTCTGGAACTGTATAAAGAGCCCTTTTCACTGACATCGCATCAGGCTTGTTATAATGTGAATGGCATCATTACAGTTCTCTCATTAACATCATAATGGCTCTGGAGGAATAGTGAGTGAAAACCCCAGCAAATGGAGTAGTGTAGCAATGTATAGTAGTCTTACTGTGTAAAACTGCATACGGAAAAAGTTTGACATTTTAACCTTCAGGCTGCTGTAGATGCCTCCGGGTGTCCTCACACTGCATGCATTTGGCTGACAAAATGGAAAAATTGTGGTAGCCTAAGGATGGAGGGCTGGGTTCAATAAAAAACTGTGCCTGGCTTCCATGCCACTGAAGCCCACACAAGGCTCCCAAATGGATTTTTCAAAATTGAATCCAGCCCCAAGTGTCAACCTTTTGCTGTAATTTTGTATAGTAAATGTATTGTATGCTCAAATGTACATCTTTCATCCTTTATTTCCAGTGGTGTTAATGGAAATGTAACAATGCGTGTGCTGTTCTGCAAAGTCTCATTGAAACGAATGGGATTTTGGATGAAATCCCTCCATTGCATACGATAGTGTAATATAAATGAGTTGGGCTTACGGCTGGAGGACGATGAGATCTGGTTCTATTTCTGGCTCTGACACTGGTTTGCTGTGTGACTTCTGGCAAGATACTCCAGAGTGGATTTTGCCACCCTTAATGGGGAAAAACAGTAGGCTGGCTCTTCAGGAGCACTGCCAGGGGTTCTGTTCGTGGAGCCAGGTCCAGTAGCACTTTTTCAGTAATTACCATCTCATACTTCAGGCTTTCAGTTTTGCCATCTCCAACTTTACCTTTGAGGAGGCTGACGGTTCCCACGTACTGAGTACTCGCAGCTCCCTTCCCACTCGTTTGTAGCAGCTGGAAATCAGTGCTTCTGAAAATCAAATGGCATGCCCAGAGTCACAAGCCCTTTTAAAATCCTGGTTGTCAGCTTCTGTGTGCTGAAGCAATTCCTTTGCTACAAAATGGGGCTTATTTTGCAGCTGCGTGCCACCTATGCAGCTTTGTAATGCATGCTGAGACCTACAAGCTTGGTTTGTGGCTTTGGCTTTCTGATTGGGTTTGGGTTTTTTTTTCCCCTAGGTAAGATCTGTTGTTTATGCCTTGTTTTTATACAGCTTGGAAACATGGAGAATGAGCATGGACAGTAGCTGTTTATAGAAGTTAACTGGCTTGCCTCTATTAATTTTGCATGTTGTAAATAGCAGAAACAGTTCATTTACTTTACTGGCTTTCCAGAGAACTCAGTTGTTCAAGATAAATCAGCAGCACTGTGCAGAAGGCATCCTTTCCTTTCCTTTCCTTTCCTTTCCTTTCCTTTCCTTTCCTTTCCTTTCCTTTCCTTTCCTTTCCTTTCCTTTCCTTTCCTTTCCTTTCCTTTCCTTTCCTTTCCTTTCCCTTTCCTTTCCCTTTCCTTTCCCTTTCCTTTCCCTTTCCTTTCCCTTTCCTTTCCCTTTCCTTTCCCTTTCCTTTCCCTTTCCTTTCCCTTTCCTTTCCCTTTCCTTTCCCTTTCCTTTCCCTTTCCTTTCCCTTTCCTTTCCCTTTCCTTTCCCTTTCCTTGTCCTTTCCTTCTTTCCTTTTCCTTCCTTCCTTCCTTCCTTCCTTCCTTCCTTCCTTCCTTCCTTCCTTCCTTCCTTCCTTCCTTCCTTCCTTCCTTCCTTCCTTCCTTCCTTCCTTCCTTCCTTCCTTCCTTCCTTCCTTCCTTCCTTCCTTCCTTCCTTCCTTCCTTCCTTCCTTCCTTCCTTTCCCTCCTTTCCTTCCTTTCCTTCCTTTCCTTCCTTTCCTTCCTTCCCTTTTCTGCTTAAGTATAGAAAGACCTATTTGTGATGAAATATGGTAAAAAAAAAAATATGCACAGTTGAAATCTCCGATTTTTATAAAAATCTCCACAAAGAAATGCTGAATTCATTAAGAGCAAAGAAATCCTGACTTTCCTGAAGCAGCAGCAAGCTTCTTCCAACCCTTATTCTCTAAGGACAAACACTGAGTGTTGACATTATGCCAACTCGAGAAGATTGATGTCTCTCTGTGAGTGATTCCTCAGTGCAGATTAATGAGAAGACTCCATGGGTGCTTTCTAATGATGGCGTAATCTTTTCAGCCACAAAATATATGACTTTTTAGCTGGTTCTTGGGCCACTTTTTGGCCCTGCTCTTAGATCAGCAGACTGACCCACTTGTTCTGACCAGTCTTTCCATGTGCCAGTACTCAGCTGGTAACAGAAGGTGTGGGGAATAAATAATATATATTGTCTTTGTGAGGGATAGCTTCCAGTGGGCCAATCTAGTGCCTTGCCGTTCCCCATGCCATTTCTTTGCCCAGGAAAAGCAAGATGGCATTAATGGGCTACTGCAAGAAAAGGACCGATGCCGTGCGTGATCAGTAGATGGAATCTAAGGGGTTTAGACACCCTTTGGGGCGACTGCAGTGAGATCTGGTGGCCTTTGCGAGGGCAAACTACTGGGGGATTTCCCCCTCACCTCCCATTTTTTTGCCCTGTTGAGGAGTGCAGGGCAGAGCCACGCACGCACGCATCTGAGGAGCAGAGGGTTAGCGCGCGCTGGGAGCCCGTTTCTTACTGAAGTAGCAGCCTTGTGCATTCTTCCAGGATTTAAGAAAACAACTGGCAGATGTGAATGATTTATTTTTCCTCCCTCTTCTGCTGCGGTTTATTTTTTCCTCTTGTTAGAGAGCGCTCGGCTGCTAACACAAACAATTGCTGAAATTCCACCTGCCCACCTGCGGCCCCTCCTTCCCGCCGCTCGCTCGGGCCCTCATCTTCCTCCGGGAGGGCTGCACCGAGGGGAAACTGCATCCCGCTTTCTTAGAGGGAGGAGGAGGAGGAGGAGGAGGAGGAGGAAGGAGAAGGAGGGGCCGGGCCGCGTCTGGGCGCATTGTTCCGCGCTCCTCTGCCAAGAAGTAGGTGACTATGAACTCATCCCTTGCCCCTCGCAGAAAGTTTGCTCCCTCTCCTCCCCTCGCCCCCCCCCTCCCCCCCGCCTGCTGTCGCGGCAGGAGGCAGCTCACAGCCTGGCGCTGGCCCCGGAGTCCCCGCTCCTGCTTAATATTCCGCCTGCTCCGCCGATGTTGTGCTTGGCTCCGGTGGGACTGCAACTCACGGCTTGAAACCGGAGCCAATTTTCTGTCTTAGTCTCGCAGTGTTTTGACTGGAGGCAGATCCAGTTCAGTCCGATCGGGGCTAGTGGAAACAACTACCCAAGTCTCTGCTGTCTGTTTCGTTTGGGAGGGAAGAAAGAAGAAAGAAACGCGATCCCCAACTGCTGGGCGCGCTCGCTCGCTCTCACACACACGCACACGCACCCCCCGCTGCACACACACACACGCACCGCAGGCACACGCACACGCACAGACAGACAGACAGACTCGCACGCCCGTCGGTGCCGAGCGCGCCGTGCCAGCACCGCCGGGAGAGAATGGGAAGCGAGTGAACGGATCCGTGCCGGTGTGTCAGCGCCGCCGGGGCGGCGGGAGCGGGGTTTGGGGAAGAGGGGGGGATGGTGGCGGTGGTGTGGGGGGCGCGGATAAACTCCCAGTGCCGGGGACCCCGCGCCCTTTGTGGGAAAGAGCTCCGGTCTCTTTCCTGCCGTAAGAAAAGGGAGCGGGGGGGGGGAATCATGTGAGCTACAGATGCGTGTGTTTTTTTCTGGATGTGCAACTGGAGGTCCGAGCGCCCGCAGAGGGAAAGGGGGGGGGGGGGGTGCGGTCGCCGCGGGGCGTGGGTGTGAGGTGAGAGGGCGGCCGGGCGCTCACCGCGCTGCTGCTTCGGTTCCAGGCGCCGGCGCCCGCGATGACCCTGGTGCTGCCCATGCAGCGGCTGGGCCGCCCCATCGCCGCCGAGGGAGCCGCCGACCTCGCCGCCTACCGCGCCCTCTGGGAGCCGCCCGGCTGCGGCCGCCCCGGCCCCGGCCTCGCCGGTCCCGCCCCGGCCCCGGCCCCCGGGGCCCCCGCCGCAGGTAGGCACCGCGCCCAGCCGCCGCGGGGACACCCGGGGTGGAGGCGGGGGGGACACGGACACGCACACGGAGGTTTGCCCGCGGAGGGGGGGGCGGGCTGAAGGCGGGGGGGCTCCCCCACGGGCCGCAGGTGCGCGGCGGGGGGCGGGGGGGGGGGGGGGGGCGCTGGGCAGGGCGGCTGCCCGCCGGCTCGGGCGAAAGTTTTGGCGAAGCCGAGCGCGGTGGGGAGGCTGCCCGCCCGCTCCCACAGCCCCCGCGGCCAGGCGAGGGCTCGTTCCCGCTGGCTGGCGAGGGCTGGGGGGAAGATGCGGTGGAGTTCTCCTGTAGCGCGAAGGGAAATGAGAAGTATTTTGTTTGGAGAACCTCCGGCAAACCGCATGTCATTTGTCATATCTGATTTATTACCCGCAGGATCGCATTACAGGGGAATTTCAAATCCTGTAACAACATCCAAGATCACATACTTTAAAAGGAAATATGTGGAAGAAGAGGATTTTCATCCACCACTCAGCAGCTGTACACATAAAGTATGTTTTCTAATAGTCATTATTTTTACTCCGAGTTTCAGATGCTTAGTAACACTCAATTGACCCATTTCCAGAAGGCTGAAATACTCCGCTGAAATTAGGAGAATGATCCAGCTGCTTGCTCAGAAACAAATAGTTGTCACTTGTTCATATTTATTGTTTCATTGTCATCGAATTGCTTAGGAAGCAAAGCAGTTTCTTCATTTGTAACAGCTGTAAAGGGAAACACTGAGAATAACTTTTTTTCAGATTATTTTGTTCTTCGTTAGTCTGCATCACACTTACAGAAGCAGCTCTGTAACAGCATTTGAACGGCAGCAAGGGAGAACATAAATAAAAAGGGCCTACGATCCCCCACTCATTCAAAACTTTCCAGGGGAGAAAATAGTAATAGGTTCCATGTACCCCAAATGGGTTACAGATCCTCCAGAAAAACAGAACAACTTGGAAAGAGAGTACAAGCTCCTTCAATATTTAATCCTGTTTATTAAAAAGCTAATAACTCCAAAAGAACAGATTAGTAAAAGAAAGAATATTTTTTTGAATGAATGCTGTCAGGGGAGGGATTAGGGCAAACATTTCCCAGGCCAGCGAATACATAAACTGAAATCTAACTTTTTTTATGAGAGATTTTATGCTCTCGTTCATTAAGGGCTCAGTCCTGTAAGGAACTGAACGCCTGGAGCGATGCGTTTAAGGATAGCGCGAGCCTTGAGACCCCATCCTTACCTTGCTGGATCATACCTGGCCCATGGCAGTCCAGTGCTACCCATGCCCTACTGGCGACAGAGGGGGCAAGATATAATCTGATCAACCCCCAGTTCATGGGAAGCAGCAGTACCACGAGAGCCCCAGAGACAGAAAGCTAAACCAGATCAAGGTGCAGAGGGAGTTTATGCGTTTTCTTTACCTGCGTTGCAGAGGCAGCTGCCTGAGACGCGAGGAGAAGCGAGTGCCTGGTCCCTACGGCAGGCACTGGTTGGGGGGGAGCTCTGCCTAGTGGGGACCCCGCTTCCCTGGAGGGATTTCCACAGAGGAGAAGCGACCAGTAAGGCCGGGCTCGCTTCCCAATGACCTTAGAGTAGCCGAAGGAATTTTCAGATACAAATAGTTTTGGCTGGAAATAAGTACTTGACCAGGAAGGAGGAAAACTGCCCTGCTGGTAATTCCAGAAGGTGTCCAGTCTGCTGCCAGAGCAATGAATAAATAGCACTGAGGGTGTTGAAAAATGTGCTCTGGCTAGCGAGTGAGAGTCTCCCCCATGTCACATCACTCTCTGATTTCAGCCAGTTTTTCTCTTGCCTAGATTGTCAGATTTTTGTATTGGTGATTATTTTCCTCGCAGAGAGGAGGAATCGTTACTTTCCCCTTTCTAACAGCATAAACCCCAGTTGTAGATAGACCTGACCTAGACATTGTTTTGTGCTGTTGTAGAGGTGTAACTTGTCAGAAACTCTGGGTCACCAGTTTCTTCTGGTCAGCACAAATGGGTTTTCTACTTTGCAACACTGAAGTCTGGGGAATGGAGGATGCCCAGCACATTTCTTTGAATTTCTCAACTCCTCTGCCCAGTAAAGAAAGAGTTGTGTTCTGAGATCCCTTGTCCCATAAAGGGTGTGACGGTAGGGCCCAGGGCGCCTCTCCAGAGGGCTGTTGGCAAACATCCGTAGTAGAAAGCCTTGGACAACTTGTTCCTACTGGTGACCCTCCAGGATGCATCTCCAGGAGGATCACAGTTCAAGGCTTACTGGTTTGCTCCAGGCTTTTATGGCTTCACTGACTATTGCTGCAGCAGGTATAAAGGATGCAAATTAACCTATAGGCTTAACATGATTTAAAATGAGTCATTTATTATAGAAAATTACTCTCTCTAACAAAGAAGAGCTTCAGCTGTGAACTCACATGAAGACACAGCCCATTTTTCTTTTTACGAGGCACTGTGCTGCTTCTAAGCCCTGCAGACAGGACCAGGCTGTGGAAAGAGCGAGAGGGCTGAGGAGAGCTGAATGGATGTGAAAAGCAGCTGTGCTTTAAGCTCTTTCAGTCCTCATAGCTACGACTTCCACTCTGCAAAAATGCTGTAACCATGTGGGAAAGGGAAGAATGATCAAGCCACAGATGGGGGGGATTTAGAGCAATCTCTCTTTGTGCTGTGCTGCTCTCCTCCTACGCAAACCAAATTCTTACTAAAAATGAAAATTAGTTAATAGTGCTTACAGTAGCATGCGTTGCCCCCTCTCTTATTTTGATTCCCAGGGTAGCGATTACAGTGCAGAATCCAGGGCCTCCTGGGGGCAGTAACCTGCTCGTTGCTGCCAGTGCTGAGAAAGGGAGTCCTGGAAGGACCATGGAAGGGAGAACAAATCTGTGGGCGTCAAGCCAGGATTTCTGCAAATCCCTATCCTCTCCTCGTTTCCTGACCTTGTCCCTGCCTATCTGCGTTCCCACCGGTCCCGTAGAGCGCAGGGTGTAGGACGCAGGCCAACAGCTGCTCTCCAGATGCTGGGATGCTTGGGGATGGGTTTCTCCCTGCCTCCTTCCCTCCACGCACTTCTGTACATGAGAGCAGCGTAAGGGAGCTTGGCAAATGGAGACCTCCTCACTGGAGGGCCTCTTCCACTGGCAGCAGATGAAATGCTCTGACACTTGCCGCATGAGGTGGGGGCTGCTGGCTGCGTCTTGCAAACCTCGAGGCTGCAGGAGGGGACCTTCGCTTGGCTTCTGAGCTTCGTAGAAGCCCCCACAGGCAATGAGGGCATTAGGTCCGTTTATATCAAAAAGCCCCCAGCCATCACTGGAGCAAAACAGCCTGACGATTTTATGTTCTAGCCCCAAACGTGAATAAAGAGCCAGATGTGTGTATCTGTATTTCACTCTTCCATCCTGGATTCGTGCCCTGCGATTGCCTCTGTGGTGTAACGCTCAGCTGTTTACCTCCTAAACCCGGGTGAATGCTGTGGCCAAGAAAAAAGCAGGTCCCTGCCCTGGCTACATGGGTGTGCAAAATGAAAAGCCAGTTTTAGGCGCCTCAGAATGAGAAAGGTAGTGGCACAGGGGGAGTACTTTGCTTCATATTCTTTCTCCCTGCCTGGAACAAAACTGGTTGCCTTCAGTTCCTTAGTTTCTGTCTTTTGCACTTTCAGACAATCTCCGTGTTTGAGGAGCGGGCCCATATTCTCTACATGTCTTTGGAAAAGCTGAAATTCATTGATGATCCTGAAGTCTACCTGCGGAGATCCGTCCTCATCAACAACCTAATGAAGAGAATCCACGGAGAAATCATCATGCAGAACAACTGGTGCTTCTCTGCCTGCTCCTTCAGCGGCACCTCGCCACAGGAGTGGTTTGTGCCTCAGGACTGTCCGTACAGAAAACGCCTTCGGATGGCAAAGGAGGAGTACGAGAAGCTCCACACGTGCTGCTTCTATCAAGAGTGTGGCAGTCACTATTTAAATCTACCCTACTCTGTTAATGCTAGTACAGAAAATACTTCTTCCTCTTCCTCCTCCACTTCTTCCTCCTCCTCACCCTCTTCTTCCTCCTCCCCCTCCATTTCTTTGCCAAGCTGTTCCCAGCAGGTGGATTATGACATTGGCAGTGCCCCTTCTTACAGAAGTGATGACCAGATACCTGCTAATGAAATATTCATCACTAATGCCAGGTCTCACAGTAATCAGGAAAAGGCAAAATTTAATGACGAGAAAGGAGATAACGAACCTGAGCGAGAGAGTGTCGCCCTAAACTGTGAACCTGTAAGAGGCACCCATGCTCTCGAATGTAAAGGCAAATTTTATGACTATTCTGAGACTGGATGTAATGACAAGAGCAACATAAGTGAATCTTGGAAAAAATCCTTAAGGAAAAAAGAATCTTTACCAAGTAATAAAATGTGCTGCAGCAAAGGAAGTAAAATATGAGGCATCTTTCTTGCTCTGTCAAAGCATGCGCAGCATGTTCGTTTGTCTATCAAATTTTTATTTTGAATGGATTTTTTATAGTTTTCTACAAATGATACAATCATGCCACAAACATTACATGTAGTTCTAAATGACTGGAGAGCAGATTGCATAAAGCGTCTCTATGATCTGCATCAGCGGGCTATTTATAAATATGGAGACTTCATAAAGGACGCCGTTGCGTTACTGCTTAGCACTGTAGTCTGTACAGCTATGGTGTAGCTTTCGTTACTGAAAATACCAATCAGCCAGATGGGGAAAACATATTGTTTTATATGTCCCCGCCCCCAAGAAGTCTGACATTAATTAAGAAGAACCTCCATTATGTTTACCAAGGAATCAGAAGTCTGGTAAACAAATTGATGCTACCAGCAAGGGCAATGTGCTCCTTGTAACTCAGTATTTGTTCTGACAAAGGACCATCTTCATGGACTGGGAATAAACCATTCTTACGTTTTGTACTGATACTCTTGAATTCCTGGATTCAACATCTTGTTCAACTGACAAAATAGGACATAGCATAAAGAAATAACCTGTTTATGGGATCTTAATCAGAAACACAACATGCAGCTCAAGTACTTGCATGTTTTCACCTCAGCTGTAATAACTAATGAGGCTTGGTGTTATACAGGGCAGGTTTTTTTTTGGTGCCTTACTTTTTGTCTTAATTTTTGCCAGCGTGAAAATTAAGTATAAATCAGTGATACAGCAGGGATTTAACCTAAACAGAGGGTAAAAAAAAACCCCAAACCCACAGGGTGGATCAATACTATTAGAAACCTTTAACCTTTGAAGTACTGAGTTCAACTTCCTATTCAAACATCTCTGTTCTTCCTTTTTGATGCTCAATTGCTTTTTGATTTGCCATCCCTAGGAAGGGATTTAAGAAACAATAGAGAGATGTCTCTTGTAAACAAGCATTCGATGCTTGAGTGTTTCTATGGCAACTGTCTGTTGCTGGGGCTGTTTTTTTTCTTCTTCGTATAATGAAGTTCATGAACCAGTGGCATGTTTTATACTTTATTCTGTTTCGCATAATTTCTCTCTTTTAGATTGCAAAAGCATGCGGGAGTTTTCTATGACTTTTGCCATTGATTTTAAAAAGACAAGAAAAGAAAGCAAAAAGCACAATGTTAATCAATAATGTGGCGATAAACATGATTTTATCTGAATGAATGTAAGGGGTTTAATTTTAAAAAAGAACATTTTGGAGAAATGAGTTGAGATTTCAGTGGCTAAGGACAACATTTAGTCATGCCTAGATAGACCGTTTGCAAAAGTGTGCTGTTTAAAATGCCCAGAAGACACTAGTCAGGGTTGGACTGAGAGTATTTTGAGGCTTGGATCCACCAAATTAATTAGTTCCCACAGTCCCCATAACAACTGGCAGGATGTGCTAGGCAAAATAGCCACATCCAAGCCACGGCTGACTCATAATAGCTGCCTGTTCCCACAGCATCATGCACTCGAGCGACATCTTCTCCGCTTGGTTCTTGTCCAAAGGGTGAGAATCACCTCTGTGCTGGGGCAGCGGCCAGCTCGGCGCAGGGCATGAGGGTCCCTGGGGGGACACACACCGCCCCAGGCTGCCCCCGGCTTGGCGCTGGAGTCAACCAGGTCTCTGGGTCAGAGACCTCCTGTTCCTGTTTCACGGGTTCAGCCAGAGTCCTCCGGGGCCGTGGTTATTTTGGGTAGCGTGTGCACCCCACGGTCACGTTTGCAAAGTGGACAGTTTTCGTGGCTAAGCCCTGTGGTCGCAGGAAAAATCTCCTCCCCACCCAAAGTGACCACGAAGAGAGTAGGATGTAAATCAATGATAAACTTTATGCGGTCGGGTGAGTTGGAACTGATGGGTTTGTAAGGATTATCATTGTGAGGAACGACAAAGAAAGTATAAGTCCCACCTGATTTCTCCAAGACAGAAGCTTTTTTATTAATAATAATATTAAATATAGATCTCATTCATACAGTGTATGAGTAGGATCATCATTTAGACATTTGTCCACAAGGACCAATTTTTTAAAAAAACTGATTTTTCTTGTGTTAAACCCAGATAGTCTAGTAATGTCTGCTCTTTTCCAATATTTGATAAACACTTGATGTTTTAAGCTTAAATATTAGATGCTTGTATACTAATGTGTTGTTGTAGTAAAGTGAAATTTCCTTGATATATATTTATTAAAATGACCAAAATTCATTTTAATTTTACATCTCCAATGGCTACTGGGTCCTTTCCCCCATGTTCCCCTCCCTTACCCAAGGAGATGCCATTTAAGCAAACTACTCCCTGCTGAAGAGTTTATGCTGCAGCTGACTCTGCACCTCAAGCTGACTCCAGGACAGAGCTCAGCCTTCCGGGGGTCTCTGGAGCCTTTAGGACAGTGAAGGTGCATGAGAAGCAACAGACTTCTCTGCAGACTTGCACATATAGCCAAGGGAAATGCCTGCCCAAAGGCTGCCCAAACCACAGATAAGCTAACACTTTTGGGAGGGCTGAAAGTTTTTTGGCCCTACAGGGCACCTTGGTCTTCAAGAACAAGACTGCACACATAACCCATTGCAGAGTCTTCTGAGTTGAATTTGCACCAGCTGAAGTGATGGATCAGCAGAACTCTCTGTCTGCTCTGGCCTCTCTAACAGCTTCTTTAGTTCCAGGGACGGCTAGAAATTAACCTGTTACAGCTCTGCCCAGTCTTACGGAGTGTCATCAGGGTCTGTAAGGGATGAAATGTCATCTGATGAAGGTTGGCCTAAGGGTAAGTGCTCTCGTGCCTTCCTCTGGACCCTGCCTCACAAAATGCTGTAAGTAGATGTATTGGACTCAGGAGTCCACTGAGCCTGTTTGCTTCAGAAGAAACAGAGGTATTTCATGTTAGAAAAGGGAGTTGGAAATACACTTGTCCCATTACCAGAAATGCAATAGACCTTGATAGGATTTCCAACCTGGGCTAGGCTGAATGGATTTCATGGTTTAAATTTGGTTTGATTTATGGCATGTGAAGAGTATAAACCCCATAGGCCTTTCCCCCATTGCTCTCTCCAGTACTAAGGACATTTTGCTAGTATCACAAATTTTCAAGAAATACTTCTTTTCCAATATTATACTAATGCCTTTCATCTATATGTCCTGTGTGTAACTACAAAATGAATGGGCCTGAACCTGATCCTGGCCTACCTGCCTGGAAGAACTGGACAGAAGAGCTTCTCTCTAGAGAGGTTGTTCAGCTCTCTATCATAAGGTAGTTTGCTCCTAGAGTGTAAGACTATAAAGTACTATGCCTTTCAGCAGGCTGATAATGGTACTTCAATAATACATGGAAAACAGCAACAGACAAAGATGTTTCTGCTGTCGGGTCTATTTTACTGTCGCAAAGAACAGAAATGTCATTTTATCTTCAGGATTGCTTTCCACCAGGCAATATGCTTCCCTTGGAAATGCATAGTTCATTTGAGTTGAAAAAATTATGTACCTTTTTCAAAACACGTGGCATAATATCACTGTGCTTCATATATACTTAATACTTTTGGTAAAATTTTACTATTTTTACTGGATTAGCTAATCTGTTGAAACAACTTAACACAGTAATTTAAACATCCCCAGCACTCAAATAGCCTCAGCTGGCACCGATGTGCAATGCCAGCGCAGCAGCTGGGTCCACAGAAAAAACAAACGCAGGCTGAGCCGCAGAAATGAAGTGCTTCTTTCAGTCCTGAAGGTGTTATGCCCCAGAGCAAAATTGTGGTAAAGAGACATTTTTCACATTTCATCTTCCCGTGTGCCCTCCAGCCTCCTTTTACGCCTCTCATCTACTGACTGTCCTGTCGCTGAAGATCATGACACACTGCCGGGGCGGTATGCCGGGTGCCACCGCCCTTCGGGTCTGCCAGGGGAAGCAGGGAGCTGGTTTAGAGGTGCAGCATGATCTGAAGGGGAATTTGAACAAACTAACCAGGGTGCAGTGTGTCTGGGCTGCCTTGTGGCGTCTCAGGAGGCCCATGACCAGTTGCAACCCACCCAGCTAAACGGGCTTTCCAGCTGCCGGTAGCTCAGATTGACGCTATGGCAGTGTTGTGGTGATTAAAGGGCTATGGCTGAAGCAGAGACATGAAGGTGATTTCTAGCCTGCGTTAGACTCGTGCACTTTCATTGCCTTCTTGAGATAAAGGCTGTAGCCAGAGGTGTAGCAAAAGCAATTGCTGCTTACTCGTGCTAGGAACCTTGATAAAAGAAGTTTTATCACAAAAAGAGCCAGCCAGTCACATCAGAGAAAGGTTTAAACCGCTGTGGGGTAAAGGATTTCATCTGGTGTTTTAGTCAGTGAATGTAACTCTCACATGGAAGCCTCCCAAAGGGACTTAACCTTTTCCATTGCCTATCCCTTGCTTTGCAACCCCTAAGACAGAGGTTGCCCTCGCTTTCTGGAGGTAACCTTTTGGGCTTCTCAGTACTGGTATGAGTTTTTCTGCAGCTGCACGAAGCACCCCAGAGGCTTTTCCTGGCAGGGTGTGCAGAGCCTGCTAAAAGATCGCAGCCAGAGAAGCGCTGCAGAGGATCTTGCTGGAAATGTTAGGAGATGTGAATCTTCCACAAGGCATCCCATGTAACAGCCAAGCCGCGCAGTCACAACTACTTGGAATACACAGTAATTTCCTGTGTTTTTTCAATCTCACTTTAACTTCTCTGACAGATGGGGAAAGATGACTAAACCGAGGGAGTTTACAAAAGTTCGTCTTGTGGTGTTTGCAAACTGTCTCTGTGAGGTCCATTTTCTCTAATGTAAACACAGCCGTGGCAGGGTGCCGAGAGCCGTCGCAGCAGTTAATCCTGCTCAGTGTAAGGCTGCTAACGCGAGGAGTGCCCAGCCAGCTGGGCCTGCGCTGGGCAGCCGAACGCAAACCAGCCCTGGGGCTGAGGGAGCGAGTAGGATGAGGCCTTCACTCCTCCTGGCTCTCCAGGGAGCGCATGAAGCAAAGCAGCTGTGGCTGTGAAACCAGACTGAATTTACCATTCAGGGTCAGTGGCTTTCCGTGTCAGGGGGCCTGGGGTCAGGTGTGGAAAGTTAGATTAAACACCAGGGGAGTAACCATGTGAAAACGGTTGCCTTTGAGGCCGTGGTTGGCCTGTTGTTGCTCTCCCTAGTCTGTAAATCATAGCACGGGAGGAAGCGCGCCCAGAGGAAGGTAGAGTCTCAGTTCCTCAGCTTTGTAAAACTGGCGCAGGCTGCAAGGGATACAAAATTTTCTCTCCGGATCCAGCTGAAAGGCCAGGTAGGCAAGTCCCTTAATGTCTTTTAATCCCTGTGTTCAAGTTTTCCCTTTGAGGAGCACAGGGAGTGTGAGGAGAAGTCACAGGTGGGTGATCTGCATACACTCATTCAGAAGTGTTCACAATGAGCAAAAAAAAACCAAAGCCCTCAAAACAGGGAGATCCTGATTTTGAAGAATAATTTCTCTTCCATGGCTAGTAATTCTTCTCAATTAATACAACCTCATTCTCTGATTTACTGTAGAGAGCATCTGATCTGTCATACTGGGATTGCAGAAAGGTGATAAATGGTCAGTCTGCTCAAGGTCAGTCCATTTAGTGCTACCTCCTGCAGTGGTATTTTCCCCATGGAATGCCCTGCCAGGCTCACCTTTCCATACCGCGGGTTGTGTCTGACTCCTGAAGCCACTGAAGGCTCTGGCTGCTGCGGAAGGTGATGGAGTGGCAGTGGTCGGTGGCTGTGCCTCCTCCATGACAAGTTGGCCCGTAGCTGTTGTGGCTGCGTGTCTCCAGTGAGCTCAGAGGGACCCCATAACACTTCTTCCACTGTCCCCTCACTGCCTTATAATATGGCATTTTCACTTGTAGACTATGACTGGTGTCAAATACTCTCTGGCAATTTGCTGGTTGAAGTTTTAGAGACATTTTGCAGCCAGGTGTTGGGCAATCAGACTCTCGGCCGGTGTGAGAGGATGTGTTACTGATTTTTGGCGGTTGTGCCTGGTTGTGTCAGTTGACCACCCTCTCCTTTGATTATTGTTGGTTTTGTCTTTCCCGCACACCCTGCCTCATTTTCATAATTGGAACAAGTTGCAAATGGTAATCCCCTTCCTGCACCCCATACAGTGTGGGACCTGATATTCTGTATTTACCGCTTTAGTTAGGGAAAGCTTCTGCCAGTGGGAGTTGAACAGCGGATTATTTTCAAATCCAGTTTTATTCCTAGACTCCAAAATCGTTTCTGTGTGTCAGTATATGTGTAAATTCTGTGCTCTATTCCTTCATCAACCCTAAAAACCCTTGTAATTTTTTTTTTTTTTTTGCCTCCATCTATTGCTTTTTCAGGATGAAATCCTCTGTAGTTATTTCTATGAGTAGGCCCCACTTACCAGCCACATCCTCTTAGCCATACAGCTGCCAGGGGGCCATTTATTCCTTTGAATAAAGTAGTGTGGTTTTGGCTCAAAATGCAGTTGCCCTTTATATTACAAATCATCAGACAGTGCATTTATGTTAAGTATTGCTACCCTGTAAGTGTAATGCACTTTCAATATCATGTTTTCCTCAAATTTATCTTCCGTGATTCCCAACAAGGATGACCAAAGCAACCTACATTTCTCAATTTCTATTAATATTATAATTAATACAGTTTGGCTAATTTTTAAATCTTGAGCAGCCTGTGTTTTACCTGCAGAGGCTTCATGCATTTAACTGCTTCTCTGACCCCTTCCTCTGTGTGACAGATTGGGTTCTGGTTTACCAGCAGACTAATTAATGTAATACTAGCAAATTTCATTTTGTGTTTGCTATGAGAAGGAAGGTGCATAGTGTTAGTGCAGTCCTGAAATGTACCTTCATTGCAGAATTGCTCTAATACTGAAACTTCAAAATAATCTGTATAGTCATCGCAGTCTTGAAGAAAATCTTAAAATGCGAGTAGGGTATAAGCTACTGTCAGATCATTTTCCTTATTCAGTGTGCAGGCTGAGACAAGGATTTTTATTGTATGCATTTATCCACCCATTGAAAGCGCCCGTTTGCTAATTCAGAGGCTTAAAGATGACAGTGTAATGTCAGCTTTTGAGGTATTTCACTAGTGACCATTATAAATAAGACATTTGGCTAACAAGCTTGCCCCACATTTCCAGTGGTCTTCTGAGCCTCTCAAGCTGCCAGTGGCTCCCAGTAGTCCCTTTCCAGCTGCCAAAGCTCCCTTTTCTCTTTGAATATTTCCATGTGCTATCAATAAAATATCTTTCTAGGCTCTAGCAACACAGGGACAAGACAAACTCTCTTTTAACTGAATATGAACATAAATAATAGAAAGGCAACCAGGCCGATAATTTTATTCTTTTAATTTTGAATATATGAAACCTTTTTTTTTCTAAAAAATTATTTTTTGGAAACTTAATTTTAATTTAAATAATGCAACCGCAGCATTTTTACGGCTGTCATGAATCTGACACCCGTGCACTAAAAATCCTTCATGATCACATATCGCTACCCTGGTGGGTGCCAAAATCAGAACCTCAGCAGAGCCTCTGAGGTTTGACTGGATGTTTTCCCACACTGGCTCATTTTTCCCCTTTGCTCAGAAGTGCTGAGAAGATGCATGTGGAGGGGGAGGGGACCCAAGAGAAAAATGTAAATCATGGCAACCTGACTGTCAAGAGGGTATCACTTTTTAATTCCTAGCTCATGTTCCCAGTGGCAGTGGAGCTGCAATATTAAATTGTTTTGTTTTACCTCTCGGCTTGGTTTACAGGTGCCAGATGAGATACAGCCCCAGCCCCTCGAGTGCAGAGGTAAGGGACCTTGCAGCAGAAAGCTCATCTAGAGGTTTTGTTCCCCTTTGATAGGTCAGGCTGGCACTCATTGCTGGATCTGCTGGGAAGACATAATTAGCATAACAAAGAGCTATATTATAGTATTGCATTGTGCATTTTGAGCCTTCAGATACCTTGACATGTTCAGTTGTGTGTTACCTAAATCTGAATCCCAGGTAGAACTGGAAAAACACAAATTAAAATGAAAATAAATAGGTCCACCTTTTAATCTTAAAACAATCTGAATAATTCTAACTGCAAATATAGAAATCCTCAGCGTTTTGAGCACAGCCGTGTTGCAAGTGCACTCATCTAAAACCAGGTGCCAGTGGCTGGGGCCGTGGCTGCCCGGCACGCGTGGCAAAGGAGCGCGGTTCTCCCTGGCTGGCGAAAAGGTCTGAGGGGGACGCGGGGTGAATTCTTCCTGGTGTACAGGAGCTGATGGACTGGGGCGCGTGGGCTTGGGCCAGTGGACAGGAGCCGGGTGGCCCCAGCCTCCCCGGCAGCCGCTTTCTGCCCCTCTCGGCCCAGAGGTGGAAGGGCTGTGCGCGGGCTGTAGGCTGCCGAGGAGAAAGCTGTGGGTGCAAACGCTTTGTGCTTTGCTCCGTTTTCATCATTAGCAAATGGCAAAGTGGCACTGTGGGGGTGCTGGCGATTTGTTACAGTTTAGTTGTTTAGGTGATGAACCCTGCAGAAAGCTGCTTTCTCTGCCCGGATGCCTTCCCCTGGGTGCTCCCAGGCATGGTGTGCTCCTCTCCTGCCTCGCTCACAGCAAAGCTGCCCCACGCGTCCGCTCCTGCCCCACGGAGCCTGCTACGGTCTGTGGTGTTTGCAAAACACCTGCTCCATTCCCTGGCCTATGTGAAATAAGCTGCTTTGTGCTGCTTATGTGTGCCGTGCCCACCTGAAGTCTGGCTGCCCACTCACTGCAGCATACCTCTCTCCTCCCTTTTCTTCTCCCCTTTTGTCTGGTTTTTGGCTGAGGAAAATTACCCACCCCAGGAGTTAGAAGAAATGCAGAGAATGAAGTAAAAGGAGCAAAAATATCCCAGCGAAGGTTTTTCAAAGCCGATCCTCCCCTGGGTCCAATGTCTGTCAGACATGATTGCAGCATGCAGCTGCATCATGCTGTCAGAAAGAGGGATTTAAAATCTAACCAGCACATGCAACTCTTTCTCTTGCTCCTTTGGATTGAGAGTCCCTGGCAGGGCAGGAGAGTAAATCCCAGTTTAGGAGGGCTGCTGTGTCAGCCCTGCAGGCAGCCTGTATCACAGCGGGGAGCTGTATAAGCTCTGTCATCCATGGTGGTGGTGATTTCTGCAAGACCTGTATATACTTCACCCAGATATTGGTGTTCAGCACAGCCTCATCAAGCAGGGAGATGCAAGTTGAGCAAAGAGCATGGAAGATCCTAGTGCTCTGTCAGAGTTGTGCAGGGATAGGAAGGCTGCTGAGCCTCTGAGATAAATTCAGGGAAGAGCCAGAGATAGGCTTTGAAGAAGGACAAAACCAGGGCATTGCAGTAATATGTTACGGTTCTTAAATGGTTGTGGTAGTTTTAGGAAACCATAACTTTCGAATGGTTACTAAAAACACTGTGTCATTCAGGCTTTATGCCTCTGATAGTTATAATAAAATTTATCAGAGAAACGTATTTGTCAAAACTAATGAGACTTTTTACATTTAAAACACACTGACATTGTGTTGCGCTTTTCTTCACAAGTAACATCTAAAATAAGAGTTGTAGTTGAAAGAGATTTGTGAGGAAAAATTACATAGATCTGTTCTTTTGTTTACTTTGTGCACTTGACAGCCCCTGAACACAGTCAGGTTCTCTGCTTTGCCTGTACAGTCTGTCAGTCAGTTTTCTGACATTTGTTTGAGCCTTTCACATAGCAGCACAGAAGATGGATCTGTTTTTTATAAGAAAAATATGTCCGTGAAAACACAAAGGGTGCCGATAGATTCAGTGGTAGGGAGTGTCTTTGGGTGATGCTTTACACTCGTTCATTTCAGGGGAGAGGAGGAGAAAAAAAGAAAAATTTAAACAGGCTGTTTCTTTTTACAGCAGAAAATGCTTCTTTGCAGCCCGAGAGCGTAAAACAGCACACAAGAGCACTGATGAAATTTTAAAAGGCAAGCTGAAAGAGCTAAAACCTCAGATAAGCTCCCAGCAGGTTTGGGAGCATGGGGCAGTGCCAGCCCACAGTGCTTTAATCCTGTCCTCACAGTGCACAGCCACAGACCCTGAGGCAGTCTGCTCTGTCCACAGCAAATTTGGTTCACCCTGTGTGTGAAAAATATCTTTCTTAGCATCTGTAGTGGCGCTTGTGGAGGCACCATCAGGTCTGTTCTCTCTGAGCCTGTTTCTACCACGGCTTCAGTACATGGGTTGTTCCTTTCTATAACAACCACGTAGCTTCATCAGCCATATCCATTGTCAGTGTCCATTTTCTACAGCTCACAGTACTTACATGGAAAAACGGGCTCTACTACTTCTCTTTCCTAATTTCAGTCTTTCATAAGAAGTGTGGTCAATTTAAGTAAAACATGTCAGATTTAGCAGAGGACAGGCGCATAATCCGCTCTCGTATACCTCCAGTGAGTTTGGTAACCTGGCACAGGAGCAGACCCCTGGGCAAGGCTTGTCAGAGGAGATCTGCTGGGCCACATACCACAGCAGGACACCCATGGAGTCGTTATTTCCTCCTCACAGATCTGGACTGAGGAAACAGAAATCAAGCAGGATTGAGAAGCTTCTGGGGTCAGCGAGAACAGCTGGCTGCAGCACTGTAAACCTTTGATGCTTGCCAGACCCACTGTACTTCCTTCGGGCCAGAAGTATACTGCAGAGGTCTGTAAGACATAATCTTCCCAGAGAAACAGATTAGAAAGATCAGAGGGGTCTCTATGTGGATTTTGTGTAGGTATATCTGTATATCAGCTTCTGACACTTACGGGGAAAGGCAAATATTTGGAACTGTTTGGTGGCAGCCAAATCTGCACAGCTTGAAGGACCTCCATGCCCTAGCCCTGTGTGTGGCTAAGTGGTCTTCTCCGACTGTCCCTTTGTCCTTGCATTTGTTCTGGGTCCTGACTTACCTGGGACTGCAGATTCTGCTTGAAAGATCTGCTGATGTTTGAGTAGACTTACTGGGGAGAAATGTCTGCCTTATGGCTCTCATAGTTTTCTGGAGAACAGCTACAGTCTTGTTGAGGCTACCAGAAGTGCAGCTGCACCCTAAGGTGCTCTGACAGGATGCAACCTGGGCGCAGTGCTCCACTGTAGGTGACCCCATGGGTCTGCCCTCCTGCCCCCGCTCTGTTCCTCCTAAAGTCTCTCAGAGGCACATCATCTCCTGTGCCTTTGAACCTGGGAAACAAGGTGGTTCAGTGCTGTCTGAACTAGGGCCTTAACTCTCTCTCTTTTTTTTTTTTTTTTTTTTTCATCGACACTGCTTTGACTCAGATTTTTTCAAACTCCACATCGTTGGGCAAGAACTGCTGCCAGACCCTCTGCTTTGAAGCAGAAGAGAAACACCTCCATAATTTCCCTAGCCAGTGCCAGAATATGGAGGAAGTCTGCCACGATGCATGCCCTGATCCTGCTTTGGGGAATCACTTAGAGCTGTTCCTGTTTTGACAGAGCTCATTTACCTCTCCCTAACTGCTGTAATCTCTTAAGAGTGCAATTCAGGTTGTTAATACGAGTACCTTCATAAAGAATTTCCATATGCAAATTCCCAGTCTGAACTTTGCTACAACAAAGTCTGTGTTGCTGGAATATATTTCTCTGCACCCACAATCATCTTTTTTTTTATCCTCTGTGCACCATACCGTCCACTACCTGCTCCGAGCTGCTTTCCACAAACTGGAAGTTGTGAGCGTGAGTCTAATTTCACCCTTCAGTAAGCAGGGAATTCAGAAAATTTAGAAGTGCTGGGATCAACACCAGGCGCTCGCATTTGTGATAGCTCTTGGAGTTAAAACAGTGTGTGTAGCTGTGTAGCTGCTACGCTGTCATTTTCTCTGAAGGGGAACCCGAAACCTCTCCGAAGCCGGCTGCCCGCAGGCAGCGGCAGGCTCTGTTTGGCGTGCCGGAGGGAGGCTGGGCGCAGCTTGTTGAAGAACACGCACATGTGTGCACACATTTGCTGGGCTGTTTCCTGGAGCCCTGGCCTTGTTCTGTCTTGTCTCTGGGCCCTTTAAAGCAAGGGTCATTAGGACTGTTCGCTCTGGCATTTGTTCATCCCACATCCTTCTCTGTATTAGACAATGTCTACCTTACAATGTCTGATCCTGATCCAGCAGAAAATATTCCATTAATGTGACCTGAAGAGAGGAACGTATTTTTCCCAGCCTCGGTCTGTGAAGTTAGTTGCAGCGTGCTGCTTTGTACATTACAACCGAATCAAACTTCCTTTCATCAGCAACAGCTGCGACGCCTTATGCCTAAACTCAGGACGCAGAGTAAAAATCCTACGGATCCAAGTCAGAGCAGGAACTGACCTCAAGCTGCCTGTAAGGCCTCAGGTCGAGTCTGTATCTATCTCTGGTTGTACTGAGCTGTCAAAACCAATTATCCTGAGAAAGCCTTTCTTGTATCTTTGCATCTCATTAATTGGTGGGTCTTGCTCTCTGTCATGGTGGCACCTCATGAAGAGTCAAAAGTGGGAGCAGGAAATGACATGATGAGTCAAACAACAGAAATTCAATGTCATCTGGGCAAAGAAAGACTAGACTGGTTTAATGGAGTTTGGAAAGGGCATAACATCCTTGGAATTATCTAGTGAGGATATATCAAGCTGTAGCCCTATATCTAGTACCAAATTTACTCTTTGTTGATCTTGATCATGGGAAATGACAGCAATCAGGAAAACAGATGTGAATTTGTGAAGTGACATAAGGGCAGAAAACAGCAACACAAAGACAGCAGTGGGAAAAAGGACTATTTAAGATGGCTCTTGGCTATAGAATAGAGCAAGGTGAAATTAAATATCAAGTAAATATCACCAAGATCTGCTTGAGTGTGGAACAGCCTCCAGAAAGAAACTGGGAAAGCTTTTGCTTGAGCCACACAAAACTAGCCTGAACAAGGTGCGGGAGAGATACACTACAGAGAACAACTCTGCAACTGCCATAGGGCTGCAGTGATCTAACAATTCTTTCCCATCTTTAATCTCTGTGATCCTTCAGTTAATCATCACATAGTCATTGTGAAATCTCTGCTCAGACCATTTGTTAAGCCTCTAAATAGCGAAATTTTATATTCTCTAGAAGAGGACAAACCTAGGAGTTTTAATCCAAAATTATGCCAGCCAGTGGGCTTGGAGCCATGATTTTGCAGGCAGAAATTTGGATCTGGGTCCAAACTTTGTATGTCTACAGTGGGCAGATCTGAAACGCAGCTTCTTTGTTTCTGCCTTGTGCTGCTGTAGAAGCTGCTGCCAAGAGATATAGATAATGAATCAGAGACAGGTTCTTTTCCAGAGCAGTGACAGTGACTAGCAATTACAAATAGCTTTGGACCTCTTGAACGTAAGGCCGTGAATGGAGGCTGTTTTTTCCTTACTCTATTTTACCCTTGCATCCTCCCCTACCATTTCTTTACAGGCACAGAGGTTGGGACTTGGGTGTGATGAAGACAGAGGTGGCCAGAAGAGAGTCCAGACCGTTTGTATGATAAAGCTGCCTTCCTGGAGCTACAGGAGGTGCTTCCTCCAGTTTGTGAGCTGCAAAGCATTGAGGTGGCAGGGGCAGCTGCGATCCAGAAATTTGGTTTTATCACTCTGAAAGATGATTATAGATCTGTTAGCAACCCCCTGGTACCACGTAGGCTTGCACAGCAGTTACTTCTGCAATTACTTCTACATCACCCTGCTGGTTATAGACTCTAAGAATACACTAGAAATAATACTAAGTTTTGGGCTGATGGGTTCCCAAGCAATGAACTGTCAGATGAGCTGTGGCCTGTTGCTCTTCCTCAGTTGTGGAGCAGGTGCAAAGGAAAGCAAATAGCACTGGTGTCCTCCCCCCTGTCAAAGGCTCATTGCTGGATGTTTTCTTTAAATTGGAGACTGTGGTGACAGCAAAAAGGCCACCAACAGTGGACTAGAATGACACAGAGAGGGGAGAGAAATGTGATGTAACTGGGTCATGAATTGAAACATGCTTCTCTGAAATTTACTGCCTCTCTCCTCTGACTCCAGTCAGGAACAAGTAGCTTCTCATTAGAGTTTCCATTTCCCTCCTTTATTTCACCACCAGTTTCACATCACTCTTCCTTTGGTTTTCTTTAAGTTGGGCTTCTCCCTGATGGTGCTTTTCATACCTACAGACTATTCCTTATGCAGCCACAGAGCAGAGAGGCCTGCCCTGTTCTTACCTTAACCACAACTTTCCAAACAGTTTTATTAATAATTCCCTTTTCCTCGCCACATTACCAGAGGGTCCTGACAAACAAATTGGGTAAATCTGACTTCCCTTGAAAACTTAGTATTCCATGCTCACTGCTTGCAGCACAGATAAAAAGTCAGGTTTTTGCATAAAAGTTGATACTTTTTTTCTGTGCTTCCTGCAATGAATGTGACAGGATATGGTTCAAGAATGCACTAATGTCTTGAAGATTTTTTTTGCATCCAGATTATGCACATTAGTAACATGAGCAGTTCCTGGGTATGAATAGATGAGCTTCTCGTGGGATTTTTCGCTGTGTCAAGCATGGGAAGCAGGTGAAGCTGGAGGAACTGGAAGGAAGCAGTTTTGCTTATAAAGACTGTAATTCTGAGTTTGGATGTTTTTTATTTCACCCAGAAACTTCTTCATGATATGAAGTTTGCAAGTGGGTTTTGTATGTGAGTTCATTTTCTTCCCAGTGCTGCTTTTGGGGTACAAAGTGGAGGCTTGGAGTAGCTGAGGCAATTGGGTCTTGGGAGACCATGCAATGCTGGTAATACTGTCCACCCTCCCATGCCCCTGATCATTGCTGGTGATTCCAGGAGGAAGAAGAAGCAGTTGGTTATCCATGAACTGCTTCAGGAGAGGGACTGCATATCATTCTGTAGCTTCTGCAGATCAGATGATAAAAGGCTAGAAAGAAGCTCTGCAAAAAAGAAGAAAGAAAAAAAGCAAGAGCTTTGCCTTACCCAGCCTTAATGATGGCCCAGAACACTTACTGGGGAGGCCAGACGACCCATAAAAAAACCACAATTCAGTTATGCCTGGGAATAGAGTAAACTGAGATCAGCAATAAAGCAGATTTTATACAAGTTGGGAGGATGCTGTAACATGCCAGGGTATTTTGCTAGTAGTGCCTTTCAGCGCTGTGTTATGGCAAGTTACATTTTGCATGGGCTATGTCCAGAGATGATCTTCCTTTTGCTTTTCTTCTTTTCCCATTAATAAATTTTGAGCTGCACTCAGCCATGGAGCAGAGGTGGTTTATGTGCTTGCCTGGCATTCTTAGTCAGTGGAGTTAGAAGTCAGGCTAAAGGAGTCCCAGGTAGAAAGGGCAGAGGAGTGCATTAATGTAGTAGTGCTGCATCTGCCAACAGATACACTGTTTAGCAAAGGTTATGAGCTAAAACCCATGCTGAAATTTTGTACTAGCTTTCTTGGTGGCCCCAGAAAGGGATGTCTTTTCCCCATCTTTCCAGTTATGCTGCGGATAACTAATCTGTGCCTTTCTTGATTTCTTTCACTATTTTTTCCTTCAGTGGACTTTTCCTAGACCACTTCAGGAAAGAGCATGTCCTATGTAAGAACGCTGTCTCTGAGCAGGAGGCAGGGATAGCCTTGTTCTTGCACATAACTAACTTCCATACTCACAAATTCAACATCATGATGAGCGTGTGTTGAAGTGGGGCTCTGTGTCCAGGGCAAGCCTCAGATAATGGCCCAATTCATCAGAAAACATCATGAGCACCAGGTCTGCACTGCAGCATCAGGGTAACTCTGCTCTCTTCTTGTCCTCCTGTCTTGTCTTTCTCTCCTGTGGTTGGTCCAATTTATGATTGCGGTGGGTTGACTGTGGCCAACTGCCAGATGCTCACCCAGCCGTGCTCTCACACCCCCTCCTCAACAGGTCAGGGGGAGAAAATAAGATGTGAAGAAAAGCTCATGGGTCAAGTTAAAGATCGGGAGATCACTTACCAATTACTGTTACGGGCAAAGCAGACTTGACTTGGGGAAAATTAATTTATAGCCAACTAAAATAGACTGGATAGTCTGGGGGAAAAAAAATATATATCCCAGCACCTTCTCTCCCTCCATTTTTTTTCATGCACATGTTCACTCCCAACTGCTTTAGCTCTTCCCCTCTGAGCAGTGCAGGGGATGAGAAATGGGGTTTGTGATCAGTCCACAACAGCTCCTCTCTGCCACTTCTCCTCCTCACACTGTTCCCCTGCTCTATGAGCTGCAGTCCTCCATGAACTTCTCCGCCATGGTCTCTCCACAGGCTGCAGGGGGACATCCTGCTCCACCATGGTCTTCTCCAGGAGAATCTCTGCTTTGGTGCCTGCTCCTTCTTCTCTGACCTAGGTGTCTGCCAGGCTATTTCTCACACTTTTTTTCACATGCTTTCCCTGAGGTGCCACCATCTTGGCTGCTGGGCTCAGCTGTGCCCTGGGATGGGTCTGCAGGAGTTGGCTAGGACTGGCTGTGTCTGGCATGGGGCAGCCCCGGCCTCTCCTCACAGAGGCTGCCTCTGCAGCCCCCCCGCCAGCACCTTGCCGCAGAAACCCAGTGCAATGACTTTCACTGCACTGAAGTGGGGATGAAGTCAAGTTTTTGCTCTCTGTAGCCCAGCAGTGATGTGTTGTGGGTGCCTGGGGGTGTCTGCTGCTGCCTGAGGGAGCTGTGGTTGGAGATACCAAGCATGGCATGTGGGCATGTGCCAGGGCAGAAACTGCCAAATGGGGCTTGGTAAAATCATCGCTTTGACCTCAGAGTGCTTCAATCCTGAATATTTTTTTGCTTTTTAAGGGTTCATTACAGACTGGGGACCTTTGTCACTTGTGTGCATGGCCAGGGTCAGAAGTCTTCTTCCTTTCGAAGTCACAGCTTGCCACCAAGTAAATCCCTCTCTGGCACTTGCTGTTGGTCAAGCGTTGATCATGCTACTGTACCCCAGGGAAAGGTGATGCACAGTGGGGATTTCTCGGAGCTGAGAGGAAGGAGGTGAGGGTGGTTTTTTTTTGTTTTTTGTTTTTTTTTTTTTTCCCCTGGGCTGAAAAGATGGCAGCAAGAGAGAAGCTCTTGAACAGGAGAAGTATTTCAGGGAAGGGCAGGGAGGAGGCATGTGCGGCTGGAGGAAGGCTGGGGCTGAGGCTTTTTGGATTTCCAGAAGCTGTGGGATGTGGGAAGCACCATGGGTGACAGACTTGGACGGAGGTGAGGAAACGGCCCAGCGCGCGGTGGGCACCGGCCCAGGCGGAGTGCTGGCCGCCCTTCTGCGGGAAGCGGTCCTCCGCTCTGCTGGCAGTCACGGGCGAGGTGTGCTTCAGCTACCAGCTCCCGCAAAGCCAGCACCAAGCTCTGCCGGCTTGTCAGGGCTGGTCCCATCGTTCCCACACAGCAGGGCCCTGGCAGTCTCCCGTCCCCCATTTGCAGCCCTGGGCAGCCTGGCCCACAGAACTGGGGGCTCCCAGCCTCCTGCCGGGGAGCCCCGCGGGGCTGCGCAGCCCGGGGATAGCGTGCGCACCCGGGCAGTGCTGCTTTCCCAGCCGCAGGAGCTAAAATCACTAACTGTTTGCCAGCGTGTCTTCTGAATGTGTTTCATGTAAGAAACCCAGAGCTTCTTTAGCTCTTTTTTTTTTTTTTTTTTTTCCCTAACCAAGAATTCATCAAGACAACTGCAGTTGAGTATGGTTTAAAGTAACATGATAATATGGACTCGTATTGAAGTTTTAGTTTTGAGGATGGTTGCGTTGTGTAACAAACACCAGCATGAACCAAACTCCTAGATCCAAATACCTCCCAGCTTTTAGATCTGAATGCTTTATGTTCAGAACACTTCTACTTAATCATTAGTAAAACAAAATATTAAATGGCATCAAAGTGTGGCCATGAGCTAGAGATTTTGTTGGTGAGGTATAACCTTTGCAGTTTCAGAGCCAAAACTTTGCATAAAGGAGAAATTCTAGGGTAAATGTAAATAACACAGGTCTGGAGGATTAGCTGTCTCTTGTCCAGAAATGCCACACCTTGTAATTAAAGAAGAGGCTGTTAGTATGCGACATAGGAATGCAGAGGGTGTGGAGCATCTCAGATTTACAGGCTATCAAGTTTATGAAAGAGACTAAATTCTGTTTAGTGTTACAAAGGTGGTAAGACCTTTGTTCAGCATTGCCCCAAAAATCTGGCAAGCCTCTGATGGGAAAACACTTTGCAAGTAAGATCTTGCTAGAAAAAGAAACTGTAGGAAAAATTCAGTAGGGAAACTCCAGTAGCTCCTGAAATGACTGCTCTTCTTCATGCACTGCAACAGAATAATGGCGTATAGGCTGAATGTCAATGTGTGTTTGCAAGTTGCCTACTGTGAACTGGAAAGTTTGACTGAATATTTTAATATAACTTTACAAGTATCCATTAAAATAAAAGTTCATGAGTGAACTTTAGTGCCAAAATAAGTGCAACAGAAGCATTTCGGTATGTGAAGAACAGTATCTGTAATGAAGATCTGAATGTAAGCACAGGGCTGAGGAAATCATTTTGGTTGTGTCCTTTCCAGTGAGTTGCTATACCTCAGGATATTTATAGCTTTGTAGAATAATGAATATTAACACTTGTCATCTCACAACCAAAGTGTCATGTTAAAAAAGGGATTTGAACTCTAAAGATTAATGCAGTGAAAATTATGACAACATTTGGCTCAATGAAAGAAAAGCTTCGAGTTAGCTGTAAAATAGAATTTTTTTTTTTTTTTTTGCTAGACCACCATGGTGACTCTGAGCTCTACACCATTGTATCCACATCTCAGATCTAGGTAAGGCTGCCTCCAGACTCTTCTACAGGTCAGTCATAACACCTGTCACTAAATCTAGTGAGTTTTATAGTGGGTTTGGTACTCATGAATGGGCTAGAGAAGAGAATCAAATGCACTAACAGGGTACTAGAAAATAATCAGAGACCTACTCTTGCACAGCCATGCTCACTAGAAGTTTACATCAGGTCTCCTGCAATGAAGGCAAACTAAGGAGACTTGATTGCCTGACCCTCCTGCCTCGTGAATATGCTGTCTTTTTTGTTCTTTTGCATGAGTGAAAATTTCACTTTTCTGAAAGAATCGCAGAAATCCCCTCCTCTCAAGGCAATTGGACTTTTAATGGGATAAAGAAACATTAGCTACAGTACTCTGAGTGAAGGGGAAAGCAGCTGATTCAGATATCTGGAATCTGGAGGGCACCATTGTAATTCAAAGCTTGACCTACAGTTGGATGGTGTTTCCCTTCCATGCTATGGCTGGATTTGGTTGTGTCATTACAGAAACACCATTGTGAGGCCAGATTTTGCCCAGCTGCTACATGGGTACACAAAGAGCTGAGAAAGCTGCAGGGAACCTCTTCGTTGTGTGTTCCTGGACAGCAGCCAACCTACCATCAAAGGTTGCTCATTCCTTGAAAAAGCACAGGGCTTGCTCCATCCCCCAGCAATGCCACAACGGAAAGGTGTCTGAAGAGAGATGGGAAGGGTATTTTCAGTGTCCCAGCTTGTGGGACAGAGTGTACAAGGTGGGCTGGGAAGGGAAATCTGAAGTGACAGAGAAGATAAGCAATGCCTGAATGGGAGGGTGTGGAAAACCATCTCTCAGGGACAAGATGTAAGGCACGATAGAGCTTTTAATGGGTGTGCTGTCATCAAATTTCTAGTAATCTTTAGCAGTGAGTTTCAGTACACCTCTGATTTTTGCATGCATTTGCAAAAACTCCTGAAACTTATCTATAAGCTGGCCTGCCTCTGACCAGCGCAATTCTTTGTGCGTGTGTTAGTTTGCATCAAATACAGCCTAATTCTTATGTAAAAATTCCATGGGAAAATCCAGGAATGACTGCATAACTGATTTGGTATGGCATTGGGCTTTAATTGTTTTCAGATTCCAGTTTGCAAGGCCGAGAAACCAAAACCCTAAATAATGTTTCATTTCTATCCTTTTGCAAACTGAGTCTCTGCGGAATGCACAACTGTAGCACTCGGTGCTGTATATAGAAAAGCACTTTCAGTGTCCTGCAGATGTCTGCTCAGTAGCTTCCATATGGCAAATTACTTGTTATTGGACCAGACTCTGCTCGTGCTTGTGCAATTCTGTTGCAGTTGGCGAGGAGGTAAGGCAATCACAGCTCAATCTGGCCCGTTGGGTCAAATAAACTCTCTGCACACTCGGGTAGGGGTTTCAAGCTGAATAATGTTGCTGGAACAATTTCCAGCCTTTGCTCATGGTGATGCAGCCCTCCCTTTCAGAGCACTTGAAAGGCTTATGGCTTTGGTAATAGGTTAAGAGTTCTCTGCCACCTGAGTGCTGGGTTAGGGTGGAAACTCTTGGATATTCCTGGCACCTGAGAAGCCTTTACTGGCCCACTGTAATAAACTGATGGTCTTAGTGAGGCAAAGGACCAGATAATTATAGAAACAGAATCTTCCTCCAGAAACTGTTCTCCCTGTCAAGGCTGAAATATTTTGGCAGGGGCAGCTTCCTCAGTGTCTCTCAAGCTCTGTATTTTTTGTGGCTTAAGAGAACACTGCATTCACTCGGGGTTTTGAGCCACCAAACTTCATTCTGTTTTCTATTTATAATATTTTCCATGGGTTTTTTTTTTTTGTGAGACTTCTCTGTGTATGTCTGAAACAAAGACTAAAATTTGAATTTAGACTCTGCAATCCAGTCTTGCCAGTACTGGTGTCTGTGAAGCCTGGCTCCATGCCCACTTGGTTTCATGCTGGTGGCACTATGATACGAGGAGGATATGTTTTGTGATGGTGTTGAGTGATGGCTGCAAATTGTTTCTTATGTTCAGAACCTCATTTTGAGATACTTTTGATGCAAATGTGCTGGCTTCAGGTGAGTTGCACCTGCCTAGTTCAGGTCAGGTCCAACCTAACAAATGCAACTCATGAGAGCCCACCTGAGGATCTAAGCTTTAAAGATCTTTCTTATTTAAACAGAAACTGCAGTAAAACAAAGTTTTAGCCAATTAGAAAAACTGAATTAGACCTAAAGTTTTTAGATCAGTACTGCAGCTAAAGAAGAGTTCAAGCAAGGCATTAGGGCACTGGGTAGATCAGGCAGAAATTCAGTGATCCTAACTTGTCCGCTTTTGTAACACAGACAGTGGGGATGCATAAATAAGAAGGTTTGTTCTATTGGCCACCTTGTTTTGGTTTGCAACTTGCAAATCATATTTGTAGCTCAGCTAATTTGGAGATGGCAGGAAACTCCAGTCTAGTTATGAAGAGACACTTGCCATCTGCAGTCTAGCAGTACTTGCCAACTATATGTTTGGGACACAGCAGTCTACGCAAAAGTGGTATCGTCTGACCCTAATATATCTGTTTCTCAGTTTATGGTGCTGTAAGCATGTCAACAGAGCAGCTCTCAAACATGGCACATTTTGAAACAAGTAAATTATAGCACTAATCTAATGGCTGATTTTGTTTTTCTGACCTACTTAATTAAAAAACTGTCTAAAAATGGAAATGCTGTTTAGCTTAATGCGAAGACAGAGCTGTCTTTTTTTTCTCTCAACATCTGTGTCCAGAAAGGAAGAAAAATCCTGTTTTGACTGGCCTTCCTCCACCAGCCTTTTTTTTTATTTCTTGTCTAAAGCAAAGTAAGTTACATAAACATTCCACCTCTTTCCATAAATTGGCTGCAGTTTCTGAACAATAGAGTTACTGTGAAGAGAAGAAAACCACAGACACACCCCACAACTGTTGGTCACACAGCCAAAGAGAACTAAAGACACATTCTTTGAAAGTACCAAAAAGGAAATCCATGGTCTTAAGGCAAGACCTTTTATGTTATGTTTGGAAATGTTTCTCATTTCTCTCTTTCTTCCCCCACCCCCGCTTCTTCTTTGGCTTTCTTAGTTCAACATGTTTGAGGGAGTGAAATGGCTCTAGACAGAACTTTATTCTTTGTCGAGATGTGTTGATAGTATTTGTCAGTACTCACTAACCTGAGACTGGATAGTGAAAGAAAACTGAAAAGTGGGATTTCAGAAAGAGGAAAGAAAACATGTTACTAATAATGCCTTTGAGGCTTCCTTAGTATAAAAAAATACTTCACTTGCAAGAAGAGAGAGGCTAAAACAGAAATCTCTGTTTAAAGCCGATCGTTCTCGGTTATAAAAGTAATAATTCTCTTCAGAGAACAATAACTCTGTAGAAACAACTGTTTGCCTCTCTGAAGCATCTCAACACACTTTCCAAATGGGAATTCACACCCATCATAGCCTGTGTTCCCCAGCTGGGCAGGCTGATGCACTAGGAGGTTAGATGGTCCTGTCAGAGTCACACTACAGCAATAAATACACCCAAATTACTCTCCTCTACTGTATCCACCAGCCTGCACAGCCTTCTGAACACAGAATACCATGTGGTTTGGCACTGTCTGTTGATATTCCCCCTTGGAGGCTCTGGGATTATGATCTCAATGAAGGCAAAGTTGCTGCTGATCTTACTGGGAGTTAAGCAAGCGTAAAGTCAGCAGAATCCTGCAGGCACCAGGAATGCACAACAAAGCGGTGCCTATAAATCAGTGACAAGGTGTCTACTCGCCTCCTGGTTGCTGGTATGTGCTGCAGATATAACAGCAGCCCTGCACACAGCTGTAAAACCCAGCTGCTCTCTAGCCAGCGAGAGGGCACGGCGGAGTTCGCCGGCTCTCCCACGCAGCAGCCCACGCTCAAGCCTCCCCCGGCCGACCCAGGCGGGCTCGAGCAGCCGCCCCACTCTCCCGGCTGCCAGGGCTCCCTGCTGCACGCCAGCCCTCCCTGCAGGGACACTTCCCCTTGCACCCCCATCTCTCGCTCCAGAGCAAGTCAGAAGCAACGTTCAAATTATCTGTAAGGAATGTGCCTGCATTTCCAACTGCATCTCTGTATATGTTATCAAACATGCTTTGTTTAGGAAAGGAGCAGAAGTGAGCAAATGTTATATCGTCTAACGAATAAAACAATGAAAATAGCTGTCCCTCTTTAAAGGTACCAGCAGAAAGCATGCTTGCTTTTCTTAAAACAAACAAGCAAATAAAAAACAAACCAAAACCATTCAGAATAAACTTTAAATGCAAGGAAATAAAGAAAAGGCTTCTGAAAACTGAAGATTAATTTTTAGAATTTCAGATGGTTGTCTGCAATTTTATTCTGTAGTCATAACTTGCAGTTGTTTGTGTCATGGCACTACTGAGCCATTTAGACAGGATCGGGCCCCTCCAAGATATACAGTGTACATAAGCTGCTTTCAGGCACTCCGGCTTAAGGCAGAACACGAAGGAGGAGAAAATAAAGAATTATAATCACTTGCATGCTATTAAACCCAGATATATACAGAAGCTAATCTGGTTTTAGACCCTGCAGTGGCTGGTAGGTGCAATACTCAGCATGTGGACTTAAAAAGGTTAATTTTTTCCTTTTGCCTGCCAAATCATTTCACTACTCCACCCTTGGTGTCCAACTTTCCAATCCCTGAGTCAGTGTCTGAAGTCAAAACAACCAGCTGGGCCTCACTGAACCTTTCACTGTGGGAAAGCTCAGCTCAAAATGGCTGCATTGTTTCTCTGTAATCTTATCCTCAGTGTTTAATATCCTCAGCAATTCACAGAATTTTCAGGATTGTGTTTTGGCCCTATGGGAAATAGTGACCTAAATGGTGTGAAGTTTTTGCTCTTATGTTATAAGGGAAAATATTATGAAAAAGTAAACTATCCCTTTACTATCTCTGTTGTTATATTTTACCTACCACTTTGAGAAGAAAGCTGCAGGATTGAACTACATACACCTTTTTTCAGAATAATTCCTTAAACAGAATCTGATAACCTGCTAGGATGAAAGACTGGAAATGTACCTGTCATAAAGAATGTGTCATAGTAACATCTACTAATGGAGAATAGTTTGTCCCAAGATTTTCAAACTGCCTTACAAAATTACTCATGGGCAAGGCATGCAGTATCTATTAATGTCTAAAGATCCTTATATAGGCAAAGAAAAAAAGAAAAAAAATGTGATTAAGAGTAGGATTACAGGGCACAGGAAGAATCTGAAAAGAAGACATCAAATATTCAATTTGGGGATGTTGTGTTGTAGCAACACTTCCAAAATTTTTAATATTGAGGTACAGCAAACAAAGGCCATGTTTGAAAAATGCACAGGAGCATCTCCAAATGTAAAGGAGTATAAAATGTGGCACTTCAGTATGAGCAACATGTTACGTTTTGAACATTGGGAGGAAGGCTCTGTGAGTATTTGCCATGTGTCGGGCAAACAAGTGTTCCTCCCATTGACAAGCCTATTTTAGTGGTGTTAGCTAGTCTCATAGGTGCACTTATTGGAGCAGGTGTCAAGGCAGGTCTTGCAGGCTGAATTCAGCTTTGGCAAGAAAAACCTGAGGAGAATCTTGTTAGTACAGTCTTATTCTCAGCTGTGAGATGAAGGCCAGAAATCCTACCTTTGCTGGTGAGGTTTTTAATATCAGGCCAATAGTGTGACAAGGTCTTTGAAGTCGGTTGCATGGGGAGGGCCTGTCTGTGTACCTCTTAGACAAATTGCTAGTGTACCTGAGATGGCAGTGGTCAGGCAGGCTGGGAAGCAAAAGCAAGACTTTTCACAGCCAAGGTGGAGGGGTGGGGGGTGGGCAAAGTCCCTAGGGTTTGGGTTTTTTAAACCATCCGATTCCCTCATTAAGAACTTGATGCTAATGCAGTGTCTGTGGTGATCGGCTTATGATGATGGTGATGTAGGAAAATCACATACTGCAGAAACTCTGAAGAGCTCTGGAGCTTCCCAGTCATTATAGATGGGTAAGTAGTGCTGAAGGCTGAGTCTTAGAGCAGACAGCTGCAGCCTTCTGCTTCTGGACCTTGATCCCCAGTCTATGCCTGTTTCCATCCCGTTCCATAGCCTTGCTCCTATATATGGTCATCTTTTAGTGGTAAGTATTTTTCATCTATGGGACATGTAAATGTCTTTTATTTAACAGTGCACATTTCTAATCTAGTCTTGGAGATGGGAGCCCAGGTCTTGACATAGCAGATGACTGGGTATTGTTTTGTGTGCTAAACATGGATAATTAAGCAGTAAGCATCACGGAGGCACAGTGTATATACTCTTGTATGTAAATTAGGTTCCTTCTTTTATACATATGACTGTGAAAGATTTGGTCCTCCCATTTAGGGTTTTTCCCCCCTTAGGGAAAGGAACACTTATTAGTAAACATAGATATCAGACATCCAGTTCAAGTTTTCACTGTAACTCAATTTACATGAAAAATCACCACTGACTCATCCTTTTGCAGTTCAGTGTTTGCACAGTCCTCTTCCCCACTGCTTGTGAGGGGATCCCTCCTCACCAGCCTGAAATTCAAAAGATCAATTGTGTTACAACTGCATAAAAAAAGACTGTTGCAATTGTGACCACAGCAAATTATACCAAAAGATCTGTTGCTGATCTATACAAAGACTGTCAAAGCCCTTCCACAGCTGTTTGCTTTGGCGTTGTCCATGACACCGTCCTTGGGCACCGCATGAGGAACATGCAGGCGCCGTACAGGCGATACTTGGGCTTTTGGCTTTCTTAGGAGCAGTCTGCCAGACAGATCATAGGGATTGTGCAACTGAGAATTCAAACTGATTAGACATGTGTTTTAAAGTGAAATTGGAAATGAGGAGATCAGTGAAGACAGATGCTGCATTATGTATAAAAATCTGCAACTTGGTTAGACTGATTTTCACATGACAATAGATCCTTATAGTAATCTTAATAGGGGGAGAATTTTCCTTTCTATTGACTTTTCCTACTTCTGTTCTTTGTACTGCACTAGCTCTGAGCCTTCTTACTGTCCAAGCAGGTCTCATAACAAGGCCTCATAGTTCATAACAAGGCTTTATCAGCTAGTGTAATCCTTAAATCTAAGTAGCCCACCATAAAAATTACAGCAACAGGTAAACCCTTGAAACTTGTCTACTGGCACAGCTGCCACAAAGTCACAGCTCAAGGACATGATCTACTGTGGAGATATGTGAGGTAACTGGGCATGCTGCAAGGACTAGGAAGGACATGGTGTGATGACCTTAGGCCCTTCATGCTGCTGAAAGATATACTTGAAATCATTGCTTAGAGTCAAAGCAGATTGGCGTTTGTACTGCTTTACAGCTTCTCATTTCTAAAAAAAGTGCACCTTTCCTGTTGTAAAGTTGCAGCCTGGTAGAGAAATATTCACATAGTCACAGGCAAACATCCCTACCTTTTAAAAAATCACAGTATATGTGATAGGCTGTGGGCCAATCTTGTATAGCTACCTGAAATTCTGATACCAAAGCTGCAAGAGATGTATGTCCAAGAGAATCAGAATCATATTTTTTTTTAGCTAAATTATGCACAAATATCCTTACAAAGTTCATGATTCCATTAAATCCTTATTCCATTTCCTTGTTAGTTGGACCAGGCAAGTTTGTGATGCCTTTAGCTGTCCTGTGGTCTGTTTATTTTTCTCCCAGATATTTTATTTACATTAGAGTTTATACTTTTGCTTGTTTAGCTTTAGCCGTCAGCTCTTTCTACTTGAAGTCCTCAGTCATGCACTTCTACTGTTTTTCCTCAGACCAAAACATAATCTTTGTAAACCTTACTACCTTCTACGGCAACAAAAACATGTTGTATTTTCCAGTAAAATTTCTCAGGTGCCAAGCACAACCCAACTGGCAGTCTGAAGAAACTGTCTCACAAAAAGGTTGGTGAATATGTGCAAACATGAGCTGTTTTTCTAAAGGCACTTGCCAGACCCCTTCTGACACACCAAGCTTAGAAAAATATTTGGCATCAAGCCCTTCTTCCAGAATTTCTCCATTTGTAGACAGTGGAAAATGCCTTCTTTTCATGTATTCCGATCTTCTGGGTCAATACATAAGCAAAGCCTTTTATCTTTAGTTCAGCAATGGCTGGCAAGCGCGGCTACTCTTGTAGCTTTTACTCATTATATAATTCTTTGTTTAGTTGGGCCATTTCAGTCTTCTAGCTTCTCTCTTGAGAAGAGAGGATATTTGCTAGGGCAGGAACCATAGGATGGATGAGATCTTTTGGCTTTTTCTTTACCCTGGGGTGAGTATGTTCCCCTGCACCTCCAACTTGCCACTCCTCCTGTGACAAGGAACTTGGGTCATTGCATAACAAAGTTCGTATACCTCAGCATAGAAACCATATGCCACATGCTGTGAACAGGTTCAAAGACTGGGAATGAGGGTTTCTCAAAGCCAAGCAGACGTGAAGGCTCATGGAACTGAGGGAAAAAATGAACTAAGGTTACTCTTTTGTGCCACTAAGCTGTCTCAGCAGTCTGGCTGTATTCTTGGATGTCTCTGTTTCTTCCCATCTGGCTTGCAGGTCTTCCTGTAGACTTCCTGTTAAATTTCATCAGTTACCTATTATACACTATATCATGCTGCATGGGCTTTTCCCATATTGCGAAGTGTGAATTTATTAAGTAAGCATGGTACAAATTCTGAAGCAGGTCATGGTATGTCCACAGTAAGCTGGTAAGTAGATCAATAGAGCAAGACAAGTCCATATGAAGGCTTCTCCAGCTGTGCTTTCCAGGCATATTCACCATCAATTTCTGAACGACAACAGAGTATCACTTGTTTTTACAACTCCTTCATGAAAAAATGCAGTGCTGGTCTCTGTCAGAATCCATTGACCCAGCATGTGGACTCTCAGGTTAGACTGAGACTAGATAAAACTCAAATAATATTTGTGACTTTTTGTAAGCTTCATCGCTTGCTACTCACATTTAAGTTATTACAGAAGTTATGATGAAAACCCCCACTGTTTTATTTCTGCAGAAGCCAGGGTGCAACATCAATACCTTTTATTACTAAAATCTTTATGCAAAGCAACAGCTTTCTAGCAGCTCATCGCTTTTCTTTTTTTTTTTTTTTTTTTTTTTCCATAATTTCCTTATCCTGGCAGAAACAGGTGACCAAAAAATGCAAATTAAAAATAATTTGGGGTTAATTTCTGAAGAATAATTTCTTAAACAAGCCATTTATAACTCAAGCTATTTTATAGTTATTGTAAATCATATATGGTCATACATCCCACATGCACTGGGGGAAATTTATTCACTTTATTCCTTAATATTGCTTAAACATCAATTAGTTTATAATTACAGCACTTGAATATTAAAATCTGTAGTGTCAAGTGATCTTGCAAATATTTCATCAAAATCCTTGATTTTGTAACTGTCCAGCTATTACATACATAGGTCAAGGTCCAAGCGCTTTGCAGCATCATTACCCAATCAACAAAACCAGGGACTTTTCTCTGTGCAGAATGTAAATCTTCATACCTATTCATACCAGCTAATAAGGTTCTCTTATCAATTAGGCTCTCAAGGATTCAATTTTATTTTTTTTCTATTTTAATTGCTGTAATTGCCCAGAGCTCTCAAATGCTCAACTCTAGACTAGATGAAGGCCAGGTCTGCTAACATACGTTATGTTCCTCCATCAGAGTGAGTTACTACACAGGCAGGTAGCAGCATACTCTAATGTAGGCAAATCCTGGATGTAAACTTGTCCCATGAACATAATTTCTGGGTAACAAGAGAAATAATTACTCAGAGTTATCACTGTGTGCTCTGACTGATAGTAAATTAGTAGAAAGTGGTGGGTTTTTTTTCCATTCACTTGTGGCTGATAATGAAATGCAAAGTGTCTTCCTGATGGGTCTCTTCATAGCTATGTAGAACTGTAAGAGATTGCGAGATATGGTCCTTCCCTCCTCCTGATTTACACCTGCCTATCATTTCTGGCAGACGTTTGTCTAATTTGTTCCTAAAAATCTACAAGGATGGGAATTCACAGACTCCTTTGGTAACCTGTGCTAAGCTATCTCTTTAGCAACTGTCTGCTCCCCACTGCTCTGAAACAGGTTTGGCTCTTCAATTTGTTCACTCTCCAGACATAGCAGGACACTGGTGACTCATCTTAAAGCATGCAGATAATACGTGCTTTTCAGGGAAGAACATATTTGGATGAACAGTCTGTAAAACTGACATTTCTTCCTTCTTGAGTTAAATCGTTTGGCAAAAATAGGTATTAACTTTGCTTTCCTGCTAAAAAAAAAAATTAAAAAATTCATGAACTCTGTGGGAACTGGTCCCACCCAGCTTGCGGTGACCAGCTGGTTGTCAATAACTCTAAGTTCTCCATGGGCCAGCTGATTTTTCATATCATTGCAAGTGTCCTCCCTTGTGTGCTTGTGCTGTCTTGCACACAGGTTGCAGCCAAGCTGCGTGATTCGTCCCTCCCATGGGCTTGGGCCGGGCGCGGGGATGAGTGCCCATTAACTCTGCCCGGCTGTGTGGCCAGCCGCACCGCTCCCCAGGGTGTGAGGGCCTTGGGTAGGTATGGACAGGACAGCCCTCCCAGACAAAGGAACTCCTTGCAATTCATAACAGAAACGTAAAATAGAGCCTAACAGAAAAAGCAGCAAAAATAAAGAGAAGCTCTACATGCCTGCCATTTTGTCTAGTAACAGGGACTGGCTGTTTCACACAGCTCAGTTGGAGTCTGTGTTTCTCATCTGTTTCCCATAGTACTGCCTTGTCAACTACCAGATCCTTAAAAAGAAAGTCACTTTTGTCCCTTTGTTTCACTTTTAAGGGCCTTTGTTATATCATGAGTGTGGAAATGTGGATTTTTGGCTTGTAACTGGAAACTCAACAAAAAACCTCACCAACTTTTCTAGAAATTAAACCACCACAACTAAAGGATGTCTGAAATTTTTTTTCACATGGTCTTTATACATGGATTGTTATGTGACCATACTTTAAAACTATTTTCTTTTAATAAGCTTACTTCTTTTTATATGGAAGGGACACCCAAAACTCTCAATAGGCTAAAATTCACGCAGATATTTTGTCACAACTGACTAAAGTAAAATTCAAGTTCCAGCAAAATACCATTTTCCCTGGAGACTTCTCTCTGTCACTGGCAGCTAAATAAGAAGTACACAAAACAAGTGCTTCAAATAAGCTTGTTTGGGGGTTCTCTCCACAGGCAATGTGAAATACAATGGGCTTGGGAATTTTGTGTTAATTCCTCTTAGAATAAGCATGATAAAACTGCAGGCCACTCAGTGAAGCAGGAATTCCCCTAAGTGCAAATACACTTCCAGACATCTCCCAGAGAAATTGTAAGTCACGGGAGAGAGAGTAACATAGTTGGTGGTGACGAACGGGGCAATATGTGGCCTCCCTTGCCCCATACAGCCGCTCTGGAGGGGTGGCCCAGGGTGAGGGTGCCCAGTGCCCCCTGGCAGAGTCATCCCTAGGGCCACAAAGATGGGGCTTTGAGACATCATTTCAGTCACAACAGTTGCAGCTCTGCAATGCAAGGGGTGGCCCACAGAAATGTGTGTACAGCCTGGACGGCATCTCCCACGGGAGGCAGGCCTGCCACCTCCAGCACTTGCAGGCTGCAGAAGAGGTGGTGGGGACACGCTGGGCTGCTTGACATTACTCCTGGCCTCCCCAGCTCCTGGCCAGGGTGGTTGCTAGCAGGGGAGGGAACCTGGCATCCTTTTGGGCACTGTTTCCTCTTTGCATTGCTGCCCATGGCTGTGGCAGGAATGAGAGAGCGGGGCTGCGTTTGGCAGCACCCACCCAGAGGGGACAGGGTAGCCAGGGGTCCCCATGGCAGCAACGGCACAGCGAGGCTGCCCAAGGGGGCCATGCCATCCCAGGGGGGGAGAGTCCACTTTGCAGCCTGGAGTGGAGAAACGAGAGAGGAAGGGAAAAAGAGCTGTTTGGTGCAAAATGGAAAGAATCTAGGCTAAGAGAGTGTCTCCTGTGAAAATGGGTAGTGTAATGAGAGAGGAGGGAGTCACTTTTACTGAACAAGCAGCTGCAACAAGGGTGTGATGAAAGAGAGTAAATCCAAACCAGAGGTCTGGAAGGCAAACTTTGATCCTCCTCAGAGATCTGGTCTTTTTCTTCTGCAGACCCGTGCACTGAAGAGCCTTGTCTAAAGAAAGAGCCATTTCCATTTCCTGGAGATCAGGAGACTGTACAGTATTTGCAGGGAGAGAGATCTCTAAAAACATTTATGGTGGGGTGTGTTTGCTCATTTTTTTTTTCCCAACAGGGTTAGAGTTTCCATTGTTATGATGTGCTGCATTTAGGGTTTGTGATCTATGGCAGTTGTACAGTTTCACTCCAGCAGAGTTTTATTCAAATATCAGATGATACTTTAACTTAATAGGCACATTCGAAATCCTATAAGTATTTTTTCCCCTATATCTTACATATATGCATGGCAATGTCAATTTATTCTGTGTATCCTGCCATGCATATGCTTTTCCTGTTTCTTCATGCATATCCTGATGATATGCTATGATGGCACATTCTGGTAATAGGCTGGAATAATAAAAACACTTCTTTTTTTCTTTCTTTCTTAGAACCACACTCCATTAACAAAGATGTTGAGAGCTTATTCTTTACTACAGTTGGTCCTTTCAGGCATTTATCTAACAATATCATCAGTTCTTGGATGACATTCCCTTCAGTCAAGCTACACGCTTGCCTTTCTAAATTTAAAGCTTGATCAGTGAACACAGTCTCTGGTAGGAATCCATCAGTCGGCAAGTTTGTTAAAGGTGTGATGTTATCGGCAGTTCAGTTTCATGATTTTCCATGTGCTGCAATACTGTACAAGAAAAGCAAAGCAGCAGGGGAAGCATGCACGTTAGGGAGGATAATAGCATAGCAGAAAGCTTCCTGATTCTCAAACAAGTGGGAATTCCTTCTGATAACATGGGATTACACTGAATTTGCAACAAGGACATTGGGCTTTACTAAGTTGGTATATCAAAGCTTTTTCTCCCCATTGTCAACTGGTTGTGTGGTTTGCCTGCTCCATTTCAAATGAGAGGCTGGAAGGTGGTGTAGGACATTGCCTGCCAAATCTTGTAGAGTGACAGTGACTGCAAGGCACGGGGCTAAATGAAGGGGACTATGTGCACACTCTTTTTGCACTGTGGAGAAGAGAGGGACTCTGTGATGAGAGCAGAGACCTGGGAGGCATAGCATGCATGTGCAAGATCCTGCTCCTAGCTTCATACCGCTGTGTTTGGGGATGTACCTATACCATGAGGGCTCATATTAAAGCACAGACTGTTTATATTTGTGTGGCATAGTGCTCTGAGGTACTCGTCCATCATCATCCAGGAGGGAGATGTGCCTAGAGAGGATCCAGTCTTCCACCCAGTCTGCCTACAATTTATGGTGTGATCTTCACCATCAACTCTGTACAAGGACCAACCTGCACCTTTCTGTTCTTTTTCCCAGGATAGAATAGTCCTTTATAACCCATTGCTTAACTCTTGAAAGTTAAACTAAATGAACAATACAAAACCAAAATACAAAATTACATTATTGCCAAGTTGGGCCTTTAATTTCAGAGCTGCATGCTGTGGCAGGCTGTGACTGCTCTTTTGTCCAAAACCTTAGATTTAGGATGCTAAATAGTGTGTGTCCAGGGGAGCAAGGAGCTAGAGATCAGTAGCACTGATGTCACGTTCACTTTGCCTCTATAAGAGAATTAAGCTTCATACAGGCAGAAGAGTGAAAGATGGAAATGGTGAATGAAATCAGAAAGACAGATAATTGCACATTTTCTCATGTTTGCTGCAAATACGATTGCATAGAAGACAGACCATGTTCTCTCCCCTTTGAACCTAAGATCAGCTGTAGTGAGTCAGACCAGAGATTTGCCTGGTCCAGTGTCTCATGAATGACGTGGGCTAATAGCAGAGCCCTGGGTAAAAAGTTTAAGTATTAGACAAGCATACAGTTTTGTTTCTTTCAGTGCACCCTTCCAGTTTCTGGCAGTCTCCAGCTGGGGGTTTCTTCAGCCAAAGACTATATCCACATCTCCATGCTGAATAGCTTTTCATGGAGTTTAGCAGGGCTCGAAGTCACTTCATTCACAGAGCTGTCTTTGCTCTTCAGGATGGAACACAGCTGTAAAAATACAAATGACCAGTCCACCACGAGCTGGTATTTACCCAACTCTGTGTTGTTTCACTTCTTTGGTGTTACACACAATTCTCACTTCTTCAGTGTTACTCATGACTCCTACAGATGCGAGAATGGGGCCTTTTTACTATATTGTATATTGTTTAACAAGCAATGCCTGTGCACACAGCAAAACCTTTAGATTTAGCATATGCTGTTTTTTCACCTGTTAACCATAATTTTTTTTCAGAAACTAAATTAAAAGCTCCTGAAGACTGCACACAAAGTCTGTAATTGGTATGAAATAAGGATGAAGTGCACTTTGCATCACTTCCTAAATGGCAGCTTCTGGTTCTTCTGACCAAGGATTCAATGGAAGCAAAAATCTGCACAGGAAACACCACTTTGTAGGAGTATCCAGGGTACTGGGTATGCACGTACCAGACTTCTTACCAGAAGTATATCTGCTTAGTTCATCTATCCTTTCTAAAGGGAGGGAGTCTAATCGATTTTGATTGGAAAGGTCAAATAATTCCATCAAGCCAAATACAAGGAAAAGCAACATTTTGTATTCCTTAATTATGAAAACTTTCCTTTTGGCCACATGTTATACACAGTTCTCCACGTGCCCAGAAAAAAAATAATCAGATAATCCTACATGTGCCCCAAACATCCCCCACACCCCTCCGATATGGGTCTTTTCCAGCTCATAATCTCTTCAGGTGACTCTTAGGGGACTGCTTGTACACTGTCATTACGGTACAGGAGCTTACTGTGCTTGTACCCTTGCCAAATTCCCAGAGATTTCCTTTCAAATCAGATTGTGTGATCAGATTCTATTGAAAATCCTCAGCCTCTGTATTAGCATAAGCTGTGTTCAAGTTTGAAATATAATTTAGTCCTTTATAAAAAAGCAGAATTTTCAGAAGAAATGTAATGCTATGATCTAATGATTTAGACTCACTATTTTCGTAAAACATAAAAAATTGGCAGTATTCTGCCTTTGGTAATCCTTTCTCGGAAAAACTAAGCTTCTTAATAAATCTCAGTAGTCAGGGATGGAAATCCACCAGCTGCAACAGTGTTTATTGACCTTTCAAAAGTGTTATATTTAATTAGACTTTCATTAGTACAACTGTACATAAATTAGTCAAGTCAGCTCTTTTCTGTGTTTGCACTGATGAGGTTCTCAACTTCTTTTAGCCTTGACTGGTTCTTCACTTTAAAGGACATGTTCACACTTCAGTCTGCAGTGTGTTGTGGAAATACCTGAGCTGACTCAGATACTGTGATCACTTTAATTGCAGTGGCCTGGCGATGCACAGAGGGCTTACCCCACTTCTTGGCAGGCTAGTCAGCAGTTTGACTATGTCCAACATTTGAGCAAGCTCCTTTAAAGGCAGCTTAGCCAGCTCTGCACTACACTAGAGTCGTAGTGCAGATGTGCACCTCAGAGATTAAGTGGTGCCTGATCCTTTGCTCATATGCTTATTCAGTAAGCCTGCTGAGGGAGCATCTTGCACCGAAGGAAATATCAGTGGGGTCTTGATTATATATTTTTCTGCTTTCTTCTGTACTTTCAGTGTCATACCAAAAGCAGCTGTAGTCAGGCCCAGAAGGGTGTCCAGTTTTCTCCTGCTATATTATTAGAGCAGTGCAGCTATGGAAGCACATCATTTAGGAAATCTTTGTCTGTCCAGTTTCAGTCTTATGGTGGACATGTATCTTTCCACGTAAAGGGGAGTGGGAATCAGAAAAATATCTGATGTCACACCAAACACAGGTATTCAAACAGGTACTTAGTTGCATCGATTTGTTTATTATGAACGTTTACCTAGCAAATTGCTTATGGTGCCTTTTCAGGATATTTTTTCCCTTAGTAACACTGTCTGAAGTTATAGCAATACTATTCCATATTTAAAAATACTGGCTGTAGCCATATGCCCTGATTCAAACAAATTAATATTTCTACAACGGTTTATTTAATTCTAGTTGTGCAAACACATAGTGTAGTAGGGGCTACCAAAATTTATATGGTACTCAAAATATTTCTGTTAAATTATTTCTATTATCAACACAGAGCTACAGTGCTTTGACAGACATTTTCTTGCTACTGAAAATCTTTATGTGTGCACATTGGACATGGTGTATATATGTATATAAGAGTGTATACATATGGTTTTTAAACAGCTGTGGCCTCAGCAGGGACTTCAGAGTACATTCTTCAGAACAAATCATCAGTTTAGTTAATCTTCTATTACTTGCATTGAGCAAGATTAAATTGACATTCCCTTTTAGACTGAAAACTTTTCATAGCAGAGAGCATGACTCTTGTTTATCTATGAAATCACTTGCTGCCCTTTCAGATTCTACAAAATAGATAAGTGCGGTTTGCAAAGGAAAATCTTCAGAATGATTCAGAAAACTATTATAGGTTATTATAGATTAGTAAAAGTATACAGTAAAGTAACAGTAGAGAAAACATTTCAGAATGATCAACAGATTTTGTCATTCCCGCTTTGCTCAGTGAGATCAGAAGGGAAACCTTTTTTGTGACATTTCTTAATCTACCTGAACCAAAATGTACGTAAACATAATTCCTGCTGTTATTCAAATGATATTCCCAAATATTACTATAGTGAAGACTACCATGGCCATATCTGAAAACTGGTCAACTGCACAGTAGACTCATCCCCAGATTTCTAAAGCTAGTCTTAGGTTTGTGGAGGGTATCACTGCATACATTTGTTCACCTAACACCTAAGCTAAGGTGCAGGTCAAACCCATGGCTGCCCTCATGGAACCTTTCAAGATCTCACAAGCCACAACAAACACTTAGACTGACGGGAATCAGCTGTGCCATGACAAATACTGTAATGCTGAGGGGGTAAGGACAAATCCACACATGGATGTGGTACCTTGGTGGGGGGTGAGAATTACTAGTTTTCAGAAGATCCTGATGTTGGGTCACTGGACCGTGATGAAATAATGAAAGCTTGATGTAATGCTTCTGATTAGTTTTTTTCATTAGTAAGTGTGCTGTCATCTGATACCCTGATGGAGAGATTTTAGGAGGGGAGGGGTGGAGGCCTGTGAAACCTCAAAGCACTTTCTTTCCATTGTGGGCAGCTTGGTTAAGCTCTTATTAAACTCAGCTTTTTCTAATTTTGTAATTCACCTCCAGACGTTCCCTTTTGCTCCAAACACAATATTAGCTGTAGATGTTTGTCTGCATTTGTGGTGTGGGTTGTTTCATTGCTTATTGTTGTCTGGATTATCCTTTTCTACTGTCAGGTATCAATTAAATATTTGATCCTTTTTTGGCTATAAAATAGCTTGCTAATCATCAGAGTGATGTTCTTGAATTCAGGATTTATTTGAGGTTTACTGGTGGAAAGTAAATGTGTTTAGATACATTGGAAGTAATATGTTTTTATTATAACTTTTGTTTACATAGAGTGATCTATAAGTGGTATAAGTTTTCTGGCACTGAAGACAAACTTAGTTGCAGTGAATTCATTTCAGTATTATTTCTTAATCCAGCAGAATGTGCTTCCCTTTTCCTGGAAAAAAACCCTTTTCAAGTCAGTTGCTCAAAATGTATCAAGTGACGAACTGCAGATAGCAAACTGAGCATTTGTTTGAGTTCATGCTTATTACAGCAGTGTTCTGGAAAGTGTTTGTGCTTAGGCTTTTAATAAACTCCCTCTAGAGATCAATTACCGTGATTTGTCTAGTTACTATGGATAAGAGGTTTTGGGGGGTTGTTGTTGTTGTTGAAATGTTTTGTTAAACTGAAAGAGTCTTGAATGCTTTTATTCAGGCAGAAGAAAAAGAGAACGAGAAGCAGAACACAGTATCTCTAAGGAAAAATAATAATTGAAATAGTCTTAGTAAAAGGAGTCTGCAACATTGCCAGGCCTTGTAGAACAATCTTGCCTGTGTGTTTTAGGCTTGTTCACAGGTAGCCCAGAATGTAGGTCAGCAGGAGGAGACATGTAAGAAGGAGGATAAGCACCGATAAGTTAATTCTCTTGACAAAGTTTTCTCACTATAGGGTTTCAGTATAATCAAAACCAGTTTAGCATTTGAGGAAAAGCACCATGAAATGGAGTAATGGAATTAGCTTTTATGTTTTTCCAGGAACCTAAACCACATTTCCTGTCACAACTGTATATTATTAATATAAGGCATCTGCTAAATCAGAGCTGCCCTAAAATGTGCACAAATATCATACGTCTGGTTTAAATCATTTATTTTTGACATTTGTGGTGAAAAACTAAAGCAAGATGCTGCCTCAACCCATCATAAAAAAAGAGTATCATTTGGAATACAGCAAGTTTTCAGCATGGTCTCGCAGACAGATAATATAATTCTGTTAATTTAGCAGCCAGGACTGTTACTGCCTGCATTTTGATGTGTTGTTTCCCTTTCATTTTGTATTCTGTGGTTGCAGCAATTAGTTTGCAGTCACAGAGGGAAATGAGCAGCGATCTTGAAACTCATTCACTTTCCCAGCCCCTTGTCCTTTAGAAATGGCAATAGAAAGTTTGTTTTCTGATTTTTGGGGTGGGGGTGGGACATAAGTCATCTCTTCTCACACTGTCACCAGTCTTCACAGGTTAAAATGAAGGGCCCAAAGCCTGATAATGAAATGGGATCATTTCAGGAATATAAAGTCCAAATATAATTTCCCAGAGGACTAATTCCCTACCCAGATATTTTTTCACATTAATACCCACTCAAAAAAATCTATTACTGCATTTCCTTATAGATTACTTCAATATATACCAAGGATGACAGAGGCTTCTCTGGGAGCTGGACAAGCCTGGAAGTCTGGCACTGAGTTCTGGACTGTCAGTCAGAAATTCCCGTGTAGTTTGTCCAGCCCTTTCCCAATGCCCTGCATGAAAGGGCTCTGATTGTGTCACAGGTATCTGTGGTGTGCTGCTTGTGTCACGTTAACCTCATCAGTATGCTGAACAGTGGGAGACTGTATCTAAAATCCCACTTGATTACACTGGGTAACTTACCAGAGCGTTCGAAGACTAGCATAAACTTTGGCCAAATGTAGCTGTAAGCCAAGATAACTTGAGAGCCCTGACACAGAGACCAGCTCCCTTGCAGAGGTGATCAGCTAGTTTTCCGGCCCTCACCAATTTGCTACAACAGCATCTCCATCCTCTTGTACCCATGGTGCCAGTGATGCTTGACCACCTTTGCCTTGGCCTTCATCCTCTCCCTTCTCCTGAACAGCTCCACCCGTTCCCACAGATTGTACCCTGAAAAAATCCACTCAGCACTTTAAAGGATGTGCTCTTAATGAAAAATGAAAACCTACTGAAACAAACAGTGTGAGGAACCTCTCTTCTGCTTTTTTCATTATTGTAACTGCATCCTTTTTTTCATCCTTGGTCTGTTGCAATCCCTTGGCCATGTTATGTCTAATTTACAGATTCTGAGATTAAAGGACAAAAGTGTTAGCTAGTTCATGTCTGCAGTGTTCTGCAGGTTTATACCAGCTGAGCATCTGAATTTGTGTGTGCTAACAAACCTTTTGCAGACTAATCAAATGACATTTCACATATGGAGGGAGTAACTTGCCTATCCAGCTGTACAGCTGGTTTAAGCCCTAAATGTTTTGGCTGTAAAATAACAATGATATCCAGAACCCAATAGTGAAAGGAAGATTTTTATAACCTATTTCTTCGAAGCAGATCAGAGGATCTGAAAACCAATCCGGGTGTCCTAAGGATCGCACATCTACCAGGATGAACATTTTGCAATTAGAGTTAATTAATAATTTCCTTGGTTGGTGAACCAAAACCAAATCCTGCTCACCCAGTTCAGATTGTGAAAAGAGAAAATATTGTTTGGAATTTACTCTCCAATGGGGCTAATTATTCTCTGTATTTCACCCATCACATTATAATCCTCTTCAGAGAAAAGAAAGAATAAATGTTCTCATTAAATTCTGAAACAGGCATTTTTTTTTCCCTGACAAGTTGCTCTTCCTTTGAAGAGGCTAATATCTGATGATGGAAACCATAAAGAATAAATAAAAAAGCTTTGTAGAGACTGATTTACTTAAAATTACACTGTCAAAGAGCTTTTCATAATAATTAAAAAAATTTCACAATTCTGATGAAAACACTATTGAAACTGCAATCTGCTTACTCACCTGGTGGTATTTTCATGTTTTTACTTAATGAACACACTCTGTGTTTTGTTATTGTAAGGCTGCCTGGGAGAGCTCGGCTGGTAGCATTGACTCTTTCCTCAAAGACAGAAGTCTCAACTGAGCAAATCAGGCCTATTCAGCAAACTACTTCAGCATGCTCTCAAGTTCCATTAATTCAAATTATTTTCTGACCTGGAGACCAAGGGGTCCCTAGTAGCCACACAAGGCTTTTGCTCTCATTCTTTGCAGTAGAACCAGATGCTTCAGGTACAGTGTGTGTGTCGGGGTGAAACCAAAGGGGAATGCTCTCCCTGGTAGCTGTGAGCCCACAGTTCCTATTTCCCCATGAGAGGAGCGTGTGCTTGATACCCACAGCAGAACGAACTGCTGCGTGAACAAGAGTCACCTCTTAGAGAGGACAGAGAGCCGTTTAACACCTCCAAAATCAAATTGTTCTGGTACTATGCCAATTCAAAAGTCAACTTCCTTAAGAAGATAGACATGGTCAAATGAGGCTCTTGTGGACTATTATGAACCCGGGCTTTTTCTCTCCAAGAGTAATTTCATCATTCCTGGAAGCCCATCATAAAAGAGTGCCTGATGTAACATACCTCTTGGCTGCCTGGTGAAGAAATACCTTTTCTTTAATTAAGGAACGTCTGTCCAAATGAAGAAAAGCAGCTCCACAGTTAGCAGATTTATTTATATACATGAAACACTGTAATTTGGACCAGTATGATGTTCTTACCTGAACATGTGAAAAAAAAACCTTTCCTCTCATACCTAAGGAAAAATTTGTCTTAGCTGGGAAGTAATTAATCTGGCGGAGTGTAGTCTGAAGTAGGTTATGGACTTCTCCAGGCCTGTTTGCCTGCCGAAGTATTACTGAGGGGCAGAAAATGTCCCAGAGAAGATCATATCTAATTTTGGTGGTACTGTGCTTGTAGTCTTATACCAGTTATATGAGGGCAGCTGTAAGACTGAATGGTGCTTGTTCCATCTGACCAAAGTCCCCTGATCAACACGTCAGTGTTTTAAACATGCTTCCCTGCCCCGTGGCCACTGGCTCCTGCTATCTACTCTCCCTCAGCCTCAGGGCTTCTCCTCAGCTTCAGGGCTTCTCAGTAGCTCATTTTACTCCCGGCCTTGGAGTTTGTCTCTGTGGGTACCAGGTCTGGATCTGTGGACTGCTGCTGTGTCCTCTGTGAGTTGTTCTGTGTTACAGCTAGTGTTACCCATCAAAGCTGGAATCATTGCTTTTCCTTTTGATCTACATCCCTTTTCAGGAGAGTCTCAATCTAACTTTCTAATACAGTTACTGTCTAGAGTAAGTAAGGTACGAGAGACTGGCACTTTGAGATTCTCTGATTCAGACACTTGAATTGCTACATGGCCAATACATGTTGTCAGCCAACTCCTAAAACAATGTTAGAAAAGAACTGCATTGCCCTGGGAAAGTGGCATTATCCTATCCTAATTTTAAAAACTTCACTGCACCTATTCCGTGTGCTGTTAACAGAAAATATGCTGCAGGCCACACCAAAGATACAGGTATCCCATAGCTAAGTCTACATGAATTTTTTTTTAACACACAAGTTCAAACGTGTTTTTTAAGCAAGATGAATAGAGAGAAATGTCCTGTTTGTGTGAGTGTGTGCACTGTCAAGCAGGAGAGGTTTAAGTGGCTGCAGATATTTGAATGGGAGTCAAAAAAGGTCATTTGGAAATGGACAACATTTGCTCCTGCACAGTTTGTGACTAAACACCTGGGATTCAGAGGACACTAGAAAAAGGTATTAGTAGTAAACCAGATTTTGCTGGTTTCTTCCACAGAAAGAGCAATACCATGAATAAAAATGTTAACAGAGGAGAAAATTATCAAAATTTGTGCTGTGTGCACTTAAGCTGCTTTTAACAATTATGTTGTTCTTTCTTTGTTTTGTTTTTTTTTTTTTTTCTCCACTCAGAGCCTCAAAAATTGACTTGTTCTAATGAAAAAGACAAGATGCTGATGTTATACAGTAGTGGAAAACAAACCAATTTGTTGAAAATTACTGTTGAAAAGTATTCTTTGCTAATAGGTCACATTTATTCTCTTGAAACATTGTGCAAATTTTTAAATTCTTCTGAGGCTGTAGTGAATGTTTTTCATCTTTACAATAATGTTTTGAGGAATCACAGATAGCAGGCATCTCAGAAGGGGAACATAAGTACCCTCCTGAAGCAGTTTTTACCATAATATCATACCTCTCTACTTATTTTCTCCACTCTTCAGAAAATATCAAAAAAATTACTTGCTTTCAAGCTATAATAACTTAGCAATTTCTTCATTTATGCCCTTCAAGAAGGTATATGTCATACTTACAGTTGTTTCATCTGCCTCTTTTCTGTTGATTCCCCCGTTTCAGAAAATGGACATAAACGAGAGGAGGTATTGATGTGAAGAATACTGATGCATTATTTTAACATATTTATTCCCTGTAAACATTCATTAGTTAAAAAGGAACACTTTTCTCAAAGCACTTTCCAGCACATTCTTAAAACACAATCATCCAAATAGACTACTCCAAGAGAAGGCATCGCCCAGGCATTAATAACCCACTAGCTGAAGGCTTGCTTGGCTTTCTCACCAGAGCCACTCTCCCAGCTTCTCTCAGTTCTGGAAAGCAAATGTGCCTTGCAGCATGCCCTGAAGGATGATAAAGTCAGGCTATTGTTGGCAATAGTTGGTCTTTATAGAGGGGAAGCATGAAGTGTTGTTCTGAGCACAAGACAAAACCTGAAACTCCCAGTCCTGGCTCTGACTATGATTCTTTCCAAGACTTCGGGTAAATCACTTGATCTCTTCACCTCAATTTCTTTATCTGTAAAATGGTGACAATATCACTTTGTTTTGCGGAGTAATTTTACAAGATGTTGGAAAATTAATGCTTGGAAAACTCTTTGATGATAAAAAGTGCATTTTAAGCATGAGATTTAATACAAACAGCTCATAAGAATGGTGTTCTGCACTCTGTTATAAAGTAATCGGGACAGATTAAATGCTCAAATCATACCGCGGGACCTACAACTGTGTTTTTAGAGCAATCCACAATAGCATTTCCTTAGAAAAAGATATAGAAAGTGGAAACCAAAAATGCTCCCCACTGTTTCCTTGTGGTAAGAATGTTGCAGTAGAAATGGTGAAGAGCGATATTGTTCAGAATATTTTACTCAAAATATCCACAGAGTGTTTCAGCTGAAACCAAACTGACAACTCAGTGGAGGGTCATACTAGAAATGCAGTTGCCTCTGAGTGTAGGTCAGCAGCAGACCTGCAGCTCAAGTGTCTTTCTTCTGTGTTGCAAAGTAGCTGTAGGTAAGGTGACAGCAAGTCTGGAGCAGAACAAAGCAGACCACTGGAGTAGCAAAAAATGGCATCAGAAGGCAGAGTCTTCTCAAATGCCACACTATAAAAGAAAAAGCAATTTCAACCACAAGTGGAATGCAAGACCCTTATTTTTTAGCCTCTCTATGTACCGCCCACAACTCTGAATGTTGAGGCAAGTTGACCCAGGTCTATTGTCTAACCCTTCCTCTAGAAACTCCCTTCTGGAGAAAAGGCTGTGAACAAACAGGTGAATGATGGGCTAATTCCAAAGAAGGGCAAACATCTAAACCAGAAATTGGGTAAACTGGAGGTACCTAGCTGAACACTGCCACTTAATGCGAGTGGTGCTGAAATGCTCTAAGATTTCTCTGTTTGACACAAAATATCTTCAGGCACCTGGAGCTTTGCTTTATTTCTTGTGGAGACTCCCTGTATGCCAGGCAGCACTGTGAAAATTTGAAGGGCATCTCTGAGTTCAGTGACGGTCCCCCTGTGCTCCCAAAGGGCTGCTAGGAGTACCTTTGCGCCAGCAGACAGAGCAGGTTCCTATCTCCACACCCTCAAGGCAGCCATCACCACTTTCTGTTTAAAATACAAATGGTTAGCCCCCCCTTGGCACAGCCTAAAGCTCAGAGCAAACCTCAGGATGTGAGAGTGACAGATCTTGTATTCTCTTCAGCCTCAGACTTTCCACCTGTCTCTGTAACAGAAGTGAGTTTGTGACAAACAGTGTGGTAGGGAAAGAGAGCTCTCCACTTTTCCATGGAAGGGCTATCACCTGACATAAAAAGAGTGCAGGATACCTGGGGCCAAAAAGAGAAAAAACATGCAAGCATGGTGCTGTACCTAATATCTGGGACACTCAAAAGAGAAAGGATTTTTTTGGTTTTCAGTCTTCCATACAATTGTCATTGTATTTTGCACTAAATGTCCATTGACTCAACTGTGTAAACCACTGTCCAGAGATGATGACACTCAGTTGTCTCCTCCAGGCAGCCTAGAGGATGATCTGTCTTGTAGGGCTTGCATCATTTGGATGGGCTGGTCCTTAGTTCATTTTCCATGTCAAAGTGCTGTTTTAAAGAGGTGAATCCTCTTCTCATTTACCAGTGAAAAGCTATCAACTCGGACTAAATAGGGCAGAAGGATTATGGCAGTGTGGATGTGAGGTTTGAAACCTATTCCAAATCTACAGTAGTCAATGAAGACATTGTGCACTGAAAGCAGCACCTTGTCCTGAGGCAGCAATTCAGTGTATTTGCAAATCATGTTGCAGTTATAAGCCACAGTTGGCAATGACCCACTTTTTTACTGTACACAATGTTAGTCAGTTGGTTTGTGCTAGTTGTGGAGCAAAATTTTGGCATTTCAAATAGCTGTAAATATTTATGAGTTAAATCCAATTTTTGCTAATATTTTAGCAACGTTATTGGACGAGATTATCTGCAAAGGGTGAGGTGTTGCTGGCATTTTGCACAGGCATCAAGAGAGCTTTTGAATTCTTCTTCCTATTGAAAGGCATAATTCCAAGAACAATCTAAAAAATGGTTCAAGTATGACAGAGCACTTCTTATCATTTATATACATTTATGGCCTGTTACATAAACACAAAAGCAAAATAGAAGATGTCTGCATCCTAAAGTCAGGTTTTTTTATGACTGGGAAGCCCATCCTGGAGTACTACCCTCTCTTCACAGAAAAGAGAAACACAGAGTGGAGACAAACTAGGGGGAAGTCAATGCACAGAGCAAGAAAATTTCTCAGATAAAACATACAAAAGCATTTGTTTTCTGAAATATCTTTAGAGGAAGTCTCCTCCTGACCAGTAATGTAATGTTACCTTAGTTTTTAAGACATCATCCATGTATTTGGGTAGGAAATCAGCTATAAGCTTTTTATTTACAGCACAATGTAGAGTCAGGTGTGGTCTGATCTAAGTGTGCATATGTGTAAAGGGAATGGGACCCTGTAGCCCTAAGGCCACAAATGCAGCAGGTAGCCAAGGAGCATGTATGACTGTGGCCACAAATATAATTACACTAACTTGAGTATTCAGTGAATTTTTAATATCTGCATTGTGGTAGAGCTTAGAAAGAACAATTGGCAATTAAGGCATCATTGACTAGGCCCCACACACTCATGGAATAAAAAGACAGTCCCTGAAGAGAGGGCAGCCTGAACAATAAGGGAAATATTGGCATTGATCATGAAACTAAGATGTAGAAAAATCCATTCATAAAAGATATCAGAATGTATCCAATCCACCTAGAAATGTTTGTAAGAAATAATATTTCGACCAGAGAGTTGACATAAATGACCGAGGTCTGTATCTTTGCCTGTTTGCTGTGAGGGAGAAGTTTCTGAGTCCTCTGCTGGTTTTTGTATGAACAGCTTCCTATTCGACAGGGCTGTATTGGCTCCATTTGTGATGTGAACAGTCAGCTCCACTGATTCCTCTTAGTTTCACAGAGTTTAAAAAGACAAAAGAAAAATATTCTGCCAAATAGAAATAATCAACCTGGAATGTATTCCCACTCTTTCATAAGGCTATGGCAAACAATATGAAGTAAGGGATAAATCAGTAAAATACAAGTGGTTGTGGTAGCTGGAATGATCCTTTACTGGCTGTTCATATCGCAAAGCAGTGTAAAGAGATGGAGAGTTCAGAAAATGTGCTCAGTATGCATTGAGAGAGGCCATTCTGTCTGAATATTTTTTTTTGTCAATTATAATATAGTAATCTGAGATGTACTTTTTTATACATTTATTACATTCACTGAACTGAATAAAAAGGCAATGTTTTCAGGAATATAGCTATGGAGTAAATATAGGTGTGTACAGATAGGAGTAACTTAAGCCACTGAAAAATATGTGTATAATATGGTATGATAGAATAAGATTTGCATTTGATTTACAACTTCAGTATAACTAAATTTAAAACACTTTTTGGATCACTTACATTTTGTCAGCTACTTGCCCTGTTGGAGGTCAGCTGGGAGTCTTGCCATCATTTGTAATAATGTAAATTATAATGGAGTAAACAGGATCTGATCTGGCCCTTTCTTTCTGAATTTCATTCCATTATTACTTAAAAATGGTAAGAAAAACAATACCTGAAGTAGGGATTTTTCTGAAGAATCCCTTCTCCTGTGTTTGGACTGGACTATCCATTCTGCCCAAGGATGACTGAGATACTGACATACTGAGATGTTTAAATACTCCAGTAGTGGATTACCCACTTCCTTGCTAGGAATCATGGAAGGTTTCAATATGATGGCTAAGGTACTTGGGAGCTGACTCACCATCCCATTGACTCACCACCCCATTATCTCCTATTGTTTCACACCTAAAGCTCAACAACTTATAAGGGAAGGGAAAAAGAACAAAACCCCTTGTGTTTAATAGCTGTCTACTTAGAAACTAAGACTTAAGCATGATTAACTAAGACTCAGACACGATCAAGGTAGCACAGTTGAACCTCACCCCAGCTACGGTAACTGTACACAAGTGCACTCTACATCCACGGTGAGACCAGGGCTGTATGACTGCTTTCATTGAAGAGAAGACTGGGTAATCAGTAAAGAACCGTTAAAAGGCTCTGACCAGGAGCCGTGGTTTTCAGGGCTTTAGTTAGGCAAAGCAGGTAGCGTATTGATGAGGAAGCCTCTGCGTTGTTCAGCATGAATCCAACAGTGAGCTGCTTAGTTACAATACTGTATTAATTTACTGTATTTTTTCCAAAAGTAATTTTATGAATCCACAGTCAGAAGCATGATGGTAATTTTCCAGCTTCAGAGCATAAAACAAGTTCTCAGAGATGCAAGGGATTCATTAAAAGGAAGCCAGGAAAATTATTGTATCTGCTTGCAAAGAAATACTAACTTTGCAATTGCAAGGATTTCTTTATAAACAATGACTAAATAGATATGGCTAAAAGTGATGGGGAAAAAAATGCCTGGCACTTCACAAAGCCAGTTTCAGGGTTGGGGGTCAGAGGAGAGAGGAACTTGTAAAGGTGGGTCTATCTGCAATGCTGACCAGCTCAGTGTAATGTTCGCTTTTCATTAAGCCAAGCCAAACAAGACAAAAAGGGCAAACTTGCACGTTGTCTCCCTTGAGCCCATAACTCCGTGCCTGAGTTCTCTGGAGGGAGGGTTCACATTAACCTCAGTTGTGTCATATTTAACTTGGCTACTGGAAGACTCACTTGGCTCTCTTCGTAAATACCACACCTTTTATATTTCTGACTCTCCCCATTTTAATACTGCTGTTTTGCTACATGGAGATTTCTTGTCATACTTATGAATTCTAAATATACATGGCTCATCCTCCTGTCTGCTGCTGAATTTCTCACCTGCAGACTCCCAGTGGGTGCTGATCATGCCCCATCATTCAGATGTTGCATGCAGGGGGCATTACTGTGTGATTTCCAGAGGGCGAATGAAAACAAGAGGCTTGGCTCAGTGCTGTGAGATATCAACCTGTTGGATAAAGCTCGAGGGCACTGCTTGCAGTTTCCAGGGGGACTTTATATTCAGAAAAGCAGTGAGAAGCCCTATGCTTTAGTCTGCCTGAGGACTCTATTGCTGGTTTCGTAAATACTCATTTTGACCTCTTAACAGCATGCAAAACAAATGGCAAGTTGGAAAAAAAGAGTTTCCTCAAAAACATGAGCTTTGGTTTGCTTTCCTAGCTGCAAAATGCCACAGTTGCCTACCTCATTGCCTTTTACACCCCTACCCCGTCTCGTCCCTGTGATCATGATAAGGCCCTAGAAATGGAGAGTTCTGTAAGGAACTCACAATAGGAAGAACTTGCACAGAAAGGCAATAGTAAGGGCCCTTTTAAACGGCCTCCTGTTACCTCTGTCCTTGATTCTGGAATCATTTGCTTAAGTTTCTATGGCTGGTCACATAAGAAAGGTAGAGTCTCACCAAACAGCATTTGAACTTTACAGTCAAAACCCAACGCTTCCAATTCAGGTGCTATACCAGCTTCAGAAGAGATAGAAATAAAAAAAGGGGACATGAACATTGCTAGAGACGGACTCTCTTCTAGTGGTGCTTGAACTGATCTGCCAGAGGCTGGCACTGCATCCTTCACTGTTCATCAAGGCCGTGGTGGGGACTGGATGCTTTCCTGCTGGTTCCCAGTAGTGAAGACAGACATGGGCCTCTTTGGCAGGTTGTTGCCTTTGCACTCTGTAGCCATTCTGGCGCTGAGGAAGAGTGGTGCAAACCTTCAAGCAGAAGTGACACTCCAGATTTGTCACAGAGAAACACCTCTACCATCGCAAATCATCATTCTGCCCAAGGCGGATTGCTTATCTTGGCCTTGGAGAAGCCTGCTGCATGTGTATGCAGCATCACACCACTTTTTTCCCAAAGGGCAGATGACTTGAAGAGGCTGCCAGGCCTGAGCAGCTGTTGGGACACAGGGCAAGTGATGTTTAAAAAACTTTACCTCCTTGCTGATCAAGTGAGAATTGGGGCTTTCTGCTGCTGCTTTTCTAGGGTTTTTGCTCTCAGGGTTCTCTGCTGCCTGTCAGTGACTATAGCAGCAGCAGAACTCGCTTTTATTTGTGCCATCTAAAATAGTGAGGGCTGTGTTGATGTGTAGGTGTTTGTGCCAGTGATGGTCAGCAGCTTAGTTTACAGCTAGTCTTGCAAAGCCATTCACTGAGATTCTTGTTATGTTTTACTATATAAAATCATTTGAATAAGGGTGGGGAAAAAAAGCCAATCATCTGAAATGCGGAAGTCCAGGCAGTGAGATTTTCCAGCTGGGACTGCTGTCAGAGTTTGTTAGTGCTCCTGTTCCATGGGCTTGCCAGTGACCTTTGCAGGAGGGCAGCTGCTCACCTGGTCACAGAGCATACATGGGCTCATGAATGTCACCATGTAACTAAAGATGTCCTTTTCAGTGTAACCTGATGTAAAAGCTGTAACTTGTTACACCTCTTCCCTTTTTGAAGCTGCAGTACCACTCCTGCATGCATACTGTTTGTGTTATGCAGCCACCTAGAGGGCCTGCTGCCTGTTCAGACTTCATGCTCCTGACCAAAAACCACAAAACTGCAGGAAAATATAAGCTCTGCTGACCCTTAGTGGCCACAACTTGGCTGTAGTGCGGTGGGAGTTTTTACAAATTCAGGACAGCTGTTGTCCTGGTGCTGTTATGCAGGTGTCCTATGTTTTTTGGGGGGAAGGTACTGACTAACCTGGTGAGGGCAAAAATTGGGGAAGCACTGTCAGCAGAGAAGAGGATCTGGGTATCACAGAGGAAAATGTACCTGACCTTGAGATTTTACAGAAGTTTCACAGAGCAAATGCAGTGTCTTACATCTAGGGGCAATCAAAATTGACACTGTAAACTGAAGGTGAGTCATTTCCTGGCAAAGAGAGAAGGGAAGAAAAACTGGAGGCAAAAGGCAAAATGATTGACGACCACCATCACGTGGTTCTGACAGTCAGATATGGTTCTTGGAGACACCAGGAGATGCATGCCTAGTTCAGATGGGGAAGACAACCCCTTGTACTGGTGAGACTTCACCTGGAGCATCAGACACAAGCCTGCCTTTCAAGGATCAGGAAACGGGAATTTGAATATGTAAAGAAGGCCTCAGTGTGATTAGGGGAACTGAAATACTATGTTGTAAGAGGAACTTAAAGATGCAGCAAGACAACATCCAAAAGAATATGAAATGTTTCCCCCATTAAAAAATGACATCACTGATGTCAACAACAGAGGGATAAAAGTCACGTGGTGCAAGACCAGATGAGCATAAATTGCCCAAACCTTCAGGGCTGGAAAGTCAGTGTGTTTTTAACACTAAGAGCAGTGAACTGCATCCGAAGCGTGAGGAGGAGGGAACCCCCTCCCCTTGCTGAGAAGCAGCTCGATCCATGAGGTGGATGTCAGCACCAGCACTTCCAGCCCCACCTTCCCGCTTCGGCAGTGCTCTTCAGACCTGCTCTTTTCTCAAGTTACATCGAGCTGCCTGTAAAAACAGCGGCCCCGCATCAGTCTACCTTGCACTCCATGAGTAGAAGTCTGTGAGAGGCTGTTATGGACACCCTTTCGGTCTGAATACAATCCTACACTTTTACTTCACTGTTAATTTGCACATCTCCTCGAACAACTTTTCGGAGGCCTCAACTTTTTGCTACATTGAAGACGTCTGTGTTTTCACTCTTCCTTGCAGCATTTGACCGTCTCCCAGCACCACCCCCGCGGCTTGCCCGGCTCCCCTAACACCCCGAAGATGGCACCCTCTTCCCAAGGCGCCCGTATACAAGCGCTACTCTCCCCTGACCCCTCAGCCGCGCCGGTGCCTGCGGCCGCAGTCGGGTCTTAATAAATGCTACGGAAACACAAGACCGGAACGATTTCACGAACGTTTCGTGCCCCAACAACAACCGCAGCTCTTCACCGCCACGCACCGGCCGGGCCGCCGCGGGGCCTTCGCAAGCCCCCGCTCGGCGGGAGGCCCGGCGGCCGCAGGGGCCGGCCCGGCGGGGCCGGCGCAGGCCGCGGCGCTGGCGGCGCGGAGAACTGCGGCGCCGCCCGGCGGCCGGGGGAGGGCGCGCAGGGGCGGGGAGCTCCGCCCCGCTCCCGCCCGCCCGCCCGCCGCGGTGGGTGGCCGCGGAGGGCGGGCGGGGCTGGGGCTTCCGTGGGGCGGGTGTCTTGTCGTGGAGCTGCACCGCGCCGGGGTCCCGCCGCGGGGCTGGAGCCTCGGGTCGGCCCGCTTGGACCTGCGACTGGCTCCTCCCGCTCCCGGCGGCGGAGCCCTCCTCAGGTAAGGGGGAGGGGAGAAACGGGGTCCCCTCCTCTACTTCCCTCCTCTCAATCCCGGGTCGGCGAGAGCAGCCGCGGTCCGGCCCCGGCCCTTGTCTTGCGCCGGGGGCCCCGCCGGGCCCGGGCCGTACCAAGCCCTCGGCGTCGGGGCCTCCGCAGCCGTAGCGAGCTCGCCTCCCGTCCCGGCAGCTGCTGGCGGAGCCCGGCCGCCTCCTTGCTGGGAGCCCGTCCCGGGGCAGGGCTCCGGTCATGCCGGGACCTGGAGCGCGCTGGGTGGCCGCTGCCCGACCCGCCCGGGTTCCGCGCCCAGGGCCCGGCGTTGCGGCAGCCGCGCTGCCCGGTGCGGCTTGTCCCGGTGCTCGGTGCCCGTCCGTCTTCCGCGGGGAAAGCTCTCCCGTCCTCCCTTTCCCCGCAGGGAGGCGGCCGGCGGGGTCTGCGGGGGAAGCAGCTCAGAGGCCGATGCTGCTGCCGGCCTGGGAAATGTGCCTCTATGGGATCCTCGCCGTGGGCTCCCACCTCTACGCTTTCTACGAGGCGCACCAAGTGTCTCAAAGTAAGTCTGGTGGGGAGGCTGTTCGGCTTGACTTGTTCCCTCCGGGATGGTTTCTGCTTTGCTCTCCTGCAAGGAGTGCCTGCGCTCTTCCAGGCTGCAAACCAGCTGGGTATGAGGATGCAGTGGTCAGGTGCCAGCTGGACAGAGAGCTTTTCCCAAGGCTCTTCTGCCTCAAGTGCTGGGAAGGCCCTTGGCTATGGTGCCCTGGTACTCTGCTGCCAGGGAAGAGATGAGGGAGACGGCTGAAGTTCAGCTGGGGGAAGCACAGGAATGCGGGGTCTGAATTGGGTTTTCTTCTGGCTAGTCTTGAACCTTTTCACCTGCAGCCCCTTGGAGGTGGGTGGTTTGGGAGCAGCTGTGCCTCCTGATGGGGGGGTCCTGGACAGGTGGGTGCTGCCCTGCCTGGAGCTCTGGGGCTCCTGTGTTGTGTTGTGACCTGGGAGTAATGGCCAATTTCTCTCCAAATACTCACCTGTGCCGTGTGTGACCTCTTGGTAACTGCTGTAGTGGCTTAGTCTTGATTCAGTGGAGCTGTGTAGTTCAGAGGAGGGGTGGGGTTTTAAACAATTTAAATACAATTTGTAGATGAAAAGAAGCTGTGTTCTGGCATGTGGCTATTTTAAGGGAAATGAGGGTGGTATTATCTAATAAATCTATAGCTAGAGAGGCTCGTTAGGGAAATGTGTATTGAATCTTATTAGGCTTTAATCAGCAAGGTGTTCTACATTAATGACCCTAGCTGGCTCTCAGAAGTGCTTAAGGGAAGGACAGGAGTGCCATAAAGGCACTGGCAGGGCAGTGAAGGAAGTGCTGGGTGACTGGGTGTAGGGCTGTTCACCCACATGCACAGCATGTCTTTTGCAGAGATGGCAAAAGGCTGGGGGGGAGCAGGCTCTGGGGGCAGCTTTTTTTGAGCAGCTCTGCCCTGCTCTGGCTGTCCTGGTCATTGTCAGCTCTGTGTTTCCCTTCCACTCTGGTGGGAGAAACCAAGCAGCCCTGAAAGAAGGGAATTGAGGATTAGTGCAGGTCCTGTGTGGTAAAAGGTTGGTCGTTGTTTGCTACTGCCTCTGTTGCAAGGGTGAATCAAAGTGTAGGTTCTGGGTAATTGAGTGGCTTTGCCTTTGCAGGGCAGAGCTGTGGCCTGGTTGGGCACCTCACCTGGTGAGCAGTGACATGGTGACGTGCCCTTCCCTGAGTGTTCCCGTCGGTGGAGGCAATGTGGGAATGTGTTGCTCTTGAGCAGCAGAGGCCACATCCCTGACTCCTTGCTCTGGTCACTGTGTCCTTAGCAAAGGCTTACTCTTCTTTGCAGAGTATGAAGCTGTGATGGACAGAAGGTTTGGACTGGAACCAGGGACTCTCTTTCAGGGCCTCAAAAAGGTAGGATGGGTGACTGGTACCAGCATCTTTTATTTTGTGGCAATAATGTAAACATCATGTCTCCATCCCTTTTGCTCACTGGAGCTTCTGATTTAGCTTCAGAGGTTTGTAGTAACTTTGCAGATTTAGATATTCATGGTTAATTCCAGACTCTTTCTAATGAAGAAGAGGGATTTGCTGGGTGCGTCTAGATCTAAAAATCATAACCAAAGTCTTGTTTCTTTTCTTGATCCCTGGCCAAAGTGTTTCTCCTTTTATTACATCACCTTAATAAACTTCTGTTTTACTGTTTGGCCTTAAAAGCTAGGATCACCTGTTTCCTACAGCATTTTCTACCTTTTTCTTGCTACTGAGTGGTTTGGGTAATATTTAACATCAGTGAACACACGTTTTCCTCTTGGTTGGCCTGTAGTCCAACCTAGAGGAGAGCAGATTTTTGGGGTGTAAGGGCTTAAAGGAACATGGTTGGTCTTAAAAAAAAAAGAAAAGCCTAACAAGAAAACCAGTGCCCCTCTACCCTAAACCAAAAATCAACCAACCCTCCTCCCCACCTTGCTTGCTTTTGATCTCATATCCTTTTGAATAAGTACAACTAATGCATGCAGCTAATATTAAGGATAATTTACACAAGACCAGGAATGCACATTTGTGGAAGTATTTTGGTGTTTAGGCCCACCATTGTTGCTGGTGAGAGACCCTTGACATGTGCTTTCAAGAAAGCCATAAAGCAGTTGTGGAGATGAACTTTTAGTGGGGCTCTGTATGGAACACAGGGCTACTAACTGACCCCTCTTACCTAATTTAGATGAAGACACCATGTCACAGGAATTTCCAACTGACATGACTTCATCTGACCCCATCTAGGCTTTGCTGAAACGGGGAGTGTAACTTCTCTTTCAGCAAGGTGCCTTTTCACCCAAGGCCTTGGTTTTCCAAGGCAGAGCGGAGTTGCTCGCTGAATCCCTCAGGAGGGGTTAGGAGCACACACAGGGGAAGGCAGTGCTCTGCTTTTCTGTTGCCTTTCTTAAAAGCTCTTTTTTTAAAAGGCAGACAGAAGTTGAAAAAAGAAAATGTCCTGGCTAAACTTTGCGTAAGTTAAGTGTAGTCCAAAACCCTTTAGTTTTTCCTTTCTAAACAAAGAAAAATCCTAAAATTTAAAGTATCAGAGCAAGCAGAGGTGTGAATTTATTGGGTTTGAAGAGGTGGTCAGGAGCAGTAGTAGCAGGCTGGCTAATTTGTTGCTTCCTGATGGGGAACCAAAGCAATGATGTGTTGGACTGAGAGGCCTTGAGAAGTGGGACCCTTGTTCCAGGCTGCATCTCTGTGTAGTTACCAGCTTGTTTCCCATGTCCCAGGGAGGTGGTGGGTGTGGGTGCCTCCCTGTCTGCTTTGTGGTTAGAAAACTCCCCAGCATTCGTAGGGAAAGGCAGCAATTGCTGCTTAGTCAAGTTCAGCACCAGTGTGAGGCTTAGGGGTCACAACACCATCTAAAGCTCTTTTTCTGAATTTCACACCATTGGAAGTCCAAATGGTGCTGAGTTCACTGCTGTAAGTGATCCAACAGGATTGCTGAAATGATATTCTTCAGGTATAGAGTGCTGTGGTGTTGGGTAATGGACTTAGTGTGTTAGAGATGGTTCCTTGTCCTGTAAGAACATGCTTTTATGGCCGGATACACAGTAACCAGTTCCTTTGATGTCCCAGGACCCCATGGACTTTGAGTGGAGCTACTGGATTGAATGGGGAAGGGAACGTATACTGTGGCTTCTGGCTGGTCACCTGCTGGTATCACAAATATCCAGGCTCTTGGTGGAGAAGGTATGTATGAATTTTCTTCACAGAAGGGAGTTTCTGTGCATTTCAGTTTACTCTGGGCATGTGAAACATGGCACTGAGGCTACTGAGTGTGGGCAAGTCCCATTTGTAGGGTGAGTTGTGTGAGTGGGTCTTTAACAAGGCACAGGTGAGAGCGAGTAGGTCGGTTGCCTGAGTGTTTGGAGACTTCAGCCTCCAACCTGTGAAAGTCTGTGTTTTGTTCTGAACCATTAACTCATGTCATTTGACCTGTACACAAAAGAACGGTGTAGTTATTTCTTTCCAAGACTGTGAAGTGATGACTGCTTGGGTTTTGGCATGATTTCTAAATGATTGCGGGAAATGACTGGCATGTAGTGTCCCATCTGCTAGTTTGGGGAAGGAAAGGAGGAGATTATCTTCTCCCCCAGATCAGGGAGGCTCTGGATTTCACACATGCTGCTGCAGAAACCCCTTCCCTTCCATCTTGATGGATAGAGTTGGGTTTCCCTGTGTTGTTTCACATCTGTTCTTTACCTTGTTGACTGCATTTGTTTCTACTATAGACCCTGTGTTGGACAGGACATATATTGCATGCTTTTTTTCATTAGAAATAATCAAACTAAAAATTGTTCATTTTTATTTTTCTAACAGTATAAACCATGGTGCTTGATGGTTTATGGAATGGCAGCCTGCTGGTTGTTACTGGGAATCAAGGGCTTTGCTGTCATTTTGGTACATGCAACTATTTCGTTTGCTGTGGCTCAGTTTCAGCTGTCGCTCCTGACATGGTTGTGCTCCCTTATCCTGCTGTCCACTTTGCGCATACCAGCTGTGGAAGAAGCCAAGGTAATGTGAGAAGGACTAATTAAGCATCAAATTAATTATAGTGGTGTTTGTCTGTTATGGCATCTCTTTGATGGAGTTGTTATTCCTTCAGTTAATATAAGCAGAGGTTGACTCGAAAAACCTGAGGCAGTAGGGATGCAGTGACTCATGCTGCAGGTTCTCCAGTTAAAAAAGTTGTATTTCTCAATCAGGCTGGCTGGTACACCGAGATGAAAGTATGTGCCTTAATGTGTAAGTGGTGTATGATAATACTTTACTAATATTCTAGTAAGCGCATTTCTTGCTCTTTGAAGCTGTAATCATACCAATTTAAGGTGCTAGCTTTTGGGCTCATATCTAAGAGTTGCTTAGTCAAACCTGACTGTACCTTATTGGTGACTTCAGACTTCTGCATGAAAAGGGGGACTGTTTCTCCGACACTTTGATTTGTATTAAATGAGTTGCTTGCTCACAGCTGGTTGGTGCAAGCTCGGTTTTGCTCTTTCTCTATTGGCTTTTGCTGGGTAGTAAAGATTTTGGAGAAACTGCTGCTCAGTTGTGAGGAAATGTCCTTGTTGCATTTTCTTAGATTAAGGGACAAAACTGGGCATGTTGTAAGGCTTTTTGCCCTGATGTTTGGGCGGGAGGGCACAGGGGAGATGAGCAGGTAGAGTCTCTTTGTGTGGTGTAGACAGATTTCTCGCTTCATCAGAGGAGGAAAGGGCCCACTGCAATATAAATGCAATCAGCCAAACTATGTTTGCTGATGTTTCTAAGTGTTTTGTGACACGTTTTTGTTGTTGGAAACAGGCATGACAGTGTTGAACTTGATAAAGGCTCAGTAAGTTCTTGCCAGCATTGAGCTTTCTCAGGAGTGACTGATTCTCTTCAGATCTGATCTGCAGCCTTGGCTTCAGCCACAGCAGTCCCTCGGCTGTCAGTAGTGTTCCCAGCTGGTTTGGATGTTGTATTACTGGACTCAATCTGAGGGAGATAATGGAATTCCTGTAAGAAAAGCTCTCCTGCTGTCAGTTCTTCATAACCTAATGTTTCTGAAATCAAGCTGTTGTCTCTTTATGCTGGTTGCAGTAGCTCTGGAGGCCCTTTCTCCATCAACAGTCAGTGCTTGTTCATGTGTGAACTAGTGCTGTTCACTTCAGGTGCTTATTATAGCTGCTGTTTGCTTTAGTTGCTTCCTGCTGCTGGTGACCCTGGAACTTAGGATCTGGGTGGACATTGCTGTCCAGCCATCTAGAAAACACAGCATTGCACCATCGTGATCTGGCTTTGTTTTTTGTCTTGCAGAGAAAGTGGTATGACACAGAAAATGAGTATTATCTGCTGCTCTTCACTGTGTCTGTCCGCTGCCTCTTCTGCACCAGTTTCAGCCTGGAGTACTGCTGGCATGGACCTGCCCAGAAGTCATCCCACTCGTTCCTGTGGATGCTAGCATACGTGTTTTATTATCCCATGTTCCACAACGGACCCCTTATGAATTTTGATGAATTCAGTAAGCAGGTAACAGTGGATTTTAAGATCACACAGTTACAGGTTTTCAGTGCATCTGTGCCTTAGGTGAATTGGGTGAAGAACTATTGAAGTGGATGGTGATCTGTTTTCAGCTGCCAAATCTAGACACGGACTGTGTACTTTGAGAAATCTGTTGAAGTGTGTGTGTGTTGGGGTTTTTTTTGCTCATCTTGATGTTTTAATACCAATCATGAGAAAATGTTAGGTAGACAACTTCATGCAGTTTCCCTTAAGACGCGCTTTTAATGGTGTGTTTCATAATGTAATCTACAGGTAAGCCTGAGTTTCTATTTATTTCCTAGTTACCTACCTGAGAAAATTGATACCGATGAGACCTTCAAGCAGAAGGTGTTCCTAATGTTAGTCTGTATCCATCATCCCTTTCTCTGTAAGTGTTGCAGTGTGCTAAGTGCAAAAGGAAGGCTCTTAATTAGAAACCAGTCTGGGGTATTCATGCTTGTATGGCAGCCATGGCATAATACTGAACTTGCATGAGGCTGGTAACTAATGTTGAGAATATATTGTCAAAATAAGTCTTTATAATCTAATGCTTGTGTGAAGAGAGGTTGATTAGACTCCAGTGTTAGAAAAGGTGGAAAGAAAGAAAAATAGTTTTTGAAGGCTGGACAATTAATCTTTTCTATCAGACTATGATCTATATTTCCTTCTGAAATATATACTTTTCCTTCAGTGAAGTATGTTGGGGGAAAAAAAAACAAACCCGAACAACAAAAACCCCCCAAAAAACAAAACCAAAACCTCCCCCCACCTCCCCGAAAAAACCCCAAACCACAACAAAGCCCTACAGAAAAGGTGTTTTCATTCATGTGTGTTTTGATTTCAGTAAAAACATCTAAAATTGATTTCTGTAATATTTTTCCTCCTTACTAGTGATTTCAAGGATTTCGATTTTTACTTAGTCTCCTTGGAGATCAAGAATTTTTTGGGTGTCTAAAGCTATCTTCCACATAATTTTGAAAATATCGAATAATGTTATAGGAATGTGAAAACTGGACAATTTTGAGCATAGCATTAGGAATTTGACAGTGTGCTAGATAAATTCAAGACAAACCTTCTTTCCCAAGTTCTACTTTACAGGATGGTTTTTTTTTGTCTGATAATCAGATTCATCCTTTTAACCGGAGAGCCAATAACACGTCATTACGTTTAGAGTGCTCATATTTTTAACATGTGGCTGCTGGACTGGATTTTTTTCCTCTCCATCAGGTGGAATAAAGTAACATTTTCAGTAGCAGCTGGCTATTAACTCCAAAACAGATTTCAGAGTCACAGAAAGCTGCTGGTTTGTATTGGGAATTCTTGAAGACTCCGGTTTCCCCTCATGTTGGTGTGAAAACAGCTGATGACTGACTTGGAACACTTTTCTTTAGACTCTACCAAGCTGAGCAGCTCCTTTAATGTGAAAGGCCTACCTTTCTTACTGAACGTTTTTCCTAGTACCTTGCAGGCTGCTATTCAAACCTGTTTCTACATGACAGGAGAGAACCCCACATTTCCATGCTTTATTGCTTTTCTTACTTTTTTGTACACTTGAGTAAGAAGTGAAATCACCACCTGTGATATCTATAGTTAACATCATTGGGAAGAGTGGATGAGTGGACACTTCAAATCATAAAACTGCTGTTTTGATTTACACATAGAAGCATAGGCATTGTTTGCTTCTATTTATATTTGGAAATTTTCTGTTGAAGCCACAGCAATTAGATTGGGATTTATTAAAGTGAAAATGGATTCTGGCAGACCCCTGAGTGACAAGTCCTATGCTCATTTGTCTTCGGTAGCTTTGGAAGATGCAAGGCTGAATGTTATCCCAGGCTGGATGTTGTAGGAAAAGTCTGCATAGACTTGCATAGAAATTGAGGTAATTCTATTTTTTTACTGTTTAGCTTTTTTTAGCTTCTGAGGTATGTTAAATTCCATCTATATTCTTGTACCCCTAGCAGAGGGAGAGGTGTGTTTTGGTTTTGGTTTGTTTTGTTTTTTAAAAAAGAATATTTCAGAAGACCAAAGAGACTTCAAGTTGAAAGCAGCTTGGGAGTAGCTGGTAGGAAAAATTGAGGCGGTCCTGCATTGAAACAAAGCTCATCTGATATGGCTCAGCAAAGACCTGTGCAGAGATCACCTGTATTCTTGGTGTGAGGTGAAAAAGGAAGACTGAGAAGGATATGCCTGTATTTGCAATAGGTTCTCATTTAAATATGCACAGACTTGTTTGGTTAAAGCCAGAAAGAAGATGAACAAACTGAACAACCTTAAATGTGTTTCTTGTTGGTGTTTGAAGTTCATTGTCAGAGCCCTTACCTGAGCAGAGAATATTGCCTGAACAAGTGAGGTTGGAGAATGGTTTGAAAGTTTGCGGTGCCCAGCAGTTCATCCAAAGTGCCTGATGCAAGGAGTGTATTTCTTGCTGCTATCAGAAGAGACCACCCGCAGAACCCCTTAACTGAAGCTGAGACAGATGAGGGCTCCTGCTGAGCACGCTGGAAAGCCTAAGTCCTGGAGATGGAGACAAACTGCTGTGTGGCCTGAAGAGTGTAATACCAATCTTGGCAATTGACATCCTTTGCAAGGCAAAAATGAGAGACTGATACTTCATCAATGCCCTTGTTGAATTTCTGGGGTGAAGCAGAGCACAGCAGTTCTAGTCATGGGTTTGAAGGCCTGCTGTGCAAATCCCTGCAATTAAATGGCACTCTCCAAGCTTTCGTCTATCTGGTACAAGTGAACCTTGAAAATGAGTGTCCTGCTTCATTTGTAAATGAGCAGAGCTAACTGCATGTTAGCTATACTATCTGCTTGTAACTATGAGGGAGGGTTTTGTCCATGCAGATGGGTTGGTTGCTTGTCTTGTACATGCATTTTTGGTGGCCAGTTAGAGACTGGAGAAGGAAATGTTGCACACACAGAATGATAATGTATAAAACATAACTACATTTTTAGGCAGTCTTGTTTCTGTTATTTGATCATATTCTCTTTTACTGAAGAAAGTAAGTAAAATAGTAGTATACCAATGTGTTTACTATTGTTAGCAGTGTAAGAGTTTGAGGGCATTTTGAAGTCTGTCAATTGCAAACCTTGTCTTATCTGACTTTTACTTTGCACTTAACTGCCATTTCCTTAACCCATCATGTAGGTCTTGTTGATTTTAGCCATGCTACAGGAAAAAAAAATAAAGAACCATCCTCAAATAATCAATCTCATGCAGCTGCTAGAAGTTGGAAGTATTTTAAGAGCAAGCAGTCATTGTTTCGGTGTTTGGTAGGGCTGCTGCTTGGAATACCTTCTCCTTCATAGTTGTAGTTTCTTTAAACTTTTTTGAATACTTCTAGAGGTTGATCAAGTTACAGGAATTAAAAAGTGTCTCATTTGGATTCTGTTCAGTTTAACATCACTTGGCCTTTTCTACAACAGTTTGGTGCTGTGTATGTTCATGTTTGGCCTCTGATTTGTACTGCTTACTGAGATTGAGAATGGAGAGACCTCAAGAGTATGTCAGGAATTTCCAAATGGTGTTGTCAAATGGTCCCCTCAGTAATAGTAATGAATAGCAAATGAAATTCAAAGTTCTCAGAGTGAGTATTTGACTAAAACAGTCAGTTACGTTCCATATAGCCTCTTTGTATTTTTTCTTTAGATGAGGAGACAAGAAGCCTTCAGTTTGAAGACCAATTTCAGCATCTTAATTGTGGGCATAATTCGTATTTTCTTTTGGTGGTGCCTGGCTGAGCTGATGATTCACCTCATGTATATCCATGCTCTCTACAGCAGTGCTCCGCCTTTGGAAGCTGCGTCATACTGGGCCTTGAGTGAGTATAGAAACAGTAGCAGAAATCTTCCTTCTCCCTCCTTCAAGAACCCAAGTCTACTTCTCGTTTATGTCCATCTTTAGGTACTTATGAATCGTACATTATGGCCAGTCACTGTCATAAAAATCGTCTACAGGCTCATAATATGTAGATCCTCTAAGAAGCTTACAGTTGAACTTAATGAACTGCTTCCTAAATTAAAAAATACTCTGTATTTTTTCCACTCTAAAGTGTGTGTCTAAACTGTGGTCTGAAATGGTGTACCACCCTCCACCCCTGCCTCCAAGTCAGGGCAGTAGACACTTAAAAATGAGCTTGTTTAGTGTAGGGATAGAGGAGGGGAGATGTTAAGAATTAGTGCTTTTTGATCTCCCTCAGTGTTTGATGTTCCTAGTTTGTAGTCATGTTGAAAGGTAAAATGACAGCACTTATGAAAAGAGTAGAGGGAAGGAGTTGCAAACAAGGTGACCTGAAAGTAGCAATTAGTGCCTCTCAGCTCTGTTTTCCTGCTTGACTTCCCCCTCTTCTGCCCCCTCCCAGCTCCCCGGTATTTCATTAAAATGCCTAACTGGAGGGTGTGGAAATGAGCACTGACAAACATAGCAGAAAAGGGCAAGACCTTTGGGTGCTGGTACGGAGGTAGGCATAGGCTAATCTGTAAGCAACTGGCATATGTGGTTGGTTTGATCCTCCCCACTGTCCTGCTGTGTGTATCGCCATGTAGGAGGAACTAAAGCAGAGAAACCCCAGGCTTTAAAATTGGGTTCTGAAAAAGCCTTGGTGACTGCTGACTAGGTGTCTCTTACAGTACTAGCAAGTAGCAGGAATTGATATGCACGCTGGTATGGTCCTGCCAAGCTTTCATGGGAGATCGTGTATGATGAGCAGTGTGTGTGCTGGAGGATACTTGTGTATTGGACTCTGGTCAGCAGAGGGCAATGTGTGCTCTGTCTCTGTGTATATATGTATGTGCATATATACACACTTTATGTATTTCAATATGTAAAAAAGAGCAAGAGCAGAAAGTGGCAGATGTTCTCCCGGGTTCATTCTACCCCTCCTCACTCAGTCACTGTTTATAAAGTGGATTCTGAGGTTTTTTCCTCCTGTTCTAAATGTCAATTTATTGATGAATTAAATCTGTTAGTTCCTGGTGTTATGTGCATGTCTGACAAAAAGCTGGCTACTGGATAAGGCAGACAAGGCTATGGAATTAGGGATGAAATATTCTGGTTTGGTGTTACTGGTGGATTCTCCCCTCCCTTCAAGACTACCAATGTTGATTTTTAAAGAGGGGGGAAAAGTTACTTTCCAGACAATAGCGAAGTAGGCTGTATATTTGATGAAATCAAGTATTACATCCTAGGAATTAAAATGCATTTTGAACAGATGATTAGAAAAGGCTAAAATACCTCAAAACAACAGATGATGAAAGCCAGTGTTAAAGCAAGTTTGGACTGTAAAGCTGCCTGATCAAAATATTATTATTTGAATTGAAACAGGTCCCCTGTGGAGACCCTGCTTTTAGGAGAGGTATGTTCAAAGTATATCCCTACTTTGTTGAGCTTTCTCTTTGTAGTAATGAAAGCAGGTGCTTAAAATACACTACAAATGAGACTGAGGCACAAGTTTGTCACTTCTTAGAATGTTTTGTCTGCAGGTTTTATCACAGTGATTATACAGGTCTCCTTAGATTCAAACCAGTGACACGCCACTGTTGTGGCTTACTTTAGGAAGCCACTGGTACATGAGTAAGGGCACTGGTAATATTTTTCTGTTGATCCTTATGGACCTTACCATGCTTCTACACCAGTTCTTATACAGAGCCAAACATTCCCCTCTGTTATTTTGCATTCTGTGTTCTTAAACCAATTACATCAGATAACTGAGTCTTGAGACCACGGAAGCAGCTAGTTGTTGACTCAGGAGGATTAACTACACGGTATATTAGCCTTTCTGCACTGCTGGGATTTTTGTTCATTTTGTGTTTCCTATTTAACTACTGAAGCTTCAAAGCAGTGTGGAGCATCTACTTATGTTGTGATGCCTGTCTGCCCCAATAGCCTGGTAAACTTAGGGGAAAGGCTATGAATCTGTTTTGCAATCATCTCTAATTAAGGAGATTATAACTGCACCTCTATTTTTCTTTTGGAATATCTTTTAATGATGGGCAATAAATGTCAGCAGTGCAGGTGAAAACAGCGTTATGAGAGTTTGCACTTGGCATTTTAAGGGCAATGGTGATGGTCAGTCTACGCCCCAGAAGTGTGAAGCTACACTGTGTTCTGTATCACTTTGTGAGGTGAGACAGCAAAGAAATAAAAACCAAACAAATAAACCCCAAACCAAACAAGCCCTGACTGAGTTACAATGCTTGTTTAAAAATGCCTGTGTACAACATTGTCATTTATGGCCATATAAAGCAGAAATGCTAGTTACCTAAAGTAACTACTGAGTGCACACAGGTATAAAATTAACTAAAAATAGTACCTGAGAGAATGTGTTACTCAGCAGTAAGAGAAGTATTTTCTCTTGTGTGGAAGGAATTAGGCAAATGAGTTTCTAGAAGCAACAATATACAAGATGGTGCATGTATTGTTTTGGTGCCTGTGTATTTAACAGTAACTACTGTTTGTGTGCATTAGCTACTCTTACTACGTTTTGTGAATTGCACGGATGCTTTTTAAGGTTTTAAAATTTTTGTGTACTTTTGCAACTAAACCAAAGATCCTCTTAGGTCAAATGTTCAGGTTCTTTTTCTCCATGCCTTTTACAAGCCTTTTCCTGCATTACTGTAACAGCATTCTTGCCTTGAAGTTGTTACCTCATTTCTTCCAATTAATTTGCAAGTGCCTAGTTCTGTGTATTCTCCTACTCTTCTGAATGTTAGCATGTCAAAGTCAGTGCAGAGTTTCTCCCTTTCTAGAGGAAGCCACTTTGTGACCCAGATAACCCAGCTGGGCTGTGTGTTTCTTGTCATGTGTTACCATAGTGTCTTAAAGGTTTGGAAGGCATTGTAGCCTTGCTTCACCCTTTAATTGTTGAACATCCTCCAGTCTCTTTACTGGTAATGTACTCTGAGTAGATGAAGCCTGTCTCTTGAATAAACAATGATGTGGCACATGCTTTCTTGCATTACTGTTGTACTATGGATGGAAGGACTGCTGTAATTGAAGTATCTGTGCAATCTCTTTAATTGCTGTTATATGCAGGTTATACTTATATCTGGTAAGTTTCAAGGTCATTAACTGGGTGATAAGCATCAGGAATTGAGCAGAAGGCTAAAGACAGTGTATGTGTAGTTCATGTGAAGGTAGAACCTTCAGTTCTGTCTGTCACCACTGTTTTCCTGGATTAATCCTCTCTGTTTCTTAACTTATGCTTGACAGTCGCCAGTAAAGGCAGCTTATATGCCTGCCCTGTAGATCAAGGAGCTATGGAAGACAAGAGAGTAGGTTTCATCCTCTGCGCATCAATCCTGTAATGATTAGGAAAGTGTGTGTCTTGTTGCACTATGGCTTCTGGATTTTGGGGGGTTTAAATGAAAAATGGTTGGATTCTTAGCTAGAGGGTCCTCTGAAGAACAGCAGCTTTCTTAAAACTGTTCTTCAAATTATTTAGAAGAACTTTTCTACTAAAAGAGAAAATCTACATTAATTATTTAAGATTTTCAGCTAGACAGTATAAAAATCTATTGTTTAATTAAATTTTTTCAATGTTGAAGATTTTTTTTTAGCTGGATTTCTGTCTCTGATATGAGGAAAAAGCTGGTTGCATCCACATCTTCCATGGGCTAAATGCAACAGAAGAATATTATGGGTCTGTTTTCAGGGTATTCCTTCCCCTGCTTGATACTACAATCCCCATGTGCCACATGTATATCACAATTTCTCCTATCACATATTCCTCCTAGAATTTGTTTCCTTTAAAGTAGTATGTGCAGAATACTAAACTTGTATTCTTATAATGCAACAAGCTGTGGATGTGGTACTGGAGACCAAGTGCCATGTGCATTAAGAAAAAGCTGCATCATATGGGTCTGAAAAAAAGTGTAATTTTGTGCTGAATACACAACTGTATTCAGTTTCCTCAGTGGCCTGTTTGGTAGCAAGAATAACTTCCAAGAGGAAATGTCAGTCTCTGGCGTGGAAGAAGAGATGGTGAGAGCTTGCTTTGGGTAGAGGTGCTTTTAGATATCCAGATATTAACTGTTTTGGATAACTTTTAGGTATAAATGATTTCCAGTCATTGCCCATAGCTCAGGCCCCCACAGAGACTTTATTCTTCTCTATAGGGCAGTAAGAATCTTGCTCCCTGTCTGGATATTGGGGAAGGCATTCGGCTATACGTCTGGATATTATGAGATAGAGAACACAAAATCCATGTGAAATCTTGTGCTTGTTTCTTCAGTGATTCTTGTACTGGCCTGTGTATTCCCTCAATATGATGAGCTCCAGTGATACCACACTCTCCCAGCAGATGATGTTACTGCTCTCCAAGACCCACTGGGTGTGATGAGCATCTAACAGTGCAGTATTAAGGGTTGCTCATGGGCTGGGCTTTGCTGCTCTCCTGGCTCATTTCTCAGAACTGCTTATCCTGCCACTCCTGTCCTTGCAGCAAACCTTGGCTTCAGATCCTTCTCAGCAATGCTAATTTTCTGTGGTAGGAATTATATGAAAAGCCAGGTGATAGCAAGCAATATGGTTTGCCAGTGACCAAATATTAGGCCCCACATCAGGAATAGAATGAAGAATGATGGGACTGTGTCCACAGTGTTTGAGTTTGTTTAACTGTGTGTACCTGTTTGCCATATGTATATGGACCTTAAGTTTGTGGGAGGGATGTTAATGTCTCAACACTAAATTAATTTAAAGATGTCAGCTGGGAAGCACAGTACTGTTACTTACTGATCCCAGGAAGCCATTATTCAGAGAATGAGAGCATTTTCTAGAATTCACAAATCATTGTGTCTATATTCACAAATATTTTGTGTCTAGGAATAGTTAGCTGTTGGCATATTGAATGATATCAGGGCATTTATGCTTATTTAAACCTGAGGACCAAATCCAGTGTTCATAGCAAGTCCGTGTTTTTGTGACAGTGCTGCATCTCATTCTGGTAGCATCGGTCAGACTGTCTGAAAGAATTGGGCATTTTCAGAATTAATGATGCAACACGAAGACCTCTGTTCCATGGTAATGAAAACCCTGATAATTAATTCTTCTCAGGTTTTTAAGTTAATTGGGATTAATTCTCTGCCTTTGCATTTTACACTGTAAAATGAAGATTTGCAGGCACTGATGATAAAAGCCACTATGGATTTCAGTAATCCAGTATCTTGGTGAACTGCAGCATACCAGAATAGGCACGCTGGGCCAGATCAGAGGTTTGTCTGCTCTAGTGTGTAATGTTTGGATGTGGTATTCAGTGAAGCCTGGGAAAAGAAATAAAAAATAAAGGGCATGTAGATTGGTGATACTTTTCAACATGTTCTTCAGGCTTCTATAGCTGAATGACAAATTCACTGAATTATAACAGAGAGCTCAATGGCACTAGTTGAAAGATCTTAAATTGAAGTGATTTATTTTTTTTTTTTCTTGGCTATGTCAGCATAGAATATCAATGGTAAAATTCACTCTGGGGTACACTCTGTTATATAGAAACTGGAATGGGTGTTGAGTGTTGCTAGTTCATTTGTGTTAAGTCTGATTCTGAAAATGCAGAGGTTAAACCCACTCCCTGTATTTTCCGTACAAGGCTTCATATGTAGCCTGGTAATTCAGCATCATTTATGCATCTCTGCTCATCTGAACAGAGCTTCATGTCAGTCTCAAGATATGATGAAAACCAGAATTCTGCATGAAAATGTATCGTCTAATAAAAATGTTGTACTGGATTAATCCAGAATACTGTTACGTCCTGCTTGGAAGAGGGAAACAAGTGACTTAGGTTCATAAATCTTCAGTGGAGTGGACAATGAGACAAGTCTCAAAGTCAATACATAAACATTTATTAATTTCCCACAATGTATAAATTTGATACATGATAATTGACTAAGTATATAGCAAACTATGGCAAGTGGTATGATGTGCCTTGTGTTGCTTAATGATAACAAGGAAAGAGGGCAAAAGAGAAGAGATAGAAATGGGGATAGAGATTACCAGTCTGGTTTCCTGCACTGGTCCTGCCAACGAGGGTTCAAGGATGTGTCTGTTGTCATCTTCCCTTTTGTTCTTCACTACTTTATCACTCCTCACCCCCCATCAGTTTTTGCACACTTTCCTTGGGTTCCTTCACTAGGTTGACCCACATATCAATGTATCACATGTATGGGGAGGTGTAAGATGCTTCATGGGATGATGTAACTAGCATGATCTTGTTAATCTTCATTAGCATATGCAGAGGTGTCAACTTTAATATACATTTTATGGATAATGAAGCAGAGGTAATTCACTGGACAGATGGCACTTGAAACTTTAAGATGCACCAGAACAGTCATCCTCCTTCCACAGGGCTCCCTCCTCCAACTGTACCGTGTGCTATTCAGGCAACCTCATCAGCTTTAGACTCCACATTATCTACCCTGTGACTATAGTTTTGTTACTTGTGTTTGAGACATTCCTCAGATCAGAGGGCCTCCCCCTACCATACCAGGTCTTGTCTCTCACCATTGTTTATGCTTCCTTCAAAGCTGCTTCTCTCAGCCCTTTTTTTCATGAATTACAAGTCATCCCTTATAGATGCTAATAGATATAGTAATTATGAAAATGTATTTGACTAGTAATCCATATAAATACATGTTTCGTCAGAGTTGCGTGTCTGATCTAGATGCATACATGCATGATACGATGTCTTGTGTGTTTTGTGGGTATAATGGTCTTAACCATGTGCAATTTGTTTGTTCTAGTGAAGCATGCACAAGTTAGTGTCAGTTAGCTGTTATTGTTTTAATTAAGTAGGCTCTAGTACTTCAAAAGGGTATTTATATTCATATGAGCAGCATGTAAATCAATCTAGAATATGATCTGTTCAAAGGTTGAGCCACCTGGTTTAATGTGTAATCAGTGAGTTCATGTTTTGATTTCTTAGAAGAAATGTTACATAAGTTCCTCTTTGAAAGCAAGACCTACAGAGTAGTCCATGTAAATTGGATGTAGGGTGCTGGTTTTGATGTTTTGCATTGCTTTTTCTAATAAACCCATAGTTAGGAAATGGATTTCTGAGTTCATTTCAAGAAGCATGCAGTGTTTTGCTATAGAAATTAGGGTGTCTGTGCATCTGTCTAAATGTTAATGAAATACTAACAGAGTAATCTGAGATTTTTTTTTTTTCCATCCTCCAAGATAACGATAAGGAGAATGGTAAAATATTTGGCATCTTGATGTCCATTTTGAAAACTGGAAATACAAACATGAATCAGAATGCTTAGTAAGATTTTATTCTCTAAACTATTGGGTAGTTCACTGCTTTATAGAAAGGAGTGTGTGTGTGGGAAGGTAAATTTTTTATAAGCTTTCCTTCAGGTTAAACTTCCAGATAGTATTGCCAATTAACCTATATTTATGACTACTTTTTTTTACTTGTGTGTTGTCGTTTAACCCTAGCTGGCAACTGAGCACCACACAGCTGCTCACTCACTCCCCTGGTGGAACTGGGGAGAGAATTGGAAGAGTAGAAGTGTGAAAATGTGTGGGTTGAGATAAAGATAATTTAAAGCAAAAGCTGTGCACACAAGCAAAGCAAAACAAGGAATTCATTCACAACTTCCCATGGGCACACAGGTGTCCAGCCATCTCCTGGACAGCTGGGCTCTGTCATGTGCAATGGTTACTTGGGAAGACAAAATACTATCACTCTGAATGCACGCCCCCCTCCTTTTTCCACATACTTTATATGCTGAGTGTGATGCCATATGGAATGGAATATCCCTTTGGTCAGTTGGGGTCAGCTGTCCCAGCTGTGTCCCCTCTCAACCCATGTGCCCGCCCCCCCCCCCCCCCCCCCCCCCCCCCCCGCCTGGCTTGCTGATGGTGTGAGAAGCAGACGAGGCCTTGACTTTGTGTAAGCACTGTTCAGCAGTAACTAAAACATTCCTGAGTTATCAACACTGTTCCCAGCACAAATCTGAAACATAGACCCATCCTGGCCTCTGTGAAGAAAATTAACTCTACCTCAGCCAAAACCAGCAAAGTGTGAGAACTGTTGATTTATTTAGAGTTCTTTCCTGCAAGTGGTTACCAATGAACGTAATGCCTACTGTAGGTGTTTTGGGAGTATTCATGGTAGGTGGCTTTAAGGCATATGTGTATCCTTGAAAAAACTTATGGTTTTCTTTAACCTGGAAGACCTGTCTATGCCTTGACCAAGAGTCCCTTGGCAGCTCTGTTTAGTTTTAAGTAACTTCGCTTTGGGATCTTTATGTCCATTCAACTATCTAAAAAGAAGCACTTTGCCTTCAGAGCAAACACTGTAGTATGTACTTCCCTGCCACTGCTCTGTATGTTTTAGGATTTTTCTTGCTTCTTGTGTGCTACTGGAAGGCTGGGATATGAAGCTGGGCTGCATGAGTCCCTGTAGCATTTTTTTTTTTTTTCATCCTTCCTTTTGATTTTGTGAGCCAGCACATCTTTCGAAGTGCTGCCAAGCAGCAGTGAAAAACACTGAGCAATATGAGCCTAATTATTAGTTGCACTGTTTTCTGTTCAAGTAATGAATCAGGGTGCTTCATGTTTCTCACACAGTGCTCTTTTTTTTTTTTTTTTTTCATTGACTAGAGACAGGAATAATGAAATTGGGTTGTCACTTTTGCATTAGTTTGGGTTGGTGTAGCAGGTATGAGTGGATGGTTAGCCCAGACTGGGGGACAGGACAGCGCAGCAGGATTTATTTGGGGCAGCTAGTGCCAAGTTGACTTGGTGCTGTGGTAGTTGTATGTTCAGATGAACGCCTCTGCCAGCATGAGATGTAGCCTCCTGCTGTGGTTAATACCAAACTAAGGTCACGGTAGACCCAGTCTTGGGGCTCTTGTCAGGGAGGAGTGTCCTGCTGTGAAGAAAAATGCTGTAGCCCAGTGTGTCAAGCTTTTCAGTAATTGTTCTCTTATTGATTGATTAATGGAGCTGGAAACTCCTGTCACATCTCATGACTGTTGATGTTATTGCTGAGATACACCTGTAGCCTATCTACTCTGGTGCAGAGTCTTGTTCTTGGAGATTATAATTTGAGGGAATCCCTGGATATTTTTTTAATTTTATTTTTCTGTAGAAAAGACTTGTAAAAAGTAAGCGAGGGTAAATGAACCCCAAAGCCTGATGTTTTGAACTTAATGATATGGCCCCAAACTCTGAGCTGTATTAAATGTCTGTTCCCTATTAGACTTGTGCCATGTGTCAGTAACCCTTTTGAAATATGACTGCATATTTATCTCTGATATGTGTTTTCTAGTTGAACATGCCCTGGTACTTGATAGAAACAAGCATCTATAATCATTAATGCCATAGGGTCAATGTAGCTGCAGAAATGGTAAATTTGTGCCATTGTGCTCATAATAAAGTTGCCTGCTGAGTTACAATTCTTGACCATGAAATTTAGTGATGGTTTATGACAGAAAAATGCTAGATGTAGCTTCCAGTACCTGGATCCAAATCTTTTGTTCTTTACATATGAAAATGTTATTTTTTGGTAACGTCTGTCAAAAAATATCAGGCAGAGTTTGGAGACCATGAAAACTGAAAAAAAAAAATAATATTCTGTGAATATTCTAAATTCTATTTATCTTTGAAACAAAGGTTTATGAAACATGAAATGCAGTTTTGCAGTAAATTTAGGGAAGGTGAATGTTCAAAGGTTTATAAATGCATTTTTAAAGCATAGGAAAACTTAAAGTGTTTTAAGGATCAAAAGGTGATAAATTGAAAATATCAATTTCTAGAAAAGTCAGTTAATTTAATATGTGACTTCAAACAGCTTGGCTGTTGAAGTATATGGGTTTAAGATTGTATGGGTGCTTTAACTTGGTATTTTTTTTATCCCTTAACACATCTCAGTTTTAAAAAAATTGAACCTTGACTCTGAATCCTTTTGAATTAATTTATTCTGAGGAAAATATATAATTTTTGCAATACTTCCCTTAAGTGTGTTTTTAATATACATTTGATAAAGCTTGTTTCCAGTTTAAGGTAATTACTTGAGTTCTATTTAAGCTTTAAATCAAACACTAGAGAACAAATTGTGACATTGTTAATGAAATTGAGAAATTTAGCATTGATCTTAGATTTCTTTTTTTTTATTTTATGTTTTTAAATCAGTTGAAACTGTGCTCCTGGCTGCTATGTGCTATAATGGAGTAAATGCAAAGCAGCTGAAAGGTCTCAGGTGTGCAGGAAGGCTTAAAGCCTGTCCCTGTTGCCAGTGCATCCCAGCTATGTGTGGCCAGAACTCTCACACAGCTGGGGTGAGTTGAAAACCAATGAGAACTTAACCTACCTCTCTTGATAGGGACCTTCACATTGCTGGTGTTGCGAGCCTTAGGATTGCCACATGCAGAGTAGCTGTGTGTGCCAGGTAATGATTGGTGATATGACATCTACATTTATTTAAGATACCAGTGCTATTGAGCTACCTGCTAATTAATGCTAGTGACAGTGTAGATTTATGTTGTTAGAAATGGTAAAAATGCTTTTTTCCTGAAACTTGTGTATTGTAACTTTATACCTGAGAACTCGAAATATTTCTTCATTGTATTTAAAATCAAATGTATTGGTTTTCAGGGCTCAGGAGTGGTAGTCCATGTCTCTAAATCTCTTACCATCATGCCCAGCCAAAGGATTTTGAATTTTACCAGTGCACAGACAGCTGTGATCTTCATAATCGCTTTGTGTGGGTGTCAGCATTCAGCTCTCCAATGAAATTTGTCAGAAAAGAAATGAGAAACTGAATGAGATGAGAATTAAAGCAGAAAGCTGGCTGTATAGATGATTTAGCAGTAATCTAATGTGTAGCTAATTGGCTAGTATCCAAACTGTGCTTTTGATTGTTTGTTTTCCTCTGGGGAAAAAACGTTATTGAATATTAGATGACTGCTTCCCTGAAGGAAGATATCATAAGCTCCATGTCTAGGTATTTTGTTCTAACATCAATTTTTATCTTGTATGGCCCAACTGTTTCTTATATCATGCATGTGGATAATGATACTAAAACTGAAAATATTGAATTGTAGCAGCAAAATGCTGGCCATGTGTAGGCCAGCAGGAGTTTTGCAATTTATATTACTGCCAGAATTTCACCCTAGGTTGTTATATATTAGATGAATTTTTAATGTTTAACTTCTGGTTGTAGTTCATAGTAGACTTATCCCTTTTGCATTTTGCTGATTAATGTTTTGAAAAAAAAAAAAAAAGGCAGATTTAGATGTCTATGGACTTGTACTGCTGGAATCAGATTGAAAACTGTCTCCAAAGAAAGTCTGCTGGAAAGTTTTAATATTACATTAAATATCTGAAGTACTGCAGTCAAATCACAGCTTAGTTAATATCAGTGAAGGAAAGCAAAACACTGGAAAGGAAGGAGACATAACAATTACATTTTATAATTATTTTTTTTTTACTCTTCCAAATTACAATAACTTTATTTTCACTCCTTTGGGATTAGATTTTCCATCTGACTGACAGTTGACATCAGTAAAAGTTCATCAAAGTCAGTAGAGCTTTCAGGAGTAAACTCTCACCAGTTTCTATAAAGGTGTTGGCCTCTGCTTTCTACTGAATTTTTTTCTTATTGGTCAAATACCATTTTATTCAGCAGAAAACATTTAGAATATTAATATGAATCATCTTGATTTATGCATTTTAATATTGTTGCATGCAGTAATTTGAGTAATAACTTCAGTAATAACTGAGAATAGCTAGTATGATTTTCATCTCACACCTAGGCAAGATACTGTATTTTGTGCCATACCCTGCGGTTTAGCTGTGAGCAAACACACTACCAAAATTTCTTGTTTGGAAATCAGGAAGCTAAAGCACCTTAAGGATGCTTTTGTCGTGTGGGTTTAAAAACTGAAATATGCCTTAAGCATTATCCCAAGTGGACTTCCAGTCTTCTATGCCTTGGCCGCAGTAGGAGGGATTTTGTAGGGGGTATTTTGGGGGACACAAAAAAAATCTTGGTTGCGTTTTTTTGCAAAGATAAAATTTATTGTCCCTGCAGTAAATGTTCATTGTTTATATTGGTATGTTCTGATTTTAAGCTCAACATAAATCAATACTTGTTCTTCATAGCAGTCAATACCACAGTCCAAAGATATTTTTTTTTTTTTTTGAAAGTGGAACTGCAGATGCTTTCTTATGCCTTCATATTGGAATGATAGTACTATTTTATGTGGGTGCCTAAAGTCATAATTGCATGTGCTTGTGTCCTATAGCTGTTGGAACAGCAGGTATTGTATATTACATCAACTGATGGTGCTTGCTTTAGTGCTTTGAATAATGGCTGTTTGGAAGTAATCAGTACTAACAGGTTTTAAAAGTATTTCAGGACTTGTTTAAGGTATGATTTTTTTCTTTTAGGTGGCCTGGCTTTAGCTCAAGTACTATTTTTTTATGTGAAATACCTGGTTCTCTATGGTGTTCCTGCACTCCTCCTTCAAATGGATGGACTCAAACCTCCAGCTCTGCCTTGCTGTGTGAGCCTGATGCATAGTTTCACTAAAATGTGGAGGTTAGTCAATATTGTTTTTCAGGCAGTTTATTACTGTTATATGGCAGTGTATAAGAATATGCATGTTGTGTATTTGTTGTCACATACATGCTTGCTTTCATGTCCTCATGCTTTTTCTCTCACCCCCATGATTTGTCTTTAGCACTTCCTAAATTAACTTGAATTTGATGGTTACTTTTTTCACACTGTAGCAGGCAGGGGCAAGCATCCCTTTCAGCATTTTCATCATTTTAATTATTAGGATTAGACATAGTCTATTTAATTTTGCCAACATAGCAATTATCCTTTTCCAGTTATCTACTAAATAGTTAATTTTTCAGTCTTGTTCTAAAATCCACATTTCAGCTAGGTCTTCTTCCAGAGAAGGGAAAAAAAATGATTGATTTAATCATCCTAGGACGAAAGCTAGAGTTATAACACTTTTAATATGTAGTCATGCAGTAGAGAAAGTCTTCAACACACAATTACCATTTTTCATAGTATTTCTAATAATGTAGGATGAATTTCTGGATCCCATTTGCTTTTAAAGAGTTTCAGCACTATTTCACAAAAAAGTATCTGTTTTGAATCTTATGGTTGCTTTAAATCAGTGTTCACTGAAGTATTTTCCCTGAAAACTGCCTCTCAGGCAAATTTTGCTTGATGTTTAGCCTGGGCGTAACAATAGATTCACTTGACTTTCTCCCCTCCCTTTTTTTCTTCTGCACTATCTCTAGTTCCTTCAGTCTGTGGAATGCTGGTGCCCCAGACTTCTAGAAACATTACCTAAAATGATTTAGGCTTGTCAGCTTTTTAGTGCAGAGACTTCTCTTGTGTTAGTGCAGAGCCTAGCACAATGGTGCTTACCCTGTTTGGTCTCTGACTGCTTTGCAATATAAATAAAGCTTTTACATTTTAGTTATAAAAACAGCAGGCCTGCTGTTATCAGAGCATTACTGGATGAGATTTTAATTTTGTTTTTGTCTTGAAGCTAGTTGTAACATGAAGTTTTATAGTTTATAATAGTTGACAGCTGTAGATATGTAGTATTCAAAAAAATGCACTAGAAGTAGAGTGCAGAAAGCTGATGAACTGTTAAAAATTATGTGAGCTACTAGCAAATGCCTTGGTTTAAATTATTTTTCAGAGTTTGAACTGCACTTGTGACCTACAGAGCTAATATAGAAATCTGTGTTTTTTACCAGGCACTCTCCTGAGAGTAGCATCTCATGGCCTGTTGGCCTTTGCAAGCTGAATTGCAAGCAACAGTGCTTGGTGTTTTATTGTGTTGTGGTTTTTTGTTTGTTTGTTTTCCCCTCAGTTATTATTCCAAGAAATCTGTCTATTGCTCTGGAGGTGCCAAATGAAACTGAACTTCAGCACAAATACCAATGACACTGCTGTGTCAGGTGGTTGTAACAGACCATGAAAAGGTACTCTGTCTGTGAAGATGTGTGGTCTATCACAGTAAAAACATTGGATGTTCTTTAAAAAATATTCATAACATTTATAAGAAAATGAAACTAATACCGAAGCAAAAAGTTCCATTTTTTTCAGAAGGAAAAAGTCAACTGCTGATATTTACTATTTGCCCAAGTATTTTGTTCATATATGTATCAGACATTCACTACCAGAAATAATAAAATTATCTCATGGATGGGATTTGTTTGCTTTGAAGGCTGAAAAAATCAGTTCATGTACTGCTGACTTGACTTCTTGCTCTCAAAGCCATGTGGATAGTAGAATTTCCTATGGCTGATAGTGAATTATGGGTCACTTTCAGTTATCTAAAGAATCTTGATAGCTTGCCCTCTGAATCCGTGAATTATGGTGCCCTTATGCCGTTATGCTTAAACTCTTCAATCACTGCTACCCAGAGGCTTTGCAGGTTTTTTATTTGTTTTGGTATGTTATATAGGAATGTCAGTGTTGTAAGTGGGAATAGCCTTTGCTTCTAAACTGTATGATGGCCTGAACGGGATAAGAAGTGTGGAAATGATGGGTTTAGCATAAAAGCTAGCAAAAAATGGTGAAAGCAAATGTCTTGTGACACTGGTTCCTTAAAGAGCTAAATAGGTTTTTGTAGTTTGTGAATATGTGGACTTCTAACTGAATGTTCCTAACAACTTTATCAGAGTGGGTCAAATTTAAATATTAATAACACAGTGTCTAGTTTTGAGCTGGTAGAGTGAGGAGATTTGTACCAGACTGTTTTCATAAGATGGTAGCCTGGTGAAGTTTATTAAAGGCTCCTGGGGCCATGTTGGGAAATGGAGTGGGGTGGAATGAGCCAGGTGAGATGAACTGTACCACTGGTACCTGTTGGCTGGCATCGGGGAGGCTGCTCGGAAAAAAAAAAGTGTTTGTGCATGCTTGGCTTGCTCTTACTGTTCTTGCTGGTGTCTGCTTCAGGGTACTCTCAGAAACAGGATACTATGCTAGGTAGGCTTTTGGAAGACCCAGTATTGCTACTTTTATGTCTTAAAGCTATTAGCAGTGCAGGTTTTGAAGGAGAGAAGGTAGCCTGAAGAGAAAGATGACATGAGTCACAATGTAAGGAATGCAAATATGCTACTAAGGAGTCTTCCTCCACCACCCAGTGTCCTTTGAGCATAACAACAAAGCTTTTGATCTGGTACATCCAGACCAGTGTCACTTATAAGCAATACGTGCTGACATAATTCATGATGTGGTACAGCAGGTGAAAGAGCTTTCAGTCCGGAAGGTAAGAAGGTTACCACAGTGTGTCTAAAATTTCTCCAGAGCTGAAAAGCAAAGCAGGTTATTAGAAAAACAAATCGGGTACTCTGCCTCCCTATTTATGGCACTAAACAATAAATCAAATTGTGTCCATTCAAACTTAAAAGGCTTTAATTAAAAAGGAGCTATCACATTTTTAGTAAATGCTGCCTAATTTGCACTTTATTTAATCGATACAATCTCTTGAGTCAAAAAATTAGCAGTTTTGTTTACTGTCTCAAGACAAATACAGGTGTTGAATGTGTTACTGTGGTTTCATTTTACTGGGATATCATCTTGCTAAATAAGCAGCTGTATAGCTAATAAACGAATGATAAACTGAGCTATAATCAAGCTTCTGATTAGTAATATGAAAAAGTTTCTGAGCTCCCGATTTCCAGATAGGGCAGCAGTTCAGTGACTCACCAACTTAGTTTTTAATGTCTGCTTTACCTTAAGTCATGAAGATTTAAAACTTGAGTTTTGTTACCAGATTTAAAAGCAAGGTTGTGAATAGTGTGAGAGCAACCAATGTTGTTGGAAACTTGTAAGGATTCTAAAGAATTGGTCAAGGCTGATGTCTACCATACTACTTCTCAGATGGGGGTTGAATTGTGTAGTGCAACTGGATCAAGTTGTGCTACTGCTGAAACCTGCAAATTAGTTCAGTATGGAAAAATAAGCTAGTGTAAGAAGGGAGAGGAAACTACAGAACCAATAGATAGCATATAACTAAATCCCATATCAATTCTGACATATCAGGAAATGACTTTGGCATTGAATTCCACAAAAACTTGTTGGTTCATAAATTAGGACAATGTTTAGCAAAGGTGCTGTTTATGAGGAAAAAAGTGTCATACTTTCACTTTTGTTTTCATACTATGTTACTGAGTGTGGCAAGTGATCTTCTGCAAAGATGTTGGACACATTGATCAGATGTGTTTTGACATACCATGGGAATGACATAGCATAAGAAACCAGTTATCTATGGTCCTAGACTGATATGAAATGTGCAGCAGCACAACTCATCCTTCTCTGCCTCTCCACCTTAAAACTTGCACATTCCCATGTATCTTATCCCAAAATAATTTGGAGACAAGTGTGCTGGGGACAAACTGGGCTATAACTTTATGCATGTTTAATATAGGTTAGCCTCAGCAAGGGCAGAGGTTCAGGATTTCACAGAAAATAGAATGGAAGAAATGCTGCCAGATAAAAATAAAATAATGCAATGATGGAGAAAGATTTGATCATTTTCAAATACCATACTATAAATTCTAGATTCCACCTTGTATTTAACACCTCAGTTCTTGACCAGACAGGAGTCTGACATAAGCCAACCCCCACATTCTCTTGCATGTTAATGGGTGGACTAGGAGGGCTGTATTTTGTGCATGTACAGACAAATACCCACTTTATATGAGCACATCTTAAGTTTATCCCACAGATGTTTCAGTGGCATCCAAAAATGGTGTCTGAGTTATGATTTGAAAGAAATTATCTGCAATTCAGTCTGGTTTACCTGCTTCATTGTAAAAGCATTGCTTGCCTTACATGGGAAGTGATCTATGTGCCGGGTCTCAGTGAATTACTGATTATGGATTAGAATTTTGATGTAGGTCAATCACATTCTTGGCTCTAACTATGCCATAGAAAATGGATCTACAAATGAAATCACAATCTCATCTGCATCTGTTTCTTCCTCATCCTGATACTTTTTGTCTGTCTTCACTGCTGTTCTTGAAACCTTCCCCCCTCTGGAAACAATTCCTTGTGTATGTCTATTAGAAAGGATTGTACAGGGTATTTTCCCTTCCTTTCAGATTATTTTCTGGGAAAAGACAAGTTTGATACTGATGTTATGTGTGAGTATGAGCACAAGAGATCACTGTGACCACATGCTGTAATTTTGGAATGATGAATAGCAAGCAAAAACTTGCTATCTCTTCTGGCTTAAACAGTTGATGGTGTTTACATCTAATTTCCTGTACTTTATTTGGGGTAAGGACTAGAATATATTTTTAAACAAGGAAAATGGATTTTTCTGACCTGTAGGGGAGAAAAGTAATTAAAGTCCATTTTCACCTGTGCTCATGGTCTAAGCCCAGTTTATCATGTACTTTTGTTCTTTGGGCTTCTGATATTTGTATTGGAGTAAATAATTTTGGGAGTTAACTTATTTTTAATATATCAAGATGGGTAAGCTGCTGAAAGGCTTTATGAAATATTCTTAAGGAAATTTAAATAAGATCAGAAATGATGTTTCTGTCAGTGATTGATTTGGGAAGCTTGCCTCCTTAAATTTCCAAATAGCCAATGTCTGACACAAGTTAACACAAACTTAACTGTCTAACTGTAACTGTGCTACAGCCACATGTAGTCAGGATGACATCCCTGCCTCTGGGATCAGAAAAAGTTGCCTTTACAAGTTTAGGTGCTTGTACTCTAACAAATTCCTGTGGAAGACTTTGCTTTCTGTTTGAGTATTGTAGTGCTCTTTTGCTGTGTGTTTCTAGGTAAGTTGACAGATGGTCTGAAATTTGAGTTAGCAGACTTTCTCCCTATATTTCTCCTTGCTGTGAGTTTAGTTCACTGATTATATGCTAGTAATAATATCAAATTGCTGTTGTGCAACCTGTCATTTGGAGGTAGTTATAGGGGAAAAAGAAAGGATGCTAAATGATGGATTGTAAACTCCTTCCCATGGCGGGTGTCCTCAGGAGTCAGTTAAGTTAAAAATCCTTGAAAAATTTGAATGAGGGAAGGAGAGGCAGGCAGTGAAAAGGAACTCTACTTCTCCATGGCAGTGTGAAGAAAGTATTCAGTGTGAATCTCCCAGAGCCTACATGTCCAGATCAGTGGCTCAGACCTGCTGCCCACCTTGCTGTGCAAGGGGTTGCAGCTGCAGCAACAGCTGCTTCCCAAAGCTGCAGGAGGACCTTCACTGGGGTTCTGTGCCTGGGGAGAGGATGCTGTTGGGGGGTCGGAGCAGGGATGCTGGGCCAAGCCTGCTTGTGCTGTGAACAGAAGCTCACTTTAAGTGCTATAAATGGCCTAGCAGTCAGCTTTGAGAGGACTGGGTATTTTGAGGTGATTTGTTTTGTATCTATCCTGTAGTTGTAGACAGCTATGCTTTTGAAAGCTCTCTGGTCCATGCGTCTGATGGGACTTAACCCACTACCTGGAACTGAGAGACAAGAAAAGGAAGGACAAGTTTATTCATATTTCCCTTTCCTCTGGAGATTAGGAGTGTCACTTCAGGTATATTTCCAACTTTTGATATTTTTGAAGAAAAAGTTGTCCATTGTGTTTTAGACAGTGTATCACATAAAACAAAAATGCCTTTTAATGATCTAGCTTCTCACTGGTTTTAATCTTAAGATGTTAGTGCTGCAGCATTTCTATTTAAATGTCAAAGGCACCTTTTCCCCACCCTACATTTTTAGAGATGATCTCTTAAATATGAAAGAAGATTATTTAAAAGGATGGTTGGACTAAATAGAATTACACCCAGTGTTGAAATGGCCTAGTGCTCATGAGTAAGGGGAAACTATATTGAGATCTTAAGAACAGAAATCAATATTGCCAAAGTGTGCAGAAGTCCAAATTCATCAATGCCCATGAGCCACGTTAAGCCTTCTTTTGCAAACTTTTAACACCCTGAAGTCATAAGATCTGGTTTGTGTGTCCTGTCTGGACAAGTACACTGAATCTGGTCCCAAATCAGTAGTAAAAATAACATGCATAAGAACAGTTTTGTCATAGAAAGCTTGTGTTTGCATATATTTGTGGATGATGTGCTTTAAAAAGCTTAAAGAATATAAATTTTCATTCTTGAGAAGCTTTTTACATGGCCTTTGAAGATACTGGGTGAGTCTTAGAAAGGAAAGGGCTCATTTTCCCTTCTGTTGGTACATAAGGACTAGGACTGAATGTAAGACAGGTCTTGCTGTATGTCCTTTTTACCTACGACACCTGTGGTACTTCCAAGCAGTATGCTCCTGTGTGAAATACACAGTTACTGTGTGGAGTAACAGCTGGAGTTGGGGTGGTCTTTCAAAGAGGAGAGCCCTCCTTAGGCTACAGCATTATACATGTCATTTAAATGTTACACCTGCTTGCCTGTATCAGAATGCTTAAACTGCTTGCCCCAGAATTGGTTATTTAATTGCAAAATTAGTGCATTTTTTTGGTAACGGAATAACTTAGAAAGAAGTCAGTAACACTTTTCTTGATTTACTTGCTTCTTGTATTTTTCATTAACTATTGTGATGCTTAAAGCTGAGCATTGATCTGTGACACGTTATTTTTAGCTAACGCCACCTGGACATATGAAAGATGCTTTAGTTTTGGACTTGTTAGTCATTCTCACACTGATATAGAGAAAAGATTTAACTGCTTTTGATGTCAGCCAAATTAGTGCATGCTACAGTTCTTATCTACTGTACAGCTCAATTTGCTGGTTATATTAAAGCTTTAAAAGGCTCCTTAAATCTCTTCAGTAGAGGAAAAAAATCTGTTATTTGTCTCTTTTGAGTGTAAAAAGAGACAATAATGAAGCACCCTAATCCTTCTTGGGTCTAAATTGCGTAATTATTGGAAATTTATTTGCATAGCGACTACTTTGTTACTGTAATTTGAAATTGCTTGGCTTTTTAAACAAGCTGAGCCCACCTACTGCTGATCACCCATGAAACCCATTCTTCACAGTATTTGACATGAGCTCTGTATAGATCCAAACTGCTACTGCTACTCACATTTGTCAAACAGCACTCTGCTCACAACCACTGTAGAGAATGAATAATGGCTATTAATAAACTTCATTGTTCTGTTTGCAGTAAGGATAGGGATCTCATAGTAATTGGACAATCACACTGCATGGCAAGAGTCTCTTACTCAAAGAAAACTGAAGGAGAACTTACCCTAGGGGAGTTTGCCACTAATGGACATTAGCTTTCATCCACTCTCCCTGAGCTACCACAGGCTTTTGAAGAATCAGGGAAGGTATAAAATTAAAGTAATATTTCTTCTGAAGAGTTGTAGGACAGATTAACAGCATACAAATGAGATTTGCTCTTTTTAAGAAAGTGTCTCCTGAACTGTGTCACCAAGATCCAGTGTGACTGATATGTGAGAAACAGAACTAATTTCTTGTCTTAAAGCGTTCAAAATAGGGAGACCTGTGTGTAATCTTACAGTGACACTGTCAGTGGCTGATGCCTGCTTAAGGTTCTGCTTGTCTCTTCACCAGGAGATCGCAGGGGAGGGGGGAAGTCGCTGCCTAGAATCATTAAAACTTTCCTCAGGCTTTCTAATATAATACGAGTTGTGTGTTTAAATTGAAATGAAACAACAAAACATATTAGATCGTGGATCAAATTTGTAGGCTGAAGGCTGCTAGCAGTTTGTGAAGTCTTTTTATGTGGTCCATAAAAGAGCTTTCTCCTTGTGGCTATCTTATTGGAGGTTGTCTTTGCTATGCAGGTCTCTAGCCTGAGCTCCCAGATAATAACTGAAACTTCACAGATGAAGCTTTAGGACCTACTGATATTTTGTACTTGGAGGTGAAGGTGCCTCTAACAAAATGTATACCAAAGTTGGACTGTATCCTGCATTATACAGGCTGTACAGAGTCAGTCTAGGTATATCTGCTTCCACTGAAATCAGTGAGGGCTTTGATTTTAACTGGATCAGGATTTCATTGTGGATTTCCACCTTTCTCATAGGTATGGGAAACCATACCTTCTCCCTGAGATGCTATGCAAGAAATAATTTGCAAGTAAAATATTTGGGGTTTGCTCTGTTCAATCATAAAGTAAATCACATATTTACAAAGTACTGTTTCTGTGAACTAAGGTGAATGTTTATGCATTGGCTATGTTGGTGCTGAAGAGCTCTACAGCACTGAGCAGGAGCTCCAGATGGAGGCACCCGGCACAAGCTGAATGCAGTGGCAGCTTTGGTTATTCTAATAATGGAGGAAACCAAAAGGTAATTTGGTACTGTTTAATCATTCCAAGAAGAAACAACAGAAATTCAAGTGTTTTGTCTAAGCATGAAGTATTAAAATTCTAGTATGTCCTTAAGCAAGTGTCAGAATATGATAAAGATATCTTCATGTATATACAAGTTCTGCTTATTACTGTAACAAGAAATTGCTTGTCAAAGACATGATATAAAAGCATTTGACAGTCTTCATACTTTTTTCTTTCAAATAACACGGGATTTTTTTTGACTCAACTACATTTTTATATGGAATTGAAAGAAAGCTGCTGCTACTAGTTTGCTGCATTGCAAACTTAAAATCAAAGCTTGCAAACAAAAGACAGCCCATTGAAGCTTAAGATCTAGGCTTAAGCAGGTTCAGTGTTTAAAAGAACATTGAATTCACTTAACAGGATTTTCTCATTGAGTTGAGCCAGGCTTTGCTTCACTGTATGTTGCAGTGTAAGAATGGAGATGTTTTGGTTTTGTATAGGAAAGTACAGGATTTGTTATTGTTTATCTTGAAGGAATGCCAAAAGAGCTCCATATATGTATTTGTTCCCAATTCCAGTACCATATCAGTGGGCAGACTGTAAAATCTCTATGTGGGTGGAATTCACCAAGTGTCTTGCACTAACTGAAAGGCTGAAGTGAAAAAATGAGAGCTCCAATAACATACTTGCATATGGCAAAAGAGTCCGTAGAAATTGTTGCAATGTGACTTTCAAGGCTCAGTGTCCAAAAGTATATTCCATAGTTTGGGTAGTAGATAAATCCAAATGGGTTGTTGCATTGGATCTGATTTTTCAACGTGCATCTTTCCATGTTAATTTTAAAAACTAACAATACTAAACAGTCTGGGCTTTTTAGATTAATATTTTCAGTTTGCTTGCTGTATTTATTTCTACTGCAAAGTATCTTCTGTGACAATTTAACTGTTGTTTTTTTCTGTGAAGTTGTGCATCTGCTTTCTAAATAGTGTGTCCTAGCATGGTGACAGTTAAATTATTTAGAAGTGTGCTGATTGTCACTGAAGAGACAAGCTTTGCTAGGAAAGTGTAGGCTTCAAGTAAACTTGCAGAAGACAGTATGTCTGAATCTATGCAAGCTACAGACAGGCAAAAGTGTCTTTTAAAAATGTGGGTGGCTTTCCCAGATCTTTATTTAATGATGATGAATCAATTGGTAGCAGTCACTAATTGAAAAAAACTTATTCTACTTGGTACGCATAGCCCCTCTAGGGGATTGGCTTTAGCAAAGTCTTATAGTTCATTGAGACATTAAATACTAGTACTTACAAAACCTATATATAGACTTTGCTCTCTGCTTTCCCTCCAGTAATCTTATTCTTCAGACAAGACACTAAAGCATGTTTCAGATTCATGTTGCACACTTGTAATTATTTGTAATTTGTAAACTGTCATCTTTGAGGGATTGCCAGCTGGGGACTTTGCCACAGGCAGCATTGGAAGAGAAATGAGCAGGAATAGGAGTATCCAAAAAAGTAGTTGACAATTGCTGAATGGTGGGGCATCTGTCAAGGGAATTCTCACATTTACCACAGTCTTTTGGGCATGTCTGCTGTAAGACATTGCTTGAGAAAGAAGGACAATAAAGCAATTTAAGAGTGTTGCATCAGTGAAAGCAGCTGTCATTCAATGACATCTCAGTATCCAGTGCAAAATGTTCTGGTGTGGGAGAGACTCTTAGTCAGCAGCTCACCCGCAAAATGCCATCAGCAGTCATTGCAAATAAATCTGGAACTGCTGGTCTTGCAAACACTGTTCTACAGTTAAATAGGGCGGGCTACTCTGGGGATACGTGAATGAGAGAGATTTTTCTAATGTCAAGTTTAGCCACATTTGTAAAAGGCAGGGCCGAGTACTGCTGTTGAAACATTGTAACAACTACAATGCTGCTTTTAAGAGAGGATGAATACCCACAGGGTAGAGAGTACTGAAGCTATAATTAAAAACCCACTTGTTGGATTTCACCAACACCATAAATAGCAACTAGTTTAACTGATATGAAGAGATTTATATGCAATTATTGTATTGTTTGCTCAGCAAAATGTGGTGTAATGCTGCTGCTTGAACTCCTTTCCTGCCTATAGAAATTACACTTTTCCTTTCTGTGTTCAGAAGTGTTCCATGTTCTTGCAGCAACTTGACTGTTCTTAAGGTGTCTGGGATGTTTCTGTCTACACTGCAATATGGTCTCTGCTATCTACCTAGATCTACTCCCCTGAAGGTAGGACCCAGTTAGAAACATGCCACTTTGCTTTTCAGAGTGTTGATGTACTGTCTACTTGCAGTGGGCATCTCCAAAGTGCATCATTAGCCAAACGCTTCCCAGATTATGCTACATGTTGCTTGATTTGTTGTGCTTTGTTTCCAGGAATAGTGTGCAGCCCAGCAACCCTGGGGAGGAACTGACAGAAAACAAAACCATGCTATTTTCTCTTTTGCATGTGGTTTTAAAAGATGGATATACAAAATCAGAGTTTGGCAACTCAAATGATTGCAATTAGTTTAATAAAAAAATGGTTCTAGTAATGAGCTTAATTTTAAATTGATTCATATGATCCTGGCAGGTTTGACATGTTTGTTTTTTTTTTTTTTTAATGCTGTAAATCATTGGGAATGAGGTCTCACAATCAAACCTTGTTTTGAGATGAGGGTCCTTTAGCCATCATACTGGAATTGTGAATTGTAGTCTCTAATGTGTGTGCAGTTTTCATCTAAGTAGGTGTGGGGTCAGGTCCTTAAATAACATAGGCTGGCATAACTTAATTGAATTAAATAGTTATATGCCAAAGGCTCACACAACTCCTCTGACGAACCAGAGCTTAGTCCTCAGTTAAAGGAAGGCACAGCTTTCTGAAAAGTGGGAAACCCCCACCCCATGACACATGGGGGAAACATATGACTGGCTTCTCTCATACCCACCATGAACAGTTATGCTCATTTGGCTTTCATATATGCCTTTTTGCATCCTGGGGACAAAAAGAGGATTTTTGTACTTTTTTCTGGGAATCATCAGGATTACAATTTCAGTGCATGTTCTATTGCTACTCACTGGTTCATACCAGCATTTTTCTGTTTTTTCATATCTTTTCTATATAAGAGGACTCTTCCCCCCATCAGCTTTGTGCTGAATGCAAATTTGGAGGCAGCTTGTTGCATTATGCATTTAGCTTTCAAGGCAGAAACTGCACGTCTGTGAAATGTGCCTTGAGGAGAGACACACATGCTTGCGGTCAGAGACTTCAAACATTGTATTTCGGAAAAGGTACTTGTTGGTTTAGTACATGTATGTTGTTGGTCACTGATTTGTAGTTGATGTACTGGGAAAAGATTAATTTAATTAGAAAGGATTTATGTATTATATTTTTAAATGTATCAGAAGCTAGAACTTCCATGCCTAACAAAAGCATTAGTTGTGTACAGAATTGTGATTCAGAACTGCCCTTCAGAGGAAGAGAATTAAACGCACTTTTGTAAAGGAAATAACTATCAAATTGTTTGCAATGAGTAATATGATTATGAACTGGAAGCTAAGTATACCTCCCCTTTATTATTCCACTGACTAGTCAAGATTTTGCTCTGTTCAAAAACCACCATTACTATTTTGATAAACTAGATTTTACCCATTATTAAAATATTATATTGCTACTGACATTTGAGCGGTATAGATAATTTAACTGGTAAATAATTTTTTTACTCGTATTGCTATAGATATCCTTTCCCTTGTTATTTTAGATTTTAATGCAAACCTTTATTTCAGAAAATTATGCTTGTTATAGTATTTCAAAAAACATTTGTGAAACTTATGTAACTGAGGCACCCTAAATTGCAAGGGCTGCCAGATAAATCCTGTATTTTGCAGAGAAGCTCAGGGTTGAACAAGCTGTATGAGGTTGATAATAAATTGTATTGGAATATCAAGTAAATATGGGTGTGCTTTATAGGCAGTAGATAATTATGTCCATGTGGATGTGGCAGGTGTAATTCTGAGTTAATTGGGGGGGGCACCCTGGAATGCCTGGTGGGTAAATTCCTGTGATGTTGAAGGGATCACTATGAAATTTTTCATACAAATGCAGTGTGATTACTTGTTCTCTCTTTCCATTTGATGAAGTTGCTTATTCCACCCCCAAGTTGCAGTCTGAACACTGCTATACAAACCCTCTTTACCCCTTGTGAACTGAGAATAGAGGGATTAATTAAATGTACCCAATCTGTACCCATTGTTACTTCACTGTATTTTCACTTCATTTGTAGATTTAAAAGCAGTATATATTTAAATATGAACAAGTATAGCAACTGAAAGTGAGTGTAGTATTGTTTTGTCAAAAAATAGTCTACCATAATCCTAGTTTTTCAGTATTTTTGCCTTGTACAGTGTCTCAATTATCCTAGGTGCTTAAAAGTGTATATACCCAATATCCATAGCCTTAAGTAATACAACTATTTCTCCCATTTATAGTTTGAAATTGTTTGGCCTTATTTCCAAAAAGCAAAACCAATAATCAGTGATACTGTTCTGAGGTGTCTGTAAGATCTAGGCACACTCTGATGCTGCTGTATAGTCTTCTAGTGTAGTTACTTTTTCAAATGATTGCTCACACTTGTTGAGAATTCAGGATCTTGGGTAGTCAGATGAAATGTATCAATACAGCATCAAACTGAGGAATAATGGGGCCTGTATCTATGCTGAGTTATACCTAGTGAGGGTCTGATCTTTTTCCTTTTCATTTATTCCAATAACTTGGTTCTATTCATATTAATTTATAATACTTATTGACTGTACTGTGGAAATATTTTAATAGCTAAAGCCTATATGGAATATTTATAAGGCTTTTTTTTTTGATAGCAAGTGTATTATGTTTTGGAAAGAGTGACAAACTAGAGAAAAAATGGTGTGTAAGCCCACAGCAATCAGTCTCATTTTTTTACTCCCATTCTGAACCCCCTCTGCCTCAGCTTTGTCTACCCCAACCTCCTTCAGCTCTGATCATCTCAAGTTAGCAGAACCATTCAGGTTTGATGCTCATTATAGGCCTTTAGTTTTTGATTCGGTGTCAAAAGCAGTGATATTTTCATGTTCCACATCCCTGTCCACAGGAAGCTAAATTGTTTTGTCCCTTCAGAGATGATAGCAGATTTGGTCATTGCCATCAGAGAATAGCTAGGAAAACTTGAAAAGGTGAGCTTGGCTGAAGATGTACAAGATGGCTGTTTAGCATACGTTTGCTCCCTGGAACTGTACATGTTTCTTTATCTCCCCATCCCAGCACAAGCATACTGAAGTGCTTGGTCCTAAGAAGAAAAGGTTCTCAGAGCTATAAATACAGACTGTGGGCAGCTCTGATACAGAAGACTACAACATAGGGTATTTTAGTGAAGAGGGGGAGCAGAATTACAGTATGTGTCCAGGCAGAGGGAATGCAGAAAGATAACTGGATACATTTCATGCAGTAAAATTACACAGTAATATAACAGTAATGTGAAATGGGGAATGATTTTAAGAAAAGGATGTAAAAATATAGGTTTAATGATGACCATGTGCATATTCCTGGCAGAATACTTTTTCTGTTACAAGGCAGCTTTTAAGTGAAAAATTCACTCCCCTTCTCTCTGCTGAACCAGTGAGCTTTCCCTCCCTGTTACATCTAGAATTTGCACAGCTCACTATCTGTCTGCTGTTATCAGGATGACATTAGCTATCTGATTACTTCTCTTGCTGCTTCAGGTAGAAGGCAGCACATTGCAAGCAATATTGTTAAACTAAAAAAACATGTAAGTTATTTCAGAGCAAGTCAAGCACTGGAAATAAGACATTTATATTTTCCAGTTGTGCTGTTATGCACACAGTTAATCTGAGGTTATACTGAGAGTGGCATAAAACCTGCCCATACTTCATATATTAGGTAAATGTCTTAAATTAGCAGATACCTTCCTGTAGCGTCAAGGATTTGTTAGTGTGCTGTTCATGAGCTTGATTCTCCTGAGCTGGCTGTGGGATGGAAGGAACAGAAGAAGGAAAGAAACGCGGGCTCTATATGCCAATGTATGTTAGCACTGAAGTTTTCAGGCATGGTTCTTGTGATTTAGTGTGATCTAATTTACTGTCAAAAGTCCTCAAAATTATTTTCCTCACCAGATCTGAGCGGAACACACTTACAAGGCGCACTTCTCTGTGTTCTATTTATCTGAAGGAGACATAAGGGTGTAAGGGTGTTCTTTGATTCCCCCCACCCCCCCCCCCCCCCCCTGTGTTATGGAGAAAATTCACATCAATCCGTTTCATTTTAGTGCAGTACAGAACAGAAAAGGAGAAAGAAAGGATTCCACAGTAGTTTTGCATAGAGGATCTAGCTGCAGATGACAAGAAGCATGCAGACTCTCACTGGTCATCAGGATGCCTAAAAAAATATTTCCAGTAACAGAATATACACAAGTTATGCTTTGTATGGTTTATACTACTCTGAATATTACTGCTTTATTGAATAAATACTCAAACAAGGAATCTGGGAGCTTTTTAGCATGCATCTAGATACTTCCATATAATCATCTTAAATTTCACATGTCATTACAGAAAGGGAATTATATATTGCAATTTTATTTCAATTTTATCAATTCCAGTAATTTTTATCTTTGGCATTATTGATTGTATTGAAATACAATGTTTAATACTCAACAGAGTTGTAATTTTTTGATAATTAAAATATGGTGAATCTTTTTTTCTTACAGAAGTTTTGATGTTGGTTTACATCGCTTTCTGGTCAGGTAAGCTAATACTTATTTTGAATTGCAATTCTGTATTAAAAAGCATTTCCGTTAAGTAGATAGTCATGTGAACTCAATAGTACTTGTTATTTTCTATGGCAAGATCTTCATTTTGTCTTCCATTTATATATTGGTTTGATAAACTTTTACTATTTGGCTTGGATATCTACCCACTATCACTCTCTAAGGAACCTCTTCAGGTGTCCTTCAGGGAAACCTTGACTCAGGAAACTTCAGTGGCAGTGTTCCACTCATTCCTGAGGAAATCTTAATTTTTCTTGTGCTGAAGAAAAACCATGTAAAGTGTTTGTTTGTTTGTTTGTTTTCCATTGGTAACTCCAGTACCTTCATAGCTTCTAATAAGGGCTTGAATTTTATAGAAAATTATGACTGTGGAAGGGAATTTTATTTTTTCAATAGAAAAATTGATTGATTTGATGCATGGGATGGACTGTGTTCTGAAAGTAGAATAAATGTTGGGTGTTTTGCTGAAATTGAGAGGAACGCAGTGATTAAAGCAGTTTTCTTGAAGGCAGGGCACTTCATTCAAAATACATTTGAATGCTACACTGAGGAACTGATTCTGCTGTTTGGAATTTTTGTGTGAGCAAAGTCACAGGTGTTCACTAAGAATGTGTTTGTATTAATTTTTAGTAACATACCTATCACTATTGATCTTTGTAAAGACGTGCGATGTGTACCATGTAAGATGAAGTTTGCCATGGTCTTCAGGCTCTTGGAGAATTAATTCTATGAGTTATTTCATCTCACTAAAGTGTTGCGATATCCATCTGTGAAGAACTCTGCCTTGGAAAAATGAACCCAGTATGTGAGCCAGAGCATTCTGTTTGGGTCCTACCGTAAGGATCAGGTGATACTAGTCTTCCCTTGATTTGGTCTTGGTACTGAAATCAGTATTTTCATGCTACTTTGCCATATTTCCTGGATAAAGACTCTGTTAATCCTTCACACTCACAAGTCTTTGTGGCTGTAATGCAGAAGGTTTTGGCACTGATTCACAGACTCCCAGATCTCTAACAGGTTGGTCGCTCCTGATAGCTTTTCGCTCCTCTGGTCACTCACTTGAAACATGTATTTTCTAATGTTTTCAGAACCCTGCTAATAGCTCTTGACTGTAGCTAGTGAAAGAAGCATACAGCATCAGACAGGATGATAAATACCTGGAAGTGTTTCTCTGCCTTAGGCTCAGCATCACTTGTAAGTGTTCTTTTCACTTTGTCCTCTGAGGTATCGAAGATACTCCTTTCAGATTCAGTTTCTCTAGATTAACAGTGCTGTGGCTGAATCCAGGAAAAAAATGGTAGTTCTCTATTCAAGGTCTGAATGCCAATCAAACCATAATACAGAGGATATATCATAAAGGGAAGGATAGTGGGTAGTATCATATTGAATGCTGTGCTTTTGTGATTTAAACTAAACACAAAACCCATGAAAGATATGAGATCGCACAAAGCCTGTGTCACAGGGGAAGACAGGTTTGTTTTAAGGTTGCACAGGCAAACCCCCATCCTGATATCTTATAACCTTTGAGCAGTAGTCTTTAGGGTTATTTTACATATTCCTTTGTAACATGGCAGCTTTTAAGACAGCTCTCTTCACTAAAGCTATAGTGTCAAGATTGCTGAAGTTATATATATTTCAGTGTGTAGATACAATTTTTAGACTATTGAATGTATTTAAGTTCTGGTATCAGTTCTACAAAATTACTTGCATCTGTATTTTGACCAGCAGGTATTTTTTTAAAAAATAATCATATTATGTTTTCCATTTTTTTTATATGAAGTGGTTTAAAAATAAGCTACTGTTGTAGAGGGAATATGGTGCACCAGGTGTCCTGGGAATAATGTGAACAACTACTTAACCAAGAATAGAATCATAGTAAGTATTAATGTACTAAGTTTGGTCCCTGGTAATGCTTATGCTACAAAATATGCTTTTACTTGCTTTGTACAAAGAACATAGTAAGATATTGTTCTCTTACACTGCATTGTTTTGCATCCTGTGGAGAAGCAGTACTGGAGTTGTATGCTCATGCAATCCCTGGACTGCAAATGGGCATTGAATTTGAATGTGTTGAATTATATTCTTTTGATTAATGTGCCATTTTTTTTCAAAGCCAACTGTGGATTCTATGTAGTGTGGTGTTCTAACCTTAGCTTTAATACTTTATTTTCAGTTTGTCACCTATCCCTGTTAACAACTTGGGGAGCCATCGAATACTTTCCCTGCAATTGTACTGCTAAGAAGGAAATATTGTTCCTTTCTTTTGTAGCAGTATGAGTTCTGTTTGGCTTTCCTCAACTAAAAAAAAAAATTTTCCTCTGTTTAGTAGATGACTTTTGGACTAGGCAACAGGACCTGATGTTGCATCTCTGCTGTTGGTCTGCCATGTGATCTTTAGAAAGTTATTGCCTTTGTTTTTACTTATTTAGTCAGTCACTGCTCCTGAGAACTTACAGATCTTTTCCTTCAGTGTTCATATAGTATCTGTCATAAATGGTCCTCTTCACAGTTTGTGTTTCTATGTGTGAAATACAAACTGTGTGTGGGGGGGAGAAACCAAACCCAAACAAAAACCAAACAAACCAGATTTGCAGAAGGTGTTGAAAAAATCTATGAATTTAGATTTGAAATGTTCAAGAGGTACTATATTATTTTAAATATAAGGACGCCACTCTGCTGTGTAACAGGGAACCCAGTATGACACTTGCAAATATAAAATGTGGGGCCAACAAAACTAATACAAGTCTCTGCTAAAAGGACAGTCTGTTCCTAATGACTTATTAAAAGGCTGATTGAAGGACTGGGACTGTACCTAGCCTGGTGTACAAAGTCAGTGGCTTGCCCAAGCAAAGCATGACACAAAGTATCACAGAGAATTACTGCTACACAGCTTCTTACCTGTTGTTAGGAAGAAATAAATGTAAAATTTATGTCTGTCTGGCCATCTACCTGTGGCTTGAACTATGCTTCTGATATGGTTTTTAAGATAGCTTAGGTTTAAAAATCCGATCTTTTAAAATGTATTTGTTATTCAAAAGTCTATATAATACTGAAATGGATAATTATGTGGCTATTACTGGCCTGGGCTGAACTGATATGTAGGACTAGATTTCTAATCACTTGCATGCTGAAATGTGGTGGCATCATGGTACTACTATTTGTGAAATTAAAGTGCAGTTGAGTATGTCAGGGTCTGGGCCTTGAACATTTGTTAGCTACACCATAGTGTTTGAAGTGGGGATCCTGGAAATTCATGGAGGAAAGATCAGTAATTTCATGATAAAAACTGTTTGGATTCTATCCATTAAAAATGTACTACCATACTAAGAAGGTCTTTTGCCCACTCTTTTCACACAGTGATATAAAAGAAAGTATCTGTTACTACTTTTTGGATCAGCGAAATTATCAATGTTATTTAAATCACACAAGTACTATACAAACATAGTAGTATTTTTTTTTTTTTTCATTATGACTACAGGAAAAACAACCCTGTTTGTTCTAAATCTAAGCATTCTCAGAATAGAGCAGTGGGGTATTTTCAGTGTTCAAAATGCATAAAAATAGCCTTTGGGTAGCAGTTTAGAGGGGAAAGAGCAAGAGAGAGGTTGCCTGATGCTGTTTGCTCACTGAAGCTATTTTATCCAGGCATTTCATCCAGTGCTGAGAATAGGGCATTGGATGAAATAAAATCGTGAACATATGAGAACATTTACTGTCCTAATGCCAAACAGTGCTTCCCTTAGGGCAGCGCTGATGAGGACAGTGGAGAAGAATAACAGTTCCTGAAGGCATGATCCTTTTGAAAAATGTCCATGCTTTCAGCACTGCTGTGCCTTTGAAAAAGTGTGAATCATACTCATTTTGGTACAGATCAAACTTTGAAAAGAGCTGCAGGACCATGCACCCCTAATGTCTCCCAGAGGTATCCATCTGTTAGCAGTGCTCAGAGCTCACCCCCATGGTTTGCGATTATTTTAGCTTGTTTAGAGTTGCAGGTTATTTAGGTTTAGCCTATTACCTGGTGTCAGATCCAGGTGGTGACACCAGACCGGCCTCTGCCAGTGGTGACACCTTAACAGACCCAAGCAGGGTCAGATATACAAACACAATACAGGCAAAGATGATCAAAAGGCTTTTATTACTTTGGTGTCCCAGCAGGGGCTCCCCAACAATTACCCCAGAGAGGTAAACAGCAAGTGAGGAGGTCCAAGGCACTGAGAGGTGATGGCCCATGACGGGGAATAAGGAGTGTGGGCTCATGAAGCTTTTAGGTGAGAATGTGCAATCAATCCAGATGTTGAGGGCTAGTAGATAAGGTTGCAGGTAGACATGTGGAAGGAAAGTGTGTGATGCACAAATCCAGCCAAGGACAACATAAGCAACAATATGCTACAATGTGAAATAGATGTCTCTGCTGCCTTAACAAAGCATAGAGGGATTTATTATAAAGAATCTGGGAGACAGCTGTACTGACCTCCACCGCCTATTTCCTCCCCACTCTTCCACACATAACAGTACAGCTAGTGCAAATGTTCTCCAAATACAAAACTTGAAAGTTATCCCCTTTTTCTAGTTTTCTCAGGTGAAGCAAGGTGTTGTTTAGCTCTGGGATCAAAATTTAGTATGTATTGCCACATCTTTTTTTTTTTTTTTTTAAATTAGAAACAGGACATCTTCAGGGCAAAGGAGGAATTAGGTTCTAAATAAGGTACATTCGTGAAAGGGTAAGGAAAAGAGTTTGTTCATCAGCTGGCTCAAATCCTGTTTCTGTTGTCTGGGGAATTCTATAGAAACCCACATCTTTCCATGCTACCCAAAAACAAATAACAGACTAATGATGTTAATGAACTATCTGATAACTGGTTTAAGTAAATTTTAAAAGTCAAGTTTCTTCCTTGTTATTCTATTCTGTGCACAAAGGTGTAACTGAGATCAGTTTCTGTGAGGTCCAACTTCTTCCTAAAGTGCAGACATTTCCTCCCAAAAGCTATCACAACGCTTTACTGAGATGGTGAGAAGTCACTAAGTGTAACTCCTAGGGGAAGCGTTGACTCACTAAAAAGCTCAACAATAGTCAAGCCATCCCAAACTGAAGAGATCTATGCCTCTGCTTAAAAAACCAAGCAGTTCTTGCTATCACTGTTTCTGTTGAAAACAAAAAACCAAAACCCCCATAAAAACAGCTCAACACAAAACCCCTCAAACAAGCAAAAAAAACCCCCACCAACCATCCAAACCAACACTTCTGAGCTTTTCCCTTCTCTCTAATGCAATCAGGTCTTGGAAAGTCAACATCTGATGCAACAGTCTTTTTTATTTTGTACTGCATTCCTCCTCTAACTCTGGTTGGCAAGATCAGAGGTGATTCTGGGCTCCAACTGTGTTGTGGTTTGAGCCTGGTTAGCAGCCTAACACCACGTAGCCACTCTCTCCCCCTTCTCTTCCTGCACTAAGAAGGGACAGAGATCCAGGCTTGGGGTTTGAGATAGGACTGGGATGGGGGAAAATCACCCTTTATGGTCACAAGCAAAAGGCAGACTTGTTAGGGGAAGAAAAAAAAGAACATACATTTATTACAGACACTAACAACACTTAACAGAGTAGGGCAGTGAGAAGCATTGCCACATCTTGAGGATATCTTCTTCCCCCCCCTCCCTTCTTCCCGGGCTCAGCTCTGCTCCCGATATCTCTACCTCTTCCCCCCAGCGGCGCAGGGGCAGGGAATGGGGGTGCAGCCAGTGCTGCCTCTTCTTCCATCTTCGGTGGGGGGCAGCTTCTGGAACTTGTTCCCCCTGCTCCATTGTGGTCCCCCTCTCACAGGAGACAGTCCTCCACAAAGTTTCTCTGACGTGAGTCCCTCCCACGGGCCTCAGCGTTCCCCACACTGCTCCGTTGTGGGTCACCAACTTTCTGCGACTGGATTCTCTCCCATGGGCTGCATCCCTTCCCGAGCTGCTCCAATATGGGACACCCCTGCATGCTGCAATCCTCCCAGCACTGAACTACAGCAGCGGGGCTACCTTTTCCCACAAGACCCCGGCCTTCTTCGGGCACAGCACCTTGATCATCCAGGCAAAAAACACAGGCCATAAATCAGTGTCTGCTCCACCGTAGATCTTCATGGGTGGCAGAGGGGGCCGCCCTGCTGTCTCACCACAGGATACAGGGGGGTCTCTGCTCCAGCACACCTCCCCCCTCCTTTCTTCTTCTGTTCCTCCACTGACCTTGGTGTTCACACAGTTGCTGCAATTCCTTCTCACAAGCCCAACTGCTAATCACCACATCCTTTCTTAAATATGTTACCGTCTTGGAAAGGACCTTTAAAGGTCATCTAGTGCAACCTGCACTGCAGTGAGCAGGGACATCTTCAGCTAGATCAGGTTGCTCAGAGCCCTGTCCAACATGACCTTGAATATTTCCAGGGATGGTGCACCTACCACCTCTCTGGGCAACTTGTTCTGGTGTTTAACCACCCTAATTGTAAAAACTGTCTTCCTTGTATCCAGTCTAAATCTACTCTCTTCTAATTTACAACCATTACTACTATTGTCCTATCACATCAGACCCTGCTGCAAAGTTTGTCCCCTTATAAGCCCTTTTTAAATATTGAAAGGCTGCAATAAGGTCTCCCTGGAGCCTTTTCTTCTCCAGGCTGAAGAGCCTCAATTCTCACAACAGTGTATGCCCAAACTGACATCTGGGGCAAACCAAATAATTTCCTCAGGAATAAAAATCTGAGTGGGGTTCTGGGGATCATTCATGCCGCAGACCCTTTCCCATAGGTGGTATGGATACAAGTACACCAGCTTTGTCTTCCTGCACCATATGCAGTCCCCTAGTAATTTCCCAGTAGCTTTTACCACCAGAGCTTCCATTCTCTTTCAGGCCGTGCTTTTAGTTAGCATGTAGCCTTAGTCTTACGTCATAAAAAATGGCTACAGTGCTGCCCTCAGCTTCCTTCAGATACCTTGAGGAAAAACACTGCCTTAAGGGGCAATTTCTGCATTGTGTGAATTTGGCCAGTCTATTCTAAATCCATTCTAAATCTATTGCAAGTCCTAACCGGTTTTGCCAAATCTTTGTACTGCTTTTCCTGGGAGTCCTGGATGACTGGTTGGAGCAGATGTGTTTGACTTTTATACACAGCCTGTGTGTCTGTGGTAGATCCACTGAATAAGCAATACTGTCTTCTTCAGTGTTACCTGTGGTATGTCTATGACAATTTTATGTCTCCCATTTTTCTCACATGGATCAATGCTGGCCCAGAGGTGCTGTATTGATTAAGCAGCAATGTCTCTGGATGAAGGAAAACAATTTATCTGTAATCACCAAAGTAACGTACAGGGTAAAAACTGCTAAAGATGCAAATGACACACTGCATTATTCCACTTAAATCTACTGATATGCTTCCCGGGGAAGGTTCCAGTGATGCTGGTATTTAGTTTGTCATGTGCAGGTGGGACCACTGTGTGTGGGATATGTGCAACTGCTGCACTTGCATTCTCTTTTGGCCCTTTCTGCCTCCAGTTCTTAGCTTTTAAACTGAGCGAGGACGAGTAGGGCACGAGGCTCTAGTAAGTCTTGATTCCCTTGGATCATTGTGCTTTTCTGGAGCAGTGCAGATAAAGCAAGTGGAAGTAGCAGAAACAGTGTTTTCAATCAAGTGTGTCCAGCTGTGAAACAAGCTTCTAGAGCAGACTAACACAGAAACAGGATGTTTCCAAGTTACATTACAAAGACAGCCCTTTGGACAAAAAAGCCCCGCTGTAACAATACCCCCTTATCCAGGGAGCTAAGAAGAACAAAAGGTGATTCTTGCCATCTTTTGTACATCTTGTGGTGTAGATACATGCTGGAGACAGCCCTTGTAGAGACTTATTTGAGATTAAGTTAGGGCATTGAAAACTCCAGAGTATGTAGTCTTGTTGCTGATAAAAGCAATCATAGTAATCACTAGATGTGATTGAATGGCTTTATCTAATTTATAAGTAATTTTAAGGTTAAAGTGTTTATTTTATTACTGTGAAGAGGTAGTGGTATTAGCTTAGGAATTATTTCTTGTTTAAATTTACCTTCAATATGGAGCCTTAGCGCTGCTGCAAAAATCATTTTGAAGTTCTAAAATACAGACAAGAAGAGCAATCAATGTATCTGTAGAGACCCCTGCATGGAGGAGCTGAAAGCTATAGCTTATTTTATAAAATATTACAGTTACATCCAGCTGCGTCGCAGATTCCTGTGAGCTCTGCTTTCAGACGTGCTGGAAGTTTTGCAGTGTTTGCTGGTGCTGGCAGTTTTTGAAGGGATCAGCTCTGGTCTAATTGTGTTCCTGTTGAAAGCAGTGATGACACTGAAGTGATATATATAAAAAAAAAAAAAAAAAAAAAATCAAACTGCACAGTGCTTGAAAGCTTCTAAAATGTTCCAAACTACAAGATCCAGCTTTCCGACTGTTAAAGTCCATAGTGAAGCGCCTGTGGGTTGCGGTGGGAGGTTCTGTGAATGTTCTGCTGTGTGTACTGGGTGCAAGTGTGAACTATACAGCTGGCCGTGATGTATAAAATCAATTGGGGCACTTCACTTAGTGTGGAACAGTGTCCAAAACACCTCAATTTTGTTTTTTTAAAAAAAACAATGAAAACAAACCCCAAAACCTTGATCAGATAGTAATGAAGAATGGTGCTAAGTTGCTTCAGAGCAACTGCAGTCTCTCAAACACCTTCTCAGAATTAAACCTTTTTTTTTTTTTTTTTAATAGAGCAAACAATCTGTTGTTACATAATGAATTAGCATTGAGCGTGTTGCAAAAATAAGGCTGGGTTTTGTATAAACAAAACTGAATCTTTATGTAAATGTTATGTAAATGTGACATTTAACTTAAACTGTTGGAGTGGGGAAGTCGGGATTAACAAGGTACAGATCTCATCATGTTTATGTGTTGCAACTGTGAATTAAAACAGTTTGTTATTTTTGTTGCAGGGTGTTTGAGTTACTGTCTATGAGCAAGAAATACACTGTTTGTGGAACGTGAAGCATTTTGAGATTCAGTTCAGGCCACTTTTAAATAATTTTACTGAGTAGTTTAATGGAGCTGAATCGAAGGTTGTGTTTCAATATAATAACAGAAAGCATGTGCCCAGGAGTGTTGAACCACCTGAGATTGTAAGGACTCTGAATTTATTCTTTGTGAAGTCCAGGAAATGATATCACAGGAACATTTTTGTCCCTGACTTTGACTATAAGGGCCAGAATTTGGCTGGAGTTTACATGTGACTTCAGTCTGAGGGACTTTGTGTCTTTTGTAACTGCAGTAACCTGTATGTCAGAGTCACAAAACTGAATATATAAGAAATGTTATATATGATAAAAAGATGTTATGTAGTCTTCCAGTTCCACCAACCACTTGCAGTTAAAACCAAATGTATGCATAAAGATTTTATATGACCTGGAGTATAAATCTAGTTTTCTGCTTAATTTTGTTTTCTTTTTGATTAACTTCTTTGTCTTTCTTGCTCTTAATGTTGTCTTTTTTTTTTTCCTCCACATGTTGTGGTCTGTATTTGTATTTTGGCATGCTAAGCAACACGATTGCAACTTCCAGGTAGTAGGACGCAGTCAGTATAAACTTGAACCTCAAAGTCATTTCATGTTTTATGTTTTAGATGTGTTTTGGAAAGCCACGTGCTATTTTTGCACGGTAGTATATTGGAATTGTTAAGAAGTAGACCAGCACCGGGACAAAAAATAGGATGAGAAGAGCATTCTCTGCTGCTCCCAGCTTCTGGTAAATTAGTCGTGTGCGGCACAGCTGCCGTAAATTACATTTTAGCCAGCGCACGATTCAGACTAAACGTTTGCGCCCCGCATCGCCGCTGCTGCTCTCCCCGCCACCCCCCCGCTTAAAAAGCGGCGGGTGCCGGCCCTGCCGCCCGCCGCGGCACGGCGATCCTTCATCCGCCGCGGCTGCGTTCCTGGCTGCCCGCTCCTCCGCCACGGGAGCGAGCCCCGGCAGCAGCGGGACCCCCCGAAACCGATTCCCGGTTCCCGGCCCCGCCCGCGCGGCCCCTCGCTGCCGCCAGGGGGCGGCCTTGCGCCGGCGCGTGCGGCGGGGGGTCGCGCGGCCTGGGCGCCGGCCCCTCCCGGGCACCTCCCGTGGTTCGGCCGCGCGTTCCCCGTGACCCTCGTCCTCTGCGTGGCAAACGCCTCAGGGGGGATGGCGTGGGAGGCCGTCAGGCCGCCTTCCTGTTTTCTGGAAGACGGTCCCCTTCTAGGAAACGGGCGTCCCGGGGGACGCGATGTACTGCGTGTCCCCTCTGCTGCGGTGCCTTCTCTTCCTGAAAGTGCCCGTGCACACAGTAGGTAGCTGGTGTAACATGCGGGGTTCTAGGGACAGCTGCTCAGAATATCCTGCCTGGGTTAATACCGTGGAATACAGAATGATTCCCTTCATCCCTGTGGGCGGGAAAGCTTGCATGCGTTTCTCTTCCTTGGCTACTTTATTGTGTGGCGTGCTCAGGGGACTAAAGTGTTCTGAATCCTCTCCTGAAGATCACAGCTCTTCAGCTCATCTTTGTGCTCAGGGTCATCTTGCTCAGCTTTGCCAGGGTCCAGAGTGTTTTTGAGGTGGTTGTGATCTAGCATGTCAAAACAATAATCCCTTAATTTTAATCTGAGGTCGTAAATTACAAAATTGTCTCAGGTCATCATGTCTGGATAGTACATTATCAGATGTGTTACTGAAGTAGCATTACTGCTTATTTTATGGCTGTATGGTAGCATGCAGCAGTTTCAATCAGATCAATAGCCCAGTAACCTGTGTGGTTGTTCATATGCAGTCTGCTTTCAGTCCTTGTCCCTCCAAGCTCCAATACTTGGTTCTAGGTTCTCTGAATCACCCAGGAGAGTTTATAGAGTTAAGGAAGTCTGTGAGTTTAAACATCTGCCTTTGAGCAAGGTGCAACGAGCAGGCATGAGAAACAAATCTAAAAGAGGTGAGGAAAGGATGAAGTCAGGAGGCTTGAGAACGTCTATCTAGTTACCCACAGATCAGGTGATTTGAGGGTTTTAGTGTGGAGGTGAAAATATTTTGAGACACCTGAGTGGCGGCGTTAGACCTTGATATCTGTGTATCTGTCTGCAGCAGTATTGATTCCAATAGTAAAGCCTGAGTAGAGGACTTAACTGCAGTTATTTACAGCACTGATGGCAACGTTAGTGTGTTTAGAGCTGTAAGCAGGATACCCAGGAGAAAGTAGAGTACACCATGAAAACATGCTGCCTGTGTCCAACGGGAGGTGTTTTAGTGAATGTTAAGCTGAATAAGATGCTGTACTGAAAGCCATATTCTCTCTCAATTGATGCCTAAGTGGTGTGTGGAGTTTCTGAGTGCAAATCACAGGCCACTGGTGTTTCGGAAGGCTCTGGGGTCCGTCTGTGGATATGGATGCAGTTCTGGCTGACCAGTGGTGCTGCGATGTAAAGTGTAATCCTAGCTTCACTGTGGACTGTAGGAATTTAGTGAGATCTGAATTTCACCCTGAAGATCTCAGTGGTTTTTCTTTTCATAAATGAAAAAGGATAATGATCATCCTTCGTAAAATGCTTTGAGATCTATGGATTAAGACTGCTATATAAGAGCTCAATGCTGATATTTAGTATAAGCTCTTTACGTAACACCAAGAACAGATGATAAAACAGGACAGGAAGTAACTATTGGATTTGGAATCATTCTATCACAGACATAAATTTAGAGGGGGGAAAAAAGGAAATAATGTGATTTTTTTTCAATCTGTATGTGCTCTTTAACTGCGTTTACTTGGGCAGATTATAAATGAAAATAGAGAACTGTAGTAAAAAGAGATCTTGTAAGAAGCTAAGGTAAAGTCAATAAAGCACGTATAAACCATGTCAGTTAACAACTTTGCAAATATATGTTATAATATTCAGATTAAGGGGAAGAACTCTTTACCTTGCTCTTAAAGAAGCTAGGCCATGTGAATAAAAATCTCATGCAGATTTCCATCTTAAAGGTCACAAATAGATAATTGGGTAGAACTCATATTTTTGAAGGAATGTGGGGTCAAACCCTTCAGACTTCTATGTATCTTACTGTCTGAAATGAGAGTAAAGTAACATGCTGTAGGCTTGCTGATACGTCCCCAAAATGTAGTTGCAGTACCTCCATGTAGTGCTGAAGAATGAGCTGAGGTCATGGCAACCGAAGGATAATACTTTTTATCAGCTGTCATACAGTTCTTGTTTGCTTTCTTCTGGAGAATATTTCACATTTTCTTGCAAGCAACATAGCTGGACACTTGAAAATAAACTCTGCATTACAGCCAGCCTCTGCTGTTCTGCTCTCTGTGAATATCAAAATGCAGTTTGCTTGCCAGAGTTACGTGATGTTACCCCAGACTTAAAAAACATTAAATAGAGTGGAATTCCACCTTGACTGATGTAAAGAGAATCAGGATGTGTAAGTAATAAGTATTGCTCTACTGTTTTTTGTGATTACTGATATTATATAATGAACATTATCTCCTCTAGCTATAAGGATAATGGCGTTCCATGTTCTAGTGCTTTTCAGAGACAGTTTGGGTAGATTTAGAGATTATTTAAAAATGTATCCAGTATTTTGGTACAATGAATTGCTTTTCAAATCTGGATTATGCTATTGCTCTGAAAATATCAAATATTCGACATTTACAACTTGCTAGTGAGTCAGAGTAGTTTTAAATACTGACCTTAATTTTTTGACCACTGATAGGGAGCTAACATTAGAATGTAAACTACAGTTGTGTTTTCCTTTGAGTTCTGCCTATATATATATATGCCTATATATATCTTTTCTGGATGGATGGCAATGGGGAGCCAAAACAGGCCATGAGTTTCTCAGGTACATTTTCTCACTTGAGTGCCTTCAGAGTGTAGCAACAACTCAGGAGCAGATCTTGTTCAAGACTAACTTAAGTAAAGTTGATCCTGCCATGAACAAGAGATTAGCTGACCACTGAAGGATTCACAGATTGTTTACAACAACAATAAATGTGTTCACTAATAGAAATTTTTGCAAACACACAGCAACAGTGAAATGCAGAATTTTGCCAGTAGGATGGCACACAGGCTGATAGTGTTCAAGCTGCACAGCAGTTTCCAGGACACTTATTGGCTAGGACATGGCAGGAAAAATGATGCTTCTTGGAAAAACATGTCTGTGTCTGTCTCCATATGCTACTTAAGTAGACTGTATTGTACGACTTGAGTCACCATCCCTGGAGGTATTTAAAAGATGCGTAGGCGTGGCGTTTAGGGACATGGTTTAGTGGTGGACTTGGTAGTGTTACGTTAATGGTTGGACTCGATGATCTTAAGGGTTTTTTCCAACCTAAATGATTCTATCATTCTACTTATAACCTTTTACTGAAGTCAGTACCACAGGACTGCTTTCAGTATTGGGGTTAGCTTCACTGCTGCGTGATGACTGTGCATACAGGACCTAAGGCTAAGTGCTGCCTCTTAACTGAATGAAATTGATATCCAAATAGCAAGGACTCCAAAGTGCCTCCTGACTTTCCCCCACTGGGGACTCCTTATAGAACTTCTGGGCTTTTGGGTGTGGGTCTGGAGTCTTCCCAGTACTAGTGGTATCAAGTTACTTGCCATTCCTCCTCAAACAATAAGAAGCCTAGCTAAAATACAAGTTTCCAGGAAATCAAAGTAAAAATGACCTGATGTAGATGACATTTTTGCTGAAAAGTGCTGTTACACAGAATTAACCTTTCCTTTAGGGTGATGACTCAAGGTAAGAGGAACTTTTGCATTAGAAGTAAATGATTAAAACTGCAGCTGTTGAAATGGATAGAGCTTGAGAGCAGCCTTTGGTGGTCAGTTTTAGCTGGTGGCCAAGCAAAAGCTGTTACTTATAAGTGAGGCACCTGTAATTTTATCATTGGTCTTAAGGCAAGGGGTCATCATCTACTGAAAATGTATTACAGATGAAATATTACTAAATGAACTTGAGTCAAGAGCTTCCTCTGTGCATGTTTCATAAGGATTTGTCCTATATAATGTACTTAATAGCACCAGCAACTAGTGGATGTCCATGTGTCTTTTAGAGCTTTATTGGACAGTCAGCTGTTGAAACCAACATGACATATGGTGGGAGCTTTCTGTAATGTAGATCATAATAAATATTTCATTTCTTCTTGTTTATAGTGTGTAGTTTTTAAACTATGTAACCAGCAAAATGGAGATTGTTAACAAAGTAACCATGGAAACCTGCTTTATCCTCTCCCTCTCTCTGTGGAAATGTTTTTTGATCATATTTATAATTTCTTTCCCTCACTGTGATTTGAACTGAACCAACAAAATAACCCATAAAAATTGTATTTTAAGTTGTTGGTTATCTAGTCACAACCAATAGACCAATATTTGTATGATCAGTGTAAAGAGACAGTTTACATTCCTACTCTCTATTTGGGGTAGCACTGCAAGAATAAAGTGGTAACAAATAATGGTATGTAACAGTAGTAACAAGCCATGACTGGACAAAATACATTTCTGCATTTCTGAAGAATGGGATCTTCAAATTTGCAATGGCTTTTTTCATTGTGAAATGCTGGATGAGGAGAAGAGATAAGCAATCATTTGGATTTTTTATTGGTATTTCAAGTATATGAGTGCTGACTTACATAAGATCAAAGCATCATTAGGCAAAATTATTGTACTTTTCAAGTGGGAGATTCTTAAACTGGAGACAGTGCCTCCACTTTTAAGAAATAAAGGTCACTTGAAGTCTTGTTTAATTCCTCAGATTTTGGGAGACCGTCCTTTGGGGAACCTGGTAGGTTAGAGAAAAAGTTAACCACAAGTATAAGAGCAACCGTGGGGGCTCAGAGCAGAGCTCACCCTGCCCAAGCACTCTGTCTTTGCTAGCAGGCAGCAGCGAGCTCCTGGTGAGGAGGTGCATACAGCTGGGTCAAGTTCTGTTGGTAAACTCTCATCAGCAACTTGTGGTTCGTGAACTTCTGGAGTCAGGAGTGGCATCTTCACCAGTGATGGTTTGTAGTGTGTGCTGGCCTTTGGACTCAGGGTTTAGATTGGAATTGCTGCCATGCAGGTGAAGTGCCCTCTGACAAGGGGTTACCTGCAGCACTTTGTCCTCTTTGAACTCTTGGAGTAGGAGCTGCACTCTCTGGGAACTTGCAATCACTCAGCAGTTTTTAAACGGGAGAGTGTTGCTTACCTTTTGGATCACATAGCCTATTGTCAAAATACAGGCAGGTTTCATAGAGGTGATAATGCCTGAATCCACAGAACTGGCAAAAAGAAATGTGAAAGGAAATAATGTTTTGTATTTAGAAATCATTAGACTTTTGCATTAGAAGTGCTGGAAGAAGGAAGACCAATTAATTTACCTCTCTAATTAATGTCACACAAAATAACAATTGACAATACAAAATACATATTTTACATAATCTGAGACAATTCTAAGAAACACCTAAGTATGTTAAAGTTTTGTGGCAATGCTTCAGATTAATATTTTAATTCTGGACAGTTACTTCAAGATGATTCTCTGTATGTTGGCATGACAGTAATTAAGCTTAAACTCAGCAGAAAGAGTTAGTGGTCTTTAATTTTTGTCAAATGAACAGTCAATTTCAGTAATATAAAACCAAATTTTATTTCTTGGATTAACTTAGTTTTAGTGATTAGATACAATGAGACATCTATTACCTGAATGCTTTTATTGTCTCTTTAGAGTTGTGGAATAACTTCTTGGTGGTCCTGCAGTGGTCTGGAGCATTACTCTGTTGTTTATTACAGTGCTGGTTGTGCTGCAGTCTGGTTTTAAGAATTCCTGTTGCCAGGATTTCCATCACTTTCTGTCCCTGCTTTTATGGACAACAGTTCTAGTTCATTGAGGTATCCACCTTTGCAAGATTTTCCCTGCTTTCTCTGATTCCAAATTTCAGAACTGAAGATTGGTTGATGTTTTGAACTGTCCGATCAGAGCTTTGCATGACTCGAGCAGTGGTTAAAGAGCAAAAGTTGTAATGAATAATTCTATAATTTCTTATTTGTGGTTTTGCCTTGGATTTTGGTTTGTGGTACTGCAGAGCATTCTGTCTTATGCAAGTTTCCATTTGCCTACAGGACTTGCTATAATAGGTAGGAATTAAACCCTCACTTTAGGTAAAGAAATTGTCTTAGAAGCCATCAGTATTTCACTTCTGTATATAAAAATTAGCCTTAATAGGGACAAAGTGTTGAATACACCAGGCAGAAATTGCTCCTGCAGGCCAATCTTCTGTTATTTGTATTCTTCTGTAGATGTGATATCAAGATCTTTCTTCTGGTTTTTAATTGTCAAAAATTAATAGTGGCAAGTTAGCGTAGCTATAATTAAGTGAAAAGTTGTGATTGAATTGTCTGTGGTTGAATTTCTGGGCACAGTGTGTGAAGAAGAGTTACAGCATGTGCCAACAAAACTGCAGATTTGGTACAGTGATACATAGATAAGCAAAGAAGACTATGTCTACTTTGAGCAAATGTAACCAAGTTAAAACATACTTTAATGCTGGGAGGCAAGTATCTGTATTACAGAACATTAACCTATGTTGCTTTTTGGACAGTGCTTAGAGAAGGGCGTGCAGTGTGCAGGTCAGAGGCGTAGTGCTCAAAAGTGAGTTTCAGAAAGCGAGTGTCTAGTACCATACGTGCCCTTAGATCCTCTCTTAAATTGTTTTTGTGCCTCACACTGCTGTTTTAAATGTTTTTTTTTCCTCCTCTTCTATTGAAATGAGGAAAGATGAAAACTTGATCCACCTCAAACAAGGAGCAATGACATAAGGTTTTATGAAGAGCTGTCAAGTGCACAGACAAAATCAACAGGGAAAGCCTGAAATTATTTTTCTCAGATTTCTTTCACCTTAAACATGGCTTATAATAAAAGGCTCGGAAAGCAATATTCAGGCAGATGTGTCTTGCTTCAGCTGATAGTGTCTCTGAGGAGTTCAGAAGTAAATTACAAAAATAATGACTGCTTTCATTAAGATGTTTCAGCTGTGAAAGCAAATGTGTTGGAGTTATATGCTTTCACTAGAGCTGTAGATGCACACATCACTTTTAGGATCAGACAGACAAATCATTTAATCACATAAAGCCAACATATCTTTGTCCTGTTTATGATCAGTGTCTCAGAGGCAGCATACATCTTGACTGGGTGACGCAGCATAGACTTTCCAGAACCTGTGCGGAGTGGTCGCAGCATGCTGACTTCTCTCATGTATCCTATGGAATCTCTTGAGGGCAGTATATAGAAAACATTGTTATGACTTATTTTGTAGATAATAAATATTTATATCATCAGTCCATAGAATTGCTGACTTGACATTTTATGCCAGTTTATAGTAAGAAGAGAACTTTCCTTAAAGTGTAGTAACATGAATAACTGTGCATATATGCAAATAAATGTTAGGCCACTTTCTGTAGGAGTGAAGTGATTATTTTTTTTTTCCTCCTCATTATTAAACAGCAAAGTTATTTATACCATGATGTTGGGCCAACATTTTGTGCTTTGTGTCCTCATAACATACAGCTTCAGACCTTGAAAATGCATACAATTTTCTTAAAGGAAGATCCTCATGTTTGTGTTGAGATCAACAGACTTTTTGTTCTATTTCTGTAGGTTTTATAGAAATAAAGCTTTTGTTTCACTGAAGAGCTGTGTGACTTCAGGTCCTGATGCTGCCCCCAAGAACTGCTGATGCAAAAGTCTGCACAGAGGTGCTTGCAATAGGTTCTAGTTTTATCAGAAGGATCATTTAAAAATATATCAAAATGTCCCGTAATTCAGACCCATAAGAAGGCAGACAGTGAAATTAGTAATTCCACTTCTCGTACACTTCCTTCCAACATCCAAGTCCAGTTAGGAGCTCCTTACTCATCTATGGAGGCCTTTTGCTGCCTTTGCTTGATTTCTTATTTGTCAGGATGGACCTTTCTTGAGCTTGGAGGAAGTGATCCCTGAATATCAATCATCTTTCTTGCACCCCTCTTCTCTCCAGAGCCATATCCCATGGGGTTCTTTTAAACAGAACTCTGAAGAGGTTGGTGTCTGTTCTCCTGAAATCCAAGGCCGTGGTCCTGCTTTCTGCCCTGCTTCCTTCTCTCAGGATCCTGAAGCCCATCATCTCATGTTTACTGCAGCCAAGGCTGCCTCTGACTTTCTTATTCCTGGCCAGTTCTTTGTTGTTTGTAAGTACAAGGTCCAGCAGAGCACCTTTCCTTGTTGGTTCCTTGATCATCTGTGTTGGGAAGCTGTCATCAATGCACTCCAGAAGTCTGCTAGATTATTTGAGGGCTGCTGTGTTGTCCCAGCAGATATTGGGGTGGTTGAAGTCCGTCATGAGGACCAGGATCTGTGAACATGAGGCTTATTCTGGCTGTTTGGAGAAGGCCTTACCTCCTCCTTCATCATCAGGAGGTCTATAGCAGATACCCGGTACAGTGACACCCATCCCCAGTCAGAGCTCTAGGCACTCCAGCTGCTCTCTCACATATTGGGCAGGTCCCTGTCCTCGCCTTCCTGTCTTGTCCTTCCTGAAGAGCCCGTATCTCTCCATCACAGCACTCCAGTCACATAACTGCAGCGAGGCTTCTAGCTCCTCCTCTTTGTTCCCTGTGCTGCCTGCATTAGTGCAGAGGTGTTTTGGTTACCCTCCCGAGCATGCTGAGTCCCCAGAGCAGGCTTGAGAGCTTTCCTCATAAGACCATTCCACACTAGGATTGTTGACTTTTGAACAAAATGTACTGTAAAGTATAGAGATATACTTTAGTAGTCCTGAAATAAATTACAGAAGTGTTTTAACGCAGTATACTTTGGGCATGTCTATTTTTCCTACATTTTGGGTTGTTTTTAATTTATGAGCCACATTAAGGTGTTATGGGATTCTTTTTCCATGAAATCAATTTAGTACCAGCCCTCATGAAATGATGTTAATGAGGAAAGCTCCCAAATGACTCCATTTAGATGTACATTGGATAATGATCATGGCTTCCTCTGTTTTGCTGGTTTATCCTGGTTTTAATTTTTAAAGAGAAGTGTGATTTTTCTTTTTTGGAAAGATGTCTAACATTTTATGCAAAGAAACAAAAGGGGAGCTCTAAAGAGAGATGGTTTATTTGCATTCTTTTATATGTAATAAAACAGTTTGTGATCTGTCTGTATTAATTTATTCTGGGTTTAATATCATTCCATCTGTGCTGCTTTGAGTTGTTGCTACCAAACAAAAAAGTATCAATGAAATATTTATATATGAGCACCTGGCAACCAGTTGTGCAGTGTATGGTTCTGCTGACTTTGTGAGAAATCTCAGGTCAGAAAAGTTAATAGTGGTAGCCTGCAAGGAGAGGGCCACTGACATGGCAGTGCCGTTCCAGTACTGATAGGAATGGATAATACATGTTGTCAATCACTAGATCTAGAAAAGGAAGTATGGAATACATAATGGGGGAACACTAGAGGAGAACAAAGTGAACAGTAGCACAGTTCTACTTGTCTTACAAGTAGTACTGGCAATATAGTTGTGTTGGAAGAATGCTCATATTTTCAGTAACTTTGTCATTAATGATTATTTGTAGTCTTTTTTTATCTTTGTAGAAGCACTCCTATCTCACAACTGATATAAATGGAATCAGAATTGAGTCCATTGGTTTTAAAAATCACTGTTTACCACACATAGGGATATAAGTGTTGTTTCTCCTTGTTTCTGCACGTTTACCTGCACATGCTCACTGTACAGCGCATAGTCCCAGCTCTGCTGAAATGCCTGAACACAGGGGAAAATATTATTTTGTGACTAACTTTTTCATAATGTCATGATTTGAGCACAGAGGGCAACTAAGCACCATACAGCCACTCTCTCACTTTTTACGTTTCCAGGAATGGTAAGGAGAAAATGAAAAAAAGGTTTGGGAATCCAGATGAGGACAGGGAGGGATGACTCACCCATTATGGTCATGGGCAAAAGACAGCCTCGTTAGGGGAACAAAAAGAATATCAATTTAATTCAAACACCACCACCCCAACTTAACAGTTAGAGGAGGACAGTGAGAAGTATAATCTCATTTTAAAAACACCTTCCCCTTACCCTCCCTTCTTCCCGTGCTCAACTTCACTTCCTATTTCTCTACCTCCTCCCCATCAGCAGGGCAGGGACTGGGGGTCGTGGTCAGTTCATCACACACTGTCTCTGCCACTCCTTCCTCCTCAGGGGGAGGACTCCTCACACTCTTCCCCTGCTCCAGTGTGGGATCCCCCTCATGGCAGACAGTCCTCTATGAACTTTCTCTGACATGAGTCCTTCCTACGGGCTGCAGCGATTCCCCAACTGCTCCAGTGTGAGGTCCTCCACAGGCTGCAGGTGGGCATCTGCTCCACTGTGGCCTTCCATGGGTGGTGGGGCAGGGGGGCAGCCCTGCCCTCCCACCATGGGCTGCAGGGGCATCTCTGCTCCGACACACTTCCCGCCCCCTCCTCTTCCTCCTTTCTTCCACTGACCTTGATGTTTGCACAGGTGTCTCCCTCACAACTCCTCCTCCTCCCAGGTTCCCCTTCTTAAATGTGTTCTCGCAGAGGCGCAGCCACCATCAGGACCGGCCAGAGGTGGGTCCGACTTGGAGCCAGGGGAGCTGTGAGAAACTTCTCACAGGGGCCACTGCCATAGCCCCCTCTATCGCTATCAAAAACCCAGCCACACACACACACAGACCAACCCAACACACCTAAATACTATTAGTGCTTTATTGATTTAATCTGAAATGTAAAGTCACACTGTTCAGACCTCTCAAATCAGAGGAGGGGGGATGGAAAATAAGACCTGTTCCTACTATGCAAGCTATCTGAGACAAAACTTTGTTTCTCTGTGGTGTGTGTACTTGTTTCTCTTTGCTTTTTTGTATGCAAGGCAATATTGCCAATGTTTAAGATGTTGGGAAGTGAAGATAAGAGCCTCAACTAATCTCACCTGACTGAACGCATTTATAATTTCATCATACCTGTACCTTCACTGATTTGAGGTAAATGACACTAGAGGAGGTTTTTCCCTCCATTGCTGTGGGTTGAGGAGGAAATAGGACCAGTCATTATTTCTACTGCATAGACAAATGCCTCAGAAGACATGATTTAAAGGCAGTTGGTGCTTCCAAGAGCAACGGACTTTGATTCATCTTCACTTTGTAGAAAATGTAGCCACAAAAAGGCTGAAAATTGCTGTAGTTCACTTTTGGTAGTGTCTCCCACCCATGCTGCCAAAGGGTAAATCATAACATTGGGCACTGGAGAAACAATTCCTCTGTATTCCCAACATTTCACAATCCCCTCTTCAGGGGAAGAGTGAAATGTTGGGGGAGTAGGAAGACAGTGCGTGGATTGAGTTCTGACAGTGTGGCAGGCTGGGCTTCTTGGCAGCAGATGGCATTAAAATGTCAGAGAATTAAAATATGCATGTCAGGAATAGGATTGGGCATGTAAGACGTAATTATTTCACAGAAAAGTGATATTTCTATGAAACAGATTCTGAGAGGATTTAGGATGGTTGCTGCTGTAATTAGCTATGTTAGGCTTATCGCCCTGTCTTTCAGCCCTGGCAGGAGACTGCCACAACCACTTTAGTTAACAGACTCTCAATTATTTAAATAAAGGCAGAAATGAATGAATCTTCCAATCCTTCCCTTCTCATCTGGGAAAGGAAAACCTTTGCTTGGAAAAGGTCTCCATAAAGTCTCTTTCCAAGTTACTCAAGAGCTGCTCTGAAATACGTTCCTATTGATCAAACTAGGTAAGAGTATTTTTCCTCAGCTGATGTCCAGCATCTTTGCACTTCTTGCTGTTATAGGAGTACCGTGTATTTTTTGGGGTTCTTAAAGATAAAAAAAACCCACTTCCTGAGAATGGTGTTCATATATTTTGCTGTCAGTATTTTGCTAGCATCTGGATTCTGCAGCCCTGGTAAATCATGCAGGCTGGCCAATAAAACGCTATATCAATAGAGAAATGTGTTGGTTTTATCTTACAAAAACAGCAGATAAGCACTGTGTGCTGTGTCCTAGCTGTCTGCGTTCCTGGATGCATTATTTACATATCATCCAGACCGATGGGCCTGTTGAATACTGTAGTAATAGGTGTCTGTGTGTAGAGGTAAAAGTACTCTGTAGTATGTTGCCTATAGATGCAACGTCTACTTTATTTGATGGCTTATAGATGTTCTTTTTTTTTCTAATACAACACACTGAAGGACATGACTTTGTATCGGAATCTAAAACAGGTTTTTGGCTGTGAATCCTTGTCTCAAATAGGTGCCATGAGACAGTTTTGTGTCAGGAACATTTGGCTCTGGTGTCCTTTTCTCAGCAGTTTGGCTGTTAAAAAATTTATCCGTTCTCCTGGTACTTAATTCATCCTGTGTATTATGATGGTTCTTTAGGTCATCTTGTGTGTCTCCTCCCTAAACCATTGTTTTGAGGCAGAATTCCTGTAAGGTAAGGCCAGTACACTGGCCTGTGTAACTGTATTCTGGACAGTGAAACATGAAGTCTCCTTGTCTCTACATTCCCATCTACTGTGGGTGTTCCAGAAAAATTGTACAGGATTCACAAGTTTATTTAGAAATTTTTCTACAGACAGGTCTTGTATTTCTTGGTTATTTTTAGTATTAGGATCTCAATCTGTTAATTACTTGTTACATTAGTAATTTTAAACCTTTCACTGTATCCTAAAGAAGATAGTTTCTAAGCTGATTACTGCATTAGCCTGCGTTACTTTAACTCAGTGTTCACACCACTCACTTTTGCTATGAACTCTATACGTAACTGAAGCTGAAACTTTCATTGTCTTTCAGTGCCTTTACAGCTGTTTGTCTTAAACTATCTGGGAAGTCCTCCAATGACCAATTTTCCTGTGGTCATCTGTGCACCCTCTCCTTGTTTGCGCAGTAACTTGCACAAAAAGGGAAGTTTGGTCACTACAATACAGCAACCCCTGTGAGAAAAAGTGAAGGAATTGGTAACATGATCTTTGCCTGCTCCCTAGATTTTTATACTGAATTCAAGCTCAGATTGCGCTGGCTTGGCCCTCGAAGTTTTTATGATATATATCACAGATGGTAATGAAAGATATCTATCTTTAAGGTGAAGGACATTTTAAATGAGGCTGTGTTGTGAAGCACATATGCAAATTTGATATATTTTATAATTAGCTTTCCCTTTCTTAGACTTTTCCAACAAACTGCATACGTATACTGCAAATGGAGATACCTATTAAGTACCTTACCTTAGGTTTAGGAACTGTAGGTTCAATATCCTATTTTTATGTGTTTACATAAAACAAATATCTGATATTCTTAATGTTGAAATACATAGGCTATTTTCACCTAGACACCTATTAGTTACATAAGATTTTGTCCCAATCATATTTTTCTGGTACACCACCAACATTTTCTAACATCTTTTTTGCAGTGTGTAAGTTTAATGAATAGAATTGTAGAAAATTAAATGCATTAGGTTTTGATTGTGGAAAGAAAATAGCATTACGCTATGTTTACATAATACATAATAGAGAATTCTAGACAGCCAAACATCATCTGATGCCTCCTTGCTGTCAATCCCAAATTTTGCTTGAGATTTTTTTACAGGTTTTGAGGTTTCTTGCCTAAAAAATGAAAACTGCTCATGAAAATTACATTTTTGTATGATTGCACCTGAGCTGACTTTTCTGTTGCAGTGTGATCTCTCTTTAAGTTGTTTCTGTAGCTTGTGTTCTTCTGGTAGCTGCTTGCTCTCTGCCTCTTAAATCAATTTTAATTCTTTACCATAACCTTTTCCATTCAGTGCATTTAAGGGTTTGGAATTTTCACGGTGACAGGTAAATCTATTTTGTCTCTTTTTAAAACATCTATTCATGTTATCTTTGCCTTTCTCTTCTTCTCATTCTCAGTCAGCTGGGTTTTTATAGCCTTTATCATTTCCGCCACTCTTAACTTTTGGTTTTGCCTCTTCAGCTAGCCTGCTTAGTGCTGTGATGCCCTTATCTAGCCACTGTCTCAAAACAGTTCTTGATGATGATGATGATAAAAAAAACCGTCAGCAGCAAGGATGGCCAATAATCCTAGCTAATTACAGTGTCTGCTCCCTGTCAGTCAGCCCCACCCTGCATTCTCCCTAGTCTGTTTTCTTACTTTCCAAAAGTCCATCTTGTTAACTCACGTGTAGGTGGCTGGAACAGACGCGGCACTGATGGGCAGAGTACATGGCATTATGGCTGTCCCAGAAGCATTTGTTACATCCCTGCATTTCCGTGATGTCCTATGGAAGTGTTCCTGTATCCTGATGAACAGTTCGAGGTTTCTCTAAAAATATCTGTGTTGAGCAATGCATATACATCCAATGCATACGTAAATGCAGTAAACGTAAACTAGGCTCCATATGGTTCATGCAGGTTGTTCACTGTTACTCAGTGCACCGGCTTGTTTGGGTGGGATAATGGGGGCAAGCTCTGATTATTTTGTCAGCAGGAAGTGTTTCATGTGTTTCCCTGCCTCCAGTGTAAATGTTGGAGATCCAATAACAAATAATGAACAATTGGCTTTACCCCTGAAAGGGTGACTTTGAGAATTGTTCTTATTATCCCTGCAACAGATTGATTTAGGTTGTTTACAACCTCCTTGTCATCTTTGTTTTTTTCTCTGGTGACATACTATGTTTGTAGGCTGTCATTATGCAATGTTTCATATCTATAGATGGCATCCCTATTTTCATACATAGTTACGGAAGTATAATGGGTAATATAATAAGCAATTTCCTCCTCTGGTGCAGTGAAGTACTAACTTACACAATTCAAGTGTCAGGGGAGGGCAGGACAGGATTTGGAACTGGATCCTAGGACAACACTGCTTGATTTTGTATAGTTGTGGGGTTTCTTTCACTGATTGCTTTTTATACCGTGCAGATATTCTCTAGCTTAGCTATCTTAAGCAGCACAGTGTAGTATGCCCTTGAAACAGTATTGTTATGCTCAGAGGGTGTTCTGTCTTTTATAACTTACATTGTTGAGAAACTTTTGTTGTTCCTAGATAGAGTACCACGGTGTGATGATGTACATCGAATGGTCCAGTTGACGCTGAATAGTCCAGTGCCTTTTTTCACTACCATGGGTCACTACTAACACGTGAAAGCTAATCTGCATTCTCTGTACTTCTGCCCTACTAAGTACTAATCAAGTTCAAGGTTTGGGCCCTGTGGGCCTCAGAGACCCAAAAGATTTCATTGTAAAGATCTTGAAGGCAGACCAGAGTCAGTAACCCTAATCTTCAAAGGTAATAAGTCCTTCTACGTGTAGGTTAAAGATTACTTTTTCAGGAATTTAGTCTGTCTGGTTATATAGTCCATGGTTTTGTAGTGAGCACCCACCCAGACTAAGGGCCATGATATCACCTTTTAGTCCATAGACACAGCAGGGTTCTCAAACCTTGCTTACTTCATTTCCAAATGCACTTTAAAAAACATATGCACAGTCTGCCTCCATGCCATACTGCTATGCTGTATTGCACACATGTTTTTCCCTCTGTGGTGAGTGAATAAACCATAGAGTGTTGTGAGTTTGGGTTGTGGGGGTTGGGGTTTCTTTGTTTGTTTGTTTTTAAAAATACAGTACCAGAATGCATTTAGATACTGCAGTGATGGGGATATGATAAGCATTTTTATAGAACAAGCAAGAATGTGGTTTGACAAGCACAGGCTGTTTCAAATAAAATACAGAACACTTACCAGTGCCTGAAAATAATTTTGGAACAAACAGAAATCTTTTGAGTATTGTTTTGAATAGTTGTACTATCCTGGATCGCACATGACATGCAGAGAATAAACAGTATGTTAAGATGACGTTCAATGTAACTTTCTTGTCTAAGGGAGATAAGTAGAAAGGATGGAATCTGCGTTTTTAACCATTACAGTTATGAAAAATCTTCTTTTGTTTACCTTTTTATCTGACTTAATATGGCTTTCCATGTATCTGTTTCATGCAGACAATGTATGGGAAGCTTTACTGAATCCTACTGAGAGAATGTGGACAAGCTGAACCCTATAAGATCAGATTGCATATTTTAAAGGTATTTTCCTATGCATTTTAAAAGTGATTGCAACATGATAATTTATATACCTTGAAAGCAACTCTCTCTTCCCAAGTACACAGAAGGAAATAATATCTTTTTGTAAAAGTCATGAGAAAATTATTAAAAATAATCTTTAACATCAGACCCATCAGTACGGAATTCATACATAAGCTGAAGGATCTAGAGCATAAAGGACTACTATCTATCTCCCTCCTATATGTTCTTTCAGCCATGAAGAGATATGTATTTGTACATTGATAATAATGACACTTTATACTTAAATCACTTGATAATTTCCAGGTGCTGAACAGATTTTAATTAGCATCTCACCTTGCTTCCAGTCAGCTCATTCTTACTGAGTCAGAACACATTATTTCTTGGTATGCAATGTTTCAGCATAATCAACTTTCAGCTTGCAAACAGTGTAAAAATCTGTTCTTCCTAGTGTACAAGCAGTTCTTGAGACTTATACATGGCAAGGTCACTTGCATTTGAATAATTATGATATAATTTGAAAACATAATTACCATCTCGGCGGTAAAACCGCTTTCATCATTATTGGTCAAATGGCAAATTTCTAAGATATGCTTAATTTCTGTCTCTCAGTTCTTCTTCAGCTCTGCTTTAATTTTCATAAATTGAGTCTTGTGTATTAGTCGCACAGGAAGAAAAAGATGCTGAAAAGAAACAAAAAGCATGGTGTTTTTTCCCTTCTGCAGTTCATTTCCACATAGACTTCTTCACTTCTGCAAACCTGGTGATGGAAAAAAAAAAAGTAGGGTGCTTGCAAATGGTGCCAGCACAGTTAGCTAGATCTTTATCTGTGTTCACTTTGAAGCATATGTGTTCAATCACTTAGCTATTAGATGAAGCTGATCCAAACACAGCGTAGTAGGGGTTAAAACTTTGGGGTTAAAACTATATAAAATGGGTTTGGGAATTTGTTTAGTTATGTTTTATCTGTTGTTAATGTCTGAATCACAAGAAATTAAGAAAGCCTAGAATTTGAAGGTGAAAATGTCAAGCAATTATTTCATTTTTATAATAGAGCTTTTGGTCATGTTTGACAACTTGAATATTTTGCATACTTGATCATCTCTTGCTAGCAGCAAACATAAATGAGAGATACTGATTCACACCTACCTGTGGACTGGTCGAGTGCCGTCAGTAAAACATTCTCTTCTTTCCTCTTGGCCCTTTTTCTCTCTCACACATGCATGCAAAAATCCACATTGCATTAGCTGAATGATAGCTGTGGGGGTACAGACCTTGCTGTGCTCTTCAGTGCACTAGTAAGTCCAGTACAGCTTTACTTGGCAGTAAGCTATTAAGTCTTCCTCAGAAAAGAAACCAGGATAGCACTGTAAAATCCTGTCCAGGGCTTACTGGTTTCCTGGCGAAGCGTGAGATACGGTGAATGTTGAGCCAGGGATGCTGGATATTGTGTTGAGGATGATAGAGCTTCCCTGGGCAAGTCCATAATATTGTCCTAATTTGTGGCCTTTTCAGGAGGCAGAGATGGGATAGTTGAATACTTTGCACTAAGGGTTGGACCTGTCTGTGCTTTATGTTTGGTAGCTGGTTATCCTAAGGGGGTTTGTTTTTTGAGCATAGTAACTAAGAAACCAATTTGCAGAATGGAAAACTTTGAAAAAAATACTCCATGCAGTCCAGGAGCCTGTGAGAAACAGAAAGTGTTCAGTGTTGGTTACTCCTCATTTGAAAACAGGGTGAATGTATAAATTAAAAGCTTTTTGGATCACTTTAAAAGATTTGGGTTCTACATGTTATCTAAGTACATGCCTGATGTTAAGCATGTACATACTGTCCCAGTTAAGCAAGACAGTTAGGTCTGTGCCTAACATGGGATCAGTAGAGTTTAAATATGCCATTGCTATGTAATTACATCCCTTGCCCTGACTTGTTCATTCACATAATGGCTTTCAGAGACAGTAACAGCAGAACAGTGTTTGTACTATAATAATTTTCTCTGAACTGGGAAATGTTAACTCTAAGTAGCATTATTAGCTAGAAAATTCTGAATCATGGACAGGACAGGCTTGTCTTACATATCAAGCACTCTGTACAGGCTGCTGCCTGACATTGGGTGCTATCTGGAGCCAATCTTCCTTAGCCTGACATGGCTCTGTGGTAACCATTGATCCTTGCAGGATTATGTACGGAAAAAATACTTGGATTAAGAAGAGTTCTTTTGCTGCTTTATTTCTCGCTATAAGGAATGTGGAAAGAGAATACTTTCTTAATTACCGAATCTCAATGGCTAGACTAGAAGTGGTACTGAAATAATGCTGAAATGTTGATTTTTAGTATTGCACTTCAATTTTAACTAAAACAGGGCTGGAGTGGATCAGCTGCTGTTAATAGATTACACAGTAAACAGGTGATGCAGTCTGATCTTTATCTTGTTTGCAGCCAGTGCAAAAAACCCCAAGAGGCAGAAAGCAAGCCTGCATGGTGTAAGACTCCTCTGCCTCTCTTCCATCAGACTAACATAAAATAATCAATGTATTTGTTTCATAGTGCCTACCAGGCTCTTTCCTGTAATGATTTAAGCGGTGTTAGAGTTTGTCAAGCACCAGTGGTTGGTACTTTTGTTTTCCCTCTCTCTCTTTTTCTTGAATAGGGGGCTCAGCCTGTACTTCCTTTGTCTTTGAAGCATACAAAAATTATTTGATACATGTTTTGTTCACAAAACAAAAAAATTGATCATAAAGACATTTTCTTGATAATATCATATTTCAAAATTTCTGAGTTAACTGCATGGTGGTTTTTTTGTATTGTTATTCTCCTTTAGAAAGTAAAAAAACATAGCAAAGGTGGCTGAAGGTGGATGATGGAGAAGGATGCCCTTGTTATTGATTTGAACTCTACCTACTCAGCAGAATAAAAGCCACAGAAATCTTCCTTCACAGAATGTACTGATATTTAATACTGAACTCTATTAACAATTTAAAAAATGCTGTATGATAACTAAGACCAGGTTTTCTTGCTCAGATACAGATAGCAAAGAAAAATAATCTATCCTGTGCGAAGATCCTGTTGATCCACAGGGATTATCATTGTTAAGAAATATGTATTTCAGAACTAGAATTAGTTCTAAAACTCAGATTACAATTTAAATTTTGCCTGTGCTCACTTTTGCCCACTCTTTGTTCTCATTACACCAGGAGCTAAAAATCACCTCTTGTTCTGAATGACAGCAGCCCCACCTAAAATCCTCAACCTTCTGCCAGCAGTGGATGCTTTAAAGGTTTTAAGGCCAACTGTTTCAGCTGGTTTTATGCTCTCCCCTATAGCTTTAAAGGGGTGGTGGAACCCCCTTAAATGAGTCTGTGACCGGATCCTTTCACTTCCAACCTTAGTGCTTTCTCATCATGCCAGGCAGGATCAGAAAAGCCATTACCTATTGGGATCTCAGGAGTAGCCCCAGCAGTTTGTGCTTTTGGGCTTAGAGGAGAGGTGATGAGGGATCAAGGGAACAGCAGCTGTCCAAGAGGGATTACCTCAGGAGGCTGTGTCATATGCTCAGTTTATCCCATAAAGGCACAGAAAGGAGTCCGAGATGCAGAGAGCAGTGCTTGTATGTTTGCTCTTTAAATAATATTTGAGCTTAACCCTCACAGCTTAGCTGCAAAGTTAGTACTGTGCATGTTCTCAGAAAAGGATTTAACTGGCAGGCTTGATGTTAAGGACTGCAGTTTAGTTTGCACTGTAATTTCTTGAGAGTTTTTCCACCCTACAGGGATAATTACTTCTCAATAAATATGCAAGTAAAAATGCCAATAGATCGTGGAAGCATAGTAAGAGTTCTTATACAGGAATTCTTAGAAGATTAAAATTGGACAGGCAGGTTATAATTATGTACGGCTATTCTGCCCAGCATATGAGACAAGAAAATCATTGTATCTTGCATGTGGTATCAGGTTTTTATAATAAAGAATTTTTAATGTAGGAAACACTGGTTTTAACATTAAAATGGAAATCCTTTAATGCATATACTCTGGAAATTGAACAAACTGAAGTAACACTCAGATTGGAAGAAATATCTGTCAAGTTCACTCTGATAAATCCAATCTCTAGACTAAGTTAGTTGTGAAAGTATTTTTGTCTTGCTGCTTGTTTAAATGTATGTTCTCCTTAATGAAACCCACCCCTGCACCCACAAAACATGCAAGCATCCAGTTGAAGCATTTGTGTGAATACATGCAGAAAAAGAAATTTAAATACACAGTTATTCAATACTTCTTTTCTCTTGAAATAGCAATGAGTTGTATCATCATCTCTGTAACTATGGAAAGGTCAAGAAACCTTTCTGATTTTTCAGTCCTTAAATTTTGAAAAGTGTTGATTTGGCTAGTTTTAGGGGTAGAGCAGAGGTAGCTTGGTGCAAAAGGAACTTTGCAATGAAAATGAGCACAAAACCCAGATCCCTATCCATCTGAAATTGATGAAAAAAATCTTGCTGACAATAAAAGAAAATATGGTCTAGCCGTTTCTCTTAGGGGAAAATAAAGTGATCTTAGTTACCACTGTCCAAGAAATCCAGTTCTTCCTTTTGTGCTTCCTTTTGTGTCATCTTCACTGCCATCGTGGCAAAGCTGCAGTAGGGTAGAGATATTTTTTTATTGTCTGGTACTCTCATAGATTTGGAGCTTACAGCCCTGGGAGGTACTCACACCCTGTTGCTGAGGGGTGTGAGTGAATACTGAAGCAATTTAAATGCTTCATTCATTATTTGGTGAATAATTCAAGCAGTTTGAAAGCTGAACTATAGCTATCCTACCAAGATGGTTTTTATATTACTGTTTAGATTTTAACTGACAGATTTGGTTTTAGTTGAGGTTTCTCAGGGAAAACATACTGTTTGGTGTTGATGTTTCTATTTAACTATTTGAAGCTATGTGCTATTTTTTAGCTGGTTAGACCCAAATACTGAGGATGATGTGAGTACAAGCTGCTGTTTCAAAGTCTGTTCCCAAGCACCACCAGGAATTTGGTAGGCTGTTCCCAAGCTAGGTGGAGTTTTCTTGCTTCTGCTTGTTTACCCCCACTTTTGAAGAAAGAAAAGGTGTTTGTTTGCTTTTTACAGTCTGATGAAAGCAAAAAACAGGAAAAACAATCACTGGTGACCCAATGTGTAAGCCAGATACTTCCTTGAATACCTTTCAGAGAATTTTGTGAAGGCACACTGATTGGAATGCTGCTGAGTTTTAATGGTCTTTAACTCATTTTCTACCTTTTCTGGCCTATGTTTGTACTTCCCAGTTAAAACCAGTTTTGTTGATTCATCATCTTGGGGCTTTCCATGAAGATCAGTGCAGAGAAATCATTCTTTTATCAATCATTATTTACTCTCTCTTTCTAACAAACAGGCTACTCAGACAACTATACAGATATAAGGCTAAGTGTTGTAGGGGGAGAAGATGATTCATAGACCTTTCTGTGCTACCCTAACTGATGGGTTTTTTTCTGACAGGCTTTTACCATTCCTTTTTCCGTGAGCATATGTTATTTTTTTTTCCCATTTCTTTCCATTCCTTACATACAAACTTAAATTTCTGTCTGTAGCTACAGTATTTCTTACTCAAGTATTATCTTTGCATTGAGTTAATTTGTTGCTGTATGTTCAAAAACTATTGGTTTTTTTAGCTCTGGTCCCCTGTCCTGCTGAATTCACAGGAACTGACATTTCCCACTTAAGTTTTTGTCTGGATTGAACCATGTTTCTGACTGGTGCTACCAGAGTGTGTCTGTGCTTTCTTTACAAATGAGAAAAAAAATGAGATCATCATTATTTAAGGTTGCTGCTTCAAGAAAATAAATACTTTGCTTCACTCTCCTTAATTACAGTTGATATCCATTCTCACTTATATAACAATTAGGCAACGTTGATTTGGGCTGATAAATAGTGATTGTATTCTCTATCAGAGGGAATTTAACTCTGCTGATGTTTGAAGGGTTTTTGACACAGGCTAGAGAGTGTATAGAAATTATTTAGTGTGGAAGGTGCTCAATAATCTTAAATTAAGTCATCCCACCTTTGCCTAGACACCTCAGTGCCTTGGTTGTATTTTATAAATAGTCTTTTACCAGAACTGCAGACAGTATTTTCTAAGAAATTTGAACTCAGCTTAGAATAATGTCAGAAATCTAAGTCGTCAAACTTTGTGCACATGCAACTTGGAGGAGTATGTAATGCTACTTAATACTTAAGCAGAGGCATTGATATTCATAAACCTTTCAATAATATTTAGACAAAATCTCTTCTATGTTTCTGCTTTTCATGAATTACATGCCTTTATTTTTTCAGTGATGCATTTGAAGTACATTTTGTGATGTTGTTTTATAATCTGAAGGTTGTAACTTTTACTGAATCTTCGTGGACTTTGGAACTTTGGATCTCAAACATTATTCTGGTCTCACAAAAATTTGTATTTCTGATGTACCCAGGTGAACGTCTTCCGACGCCTTGATTTCTGCTTGTCTGTAGAACTATACAGCCCAGTGAGGCAAAGGTATTGCATGGTTTGGTGAAACTGCTGTGTGGTCTGTGAATACTAACAAAGCCCTTTGACATGCATGTGTACAGAGTGACATATAAATGCAAAAGAATTACAAAGCTCTTCACAAATGGATCTGTGATGATTAAACAATCTTTTCTGTTATCTAGCAAATTACAGAGGGCAGTTTAACTTCATAACTTTGTTTCTAAACAAAAATACGTTAATAAGAGAAATAACATAGGTTCTGTTGTAGCGACTACATTTCATGCACTTCTTAGGCAGAAGCGTGCTGGAAAAGGTAGCTGCTAATTGCACAGTGATGGGTGTGTTTTAAACATCTGAAGATGTGGATGGAGCTGCATTTGCCTGATGTATTTGGCTTACTAAGATTAGCAGGATGGCTAAATAGCTTGTGCTTACACCTGTGGAATTTAAAGCAGCTTTCTAAGAGGTGGGAAGAAAATATAGTACTTTATTTTTGGCATGGTCAAAGCAACAAATGACATGTACTTAACAGTTTTTCACTAACTGAGCCACAAATAGTTCAATATGTGCAGTCACACGCACAAGAAGAATTGTTCTCTGTTGCTTTAGCTGTAATTGAAAACTACTGTAAAATGTGCTGTTGTGAATGCACACTTATGATGAGAGGGGAGATGCCAAAGGGAGAAATTTGCTGCAAAGGGTTTATTTGTATGTGAAAATTATGCCTCTGCAGCCTCTGGTGCAGATATGCAGAGCTCTGAATTTTGAGCTGGGCCCTCCAGTGTAAGAGTCAGGAGAAGTGAAGAAAATGAGGAAAAAAAAGTTAATTAATTTGTTCATGGTGTTGCTTATACATTTTGTCTAATCATTCTTTAGGGCACAGTGAACAATTCCTAGTGTGGAAAGCAGGATTGGGGTCTCCGTGGGTAATGCCCTAGCCACAGACTTGTTTTTTCTTGCATGTTCACTCTTTGAGTCTCATTCTCTTTTCTGCCTAGTGGCAGCCTGGTAACAGACAGCTGGAGTACTCCTTTGGGAGTCAAGATACGTTGGTCGTCTTGGCAAAGAGCCTGACCTCTACCATTTTATAAGCAAAGAGTGGCAGTGCTATTATTAGATCCCTCCTCCAGCTGGGTTTTCAAAGGAGTACAGCCTGATTGCTGTGCTGCTGAGCTCAGGTATTATCAGCACATGGTAGGTGTATTGTAAGCATCAGGAATGAATTGGGCCCCTGAGGGGAGTTAAGTTCAGAACAGCTTCGGGGAGCTCAGCGGGCTGGATGTGGGAGGAAGCGGGAGGTGGGGACACAGCCCGCCCCCACCCAGGGGCTGAGATGTAGGCGCTTAACTCTGCGCTGTTTTGGCAATAACATATGGGCCTCTACCATCAGCAAAAAGGATGGGGCCCTGGTTTGGACTTGGTGATTTAGCTAGTCTTTTGGTGCTTTGGTCATCTGGAACCTCTCCCATTGCAGTCAAAGATAGCTGACCGGTAGTTTTGCGTTTGACTGTGAACAGGTGGTGGTGGGCAGGGTTTCTGTCTTTCGTAGATGCGTCTGGGAGAAAACTAAACACAGCAGTCCATCAGTAATGAAACTTTTTCTATTAAAAGGAAGTATTATGATTTAGATTAAAATTTCATTTGAGATAAATGAGTCTCATTGAAAACATGAGCTTCCTTGGAAGAGTGAATTCAAAATGATTTGTTCAATATTCCCCAGTTATCTGCCCTTTGACATATGGACTTGACCTGGATCATTTTTTATGTTGAATGCAAGGGAAGAAAAATACATTACACGCTTTTCACTTTTTAGCAGGAAACTGCACACTCATGGGAAACATGCTAACAACTGGAGAGTGAACCAAATTCAGGTCATATTTGTAAAGCAGACTGTTCTTGCATAGGAATATTCTCATTAATGTTTTGTAACCCAAATGGACTTAATTTCTTATTAAATATTTTTGTGGTAATTTAACAAAGCTTGCCTGGAGCCAACATTAGCTTTAATATTTTAAAGGGTCTGCATTTGTCAGGGTCTCTCTAAACATCACATTAAGCTGGTGAGGTGAGAGAATCTTCCAGAGCTTCAAAAGCTTTGCCAACAGCCCAGAAAAATTATTAGACTGTGTAAAAAATTGCTTCACAATAAGAACAAAGCTTACCTCTTCTAATGGAAATTCTGCCAAATGGTATTCCAAATACCTCTAGTTTTGGTTTTTTTTTTTTTTTTCAGGTGCAAATATGTGGGGCTCAGCCTTCAAAGTTATGTTTACAGGAGATGTTTCTGTGATTTAAAACAGATTTATTCATGTAGGACCCAGTCTTGCAAAGACATACAGGTGTGCTTTACTTATGCGCTCTGCGTAGCTCCATCCAAGCCGGTGTCAGCTTGAACTGACAAAACAGGAATGGTAAGAGCTCACCCAGAAGTAAGAATTTGCAGAACTGGGCCTGAAATCTTTTTATTATGCAGTAAAGAAAAAGTTTGAAATCAGTGATCTAGGACCACAAAAAGAAAACATGGGCTTAAAAATAAATAAGGGAAACCCAATGCCGGTTCTAGAGGGAATTCCTTTTTAGTTCTCACCCTGTGTCCTGCCACACTTTTCATTTCAATCAAATCTCTTTAGTGGTTACAATCCTTGGGACAATTTAGGATCAACATAAATGATAACTTGGTTATTTAGGTTTATCCTCAAAATTGTTCAGGCTCACATTGAGCATTGACTTCATAACTAATGATGAAGAACTTTTTATTGTCGTAAAGGGTTAAATTCTCCATGTATAATACTGCCTGGATGAAGCTTTGTATAGATGTCCACAAATAGACAACATCACTGTAGAGAATATAAAGCGATTTCTGTTGTTGAGATGTAAGATGGAAGACTTTATTATTGCTATTTAAACTTTTACTGTATTAGCTATGTAACTGTCCAACTCAAAACAGTATGATTAACCCTTGAATTCTTTGAAATTTAGAGAGTCATTGGAATTTGGAGCATCAAATGTTCCCTGAAATAAAATACAAAAAGCTCATAAATTAATTGTATTTACAAGAAATTTGCCATTACAAGCAAATTAACATTTTTTTAAAATTTACATTTCGCCTGCTTTGGATAAGGCATTCCAAGAGCAATAGCTAAGGAGAGGGGAAGAAAAGTCATGGATAGCATGCATCTTGCTGAATGGCCTTAATTCAGAAAGAAATTTAAGCACATGTTGAAGAAAGCCGCTGGACAGAACAGCATTTAAACAGGTGCTTTACTTGCACTTGCTTCAAGATTTAAATATGTTTAGAATTACATACATGTGGAAGTAAGAGCAGTGTATTGAGGCCTCAAGGAATAAAAGCCCTTTACAGTATTCTTAACTGGTTATAAATGCTCCTCTTAGAGGTTTTCTGAAGTTAGCAGAATAAAAACTTTATAATGTAGATGTCATTAAAAGAAAAGAAACAATGTGTTTTCCAAGGGAATGATTGTCAGATCTCTCATGATTGTTCTGTAGATTACCACTTCAAGAAAACTAACAAAATGGTTATTGGATTTAAAAGTTACTCTCTGTAAGCAAATGTCACTTTTAAATACCTCAGCTATTATGTTTGTGTTTGCATTACTTTAGGGATTTAAATGGTACCATTTACATATTTTATCCAATTCTCTAATGTTCACTTAGTGAGTTAAAATTAAGATAAGTTGTGTAAATGGAACAGCTTGCTGGCTGTAGATAAGCTGATTTAAGCTACTGTAAGTGGGACTAGAAGTAAGGCACTTGGTTATTCAGAAGACACATACAGAGTTATGCTTTGTGAAAGTAGCATATTTAATAGCACGTAAGTTTTAGTTTGAAATCAAAACAGAGTCTATGGAAATATGGTGAAGATTGACAGCACATTTGCCGGGGGGTGGGGGGAAGGCTAAGAATTTATGTTTACTCATGTTTAGTCATGTCGGGATGTGTGTGTGTTCAAACAATTATTACTATATAACGTTCTCTCAATATTAATTTGTATTTATGTGCGTCAGATAACCCCCAGATGTTTTGAGGTATTTCATCTACATGGAGTAGTCATCCCTCTTCTCTCCTCTCCATCTAGTATACACAACTTTTTATTCTGACAACGTGAAGTGCCTTTCCTTGTCATTAAAGAGAGATCTAGCCAAACTAGGAAAGGTTGGCAAAGCCTGGCCTGTAGCATTCACGAGTTCCTCTTTGACAGCCTGCCTAGAAATCTCTGTTCTTTCAGCTTCAAATTTCACGTTTGAAGTTTTGTCAGGAATTGACTTTTGATCCCCTAAGTTAATGTTTTATTTTTAAATGCTCACCTAGCCTGCATTTTTTGATATTAAGCATCTTCCACGGGTCTAATCTTTCTGTCTGTAATTTTCATGGATCTTAAGGGGGACCAGCATTACCCATCCCTCTAAAACATCCTGGAGGGACAAGACGGGTTGCCATCCTCAAATCGACTTGCCTTAGCAACCTTTTCTCTTTGCAAAATACTTTGTTGCTTTCCTTCATTTATCCATCTTTGGCTCATTGACCACCAAATAACTGTTGACTTTTCTTTTTCTGTGAGTATGTGAATTAAGATAGAGTTGCACTGGCACCACGCCTTTCAGCTAAATCTGCCTTCCTTGAACATCTATGGTAAATGTGTAATCTGTTTATGAGCTGTTAAGAAATTCTGCTGCGAGGGTGTTCCTTTAAATTGTGTTAGTCTGCCATGAGAAGCCATGATTCCTTTTATGTGCTACTTTTACGTGATAATAGTGCCTGAACTGGGGGCTTTGAGCTTCTCTGTGGATTTTCTGTGATTAGAGATGGAAATAGTCTTAAAAACTGCGTGGAAGCTTAAAAGGAGATATTTATGTAATGCTATTCTACATATGGCATGGCAGATCGGCATGCTCTACAGCAACCTCGCCATTTGTGTAAATCCTGAGTTTCTAATCACAGTGCAGAAGGACTGTATGGTAGATAGAAGGCAGACAGAAGTAGTGGTAAAAAGGAAAAAAGGTGGGAAGCATGATTGTAGTAGCCATTGTCCCTTAATCTCTCTCTGTTTGTCTATCTCCCTCCCTCCCTGCCTCCCTCCTTCCTTTCTCACAGATTTTGTTAGTGAACTGGAAGACAGAACAGCTTTCCCAATGTACTGTAAGAGTCTCCTTTTCTTCCCCGTCCTGCTGGGGGGGAGTGAGCAAAGGGCTGTGTGGGGCTTAGCTGCTGGTTGGGTTTAAACCACAACAAATTGTTAGTTACAAAGCTTGTGCAGTGTCATAAATGATAATACAGAAGTAACATGTTTCTTCTATCTTCTGGCTTAGTAATACCATTCACTGGTTTGTTCTCCCTCATACTTAAGTGTAAATGTAGCTTTCTGTAGTCAAATGAGTACTTTTCTATGTAAACACATAGGAAAGATATTGAGAAATCAGATTCTAAACTTCCACAATGCTTAAAAATAAGAAGAATACTTTTTTTGTAATGGCAAGGGCTCTTGTGGTGTTTTTTTTGCCAGACACTTTTGGTCATATCAGAGAGCGGAGTGGCTAGCATGGAGCCAGGATCTGGTCCTGGCTGCACACTGTCCAAGTTGCCTATTGCTTGTTTGCAGGCCTGCCAACATAAGAGTGTAAGCACAGGAACATGACATGGATATGATGTGCATGGGTGATGAGGTAGCAAATACTTTTTATCCTGATGTGTTCTGTAATGTAATAATGGATTTTTTGAATTAATTTTTCTGTGTAAAAACCACAGGAACATACAGAATTGCTTTTCACACTGCTTAAGAGAAATGACTCAACATCCATCAGTCCTTCATACCTACTTTAAAACTGCCAGTGGGAATGCCCTAACAAGGGAAGGCAAGACCATGCAGTCTGAGGGTGGTTAGTGCCCTTGTGACAAAAAGTGTCAGCCAGCCTCTGTTCTGTTTTCTTACGATAGCTAGCAAGGAAGGAGAGAAGTGTTTGCATTTGTCTTCCAGTCAAGGAGGCAGACTCTCCACAGTACAGGAGGGGAAGGTCGAAGTGTTAGTAAAGATTACGTGACTAATTTTGGCTCCTGTCCTTCTTCAGACAGGTCTTCACAAAGATAGCACAAGTGAATTTTCAGTTGCACAATTGCCATGGGCCTCGCTAGGAGCTAAAACTTCACTGACCCTGAACATTCATCAAAATTATGAGTTATTGCTGCTCAGTTATCTATCTGCTGTTGTTAAACACTGAAAAACAGAAAATAGCCTATTTCTCTCTGCACAATAATCTGAAAGCCATTCAGGCCAACATAAACTGAGCTGCAGTTGCAAATGAACAAGCTGGTGCTGCTGGGCCATACCTGGCAATGCCAGTGCCAGTAGAGCCTGCCTGTGCTGAGAAGATGGTTGGTGCCTACACAACAGCTCTGTCTCAGGGCAGGGAAAAGGACTGTACAGAAACCTAGAGCTACTTCTGCAGTAAAAGCTACGTTTTGTGCTGTGGATTTAACCCAGGACCCTGTGAGATCAGCAGAAAGGCTTCCTTAGGGCTTAGAGTAAGGTCTCCATCACAGAGATGTGTCTCTGATGGTGTCTGGGTTACTTTTCAATGCTGTGTTTCGGTAAATGTATGACAGAGTGAGCTTTGCTGAGAGTGGCAGGGCTGGCAGTGTCCTGGTTTGGGCTCCTCTGCAAAACGAGGTACTGCCATGCTTGCAGGGATTGAGGGGCAGGGAGGTGCTGCTCTTGGGGTTGTGGTTTCTCATCTGCGGCATGGGGCTGCCAGCCCCCTCCAGCCAGCCTGCAAGGGGAACTGGTGATGACAATGAGCCCTGCCTAAAAAAATAAAACAATCAGCCTTTAAAAAGGAGGTCCCTTTAAATGGAGGTGTTGGGAAATTATGTCCTAAGACGGGATGAGCTGCTTTGGTCTTTCATTTCTGCAGTCCTTTGCATAGAAGGAATTTGTCTAAAGCAGTGGTGTCTGTGGCTCTGCTCTCTTCACCGCCTGTGCCAGAGCGCTGCAAAAGATCCCCCTGGTTACAGGCTGCTAAGACACCTCTCCCCTATTAGACTAACTGATTGCAATTTCAAGCATCTATTATTGCCATACTGTTTCTTTAGATATGTGATAAGACTAGACCCAAGAAAAACGTAGTAAGGGGAGAGAGAACAAAACCACAGCATAAATAAAAACTATTGATCTTAACTTCTATTTATTTTCATATTCTTAGTAAAAAGCAAATTTATACTGAAAATCATTATAGATGTGATCAGATATTCCCTGTAGCAGGTTAAAGTAAAAAGGTGTATTGATGTTATGCATAGAGAATTTGGAGCATTTGACAGGGTTTTTTTAATGACTTTTCTATTTGCCTTGCAATTACTCTCATCACTTTATTTTACCTTGTTACTATATGTTCTTACTTCCTAAGATTAGGAATAAAGCACTATGATAATTTCCCTTTAAAATTTTTAAGCTAGTATTTATCTCTGAATGTAAAATCTGATAACCAGAGATAAAAATTTCACTGCAGAAAATTTCCCTTAATTATCTTAGCAAGTAGGAATAGTCTCAAATATGAGTACAGCGCGTCATGTCAAAGGAATGACAGCTGAGGAGAACTGTCATCAGTAGTTCTCATATATCTCATCTCCTCGCTGGTACCCATGAGCTGCATGGTGACTCCATTGCCTGATGAGCTGCTTCAAAGTGTTGACAGAAATATGCAACTTTTTCAGATAAAGGCTGGCCAGTGGCCATGCCTTATTCGGAAAATGCCAGGAGTGGATGTAGCTCTCTAGGCAGGAAGGAAGTGAAGTGACCCAGAAAACAGTGTCAGCTTTCAGAATCCCATTGCTTCTGGTATTTTTACTGAACGAGCACTGCTTTTTGGCCACTTATGAGCATCAATTAAAGACTAAGTTTCTGACTTCTGGTTTCATTTTAAATGCAGAATATAATTGCATGGAGGGTGCTTCATATAGGTTTGGGGGGTTTTTTGGTATATGTGCTCTGAAGGTCATTAGGCAGACATGATCCTGAGAGTATAATACAAGAACTAGATAGGAAATATTTTCAGTTCTTATAATTTTTAACAAAAGATTTAAAAAGAAATAAATTACAAGCTTTTAAAAGTAAAACATGTTTGCATGTGTCTACATTTCTGACAAATGGAAAACATTCTGTGGGTTATGACTATACGTGACTTTATAGAATCATAGAATCATAGAATACCAGGCTGGAAGGGACCTCAAGGATCATCTGGTCCAACTTTTCTTGGCAAAAGCACAGTCTAGAAAAGATGGCCCAGCACCCTGTCCAGCTGAAACTTAAGTGTCCAGTGTTGGGGAATCTACCACTTCCCTGGGGAGATTATTCCAATGGCTGATTGCTCTCATGAAGAAAAATTTTCCTCTTGTGTCCAGTTGGAATCTCCCCAGAAGTAATTTGTACCCATTACCCCTAGTCTTTTCCATGTGACTCCTTGTAAAGAGTCTTATAATTTAAATTCACATGAAAGATTACATGTAATTTCTGAGCATATAAATTGACTTACAGCTACTACAGTTTAATAAACCTGAACATCTGTCCTTTCCAATTTTGAGAATATAGTTTATACTGTACATTTGTCTAATATGGAGGTCCTGTGACCACAGAACTGTCTTTTTGCCAAATGGTATATGCATATATTTCATGAAGTGGTCTATAGCTTTGCAGAAACTAGGGCAAGCTCTGTAAATAGAGAATGGCAGGTAATTATTCACATTCTTTTTTTTTTTATGACACAAAATAACAGATTTGTTCTGTAGTGAATGTTTTTCTGAGATTTCTGTGAAAGCTCTAATAACATTGCTTATCTGTCATTTCACCAACAGGTACATTTATGTTCCGATGGGAGGATCTCAGTCCAGTCTGCTGGGAACACTTTTTTCCACAGCCCTCACTTTTGCCTTTGTAAGCTATTGGCATGGAGGACAGAGTTATCTGTGGTACTGGGGGGCACTTAATTGGCTTGGAGTAATTGTGGAAAATGGCGTCAAGAGGATACTTTCTATTTCACTTATTCAGGATTTAATTGTAAGTTGAGCCTCTCTTCATTTCACATTCTTCTTTCCTGGCTCCATGCTCATTTGAATTTCCTCATTGCTAGTTTGATTTAACCTAGATTAAAAGTTGTGGATAATAGATAAAAGAGTTAGCATTCCCTTGCCCATCCTCCAGTATTTGAGGTAAGCCATATAACTAGAATTTTGCAAAGTATCAGCAAAGCAAACACTGAAATATGCATGGTTCTAAAAGCTTCCTCTGCAGTCCTAGAGTAAGCAACTGCTTGTCACGTTGTATATAGCTGAGCAGAAGCTACTTTTAACATTTGTATTCTGATTTCACTCAGAATGGCCTTAAAATATTCATCTTCACTAAAATTAGGAGTCTATATTTCTAACCATGTGTTTCCTGGACAAATGTGTGTGTAGCAGCTGCTTGCATCTGGGAACAAGCTTACACGGGGAAATCTTACGCCACTAAAGGCCCAAGTAAAGAAAATATTATTTTGAAGACCTCTGATATTTTCACTTTACTTATACTTTTGACCTTCATGCTGTTATTTCCAAAGGACAAAATTGTCTTTGGCATGCAATCATATGCAAAAAGCACTATTTTACTTTTGATGGTCATTTTAGTCTGCAGGTTTGCTCACTGTTAAATCCCAAATTTTCTAATAACTTTGTAAGAGTAAATAATTCCTACATCGTGCTTTCTTAGTAGTGATAAGCGCACAGAGTTTGTACTCCTGTAGAATGTGGTGGTGGTGGTGGTGACTCACTCTGCAGCCTGATGAAGTCCTGATGCTCAAGTAACTATGCTTGTTCTCCATCCCACCCATCTCAGTTTTCACTGTTGTGGCATCCCATATGTGGCAACTGATGAAGCCAAGTAATTTGGTAGCCAGAAGCAGCCAGTGCTACCTTGTACCATCCAACTGTCCATCACTGCGAATTCAGTGACAGTCTGGAAGCAGCTTTTTTCCTTCCTAGAGAATGAGTTTATCAGATCCATTAATCCTTCCTCTGGGGTGGAAATGAGCTTCACCATCTGACCAGCTGCATATGTTTGTCTCTGGACTAGAAGACAAAGTAGTTTTTTAGGCATCCAGCTGTATGGAGAAATATAAGTGTAGGGGCTTTTTCTATTTCTATGTCATTGTATTAGAAATTCTAAAAGAACTCTTAAGGAATTAAGTGCTTAAATACCATAGAAATTATAAGGATGTGACATTTTGAAGGTGGGGTTATATGTGTTGTATTAATTTCTAATACATAGTTCTAATTATAGTTATCCAATGCTGACAGTAGGGTTCTTTTGTATAAATTAACACCCTAGCAATGAACTGAGTGCCTTCTACCCCCTTTCTCCGTTTTGCTTTTATCAAGTGTTTTTAAAGGCCTATCCAATGTCTTCTATGTCTACCTTGTTTTTCATTTCTGTCTGGAAACATGACTGTAGACCTTCCTTAGAAGAGGCTTTCACATCTTTCCCTGAAATACCTCCGAAGCCAACATTTTTAATATGAATACTTTTGGCATGTGTATTAGTGCATTAGATCTTGCTGCATTTGTTTATGGCTGAGTCACACTTTGCCTTGTGCCTTGAAAGCCTCTCTACAACAACATGAGCTACAGTCTTTGCAAACTGCCCCTCATTGCTCTCTCCTCACTCTTCTAACAAACTCCCATATCTTCTTGAACACCAACACTGGGGAGCAGATAAGTAGTTGGACTTTGATTCCTCCTTATCCAAGGCATGGAGTGATGTGACATTCTTTAAGAAGTATCACTTACATTTAAAATGAACTGCAAATTTCCCAATGCTGTGTATAAATTTCCTTTTTTTCCCTTGTAATCTAGCTTTTGGAAGCATTCCCATAATCCTGCTTCAGCAAGAGGTGTGTTGCAAGCCTAGTCGCCGAGGTGTTGAGAACCCTATTCTGGGGGATGGGTTTTTCACTTAAATTTCATCTGTTGACAAGCTGAAATCCTTTGCATTCTTGTGCTTCACTCACTTGCTGTATTGGCTCTTGAAGGCTATTTTTGAAAAGGAAAATTTATTTTTGTCCCCAGAATAGCAGATGGGTTTCTGAAAAAATACAAAGCACAGGTTTATGCTTTTTTATTCTATTTACCAAACCTCCTCATGTATTGCTATTAAAGTTGAGTTACATAATTCAGTTGAGGAGGAGGTTTTTAATTAGTAAAATGTAAAAAAAAAATAATCATGAAGAACAAGTTGAATTTTAATTCTTCTCTGTTTTTAAAATGAAATGAATCACAAAAAATAACAAGACTTATAACAAAACTGCTTCCCTTTATTTCCCACTCTATTGTCTCAATTCTCTTGCAAAAGAAAGATTTAGAAATCTAAATAAAGCACATTTGAGTCTTCTCCTTCACTGAATCCTTGTGCTGACTAAGAATATATATAAAAAGAATTGGACCCTGTATTTATGCAGATTTTATGGTAGTTTAAATCTCAGCACTTTAAACCTAGTGCAGTATGGGAAAATAACACTTTTGCAGCAGTCTGACAGGTTTTAAATGTCATCTCAGGCATATTGAACTAGAATCAACAAAGAAGCACGGGCATTACTTGTGAAAAGTAAAATCAGTGTATAAACAAATATGTACTGAAAACAGTAAATTTTCTGACCCAGAAAATTGGAACTGAAACTTTTCATTTGAACTGGTGCAAACTAGTGCCTGGTTTCCTGATTTCAGCTCTAAAAGAGCTGATGCTCCTTCTTACGTACTTTTAAGCTTACACTGCTCTGAACTTCCATGTTTCAGTGAGTTGTGTTGTAAGAAGTTATCTATGTATCTTTTTTTTCCCTAGAGATTACTTGTTAGACATCAGTAAATTAGAGCTGAATTAAGTAATACTGTCTTTTCATTAAAACATTATATATAAAACAATAAATGCTATGCACCATAACTAGAGCATATCTGGAAACTTTATATTAAACTGGAGAACTTTCATTGTGTTTTTATCAGTTTTTTTTTTTTTTTTTTTACTTTTTCAGGATATATTTAAACCTGTATTGAGCAAAGTAGTGCTTTGTTTCACTGATTCTATATTAATCCCTTACTGATGAACAGAGACTCCAGTAGTATCTCCTTCAAAATCAGTGACAGCATTTGTATTGAGTTTTAATAAATAACGTATCAGATTTCTGAAAGAAAATGATAATGGCTATCATTTTTCCAATGCTTTCAATTTTTTTCCTTCTCCTTTTTCCTTATGGAAAACAAAATATAGATCTATACAAGAAATTAGATCTTGGTATAAAAATAGATTTAGAATGATTTAAACCTTAGAATAGCTGACAGCATCTTTAAATCAATAGATTAAATAAAAAAAATTTGGAAATCGCCCAAAAAAGATGTAGCAAAGGGGGTGAAGTTGGCAGATTGTTAAAATTAATGTTTTAATCTCAATTGAAACAGCAACATTTATCTTCTTAGTTCTTTCATAAAGTGAAAACACATCATTCAGTCTAGTAAGAATTTTTTAAATTGAGACATAAAGATCTGTCTTCTAAAAATCATGCTATGATGAATTTCTAGTTTAAGATCTTATTTCTAGCTTTATTTAGTAAGACACTAAATTTACCATAAAGAATTCAATTTGAGAAACCAACTGATTTTAAGCATGGTTTATTTTAAAGTAATTTGTACTATCCTTGTAAGTGTTTTGTTTTTTTAAAGTGTAAAATACTTTGATTTCTACAGTTTTATTTATGGCTGTAACAAGGTGCACTAATTAAGTCCGTTCCAGTACACTGTAATTGCTTCCCCAAGCCCCACTTTGCAAAAGGGGAAATACTTTGTAAGATGTCCTTTGATTTGGTTAGTGTGATAGATTTTTTTTTTTTTTCCCCCAGAAGGATGAACTCTATACATTTGTCTCTATAGTTAAAATATCACCATTGTTTTGGGTGCCAGAGATGTGGTCAATAAAATTGGCATCTGAAGCTTCACAGAGAACAGAATTTTAGACATCTTCAAAAAGCTGGGTGTGGTGGGGGATTTGTGTCTGTTTTTTCCTCTGTTTAATTTTGTTTGCGCTGTTTCTTCTGCTAAGTGCATTAAAATTCCTACAGTTATTCATAATAAGTTATGCATCATGCAGTGATCCTGCAGACAGCTGGTGTGGAGCATGGAAAGGTACTGGGTGGTGATGAGCCTGACCTCTGGGCTGTGGTTTGACAGTGAATTGAGCTGATCTAACAGCTCACTGTCACTGAAGGGGGAAAAGTTTAATTTCCCATTCTTCCCTTCCTCGCAGTCCCAGCACTTGCTTCTCTGCACACCTTCCTGCTGATATCTTTTCTGAGCTGACCTAGCTCTTTACCCCAGCAGAAAGCTTTACTTCCTCTGGTTATTTTATTACTAGGTGATTTGTCTCATGGAGAGGAATCTGAATAGCACCGAGGCAGTACGATGTGAGACAAAAGCCAAGGAAGAGAAGTGGAAAGGGAGGAGCTCAGCTGCTTGGAACCTCACCCTTGCAAACATACATAAGCAGTACAGGATAGTAGGCCGAGCCTCCGTATTTTAGATCAGTGGGACACAGAAACCATTTGGGTTCTGCTGCCGTAATTGCTCAGCCCTATGTTTGGGCCCAAATTCAGCCTAGCCAAGGTAAAGATCCCTGTGAATTTCACAACCATGTCCTATATACATTGAGCAAATGTATAACTATCTCCTTTAATGACAAAATTTCTTTTTGCAAGTATAACTCACTTTAAACTGCCATGAGACAACTGTAAAGCTTCCTTCTGCAGCTGACAGAGGCAGTATCTGAGCAAACATTAGGAACTCATTAAGGGGAGGTATGTTTGTTGACCACCTTGCAAGATTAGATCTTTAATAAGATCTCTGCAACACATAAACCCTTCTCAGCTGTTCTTCAGCACACACTAGGCTTTGATCTTTATTTTGCTTCATTTGGTAGAAAAAGTATTTATATCACTGATTTACTGATGTCAAGCCTTTCCTTTTTTATTAATAGCTTTGCATAATTCATACTTTTTTTTTATTATTATTGCAACACGGTGATTCAATTAACTGGCAAGCATTGCCAATGATACTTTCTTCATAACCTTTTTATGTGTTTGCTGTAGACTTCTGTTGGGTTAGTCACTTTACTCTCTGAGAACCTGTAAGAATGGAAGAAGTGGGGTAGTTGAACAAAGTCTCTTAATCAGACTCTTATTCTCTAGCGCAGAATTGGTTTTTGAGATATAAGTATCACCCATAATGTCAAAACCCAGACCAGTGGATGGGGCTTGCCCCCCACCCCAACCTTGCATTTAGCCATATTGTTGTTCTAGCCAGAAATCTCTACTATCCAAAGTAGATGTACCCTGACTCAGAATCAATGGAAACTACTTTCCCTAGATGTGAACATCAGCCAGGGCAGACTTGTGACACCTGGTCTTTGTGTGTGGTACCTAGAAGCAGCAAGCTGAGTTATCAAGGTGCTGTTTTGTACTGAGCTGCTGTATGACCATTAAAAGCAAATATGGGCTGGCTAATGCATCCTAGGGTTATTCCACTGAGTTTTAGCTTTGCCAACAACAATTCTGAGTCAAGTAATTCTTGCCACTTTTCTGCTTTCGCTTGATCTTATTTTTTTCTCTCTTTTCCACCCTCTTGTTGTAAGGGTTCACTTGTCTTCATGGAAGTGGATCCCAAAACATTTTGAGACCCCTGCTAAAAATGCAAACACACGGACCTGCACTTGTACTCCGACTCTGGTTTTCTTTACTGAGGGAACTTCTTGCCTCAGACTCAGTAACAAAGACTGAGAATCTAGTAGGTGTTGTTTTGTGTGAGGGACAAGCATATGCGATATGATGCTGGCTTTAATATGATGAATGACAAAAGTGGCTGCAGTAAAATTTCAGAGATAACATTCTATCATTTCCTACCTTTTGAGTACAAGCATCCATATTTTTTTTTTTGTCAAACCTGTGCAAGAGTAATTATTTTTTGATGCTACCAGTGGAGAAGCTGTTGTGATTTTCCATTTGTCTTTAACCAGATGATTGCTGCTCTGCTTCAGACTGTAGTGCCAGCTGGGAAGCCCCTTGTGTATCTGCTCAGTTGTCATAACAAAAAAATGCTTCTCCCACTTACCAGCATTATTTATGTCCTCTTCTGTTTTGGAGACATCAAGCAGCTTTCTGGTGCTCAGGCCATAACACAGTTTGAAAAGTAAGTAAGTCATGCTATGGGGTGAGAAGAAGGCAGAGCAATGCTGGTTATGCACTTCTTTGCTACTGTTCCATGAATACAGCCTCCCTCTGTTGTTCACCTCAAAAATTACTCCAGACAATAGATGTCAGCAGTTATGGAAATACAAGCTAAAGTACCAAGGAGCAGTTGCACTCTTTTCTTTCTGCTGTGACTTGAGCTACAGAAACTTGCCACAGGGAAAGCAAGGTCTGTATTTGTTTATTTATCAGATGTCTCCATGGGGATTATTACTGTGTATTACTTATTTGTTAACAATTTCACAGTGGCAGTGTGGGAGGGCCATAAGGGCAGGACCAAAATGCAGCACTAGCGATTGATGAAGCTTGATCCTTTCCCAATTTGATTACAGTTTAAAAGATAAAAAAGATGAAGGAACTGAGAGAACTGGAATGAACAGAATGGGAACCAGAACAAAAATAAGGATGTGAAGGACATGGGCACAGAGGAAAGTGCATGTCTCTCTCGACCTGTCCTCCTTGGTGAGAGCTGAGACATGTTTATAGGAGTAAGTGCACTGCCATTACTTGGTTAAGTTCCCTGCTTTAAACATAAAACAGAAAAGAGGATGGTGCATTTCAATGCTGTTCATTTCGCACTTTTCACAAGCTGCCACTTTAAAAAAAGAAATGTTTGTGCAGGTTCTTCAAGGGTGAAGAGTAAGTGTAGGAGCAAGTACAGAAATTTACTTCTGTGTATGTCAAACTTTCACACATGCATCTGTAAGTGTACTGCACACATATGAGCTGGTAGGAGGCTTTCTTCAAACAGAAGTGGGGGTTGGCTGTTTGCTGAGAGATGCTATAAATGTAGATCTTTTGGAAAATCTAAAAATGAACTGATGCTAGTGCAAGACAGCATTTTGTTGAGTGAATGTTTAGTAAGACATCAATAGAAAAGATGAGTATCTTCTCAAATACTATATATAGCATTTATTCCTAAATTCAGAAACAAGTTCTATTTGTGAAAATAGATCTTAACTGACAGCTGCTTGATTTTAATTGTGTGGTCCTCTTTTTATAGGAGTGATGTAGGGAATTACAGGTCATTTGCATCATCCTGTCTCTTGGAAAAATTTTGTCAGTTCCCGTCTTCATGTATGAACCTTCCAGGAGCTAATTTTTACCTTTGCTTTGGAAGGAAAGTATATACCTTGGAAAAAAACAGATGACCTCAGGCCACAATTCAGCTTGGGGAGAAGGGAAGGAACAACTGCAAGCAAAATGCCAGAAAAATAAAGCAAAGAAAAGTAAAGGGGACTGTGTCTAGGTTAGAGCTAGATGAAGAATGGAGTAAACAGCAACAGGAATGATTACCATGATTACTGAAAGATACAGTGTATGTTGATGGGAAATCAAATTTATTCTTCCATTTGGTGTGGCAGTTGTTGATGGATAAGATCTGGTGGCACATTTTGTTCTCTTTCTGCTTGCGGGCCTGTTCCTTATCTTGTTACTGTTATAGCTCTGGGGATCCCACAATTTCTTTTGGATTATTTAATAAAGGGATATTTTGCATGTGTATTCAACTACATTTTTTTATTTTTGTTGCTTTTCTGTTCTTTGGTACAGTTTCTACTCTTACACTATTCAAAATCAACTTCCAAGTGCAGGAATGGGTATTATATTGACACGTCAGCCTCTCATCAGCTGCCTTTCCCTTGCTCCTGCTGCTTTTAGAGCCTAACTTCTACCAACATTTTATTAATGAGCACATGTAGTCCCTCCCTTCATTCCTGTAGTCTCTCAAACATGTTTTTGTCACTATTACCCATTGACAGTGTGTATTAACAAATATTTTTAGAAGTTGCCCCACTGCTTGGACCCAACCCATCTTCATTTCTACTGCTCGCTTTAAAAATTAAATAAATTGACATTCTGTTTGGCAGAGCTTTGTCACAATTTTCAGCCTTTCCTCCGTCCCATCTGCTCCCCCAGCTGCTCAGTCACACCCTGCCCTCCATTTTCAGTGCTCCTAACTGCAGATAGATAAAATAGCCGGTAACTGTTAGTCAGGATGTGTCGCTTCCCTTCCCACTGTCCCATCTGCTCCTCACTCAGCTTTTCACCCGTGCTCTTGTTTTTATGCTGTCCCGTTATTTTTGGCAAATGGCTGCATTGCGGATGACCCAGATTCAAGGGATGCATTGAGATGTTCATTCTTGTGGCAATGGGATGATTACCAGGGTTCAGGGATAGACATTGAAGTGTTGGCCTGTCATTTATCTAAGAACATTTTATAAAAGAAAGCACTTAGACACTCTTAAGATTGACTGGGTGGTCTCTGTTGCTTCTGTAGAGAAGTAAACAAGTTCAGGCCTTACTCTTCAGTTGTGATGCAACAGGGGGTGAAAACCAAAGTTCAGGATCCTTAAATTGCAGTGGTTAAAGGAACCCCACTGTTAAAGTGATTTGAGGTTTTTTCCAAGCATTTTCCTCATATGCATAATGGCACCACCTGTGCCCCTCCTGTACTGCAGCAACTTCACTCACAAACATTTTACCATCCCTCCTCTCCCCCCAAAAATCCTTGAAAACCCTATATAACAGACCACTGCAAAGAACATTTCATTTACTTTTTGAAACATAAAGATGAGTCAACACTACATTAGCTTTTAAGCGTTGCTTCTCTAGTAAAAACCTTCAGAAAATTGAAAGGATGGAGCTTTTATGACTATAGGAAGCACACTTACTCCCCTCTCATACACTAGGAGAGGCAGTGAAAGATAACACAGGACTAGGTGTTATATTTGTGGCAGTTAATTTGCTTGATTTCTTCAACACAACAAATAGTACAGTTTGTGTATCTTATTTTAAAATTATTGTGGATAAGTTGGCTGATAGGTTTAAGTGGGAGAGGTTGAAATCTGTAGAACAGATAGTAATTAAATATTATATGTTCAAAAAAAGACAACCCTTCTAAAAACTGTACTAGATTATTTTGACCCTTTAAAAACCAGTCAGATGAAAATAGAATAATGTAATCTGTAGTGTTGCAGTTTGTAGTATCAAGCACATGTTTCATGTCACTCTGGCCATAGTATCTGACAGTCTTATTCCACAGTGCATATGTTCCCATAAGAAATATTCTGCTGCTCCAATTTTACCATACGCTCTTATTTTGCCATGTGCTTGGATTATAAAGTTTCTGGAAGGGTAGTTCAAAAAGAAATAAATGTTGTGAATCTGTTTTACTCCATGAAGATGGACGTCTGTTTAAATTGCAGCAAATTGAATTCCCTTACATGGGACTTGTTGAAGTATTTTTAGTATGAGCAAGCTTGATAACATCACTGACTTTATGTAGAAGTTTTCTTCAGTCTGTCCCGGAGAAGCTATATAAATGAGATGCACTGTGATTGCAGCATGCGTAGATATTTTCCATCTTCTGAGCACTTGCCAGGAAGTTACCAGCTAATGTCTGTCAGGGGAGGCTTCTTGCCACATGTCACCCTGTCATCAGGCTGGGTTTGCAGTGTGGGGGAAAGCATGCCCCCCAGTTGCCTAAAACAGCATGATGCATGTGACCTGCTCACAGAACAAGCTACTGCAAATGGATTCAGCAGCTCTCTGAATAACGAGCATTTGGGACATGCCAAATCACCATGGTGCCACCACTGTTGCTAGAAAAGGTTTAGGAGTGGTTGCTGTAGGAAGATGTAGGATTGGGTCCCTGATAAAATGCTGGGAAATATATTTCTGTAAAAGACAACTTCAGCGTGATATTTTGTGTAGGACTGTGTAGTTTTGACTGTTGTACAGAATTTGGTCTTGGGTGTCTCCTCAACTTCCACATGGGAGAGTGGATGACTTATTGTGGTCAGTATTCCCCAAAGTATTTTCTCAATTGTTGGCTAGCTAGAAGATGTAAATGCATCTAGGAAAAACATTTCTGGGCCTTCAATTTCATCTCCTCATGCCAATCAGTAATATTGTTGTATACAGTCCTGTCAATCAGTGAAAATGCAAATTTATTGTTGATTAGCTCTAACTCACCTTAGAGAAAAGTAATTTTAAATGTCTAAAGCCACTTTTCCTGCCATGTTTGTTTGTTTCTCACTCACAGTGGTGTAATTACCTTGCAAAGCAAATGAAATGGGTATTTTCTCTCACATCCTCTCTGACTTCAAAATTCCACCATGTCATTTAACTTTACTCTTAATTCTAGTCTAAATGATCTATTCTGATGTGTGTTGCCCTTCGTAAGCTATCTTTCTCAAGAAATAACCATTATAAAAGCTTCCTATTCCTGGCTTGGTTTTCACTTAGAGGCTGAATGTGATATGCATGTGTAACTGGAAATGGATTTAGAAATGGGGATGTTTGGATCATACAAATCCTTTTCATGCCTGTTTTTCCACCCCTCTCAAACACATACAGAGATTTTCTTTTCAAGGTACCCCACTCCATGATAGTATAATTTATTTTTGTAAGATGACTGAGAAGGCCCAGTTGAGAGAGATCTGACGGTAGCCAATTTTACTAGACCCAACAGTGTCCAGTGAGAGGTTTTTCTCAACATCTGGGAAAAATGCCTGAGGCCGATCTTCATTTACAGCAGGAATTGGATTGGAATAATAACCCAAACTCCATTCAGTTCCAGGAAAGGTGACCTGAGCCAACCTTTTTAAGTCACCTCTTACGTCATGCCTCATGCCTTTAGACTGAGTATCTGGACAATATGTCATTTTTTTTGTGTAGTTGAAATGCTACACTCCATTTATTTCACCATGTGTGGGGAGGTGGGGGTGGTGGCGATTACTAAAAGTATGATGAAGTATTGATGCAAGATTACAAGTAAGATGGAGCATTGAGGAAGGATGCAAATATAAGTGTTTCAGCCAGGCAGCCACAGCTTCACTGTCATTTTAACACCAGGTGCTCTTTCACCACTCTATCTTCTGATTGTATTTCCAACAGGAAAAGAGAAGAGAGAAAGAGACAGCAGTAAAATCCAGAGAAACACCACAAATCCATAGCAGCTGCTTGTATTGTTGCAATGGGAACATATTGTTAAAATCATTAAATAGCATAATGAAGAGTTGTGGGTGTGGAGGTTTTTTTGAATTTTGTCTGCTTTGATGAAAACAACTTGCTGTATATTCAGAAAAATCTACATGCTCGTAGATATTTAAATAAAAAAAATGTTATTATGGGCTATCTAGACCAGCCTTATTCCTTTTTCATGGGTAGATTAATGCTTTCAGTGTATTAATTTGAGCATAATAGCTGCTCAGGTACTTTCATAGTTTTTTCTAGATGACATGAGATGTTTAAAGAACGTTTTCTTTTTTTTTACCTTTGTTGCAGCTGTGTAAAAGCTGCATTGACATCAAAGACTCTCAGAAAAATGTGTACTGCTTTTTGGATCAGTGCCTAGCAAAGTTAATGGAAATGAGCTACAGCAAAACCCAGAAAGGGCTTAGTGTTTGTATAAACTGTTTCTGTTTTATACTACTCCCTTATACCTTATAAATGACTAAAGGCTTTTATGATCTGTACTACAGTTAACTTGTATAGTTTAACATATAGAACTTTTGTAGAGGGTAATGTATTACATGTAACAGTTTATTTTATTAGTAACTGTATTCGTTTTTTAAAAAAAGTGGCAGAGCTTTTTTAGCTATTCATGTTGTTTGTCTTCATCATACTGCTTTGAGTTGTAGAACAGGTAGACCTCACAAACTTACCAAGTCTAATCAGTGCCTTGGTGGAAAATGCAGTCCAACATCAGCTCTCTGATGGGTTATTAGTCTCTAACTCTTTCTACAGCTGTACCAGAAGATTCTTTTTTTTTTCTCCCTTTCCTAATTAAAACTGTCTCTCTATAGAGTTGACAAAAAAGCTTGCTAGGCAAAGGCAGAGTGAAAGGTAGATCTGATGGTAGACTGTGCTCTCTAGATAAGCTATAGCTCAATCAGAATTAATTAGCATGGTGTAAGAAAAAGGTAAGTTTGGTGGCTCATAACACAAAAGTTGAAGCTAGCACGATCATAACTGCTCCTTATTTAAACTTGATTGTTAACATGGATTTAGTAGCAAGATTTTGAACATTTTCTCTGTGTGCCTACACTTTTGCATTCTGAAAAGGCATACTTTTTTTCATCTATGGGACCATGCATTCATACTATGCATTTCAGGAGGAGAAAAACTTCCATAGAATATCTAGAGATAACCTCTACCTGTGTGTGAACTGAAGGAGAATGGTTTTGGAGGTCCTTGGGCAGCTTTGGAGGTGCAAAGTACTAGGAAGGGAAAAAGTTGTTTCACTAAGTAACTGCTGGTGTCTGTGAATATTTATACAATTATCTTATATTCTCTATCCTTCTCCTGTGATGCCATAGTTTTCATCCATAAATTTCAGAGAAAAATCTCAATCTCTGTTTTCATACATGAATGTTTTTCATAGTGTTGTATGGAAGATTGACTATTGCTCTATTACACATACTGCCTGATACAGAGTACTTTTACTTGAAGCTTATCTATCCCCATTTTTGTGCTGACTCAGAGTGACTCATACACTAGATATAGCTCTGACTGGGGCTAACATTCAATTTATCAGAGACCTACTTTGCAGTAATATGTTAAAATTGTATTTTTATGCTTATAACTGTCATTTATTTGAAGATTTGTCACTTTATAATCTAGCAGTTGAAACATTTGTTTTGATGCTTACAAAACTAGCAATTTAATTGTCTAGAAATGTATTTTTAGGTCTGTTTTGAGCATGTGTTTATGTTGTTTCAGGTATCTGAGCATGAATTCTGGTTTGGCTGCAGCTGTTAAAGATTAATTACTGCTTTTTTTTGATGCTAGAGTCACAAGACTTTGTTTTCTGCAACATCACCATTTATGATGTGAAGGCTGAGCAGCTCCCACTATTTTCCTTAGTTCCCATGCCTTGGCAAATGCTCATCACTTCACACAAAGCATTCAGTCTTTTGTAGATTCAGGCACTATGTAAAGAGGCTTTCAGCCTGGAGCCATGATGAAGATATTTTTCATTATGCAGTAATGAGACAATATTTCCTTGTGATGTGATATAATGCTCTTTAAAATTTGTTCTAACAACCGAATATTGAAGGAAGCTAAAACTTTCTCATCCTTCTTTCACTGTCATCTTGCAGTCTCCGTGCTGCACTCACACCTCAGGTGATAGTACAAAATACAGATTCAGAAAAATGTAAACTAATATATGGTGAAGAGAGACCTACTTTGTATCATTAGAACAACAGTACCAAAAATTTTGCAATAGATATTTACACTTCTTGAACACAAGCATTAATGTTTGCACTGAAAAAAAAAATTGGGATTTCATGTGTATTTAAATATTTTTTTATATGGGAGTATCTGTTTATTAAGATTCATTGTGATAACCAGTTCTGATCTGACTCTAGAATCTTTCAATGAAGTCTTATTAATCAACCAAAACATTAATGACTTCTGAAGTTGTTTGGTGCTGTTTGTTTTGACTGAAGTGCTTTACTCCATATTGGAACCTATTAGATAGTATTATCTACCCCAGAAGCATGTTGTTACTGTTTACATCCATCAGCAAAAATTCATCAAGGAGTACATTTGATAAGAAAAAAAATTAAGGTGTAGAATGTATAGAACTGTGTCCAGTTCTGGGCTCCCCACTACAAGAAAGGCATGAACATGCTGTAGTGAGTCCAGCAAGGGGCCACAAAAATGGTGAAAGGACTTGAGCATCTGCCATATGAGGAGAGGCGGGGAGAGCTGGGACTGTTCAGCCTAGAGGAGAGAAGGCTCAGAGGGATATTGTCTATGTGTAAAAATACCTGATTGTAGAGGGGGAGAACACAAAGCCAGACTCTTCTCAGTGGTATTTAGTGACAGAATAAAAGCCAATGAGCGTAAACTGAAATAGAAGAAATTCCATTTTAAATGTAAGAAAAAATTATTTACTGTGAAGGTAGTCAAACACCAGTAAAGATTGCCCAGTAAGGTTGTGCAGTCTTCTTCATTGGAGATATTCAAAACTGGACATATGCTACTGGACATAGTCCTGAGCAACCTGCTCTATCTGATCCTGCTTTGATGACCTTTCTAGGAAATCTCTAGAGATCCCTTCCAATCTCAACTATGATTCAACACCACTTTTTGTCATGAAGTCTCGTCGAAACTTAAATGGCAATGGTGGGAGTTCTGCTAGATATTTTAAAAGCTTTGGGGTGTGTTCCATAAGAATTTGAACTTCTGTATAAAAGTTGCCTGTCATAAATACGTCTTTTTCAAATGTTGCTTGAAAAATGGTAGGGGTTGTTAACTTCATCTGCACCATTTGTTTTGCCCCTCAGGAACGTTTCTTCTCACCAAGAATTCGTCGTCGACTTCATGCTGTTCTAGCATCTGTTAGCACTTCAATGTTGATTTTATCAAATCTAGTCTTTCTTGGAGGAAATCACATTGGAAAAATCTACTGGAACAGGATCTTTATGGAAGGCAAGTTTATTTTTATGTGTTTTCTAGATAAGAGAACTTTCCAAATATTACCTTTACCTTGGGTGGGCTGAACCAGGTTCTCCTCTCAGTGCACTAACTGGGAATAACTTTTTTTCTGTTCCTGTTCAAAACGATCAAAATTTGTCTGGCAAAATCTAAATAACTCTGTGGGCTGTGTGACTACAAAGAAACATTGCCTTTCTCCCATCAAGTCTAGAGAGTTATCAGGCTCCTCTGTCAGTGAAATCACTGAAGATCAAACAATAAATGTATAACAAGTTAGCCAGGTTGGATATTTTTTTTCTGTTCTGTATTTCATGTACATTAGTAAGAATAGGTGTACTAAAGCCAACTCTAAAAGTTAGTGAATGAGATCTGCATAATGTGTCATAGTTGAGCAATTAATGTTGTTTTTTTTTTTTTTTGTAGTGGATCTGTTATCAGGGTAGGGACCTTCTGGTTATTGAGGACAAGATTTGAGCACAGGGAAACTTGGCTGACAGTATCAGCCTGTGCTGCTGCTGAATAAGCAGTGTGCAGCATTGTGCTGTGAGCTGACTCAGGAGACAAATCCATCTTTATTTTTTTTTGTCAGAGCTCAATGTAAGCAGGACCAGTCTTCTTCTTATGTTCTTATTGCTGCCAGAACCCACATTGTCAAATAAAGGTCTAGTAGAGGAATATTTCTTCCTCATGAGGGAAGTACTAGTAGACTTCTGTGCCTAGAAGTGCTCTCCTACAAAGACTAGCACTGACTGTTGTTCCTTCATGCAGTGTTTTCTCCTTTTGTTCCTTGCAATGGTTTAGAGGCCAGCTCTGGGTTTCCAAGGTCCTACTTAAGCATCCCAAAATAATGAAAGTATCTGTCATGGTTTGAGCCCAGAGGGTAACTGAGCACCACACAACTGTTCACTCTCAGGAGTGGGAAGGAGAAGATGAAGGAAAAAGCCTCAGGAATCCAGATAAGGACAGAGAGGGGTAGCTCACCCGTTACTATCACAGGCTAAAGACAGACTCATTAGCAGAAGGAAAAAAGGAACATCACTGTAATCAAACGCTAACAAAACCAACCCTTAACAGACAAGGTGGGACAGTAAGAAGCACCCCTACATCCAAAAACACCTCCCCCCATCCCTCCTTTCTTCCTGGGCTCAGCTCTGCTCCTGATCTCTCTCCATCCTCCCGCAGTGGAGCAGGGGCAGGGGATGAGGGTTACAGTCAGCTCGCCGCTCCTTCCTTCTCGGGAGGTGGGGTGAATGCCACACATTCCTCCCCTGCTCCACGGGGCTCCCTTCTCACAGGGGACAGTCTTCCACAAACCTTCTTTGCAGTGAGTCCTCCCCACGGGCCGCAGCTGTTCCCATGCTGCTCCAGCGTGGGTCACCCCCGCATGTTCCAGTCCTCCCAGCGCCGAACTACAACAGCGGGGGCCGCTTCTCCCCTCACAATCCCGGCTTCCTTTAAGCAGAGATGCCTGTCTCAGGCGTCTCCTGGGATGGGGATGTGGGCTCCTCCACAGGCTGCAGGTCAGCCTCTACTCCACCATGGACCCCCGTGGGTCGTGGGGGGCGGCCCTGCCATCTCTCCATGGGATACAGAGGGCATCTGTTCTGGTGCACCTCCCCCCTTCCTCTTCCTTCCTTCCTTCCTTCCTTCCACTGACCTGCGTGTTCGCATAGGTGTCCTCCTTCCTTCTCATAACACCTTCTTACAAGTCGCAACCTCTTCCCAGGTTCCCCTTCTTAAATACATTATCACAGAGGTGCAGCCACTGTTGCTGATTAGCTTGGCCCTGGCCAGAGGTGGGTCTGACTTGGAGCCAGGGGAGCTTTCGAGAAACTTCCCATAGGAGCCACTGCTGTAGCCCCTCCCCTGGTACCAAAACACCTGCCACAGAAACCCAGCACAGTATTAAAGAGTAAGTTATGTACCTAAACTGAATAATTTCTCTTCTGAGCTCAAGCAAAAAGCCATTCAAACAGCCCTAAGAAAGGTACATTTTTAGCATAGAGTGAAGCTTTTTGTTAATATTTAGCAGGGAAGATGGGGTGATATACTTGTTCATGTTTGGTTTTTACTCTTAAAACATAAAAGATGTGTTTCCTGTTTTCTTAAAAAGGCTTCATTTTCTCTTAAATTGTTTCCTCCCAGTTAGTTGGCTAATAGTTTAAGTAGAAAAAAAACCTGAGAGAATGTTTGGAAGTAAAGTTAGGTTCACTTGTTATCTACTAAAAAGGAAAAGCACCAGTGAAATTGTCCATTTCAGGTTTATAGCTTCATGGAAATTATTTCCTTAATGCAATTTTGTATATTACAAATGGAGAAAGTATGCCTTCCTTTTTGGAAGGGTTAGCAGTTGGCAGAATGGTGGGGTTTGCATCTGATGAAGGACAATGTTCTAGCAAGTAGAACACTATTTAATTAAACCAGGTCAATTACTGATTATTCTTCTATGTTTGGTTTGGTGGGATTTTTGTAATAGTTCTTTGGTCTATTACTCTGCATATATCTTGTGTACATATGGGTATTCAATATTAGGTACCAGGTGTCTAAGATAGGAATAGCAAATTAGTTTAATCATTTGCAACTTTGTTTCCATGATGAGTTAATCAAATTAACTTTATTTTTAGAATATAAAAGCTTTTGCTTAGTGTAGCTCATGCTTTACTAGTAGAAATCTCAGCTTTATATGCCTGTAATCTTAGATCACACAGATGACTGTAAGCATATTCTATTACTTCATTATGGTTCTGACAACTCACGTGTACAAACTGAAACATCCCCTAAGATTTTATTGCATCAAGACTCCTGCTCCATTGTGCTTTTCCTACTATGGAACAAATGTTGAGCACTGAAGGCCAGTCAAATCCATAAGCACTGTTCAGAACTGTGGTCTTCAGTTTAAAGTAAATTTAAGTGCTGGTGTTAAGGAGATGGAAAAAAATAAACACATACATTTGTAGAGTGCAATGCTGAAAGATGAAGATAAATAAACTTGTGTATAGTCTGCACTGTTCTGGTGAATCCAATTCATCAATATATTCAAACCAAACTAAATACTTCTGTATATACTCTGGTCATTTCTTTGTTAGCCCAAGGACAGATAAGATGATCCAGCTGTTTGTTTTCAACTCAAGATTTTGTCATTATCTTCATAAATTATTATATGGGTTATGCTTGACTTGTTTGAAGAAGTAAGAGTGGTGGTAGTGGGTGGGTGTTCTGTGGGGCAGGAGGGTGTTTGTTTTGGGTTTTTATTCTTATACTTTCCTTCTGGTATGATGCAAGCAATATAAAGTTCCCATGCATGAAGATTTACTCTTGTTCACTATGATGTTGAAGAGCTTTGATTAGAACAGATGTTGGCCTCCCATCAATGTCTTGTGAACAGTAGTCAAGAAATCTGGCAAGGGACCCCCCAAACCACTTCTCGACATGTTACCCAAATCTGTGTCCTTGCACTTGGTTGACAAAGCAATGCTGTAATGTCCAGTACATTACTAAGATCTGCTAGAAATATATCTAGTTACTTTGAGTCAATAATTGTTAGCTTTGGGTCGAGAAGAGAGAGGATACTTGGTGAATTTCAGGTTAAAATATTAAAAATAATATTCTTGCTCTATTTAAAACCTTTTTGATCTGTTTGAAATTCATCTTAGTTTAGGAAACCTAAGCAGGGTTTTGCACCACTCTAAAACCAAATCTAGAGAGTAGACATTTGCATTTGGAGGAGATCTCTACACTCTCAGCAACCTGGGTAGCAGGACATGAGACTGGTTGACCGAGACGACAGAGGGCTCTGCAGCAATGGCATGACATAAAATCCCTCTGAGGTAAGGAGTAGAGATCAGGTAAGGAATAGAGAGCTGTGGAAAGCAAGCTGTCCACTTATACATCAACTGCAAAGAATAGTCAGTGTCTTTCCTTTGTTCAAATTCCACAGAATTATGTCTACAAAGATTTGTACATATACAGGTAGGGAAAAAAAGTAAAATGATAAATGTACATTTCACAGTCAGTAAATATAATGGGCATTTGTAGGTCCCTAACAAAATTAATCAAGAACATACATGCTAAACTCGAGCAATAAAACACATCTCAGAGCAGAAATCAGATCTCCAGGTTTAGATGCAGCTTTAGATGTTGTGCATGGCATTTTCAGGTCTGGCAAGTAAATGAACCTTGGAATCCCAGTACTTTAAAACCCTAAATTCCCAGCTTGCAGCACTTTATAGTCAGAAATTATGAGTTCTATTGTATAATATCTAAAAACAGTGCCTGGAGAACAGCTTCCCATTAGCATGTGTGTGTGCGTGTGATGCAGATTTAAAATGTCTAACTCTTAAAAGGAAGTTTTACTGAAGCTGAAGATGTACAAAATGCACTTTTGGTTTTGCTCTTTCGTTACTGAAGAGGATCTACTGTGTTCTTTTGCAAAGATGGAGTATTATCAAAAATCTATACAGTTATGTGACAGTGGGGAGGACAGGACATGTATGAAAGCAGTTAAACACCAGGACAGCATAGTCAGTGCAGGGACAACCATGCAAGTGAGCTACCTTTGTTGTCAAAGCTTTGTGGGTTGCTTTCTAGGAACAGGGTTTAGATGAGGCTGTTTCTCACATGTGGTAAGCTTTGGATGGTGCAGTACCCCTTGCCATGCCGTAGTTATCCCTTTTCTTTTCCCGGAATTCTTGCTTGACTGATATTTGAACTGCTTTGCAGTGCTTTGTCAGTGCTTTCCACAGCTCCCATACCACTGATGAGAAGAGTTTATATTTGAGCATGCCAAGAAGCAGTATTTTTTAGTGCTTGCTTTTCTCTTGTGAAAAATGAATTAAATTTATCTGGCTGTAAAATGAACTTCTGTGCATCATTAAAACCACTATTGTCAAAAATATGAGAGCAGGGGTGTGTGTGTCATATATATGTTTATTCGTTCTTAAATTTGTTCTCAAACTGTTTCGATCAGCCTCAGTGCTTGTTTCTAAAACTTAATTTAGAGTCAGCCCCGTAAGTTATTTACCAATAAAAAAGTTCCTGCAGCAAGCATTTGCTTTGACTTTTTTTAGTAGGATTTTTCTCATATGAGATACTGTCATTCAAATAAGAAAGTAGGAGAAATGTCTTCTACATAACAAACTGGTTTTAGTCCTGTATTCAGAGTAATTAATTAATACCTCATTTCAAAATGAGAGGGTCCAACAAGGGGGGTTCTCTTTGAAAGGGCTCTTTCCTGGGACTGGCACTAGGCAGTGCTTTTGGTTAAGAGGCTGAATTATCTTAGCAAGCATGGCCAAAGGCATTAATCTGAGATGGGACACAAGTATATTGGGTGATAAAAGTATAAAATGCTTCCTGCTCTTCCTCTGATTTGTGAGGAGCAGAGTCCAGATCAATGAGGAAAGTGCACAGTGCATGTCAGGTGTATTTTACTTTGAATAGCTGTCTGAAAATTGGACAGCTGCATTTAACTGGACTATAAACCAGTACTGTAACTATCCAATTTACCTTACTAAACTGTGAGGACTGCCTCTCTTGAGGGCAGTTCATCCCCCATACATCTGTTTTAGCATGAGATGAGATGCATTGTCACTCTTCACTGAGATCAGAGGCATTTTGACCAGGCTAGTTAAGATTAGGTTGGACATCCAACCTTTGAGAAGCTGTTCTTTAGTAGACATCCAGCTAAGAGTGAATTTCACCCTCAGTTAGAAATGATTTACCGCAGAAGGACAGAACGGCTGGCTGGGCAGAAGTCCTGCAGTGAAGGGTATCTGACTGTTCTACCAGATTGCAAACTTTGTGCATCAACAGTGTCATACCACTTACAACAAAAATAGACCTTACGCTGAGATGTGTTGACAGCAGTGTAAAATGCATAAAATAACCTCTTCTCCTACATGATGTTCTGAAGGTTAAAGTTAAAATATGTCCAGTCTTGGTTACTGCAGTTTAAAAAAATAATAATAATGGGACAATTAGGGAGAGAGAAATACAGTAACATGATTGGAAGTCTAGGAGCCATGACCCTGAAATAAACATTGTTTTGTTTTGAGAGGAAAGTACTGAGGGGAGGAATAGGTACATAGAAGTTTCTGCAAAGAAAATGTTAACAAGCTATTCTGTATTGCCAGGGAGGTCAGGAGAAGAAAAAAACCCTGTGAAATATAACAAGGAAACTTTAGTTGAAATTGAAGAAACTTTCAAACTGTAAGGCATGGAAAGGATTGAAACACATTACCTAAGTAAGCTGTTGAATTGCCATCTTTGGAGACAGTCTCCAGGTAGACAAAAATCTGTCAAGCAATGTAGAAAATGTTGATTTCATCGTGGTGTAGGAGGAATCTCTGAATGGCCTCCAGACCCATTCCAAGCCCTGTTTTCTCTAGGTGGTTCATTGGCAGATGCAGCTGTTTACATGGAAGAGAAATCTATGTACAGCACAACAGGATTTTTGTTTGGATTTATTTATATATTTCTTCATTAAGTTAAGGACCATGGTAATGTACAAAAATGCAGTTTCAGTAACATTTTATATCAGATTCTTTTTGAAGTTTGATAATCTGATCGGAGAAAAAAGCCCATAGTGCTGTTCATGAGGTGCAGTTTTAAATTGTTGACAAATACTCTCATGGAGAAGTCTGAAATTATTTGCTGTTTCATACTTGCTCTTCTAGCATTTAAGGTGAAAAGCATAGTTTTATATATGTATATTTCATTAGATACATTTCTGAGAGCATTTAAAACCAACTGTAGTATGCAAAACTAAAGCTGATTTGTTAATGTCTAATGTTTCTTCACTAACTGAAGATGGTGAAGCCTTTATTTTGCTCCAGTTTTCCCTTTCAGCTGACTTTGAAGCAAAATCAGATCTTATCAATCATTTAAAAACCATGAGTTACTTATTCTGTAGCTCCACTGCTGTGTGAGATGTCAATAACAAAAAAAGATGAGAGATTCTTGTATCAGTTGTTGTATACCCTAGTCTGGTTTACTTAAGATCATGTCTACCCATTAGATATGTTGCTGATCATTTGCCTCATTTGCTGCAATAATGAGGAAAAACATCTCAGGATGATCAGCAGTTCATATGACAACATCTCTCCCTTCAGAAACTATTTGAATATTGTTAGTTAACTTAATTAACAGACTTAACACATTTTAAGGGCTGAAGGAAGCTTACAAAAAGAGTCAGAGCAAAGTAGTTAGAACTTGTTATTAAACAGGGTTTTGTTGGACTTTTTAACTCTGAGGTGTTGCCAGATAAAGTGTAATGATGTATGAGGAGCCATATTGCATTTCAACAACTTCTGATATTAGTAGCAGCGATACCTGTAAATATCTAGCTGTGAAGGGGCTTAAAGGTGCAGGAGGAGTGAAGTTCTGCAGCAAAGTACCTCAAAGGAGGCCACACAACCTGTCAACTGAGGCGTCCCTGTGCCTGTGTAATACTTTGCAGTCCATTCTGTGTTTCTCTTGCAAATCTTTCATTCAAATTTCTTTGCAGCTGAAAGAAAAAGGAGGGCTACTTCAATGACGGACTGTTCGAAGTTGCTGTCCTTTGTGTTTTCAGATGGCCCTTGTTTTGGTTTGGAAGCTTCTGCTGTAGAGTAGATGGGATACGGTCTTCCAGCATTCCTGTTCTCCAGATTTTCTCTTCACTGAGAAATCCCACTTGCTGTTGTTATGCAGAAACTTACTTAAGGTCATTTTTTCCAAAAATACATTTATGAATGCTATTTTGATGGATTGCATAATTTAGAGAAATATTGCATAGTGGCAGGAATGGTACTAAAGATGTCACATTTTTCCAAATGATTCATTCCTCTTCATGCACAAAGGAAACTTGTTTTTACAGTCATTTATATGACCTTGCTTGGTGAGTGCAGTTCATTGGGAAGTAAACTGGCAAAATACCAAGAAAAATTAATTTTGTCTGCAATAAAAAGGAAGCAATGGTTATTTTTCTCTTCACCTCCCAAAAGATTAGAGCTGTATAAAAGCAAATGTTCACACGTTTTTGGGGGATTTTCTTTAGAGTTGAATCAGTAAAGCATGTTCTTCCATTTTCTGTTCAATCACATTGATTTGAGCTTCCATTCTATGTGAAAATTATTGGAGCATTGCTAGCTTTAAATTCAACTGTTGCTGTTGAATCTGAATAGCTTACCATTTGTCTTCACAGTCTTAGAACCTGATCCTGCAATCATAACAATGCAGAAGATCCTTCTATCTAGAAATCTGCAGAACATGTGCAGACACATCTGCTGGGATCAATGTGATTGCACGTTCAGAATCAGTCATAAAGAACCTACATCTCACATACCATGTTAAAGGCTTTATTTTACATATAGCATGTATAAGTACAAAAATGCAGGAGAGTCTACGCTACAAGTTCACCTGTGCATAATGTTGTATGTGACTTACAGAACGATGTAAAATATATTGAACACAGAAAATGGGGGGGTTGTTCCTATATCACGCTGCCTTCTTGGCAATCTACAGTTCTTTTATAAAAATACAAGTTTGCTACTTAATGAACTTTGCTGATCACAGGCAAAATGCCTCCAGATTTTCAGTGACTTGGGCATGGTTCATACCACCTTTTTCTCATCATTGTAATGATGCCAGTAAAGTGTAGGATGCTATGATGAGCAATTGGTGTTGTGGCTTGGCCAAGTCCATCTTACAGATGTAACCTTGCTGGTAGCAATGTGCTTAGTGTGGAAGCTGAAATGAATAATACCGCCAAACATGCACGTTCTGCTGGTGTAGCAGATCAGTACATGCTATTTTAGCATAGTCTTTAGAGACGGAAGTATTTTTTATGTGTGGACCCTTTATGTATTAAACATAGCATGAACATAAAAAGCAAAACTAGTTTTTGTCTCAAAAAGCTTAAAATTGCCATGACCTCATGACTGCTTGTAAGCATGCAATTCAGCTTGTAATTTCTATAGCAGAGCTCAGTGAAGAAGCGAGAAGGTTAGAATGTTTTTAAAATTAATGGGGAACTTTTTAGAAACAATAATCTTGCAACACCCCTAAAGTGCGTTTCTCTTTTGGTTCATTATGTATATAAAGTGCAATGACAGACATGTTGAAAGGCCACATAGGCATACCCTTGGAACCATGTTTTCTTGAAGCTGCTCTTTGGGGATTACTAACAAGACAGTAATAATGCTTCTCATTTCCCCTGTGAGTTGTAGATTAACTGGCAGGGACTGGGGCTGAGGGCTGCTGGAGGGGGGAGCAGTGTTGTTGTTTCCAGAAGCAACACTGGAAGATGGAAGTGTGGCTGTGGTTATGCCAGATCTTTTTTTGTCATGCGTGACCAGCAAGAGTAATTTTTGAGGACCATTAGCTTTCTTTTCCACTCCAGGCCCTGCTCATCCTCAGTGTTGAGGAGAGAGAGAAAATTTTGGCCATACTTTGCAGAGGAAAAAGTGTAGCGACGCACACTGACCATGACTCTTTCTCTTCCCTGCCGTTGCACTTGCTGGCTCTTGCCATGCAAAATAGCCTAGTCAAGAACCTTAGGAGCACAGAAGACGCTCACATTTTTGCCTTCTCATTCCATTGTTTTTTTGCCATACACAGCAAAAGTCTCACAATGACTCATGGTAACATAGCCTGGTATAAAATACTTGAATTGATGTTCTATACTTACTGTGTCACTATGCTTGTTGGGAAATTTATACATAAATGAACTCATGGAGGTGGTGGCATGTATGTAACTGATTAGTAAGAGCCATAATTTCAGCTAAGACTTGCAACCATCAAGAAAAGTTCTCTGAAGATTTATGCAATCTTTTTCTTTTCTCTTATTCAGAATTTTCCAGGAGTTTGTAGCTCCTACTTCTTTCTCATCACTGAATCCTGTTTCTTCCTTCTGTCAGCTCCTTTCATCTGTCTTCAAATTTGAACTAGTTCTGACTCTCGCTTTTTTTTCAAATGCTCATTGAGAAAACCATTCCCAAATACAGAAAGTAACCATCTAACAGCAGAAACTGGAACACCAGCTGTATTTAGCTTTGCAATCATTGAGACTTTCATGACAACTTTCTAAGTTGTTTATTTCCTGAAAAGTAATGTTAAAACAGCATTGTGGGGTTCCACAATTACTGCCACTTGGAGCCTGCTAGATCAAATTTTCTCAGCTTATAGGAAAAAAAAGACAGTTTTTTTCCAAATGCCAGCCCTGCATATCAGCCTGAGATTGGGAATTCAAGCTGTGTTCATTCAGGCTCTTGCATCTCTCACAGCAAAGTCAGAGATGTTAACAATTCTGTTGTGAAGGTGCATGGGCCACAGAGGAACCTGATTCTCTTCTCAAACCTGTTGCCTATGAAACAGGAATGAGAAGCAGTTTAGAGCTTATTTTTCTCACAGAGGAAGCTCAACCAGTTTTTACTACACTATAGCACAGTTCTGCTGCATCAGTAGGCAACACTTTTACACTAATGCTGTTTTGTCTATAATTCTGGTCTAGGTTCACAAGTAAAGATAGTTATCTCAGACTATTTTAGCATCTTTCTTTTTATCTCTGAATGAATTTATTTTAACCATCCTTAAACAGCCACTGCTTTAAAGAATATGAAAACTAAAAGTACAATAATCCTGCAAAAAAATGACTGATTTGATTAGGTCTTGTCTCACTGTCTCAAATGTTTGGTTTTAGGTAGGGTTTTGGTTTTGGGGTGGTTTTTGAGAGGGAGAGAGAGAAACATTGTACCTATGATAAAATTTATAAACTTATACCCTCATAAATACTGACAGTTCTGTAAAATATCTTCCTGCTCCCTTCATTATGTTCGTCACTAAAGGGCATGCTGTGGCATGTTTTCTTAGTGCACTTTGTCCCAGCCCACAAAGATCTGAAACTGTGCAGAGCTGGGATTTAAGTTCATGCCCAACTTGGAATATATCAAACTTTACATGGACTTGATCAAACCCTATGAGAAATGACACCATACGGTGGAGCAGACATAGCTCTGATGTCCCAAGGGAAGCACCATGAGGCCAGCAGCGTGTCTCCATCTTAAACAGCTGGGGGGTTGTGCTCAGTGTTGTACCACTCCATCGATAATCTTGCTGTTTAGTGTGGCACCTGCAAAGGATGGATAAGCAGGGAAGCATGTAGCTCTACTACATTTTTGATCTCGTTTGGCACTGGCTTCCCCTGAGAAAATGGAGAGGTACCTGTCTCCGACTCCCAAAACCTCAGTTCTGTCTGCCGCAGAGGCTGCACCCCGGGATACGGTGCTCTGCATTGCGATCATCTGCGTGACCTCCAACGGCCATTTGAATACATGGGTTTGAAGTGCACAGTCCAGGTTCACCTGAACTCTGTTGTGAGACCAGATAGAATTCAAGTACTAAATGGCACAGTTCCCAGATTCAAATTCAGTAATCCTAGAAATGTTACATTTTTCTATTAGTGCATGTACGTGTGCATGTAAGCAACAGAATGTACCTGAGATGCTAGACTATATAAATGCAAGAAGTATTAATGTCTTAGATCCAGTTCTGGAGTTGGAGTTCATCAAAAGTGTTCCTAGCTATTGTTACAAATTACATCTGATGCTTGCTGTTCATTCTGTAGTGAAATAATTATAAATTTCAGAGCAGGGAAATTCCTCAAGAACATTTCTTCCAAGAAAGTAATGGACTTCTAATATTAGGGTAGTTTTTATTTAATAAACTGTCTTCCATTTTATCTTTCCCTTTTCTCACTATTTCAAAATTTCTCAATATATGGAGAGCACATACTGAAACCCAGTTGTGACTTGTTAGGTTGCAGATGTCTTCCTAGGTGTTGAATTTTCACTGTTAGTAGGTTACTTTAAAAGCCTGATACAAATGTCTTAGCCCTCCATGCTTTAGCAAGATCTGTTTTATTTCTGACAGTTGTTGAGATACCCGAATCTTTTTTCCACAAATCTCTGTCAAGCTGCCAGACCTGAGTATTCCTGACCGTTCTACTAGTTAGCAGTAAATGGTGTGAGTCATTAGTAGCTACAGAGTAACACACAAGTATTTAATGGTCTTAAGCAGAAAATATACTCTGTTGTTAATAGCTGATTTAGTTACTTTGATTTTTTTTTAAAGCTACTTCCTTATTTTTGCAGTTTGCGTGCAAAAGCCAATAAATAACATGATATGTTTTTTTGTATTGTTAACGTCCATGCTTCTAACCATATAACGACATTGGTCTATTGATTTTTATTACTGCTGTGCTCTTTCATGTGGTTTTTATTAGACCCACAGCTAAGCCTTCTATCAAATACAATAATCCTTCAGCAAATTCTAACTTAGGCTTTGAAGCAATCCTGGGAGAAGGGTGACTTGTGTATTGTAATACAAATTATCCATAAAAATTCTCCCAATGGTGGAACTTTTATGTCTGAATAAAGATTTATCTTGAATAAAGATTTATCTGGGTTGGACGAAAACCTGAATCTTGGTGCCTGTTTGGAGTATTGTTGTGGGAGAGGTTGTTGGTCTCTTTAGAAATAGTAGTAAAGTGTTATTGAAGTAGTTGCATTGTTCAGAAGAAAACCCATCTTCTTTAGTAGTTCTTAACATTGAAAGTAAAGGGTAGATATATCATTCCATTATCTGCAGGTTAATATGCATCCTGCAGTGAGGAATAGTTTGCAAATAATTGAGAATGTTTTAAACTTGAATCTTGTGACTGTAATGTTTTGCCGGCCCCTCTGTTAGTAATATTTATAGTGAAGGCATCTTCTATTTAACAAATAGTTTGTATGTAAATAGTTGAAAATCAGCTTATCAGAGAATCTTAATGTTGTCCCAGTTGCTATTACCTTTGATTTAAAATGCTTAAAACAGTGATCCTTGTTCTAGCATCTGTTGCACGCAGATGAGAATGTTTTATATATTCCTTCATTGCTGTATAAAGAAACTGCCACAGTTATGTTTTTAGTAGCAAATCAGAAATTAAAACATGCATGTGGAACAAGATAATGTTCAAGACATGGGCACCATTCATTACAGATCAATTCCAGCATGTGGATAATTTATTTTTTTATTCCAGTATTGAGACAGGAGACAATTTGCTCAGTCCTGCCCAAATAGTATGTTTAAATGTTTAAGAACAGTCAACCTGTACAAATATGGAAGATGAAATGGCTGAAAAACTCCAGAGAGTTGCTAATGGCATGTACAGTCTCGTCTTAGCTTAAGTTCAAATTTTTTCCAGGTCAGGAGCAACTGAGTGTTTGTACCACCTGATAGTTTCTTCTCTGGTATACAAACTGGGAAGAAGGATTTGTCTAAAGTTGCTGTTGTTTAGCAGGAACTCGGTAGTATCGAGGTGGGTCCGGAGACTGCTCTATCAGTGGAACAAGCTTGGAGACTGAACTCCTCTTGTCAGTAGTTTGGCCGTTTGAAACCACAGCTATTGCATAAAAGCTATGAAAAAAGTTATTGATTCAGTTCTTGCCACACCCCAAATATTCTAGAAGGAGTATTTGCATGGTGATTTGAATATTACTTTCAGTAGCAGAAGTAATCTCACTCTAGCTGATCTTATTCCTAGCCTTACTAAAGATGTCCTAGCAGAATGGGACTAATTCAGATATTATGAGGAAGCTGTAACTACAAGACCCTCAAAAGTCTTTTGAAAAGTGCAAATATTCTTTCGGCACTGTGGCAGACTGTCACATGGACCGAGTTTTAGTACATTGGCTAGTCCTGGCACACTCAAAGGTCTGTCTTCTGTTGCACTGTGCATCATGCTAACACCCAGTATCAAATGCTCGGGGGAAAAACGTGTAAGGAGCAGGCCAGGTCTGGATAGTGCAGGACAGCCAAAGTTTTTGTTACAGTGAGAGCCAGCACACAGCTCAGACTGAGCAATGCAAGCTAGGAGGGGCAAGGCTGTGTGAACATGGTCCTTTTGCTTCTCTCTAAGTAGGGCTGGAGAAGCTCTTGGCAGGGAGAAAAGGTACTTGGGCCTCATTGAAAATCTGGTTCGTGAATGTGTTGCTGACTTTGACTATGGTGAATACCCTCATGCGTAGGGCAGGACATAATTGCTGGGCAGTACTGCATGATTGCATAGGGCAGTACATAATGTTACACCTCCCGGCAACAGCAGGATTTAATTTATTTTATGGAACCAAGGAAGCAGTTGTTATTTCTTTATCTCACAAATATGTGTTTGGTCTCAGCACTCATCTGCTATTGACAGAGGAGTCAGATATTTTGGCTTAGCTACAACTAAAGTGTGAGAACAACAAAAGACAAAAGCTAATTAGTATTCTTTTGACTACTGCTCTGAAGGAATAAAGCTGTATTCTCAGCTCCTTCTTAAACTTCAGTGGAGATTAAAAGATGACAAAGACTACAAGGGAGGACAGAAAAAAAGAAATGGAAACAAGACAGATCCAGCCAGGAAAAAGGTCTGGCCTAAGCATTTCTTCATGCTGCAAATTCATGCAAAATTAACCTTGAAGAGAGATCTGCACTGAAGCCTACTCTGTAGATTTCCTCCATGGGTTTTGCATAGGCTCTCGCTCTTTCTTTGCTTGGAGAAAAGCTGGCGTCCAATTCCTTTTACTGGACTGGTTTGTGGAGCAGAGTCCCACTGAGAAGTAGCACAAGGAACATGGATGGTGTATGGGGCAGTGCAAGATACCACTGGGATCAGCAACTTGCTGCAAGAGCACTTTCCATTGAATGTATAAGTTATACCTACTTTAAAATGTAATATGGACCAACACTTTCAATCTATAAAAGCAGAGTGCAGATTCACATCTCACGGGTGGCTGCTTTAGCTTGTGTGGCTGGCACTGACACGCCTGCCAAGGATAACCCGCGCAAGGTAACTGACCTTGCCACTATAATGCAGCCAGGATGAACTGTAGTTAGGGACATTTTTCTTTTTTTTTTTTTTAATGCTGTGTAAAAGGTTAGGTATAAATCAGCTTCTGTAGCACCAGGAACAGTTCAGAGCCTCTGGTGAAGCCTAAAACCTGTGAAGTTATTGGCATATGCCATCTGAGATACTAATATATCCAAGGAAGTGATGTTCTGACTGTCAAAATTCTTGTTCATCCCCTCTTCTCCAAGTTTTGAAAGGATGCTTTTTTATTTTTCTTTTCTTCTTCAACACTTTTAATCATTGAGGCTGTTCTGACTGGCTTTGCTGGCAGCTCTCTCTTGATAGTTGACAGACACCTGGAAAGGACATTTCCCGAGGCTGCAGGATCACGAGGCCAGTGTTAAGGAAGTGCATCAAGGCAGTTCATAGTTTAATCCTTTTCAGTATGTATAACAGCACATAACCGTGAATTCCAGTTAAGAAATCCAATTGATGTCCAAGAATGCTTTGTTTGAAAGACCCCTTTTTGTGGTAGATACTTCAATTTGGATTAATACTGGGTTTGATATTGGACTCTAGCCCTTGTTTGTGTTGTAGGTACTGAGAGGCCAAAGCACAGGGTGCATTAATGCGGTTTATAAGCAGCCGGCATGCTGATTTTTATTTGAAGTGTAAACTGAAACTTTCCTATCGCTGTTAATGTCCTAGGGAAACATACCCAACCTGCAAAAGTTGCTTCAGCAGGCAAAGCTCTCATGTCCATTACAGCTGGAAACAGCTAGGGTTTTTTCTTGTCAAAGTTGATTCTTTCAGAAGAAGTTGGGTGGACAGGAAAGAAACAACTCTTTATTCTGTGGTAATGGACACAGTTTTTTCAATGGTGGTAGAAGTTAGAGCAGCTGTAAAGCTTTTCTGGTTTCTGCTGAAATTGATAACCTACAACAGCTGTCAGCAGGCTGGAGACTGCAGAATACAGTAGGCTCTACCATAGTTTATTAAAATCCAGTTAAGGTCTAGCAAAGATTTAAAGCCCACCTACTCTGGCTGTGCTACCCCTGACCATTTGTTCTTTTACTTTATTTCTAAACCAAAAAATACTCATTTATCATTTGTAGGGTGACTTGTTTTTCTATGTCCACCGTTTTGAAGTGAAACATCCTAATGTATAACACCTTTTGGCTGTATTTCTTTCATTTACCTTAAAGAGAATATAAAACCCTTAGAAAGGATCAAAAAGTATATCCTTTGTTACAAAATACTGTAATCTGGAATAAAACCCAAACCATATTTAGCCATCTCAAATTTTTAAAAATATATACTGTCCGTAACAATATCCCTTTTTGTATGTTCTTTCCCTAATTCCTTCAACAAACAAATCAACCAACCAACCAGTGGGGTAAGCCTTTATTATCATTACTATTAGCAGAACTGGCTCCAGGAAAACATACACGAGTTTGACTTCAACACTTACATTTTGCTGAGATACCATAAGACACTAGTGAGTCTTTGTGTTTAGCAGACAGTGTACTTGCTAGGCATGAAAGCAGGCATGTTGCCCTTGTTTTGTTCTCTTGTTCATGTTTTAATCCTTTTAAATCCCTTTTCTTAGTCTTTTCCAGGGAAGAATTAAATGCTTGACTGTTTTTGTGACTATTTTTATTTCTGTTAATTCTTTGCCAGATCATTATTTTTCACATTTTTGGATTTTACTGGTGGTCACTGAAAGACATCCGAATTCACTCTGGGTTAGAGGATGTGTGATGGGTGGACTATCACTTGCCTGACTGGCAGACTGACAGTAATATTGTCAGTAATATCTGTCACAGATCAGCGACCATTTAAGATATCATGGGTTTTGTGGGTTACTCTCCTCCCCCAGTCCCATTATCACCCTGAACATGTCTTGACATAGGAGAATAAGAAGAGTTTGAGGACATCAAAGAACTAACAACTGCCTGAGGAGACCAAGTAGCATACAGATGATTAATGAAGTGATGTATTTGTCTTTACTGGCATTATGTTTTGGATAATGTATTCAGGAGGAAGTAAATCAGTAATGAGATTTAAGAAGCACAAAAGTTGATTTCAGTATAATAAATTATATTACAAAGGTGTTACCAAATATGTATGATAGTACAGGAGCAATGGGTATTTTTGTGTGAACTGACAGCATACTCAAATGTTTAACTTTGTTGAGCACTGGATTGGTACAGTATCTGTTGAAGATGGCATTAGTGCTTTGCATTACTTCCATCATTCATTCTACTCTTGTAGGGAACTGAATAGGTTTCCCCACTTTGTAAGAAATAGCAGATCTTCATTAGTCCTTTGGTGGCTCCATGATGAAGCTAATTTCATGGCACCTGAGATTGTCTATCTCCTCACCAAGTTTCCAGATTGTTTTACTGAAGCAAAGAGCACCAATGTGAAGTCTTCAAGACCCTCAACTTGCTGGTTTTCACAGAAAGAAATTGATCTTCCCTCTTTGCATTACCATAGGCTAATTTCAGGTAATGAAGATAAACCAGGTTTATTTTATGAGTGTAGTCAGGTACTTGGTTTTGAAGAAGCTTTAAATACAGTCCCAGAGCTGTTGTAAAGAGAGGCTGACTGAGTATTTCAGTTTACCCTGAACAATTAGAAACAGATTTGCTTATGCCATTGTTGGTATCAGTTTTACTGAGCTTGAGTCGGAGTGCTCACATGGTCATTATTGCATTTGCTTAATTAAAATGAGCTGAAAACATACCTTATCATTACACTATGGAATTGTTTAGGTAAAAGCAGAACTTTAAACAGACATTGAATATTAGCACTGGTGTAACTATGATCCAAATTAGATACATGTGTTTATAAATACAAAGCCTTAAACTAAAATGCTCTGCCATTTTTTGTTTTACTTACCATAAACCGAGAGAAAACTCACAAGATAACTATCACACACTAATTTATACACAGCAGCTTTTATGGATTGATCAAATGTCTGAGGTATACCTGACTTGAGCACACAGGTAAAGTTTGCCTTGAATATTGTCTGACAAATTTTGTAATGTTCAAGTTTTCAAACAGAGCAAAGGAATGCTTAAAAGCTAAATATCTTTCGTGAGACATCCCGAGCAAACCTTCTTACACATAATTTTTACGCTGGCATTGCTTTTCAAATTTTGTCATTTTTCTGTTTGGTTTCTTTCTGGTAGCTGTAGCCTCCTGCCTTATCGGTACTCTCCAGGTCTCACAGGGAGTAGTGGCCGAAGGTGAATTCACTGTGCTTCTTGCTGTTTCCACATAATTTATCTGAAATATTATGGGCATGCTGCAGGATTTAATCTTTTCCTTTTATGACAGTAATTAGTTTTCTGGGTTTATCTCTTAATTTGTCATGCTACCAATTCCTGTTTCTTAAAATAATCATTCTGTTGCAGTGCTTTTAATTTCAGCACCTCTTACAGCTTGTCTGCGTAAAAAAGTAATGACAAAATTCCAAACTAAGGAGTCCTCAATTTAAAGTGCTAGAGTTACTACTCTACTATTGTTCCTGGTCAATGTTACTGAGCAGACAGACTCCATTCTTCATTATATTTCAAGCGAAGCACAGACATTGTTTGGCCTCCAGATCATAAGTGTAAACTGCTTGTCTGGCAATTGAGATCTGATTTCTTTTAATCTAATAACATGACATTTTTCCCTTGAAAAAGGAGGAAAGAAGAGTTTTCTGATGACATGGCATGGAGCTTTTTATCCCACCAAAGACTTTGATACCCCGTAAGACTGAAGGACACACAGATTTGACATGCCTTAGACAACCTGGATTAATGACAAGTGAAAAAATAGCTTGACAATTTTAAATGTGAGTGAGGGGCAGGTGAGTGGGAATCTGTGGGGACTCTCGAGTGAGTTCTTTCTGCTAAAAACATATTATAAATATATTTTATTAGAAATATTGTAATCTTTGTCACTTCAGACAGAGGGCAAGTACATTTTTTCTTGTAAAACAAAGTTCTGTTCTGACTTTTGGAGCAATATTGAAGGAGTCCTGTAGCTATACCAAAAATAGATGCCCATTATAATGTGGCAGGTTTATTTGGTTTGGTTTTTCCCCCACCTAGACTTACAAGCGTACAGTAGTTCTTTTCTGAATATGATTTTAGCATCAAAATAATTACAAAGAGTGTGGGGTGGTTTTTTGAATAGTTTCTGTTTACCTGTGGCACATCTGTCAAGGCATGTAGGCAGTCGACAGTAGAACCTTAAGGCATTGAAACTGCTCCCCACCAGTGGTGGTTTGAAATTCAGGTTTCCTTGTAGTGCAGAAAGAAAAACTTGCCAGGGGATGGGAAAATGCGTTTTTTTCATTATGCTAAATGTATGTTAAGCAAATGACTGTAGACAAGAGTGTGGATATGGAAGTCATTCACTGAGGCCATGCTTTCACTGTGTCTCCATATTTGCAATCCAATCTGTGTAGCTGCAAAAAAAAGGCAGGAAGCTCATAACAAAAATAATATTCTATGGGGTTTTTGTTGTGTTTTTTGTTGTTACTTTTTTTTTGTTTGGTTGGTTTGTTTTTTATTTTTTACTTTTAAAGCAGGTATCAGTTGTTAATGTTAGACCATTATAAAAAGTTACAATGTAAAAAATTATATTTTTTTCCTGGCAATTCAAATTAACATGCATAAATTAAATTTAATTGAAGCTGAAGTAGAATTTGCATTGGAGAACAAGATTGCATTCCAAAACTTAAAAGAAGAAGCAAAAATCAGTTGTACAGCTTTGCATACCAATATGATGATTACCACGTTCAGTTTGCTCCAGAATAATGCATTAGCTTCTGAATTTTGGGGTGCCTGTCATTTATTTCTTTCACTTAATGGCAAAGTTTAAGAGGCAAAATCCACTTCCCTTTTGTTCTCATCACCATCCTACTATTTGGCATAGATTTGACCTGCAATAACTAATTATAGTTCTTTAAGGACACTTAGAAATTCTTCTTCCAAGTTTCTGTTGTTTGCATTTCTTCCAGAATGTCAAGTATAACCTTGTGAGGATAATCTGACATTTCTGCAGCTGCACTCCATCCCACTATGTCTTGCTCATGACCAGATTTAGTAAATTTCCTATGTTCTTTATCCAGAAAGTTAATAGATTTATCAGACATAATTAGTTTGTTTAAATAAATGACTACTTATCACTCTTGCCTTTGTCATCACAAAGGTTGTTTGTAGTTTTTGTTAATTAAATATTTGTGGCATTCTTTTACTAATTATACATGCTAGCATTTACAGCGGCTCTCCATTAAAATGAGCCTAACTGCTCTGCAACTATATTTTCATCATTTAAGAAATACTGGCTTGTGATTTGGAATGGGATCAATTTACTTGGCACCCTAGAAAGTGTATCGTCTAGCCCTTTGAAAACTCAGGGCTAGTGTCGATGGAGGTGTATTTGGGTATGTTAGCAAGGGTATGTCTGTTGGATGACAGGCTGGGTCAAGCAGAGAACGGGGGGCTTCTTTTTACAATTTCCTGTGTTACTAATCATGAATGCATCTTCAGTAATGCAGCAGTATCTGATGAATGGTGGGATGTATGTTGTCTGCATACATAAAACATAAAGTTGAGCTGATTCAGACATTCTGATTTACAGGGATTTCTCACCGTACATCTCTCTGCTCATGATATTTATCAGTACAGAGTAAAGAATGCCCTGCAAATGCAGCCAATTCTGTGAATCTCTTAGCTTGTTTGCACAGGTAAATAAATCCAGAACAGGCATTGTAAATGATTAGCAAGTTATAAATAGTCACCAAGTTCATGATTGTGAGCTGAATTTACACACCTTTCCTCCTACAAAGAGCAACACAAATAAATTGAAAGATGACAGGAAGGTGATGGATGGAGAGTTGATGGATGCAATTGTGTCCTCTCAATTGTTTTAAAAAAAGGAAAATAATTGTTTTATATTATCGTCTTGTACAAAGCCGGTACCTTTCCTGAGTACCAGGGAAAAGGTAGCACAGAACTCAGCTCTTTATTTACAGCTCTGGAGCTTGAGGGTCAGTCCCTGCTTCATTAGTTCATATGCAGGAGTGACAGTTCAGGGCAGAAAGCAGATTAGCCTCTGTTAATTACTGTAAATCCCTTACAGCATCTTCTGTGGTGGAATTAATAAACAATTAGTTGCTGCTGAAAGCAACTGAGATTTTAAACCTATATAAAAGTAGCGATGACTCAGAACTGTATCACATTAGCTTTGTATTAGTGTTGAGGTTAAGGATGACCATGAAATTGTGACGGTGGCAAAATCCCACCGGCCATCTAAACAACTGCTGTTTCAGACTGACATTTGTAAGAGCTGAAGTATTTTTAATTCTCTGTAATTCCTATGCAGAACCAATACTGAAGGGATGAGTTTGTATTCAAGAATGTGTTTGCTGTCTGTCTGCTGGAAAGGTTTTGCTGAATGACTTATTTGGGCTAATGTAATTAAGCTTCTTACGCCTTATAGCTGAGCCCAAAAAAATACCTGTTTAAGTGCGCTGCAGCACTCCTGGGTGTGCTGTCCTTGTCCTCACCATATGCAAATGGGTGGGCTGTGGCTGTGTCTGCAGCAGCAAGTAGCTTTGTGCAGCAGGAGCAGATCTGTGCAAGAGGTAGTCGATGCTGAGGATCTGCCAATTACAAAATGCTTTTGACAAGAAAAATTAAAATGTTAACGTGGTGTAACAGTCTCAGAGTGGATGGTGTAACTTAAGTGCACAATAAAAATTGCAGGCTTAAGGAGGGAAGGCTGAAGGGGATCTTTCTGTTCTCTTCAGCTATCCAAGGGGAGGGTATGGAGAAGACAGGAACAGAGTTGTCTTGAGAGCTGCATGGTAACAGGATGAGAGGCAGCAGTCAAAAGTTGCAACAAAGGAATAGCCGATTAAATATGATGGAAAAAGGTTTCAGAATTAGGGTATTTAAACACTGGAACAGATTGGCAAAATGGGTTGTGGAGATTAGCTGAACCTGAGCAACCTAAGCTGGTGCTGCTGGCATCTGGAGCCGGTGACCTCTAGGGGTCCCTTCTGACCTAAATTAGTCTATAGTCCTAGTTTACATCCGCACATCCATGCATGGTGTGCTTCATGAAAAGAAGTTAGTTCAGACTTGGTTTGTTACATAGCATTTCAAGGTTTTAATTTCAGCAGAGATGAATACAGTTCAGACAGATCATGTCGTTCTGTGATGCAAATCAAAGTTCTGTAAGCAGAAGCAGAGGATTCACTTCCAAACTGTATCTTTTCATTTTTAAATTATTATTACTTGTTTAAACTCTCCCTAATGCACTGTGTCAGGAACATCCAACATGAACTAGAAAAGTAACACTTACTCGGGATCAGATCTATTGTTTAATGCAGAGGCATATAGGCTGAAACTCTTACTATTTGAGGTACCTAAAACATGGGTGCAGTGTAAGGATGCTAACACAGAGTTCAATGTTCCTTTTTATTCTGGCCCAAATATCTGCTCTTCTGGTTTATTTCATTTTTATTTTTATTTCGTTTTCTATTTCCATTCTCATCTTCCTTTTCCCTGTGCACATACTATTTTCTCATACCCCATCCCCAGAATTTCTATTTTACCATGTCCTTATCTGCTTATACTGCAGGTCTTTCCTCCTTTGCCTTCTCTATTTCTTTTTTGCTACCTTTTTCCTGATATCTTCTCTGCCATTTTTTTTAACCATCTTCAGCATTAGCCGTACACCAGCCCAATTTAATTTGTAACCTTAGTTATTGTTGTACAATTGTATATTCTCTTCCTTAATCAATTTTCAAGCATGGAAGGACGTGATTTTGCTTCTGCAGAAAGGTAAAATCCCCATCAGTCCACTGAAATGGCTGTTTGGTAACAGTAATTGTCACACAGGCCTCAGGCTTCCTGACTCCAGGATAGTGTTGAAATAGCAGCAAGTACCTAACTGGATTCAGGTCCTGGGGGTCTGCAGAGATTGAGGGGTCTTTGGAGCAGGGAATTACCTGTGAGGTTTGTGTTGCTGAGCTTTCCTGAGCATGCCCTTGACACACAGCAAAGTGCTGTGCTGGTGGCTCTGTAGGCTTTCTCTTGTGTCTGTCAAGGGTCACCTGTTCCAGGAGTCTTTTACAAAGCATGTTTCTCTTCTTTGTTGCTTCTGATTGGTCTGATATGAAAAGGTGTTTATTCAGTCTTCTGACTGCCATGTAGGGCAAAATTGTGCCTGACAAACCTGGTGGCCTTCTACAACAGGGTTACGGCACTGGTGGATAAGGGAAGGGCAACTGAGGTCATCTACCTGGACTTGCGCAAAGCATTTGACATTGTCCCTCATGGCATTCTTGTTTCTAAATTGGAGAGGAATGGATCTGACAGATGGACCACTTGGTGGATAAGGAATTGGCTGGATGGTCACACCCAAAGTGTTGTAGTCAACGGCTCAATGTCCAAGTGGAGAGCAGTGACAAGTGGCATTCCTCAGGGGTTGGTATTGGGACCAGCACTATTTAACATCTTTGTAGAAGACATGGACAGCGGGACTGAGCACACCCTCAGCAAGTTTGCTGACAGCACCCAGCTCTATGGTGCGGTGACAGGCTGGAGGGCAGGGATGCCATCCAGAGGGACCTGGGCAGGCTGGAGAGGTGGGCCCATGCAAACCTCATGAAGTTCAACAAGGCCAGGTGCAAGCTCCTGCACAATGGGTCA